>NC_137461.1:177506648-178165667 GCF_964235325.1 Thermobia domestica | reverse complement strand
CCCTACTACCACGGCAGCTGTGCAGCATTCAATTCGGAAGTACCTCTAAGTCCAGGAGAGAAAAGGTCTAAGCATTAACCCAATCCATTGAGGTTAGTGTATGCGAATTCCAGCACCCACTAAGCTACCATCAGCTTACTTACCTGAATAAAAAAGTGAGTGCAAGATAGGATTGTGAACGAGCCGCATGTTAGTGTAAAGGATCCGATACGAAGTATTCAAGGTTTTGTGAATTCTGCCAAGAGAGTTCAGTTACTAATAGCAGATCGAAAGACATTCTGATATAGTTGATGACGAACAACAACTATTCTAATACGAATATGTCATTGATAACGTCTTAATTGTTGATCCAATCTGTTATGATTATTATATTGTAATAACGTCATAACCTTATAGACATAACAAAGTGGACATGAAAACGATATTGATGTATCTTTAAATGAAGATATCAATACAAGGTATAAAACATGCAGGTGGTTTGTTGTTATGTTTACTTAGTATTTTATCCTTTAACACAAGCGGATTTAGTACCCGAGGAGAAAAAGAAACATTTATTTTATCGAGCTAAATTAATTCATTTACATATCACATTCGCATACTACAAGTATCTTTCAATTGTATGATTATAACAATTATTATTATTATTTTTTGATTGTTAATGTGTTATGTTCAAAAGCAAATGATTGACCCCAAGGTTCCTGCCATCTGCAAGGACACTTATAATTGTGTAACTACCGTTTAGTTTTGACTCTCCTACAATCAATCAAGGTGTAACAATCTTAATAAAGAACGATGTTTGGATTTTCCTTACATGCAAACCCTATATGTACGTTTTTATCCTAGACGGGGTCGAAAGATTGAAAGCTCTACTGCTCGTCGATCCCAGGTGGTTTCTACTTATTGCCCTAGGTTTTATAGAATAATCTAAGCACTTTGTTCCTTTGAAAATGTACTAAGCTGCTTTCCAGACTGAACCCCACAAAGCTTACAAACTTTCCGTCACAGTTATATTACACTTATAGTCGTAAGCTCGTAAAGGTTTCACATTCATTTTATTGGTCTCAAACTCTAGTAGTATATAATTAGTTAATTTGGTATTTGATTAGTTTGTAAACCCATGCATGCTTCTCTTGGCCTGTAAGACATGTCCTGCCGAAGAATTACTAATGCTAGCGGTGTAAAGCAATGATTTGCGTTCGAAAGAAGTTATACAGGCCTGGTAGAACAAGTGTAGAACAGACACACCAACAAAATTATTCAATGAATGATTTTTTTTGTACGTATGTTAGATTGGGCGTCACTGAGTATAAACTCGAATATTTCGAATTTCCTAGTATTAAGGACAATAAAAGGTGCCGTACTTTTCTCATTTAAATCCACACCATCTCGACGGTTGTACTGTGTGCAAAGTGACTCCACACGTTCTAATGCAAGTATCGTGGCGCATCTCGTCTTATCTCTTTATCTAAATCCATCCTATATCTTCAATTAGTAATACCATTATTTCAACAGAAAACCACAGCCGGCAGCCTTCTATATAAATTTTAAATCTTTTGCTAAATGAAAGTAATTTTCGAACATATATTAGTCTATTACAGCGTGTGAGTTGCAAGTGGAAAATTCTAATCTCACTACGCTACACAGATGTAATTAGGTACGTGATTTCCTTCTAGAACCTGTGAGACGTCCTGCCGATGAATTACTAAAGCTAGCGTAGTAAAGCACTGTTTCGCGAAACAAAGCAGTTATGCGGGCCAGGTAGAACAGGTGTAGAAAAGATACATCAACAAAATTATCAATTGACAGAATTTTTTTTGTACTTAGATCACATTGGGAGATTTTCAGTAAAGTACACCAGATAGATATGAAACTTACTAGGCTCACTTCCCACATCTTGGACGAGAAGCCCTGAATTTCCTCCCTAGGATTTAGTGTCTGAGAACTTGCTCATCTTGCTGCCCAAACAAAGTAAAAGAGAATTCGATAAACTTTCTATTAGCCTGAAAGTTATACTTCCGTCTATAAAATATTTCGAGGTGTCTTTTCCAACCTTGACTCACTTCATGAAGATGCTATATTGATATCGCTACGTATCTCTCACACTAAACTTTAGTAAATAGAATTTAAAATTATCTCAGGCTCGAAAGGTATATCTTGCAGTGAAGACTGCCATATCGCACACGCTTATTATGCTTATTGGAGGATTTGATTTTGTCAATCTTCTCAACGTTTTCTCGCAGGTCAGCAATGCGACTCTGAAATTCACTATATACTACAGCGAAACTATGGCTATGGCTTACAACAAAGAGGACATGTTTCCATCTCAATAAATGCGATTAAGATATGTCTAATGTTGACCATTTTGCCAGGATTGAGATATGGTTTGTTGAAGACTCTAACTTGCATTATTCATTTTCTTTTTGAAGAACCTTGTAGGCTGCCAACTGTTTCTCCTGAGTATAGTTAAGGTCGTACAAAAGCCTGTTCCATCATGAAAAAAGTGAAAGCAGTTTTTAATGACGTCAGAGTTTCTTTTAATTTAATGATTTCATAGCATTTCCTTTCAGTTCTGCTTGTGTGTTGCCATAAGAGAAGCAGCAACTGCTCAAAAAGTCTTCTAGCAAGATTCTTCTAGCAACAGCTACAGATTTCCCGTATGTAATTTCTTCCATTACTGCTGTCCATATACGGCTACCTTTTGCTACTTGTCTATCTCACAATTCACAATGGTTTGGGAGAAGTTTTCAGAATATGAATAGCTATCCAAATTTTGTTTGAGAAAAGCAAATCGAGACGCGAGGGAAGACGATTAACTCTTTCGAGTAAGACAGAATTGACACACCGAGAGCATGAGTATATACTATTAGAGGGGAAAAGGATGTCAGAATTACGAAATGTGATACGGTATTCTTATCAAGACAACCCGTTACGGAAGTTAGAATATAATGAATGGGATTAATAGCAAGCTTAACAATTTTCTGTAGCAGATTACTTTTATTTATTAAAGAAGTTGGATATGGAGAATTGTCATTAAGAGACTTCTGAAATGAATGACTTTTCTGCTCTACAAAATGTGTGGCACTTAGTTACTAATCAAAGAATACAGTAATCTTATATGAAAAGATTGTTTGTTTAGCTCACAGTTTGGTTGCTTTTTCGATGAACAGTTTTACTAAGTTGGTAGCGATAACATGACTGACTATTCCATAAATATTTTCCACCTAATCGTGTATCTCAAACGAACCTAAAATTGATTCTTTATTTCTCTCATCGTCTAAATCACCGGTCTCAGGCACAAAGTAAGGCCGTTTCGAAGGTTAGAATATAATGTAATACTACGTCGTTTAGTTTTTGAATCGTGAAGATTCGAGTATTAGTTAAGAAGATATAGTCAAAAACTAACACTATGAATTCGTAGAGGCGGCAATTTTTATAGCCGGCATATTGGATTCTCACGATCTGTGAGACTGATGCCACTTCGATTCCTGCTTAGTTGGATCGGGAAAACAACATATCCGAGTGGCACCTTTTTAACACATAGTGCAGGATAATTCTTGTAAGATCCCCTACTAAGTAAGCCCGTTGCGTAGGTTAGAATGTAATGAATGGGTTTAATAGGAAGCTTAACAATTTTCCGTAGCAGTTATATTACGCTCATGGTCGTAGGCTTGTAAAGGATAATGGCCTGAAACTCTAGTAGGTGATCCTTATGTACTTAGGTACCTGATACCTTGTAGAACCAGGCCAGTTTCTCTTGGCCTGTGAGAGTGGTCCTGCCGATGAAATACTATAGTAAAGGATTGATTCGAGATACAAAGAAGTTTCCCGGGTCCGGTAGATTAGGTGTAGAACAGAGACATCAACAAAACTAATAATTGACATTTTTTTGTACCTTGTTTACTTTGTGAGATTTTCAGTTAAGTACACCGGAAAGATATAAAACTTAAGCTCACTGTGGACATGTTGAACCAGAAACCTGAATCCTCCCATTGGAGGATGAGTGTTCAAGAACTTACTCATCTTGATGCTCAAAGAAATTAAAAGAGACTGCGATAAACTTTCGATTAGCCTGAAAGTTAAACTTTCGTCTTTAAATATTACGAGGCGTCTTTTGCAACCTTGACTCACTTCATGAAGATGCTATATTGATAACGCTACGTACCTCTCACACTAATCTTTAGTAACTAGAATTTTAAATAATCTCTGGTTCTCAAGGTTCATCTTGCACTACAGACTGCCATATCGCAGACTCTTATTTAGTTTATTGGAGTATTTGAATTTGCGAATTTTCTCAACGTTTTCTCACAGGTGAGTAAATTTCTAGTAACCTTCCGCTCAGGAGCAAACTAGTGCACAATCTGTATTATCTTTTCAGACACATTACATATCAAAGACCGAATGATCATCAAGAAGAATTTCTGTAATCTTATTTATTAAATTCAACACAACCACATCTCGCTGACGTGAATATAACTTCCGTGTTCTGTACACCAACTCAAGAGCAGAAAGGAACTCCACAACATGTACCTAATTAATCGCCAGCAGTTGAGCCTTTCGAAGTGTCATTTGGCCTGGTATGATTGCGAACATATTCATCATGGCCGTTGACCATAGCCATCCTAGTTCACCAAGTAAATACCTTTACGAAAATGAAGTAGCAAGTCGTCTGTAGATTTTCTTCATAGGTGTTCGCTGCATATAGCGGAATATTATGGGAAACTGGCCTTCACACTGCACCTAAGAGCTGTTAACACTGGCAAGAAGAAAGTCGAAACACAAAGATATGTGCTTAGATCTGTGTTTAGATCTAATTGAGTGTGCTTCCTGCTGAAGAAATCTACTTAGCACACATATCGAGCTCACCTTATTCTTGATTGTTACCCTGATAAAAACTTTTTAATCCAATGAGTCATGGACTTACAAATATATTATTTAAACAAAGTCTCATGTGTGTTAACACTCTCGGCTATGAATTATGATTATTGTGCTCGCTGTTTACTAGGGCTTACGTACAGAGGTGAATAGGATTCACTTCGTTCCGGTCTATCATTATTAATATTTTCCCGACGGTATCTTGTAAAACTTTCTATGGAACCCATTATAATGTTACCTCCGAAACAGCCTTACTTTGGGCATGAGACCGGTGATCTAATGAATGACACAAATAAAGAATCGGTTTTAAGATCTTTTGAAATCTTCTCTTAGACGGTTAAATGGAAAATATTTTTCGGTATAGTAGTCGTGTGTTCGCTACCACCTTTCGAAAATTGTCATCACAAAGCAACCAAACTGTGGGCTAATCAATTAATCTTTTCATATAAGGTCACTGTATGCTCTGATTAGTAACTAAGAGCCTCACTATTCTTAGAGCAGAAAAGTCATTCATTTCAGAAGGATCTTGATGAAATTCTCTATATCCTAGTTGTTGAATGAAAAAGTAGTCTATCACGGTAGCATTGTGTTGATAGAAATATCATATCACGTTTGGTAATTATGAAATCCTTTTCCCTTCTAATGCTATATACTCATGTTCTTGGTGTGTCAAGGCTGTCTTACTCGGAAGAGTTAATCTAGTGATGACTAGTTTCTTGAGTCTCGATTTCCTTTTCTCAAACCACATTTGGATAGCCATTTATCTTATAAATGCTTCGCCATATCGATTGTGGAATTCTGAGATACACACCTCTACTTTTGATATAAGCACAGTAGTCCGTCTGTAATTCTTCAATAATTCAACATCAAGTACCAATACTCTATTCTACACTTTTGCATACAGAAAATAAGTACAACAAAAGTGTACCAAACACATATTATTACATTAGATCAGCCATTATACTTTAAAGGTGTTCAAATCTTACCTGCAGCTAAGGAAATTTCTCAACCATCCAAAAATTAACCGCCGTTATTGGGTTTCCACTTAATTTCTAGGCACGATTGTATACATTATGTCAGGAAATGGTGTAGAAGAACTTTGGCGTATCCTGTTTGGGGTATCCTGTACGCTAAGAAAACATTAGTGAAAAAGCTGAATGGCCATTACTACTCAAGATAATTGAAACACTTCTAGACATTGCTCGGCGACCATTACGTGTATCTACGAGGAGATTTACAACCCTCTGAGGAGATGACAAAATCTAGGGCCAGCGATCTTATTCAACAATTTGTGGATGTTAAAATAAATATGCAACATATACAAGAAAATGAAACTCGATGAGAAAGACGATATCTAGGAATCTCAAAATTATGACAATGACCTTAATCTCAGGTGCAAGTAGAGATTTGAACACCTTTCCAGTATAATAGTTGTTCTAATCTTACTACACATGCGATTTGACAATTTCTCTAGCACTTATCTACTGTATACAGAAGAGTAGAATATATAGTATTGGTATGGTACTTGTACACTGAAGGACTACACTGCATATATCAAAAAGAGTTGTTGTATCTCACAACTCTACAATCGTTGTAGCGAAGCTTTTAGAATATCAATATCTATTCAAAGGTTTGAAAAAAGCAAATCGAGACGTGAGACGCGAGTGAAGACGATTATTTCTTACGAGTAAGACAGCATTGATAACCAAGAACATGAATATATACCACTAGAGGGGAACTTAAACATAGTGTGCGAATCTGCCAGTCTGTAATGCAAGATGAACCATGCGTGCCAGAGAGATTTTAAGGTTGTATAGACTAAAGATCAGTGTGAGAGATACGTAGCATTATCAAAATAGTATCTTGAAGATGTGAGTGAAGTTACAAAAGAGGTCTCGAAAGTTTTTTAGACTTTAACTTTCAGGCTAATCGAAAGTTAATCACAGTCTCCTTTACTTATTTTGGGCAGCCAGAGTAAGTTCTCGAACACTATTCCCAAGAGGAGATATCATTGCTACTGGTCCAAAATGTTGGAAGTGAGCCTAGTAAGTTTTATATCTTTCGGTGTAAACTGAATTTCTCCCTTGTTATATGCCTTGTCTTTATACTTCATTTAAATTACATCAAGATCGTCTTCATGTCCATTTTACTTAGGTCTATAAGGTGGTGATGTTATTGCAATATATTAACCATAACTGATTCGATCAACAATTAAGCCGTTGTCAATAACATAATGATTTTCTACAGCTGTTGTTCGTCATCATCTATAACAGACGATCTCTCATTTTTGCATGAATTCCTTTGGCAGATTGCTCAAAACCTTTAATATTTAATATAGGGTTTTTTACACAAACATGTGCCTCGATCACAATCTTACCTTACATTGACTTTTTATCTACAGGTAAATAACCTTATCTTTCTGGAGCTGAAAATAGCTGTGTGGGTCTTGCTAATGGCATACACTAACCTCATTCAATTGTGTTCATGCTTATATTATTTCGCTCCTGGACTTGTAGGTACTTCCGATATCATGCTGGACAGCTGCTGTCCATTTTGTCAAGATTGAGATCTGATTCGTTGAAGACTCTAACTTATACAATTCTTTCTCTTTTTGAACGATCTTGTAGGCTGCCAGCTCTTCTTTCCTGAATATAGATGAATTCGATTCACAGCCTGTTGTATCATAAAGAAAGTGAAAGCAGTTTTTTAATGCCTCTAGAGTTTCTATCATTTTCTTTTAGTTCTGCTTGAATAGCTATTGCTTGAATATAATTGGTAAATTAATACTTATGTTTTTTTATTTGGTATCACAATTTTTTCAGCCCCAAGGGCCAACATAAAACAAACAGCAGTACGTTCTCAAAACTATACGTCTGTGATACTATCGTGTTATTATAGGGAGAAGTAAATCCACGGTTTTTTAAGTGGTACGACTCAGTAAGACAATGAAAAAGACGATAACTAGGAATCTCAAAATTAACACAATGACCTTTATCGTACCGGTAAACTTTGGCTGGAGTATATAGAGGTCAGAATCCTATTGCTATTCATCCAAAAAGACTAGGTCGAACAGGAATTAGAAACATCATTAGTAGGAAATTAAATATTTCTTCAGTTTTCTCACGCAGCTGGTCATCTTATCTATGCAAAATTTGAACATTAGTATACTCAGCAGATGGAAGCCTTGGACGCAACTACGGTATCAGTTGATTACAAGAAAGAACAACTCATGTAACTTTCACAATTCGCAGAAAAACAGGCCTTCAGGAGCGAAATTTCAAGTGATATGAATATTGAAACGTGCTTCAGCAGATGATTGATCCAAGGATTCTGCCACCTGCAAGGACACTTAAAAATCAGTAACTACCGTTTAGTTTTCGACTCTCCTACAAACAATCAAAGTTTAACAATCTTAATGATGAACGATGTTTGGATATTCCGTACATGCGTACACTGCATTTACATTTTTACCCTAGACTTGGTCGTAAGATTAAAAGCTGTACTACAGGTGGAACCAAGTTGGTTTCAACTTATTGCCCTCGGTTTTATACGACATAGGAATCATCTATTCTCAACAATTTGTTCTTAAGCGACGGTACCAAGATGCTTTGCAGACAGAAGCCTACAAAGCTTAACAACTCTTCGTATCAGTTATTTTACACATATAGTCGCCAGCTTGTAAAGGATTCACATGCATTTTATTGGCCTCAACTCTAGTAGTATATCCTTAGGTAACCCTCATCTCGCTGACGTGAATAGAGCTTACGTGTCCTGTCGACCGACTCAAGGGTATCTTCCCAAAAGCAGAGAGCTAGTCCACAAAGTGTACCCGATTAATCGTCAGGAGTTAAGGTATGGCAAGTGTACTCATCTCTAACATTCAACAGGCTGACATTTGGCCTGGTATGTTTGCGAGCATATTCCTTTATTAAAAAAAAAAAGCACGAAGTCGACTGTAGAATTCTGCATAGGTGTTCGCTTCAGATAGCGGAATATCATGGCAAACTGCCTACAGTACATTCCCAGCACAGTCCACCTAAGAAGCGTTAACACTGGCAAGAAGAAAGTCGAAACACACAGTTATCTATACTTCAGACTGTTTTCAGAGAACATTGTATTAGCAAGTGCAGACTTCACGAACCATTGAGACAATATATTACTAAGAGGAGATTTCGAGATACGTGTTGCTCTTTTATCAAAACGAATTCAACCAATTAGCATGCACTACAAAAAACCAAACATAGTATTATTTTATATGAAGCGTAGTGACGTTAGGATTTTTCTATTGCAACTCACACGCTGTAATACACTAAAATCTGTTAAAACATTAGTTACACATTGCAAAAGATATAAGATTATCTACAAAGCTGCCGGCTGTGGCTTTCTAAAGAAATAAAGGTGTTACCAATTGTAGATATCAGGATGCATTTAGATAAAAACAAAAAATAAAACAATAGGTGTCGAGATCCGCCATAATAATTGCATTAGAACGAGTGCAATCAGCTTGCTTGCAGTACAATCGACGAGATCGGGTGTATAGAAATGGGAAAACTATAGTAGCTAATTTATTCGTTAGGATTTGCAAGTTAGAAATATTGGAGTGAAGTGCGAAATCCAGTGACGTGCTAAACAAGAAGTCATTAGCTGAAAAAAAAAGGAATATCACGGTTAGTTCGTAAGTTATTGCTTTCGTAAAATTAGTGAGAGAAAGCGCGTTAAAATGATGAACAAGTTGATGTGTCACTTGCGATAGGGCAGGCATCACTGAGCTGGTTAAGCTTTTTGTAATGTGCATCTTAAAGTCAGAAATCAACTTATATGAGAACCTTAGCTCGGATGTCTCTTGTCTTGATTGTAATAGTATTCTTCGTTGTCTAAAGAAGATATTAATAGGGTTGAAAGCGATCTGTGAGTGACGTGATTAAAAAAATAATCTTGAGCATGAACGAGGATGTTCGTTTTTTAATTAGTGGATTAGGGTGCAAATGGCGTGCCAATAATTCGAGGGGTTTCTTTCGAGGTGATTGGTAAGGCTAAACGGTTTAGAAGTTCCATCGTAAATTCTGAGTAATTTAGAAGTCAGCAGTGGACCTCGGCATGCATTCCTTAATTCCTGTTGGCTTACAGCTAGTAAAAAAATTCAACACCAAACCGGAGGCCGCAGGTTCTTGTGTTGCGTACGTAAAGCTTAAAAACGAAACAAAAGTGCTTTTAGAGCTACTTAACTCACATTATAAATTGGCGTAGAAATTACAAACCTTGGATTTACTTCTCCATTTAATAAGAAGAGGGTATCGCAAACGTATAACTTTGGGTCCGCACCGCAGTTTGTTTTAGGTAGGCCTTAGAGGTTGAAAAAGGTTGTTATACCATATGTAATACTTAAGTATTAATTTATCATGATAATCAAGCAATTGTTATATTTCCCGTTCATATGCAACTACAATACTATTCGAGAGTGCTTCATGCTGAAGATATCTACTTAGCACTCATAACACTCTCTCGTTTTTCTTGATCGTTACCTGATAGAAACTTTTTAACCTAAAGAGTTGTGTTGTTATGGCTAAATTATTTAAATAAGTCTCCTGGGTGTTAACCCTCGAAGCTACCAAATATGCATTTAGTTAGCGTCCTTGGTGCTCACTAGGCTTACGTACAGAGTTGTGTAAAATTCACTAGGTTCCATTCTATTATTAATATTTTCCCGATTGTATTTAGTAAAACTTGCTATGGAACCCACTCATTATAATCTAACCTCCGTAACAGCCTTACTTAGTAGGGGATCTTACGCGAAGTATCATGCACGTTGTGTTAAAAAGGTTCTACTAGGATATGTAGTTTCCCTGATCCAACTAAGCAGGAATCGAAGTGGCCCCACTCTCACAGGTGGGGAGAATCCAATATGTCGGCTATAAAAAATGGCCGCCTTTACGAATTCATAGTGTTAGTTTTAAACTATATCTCCTTAATCAATTGTCGAATCTTCACGATTCAAAAACTAAACGACGTAGAAGATAACAGGGTCTAAAAAATTAACAAAAGTATTTACTTCACTCAGAAATTAAACCCTACAAAAATTTCTTATTTTAACTTTGCATTTCTTATGATGAAGTTTACTCATATTCTTTTCAAATTACAAGTAAACGGCTGGGATTATCGGAAAGGATGTTGTATAACTTTTTAAGGACTGTTAGATTATTTTACTTATGGTGTATAGTTCATTCAGATTGGTTAATAAACCCCGAAGTTATGACAATTTTAAGATTCACGTTGAGTCGATTGATTTTCCCAAATATTGAAAAAAAGTTCATTTACCGTAATAAAACATTACTCATGGATGATGCATTATACGAAACAAATCATTTTCTTCTGATGCGTTTCTCACAAGTCCCACTTTCCGAAGAAGCACAAAGTAGCCTGCTCAAGTCCGGTTATGTGTCATATGGCGGCCAATAATTATAATACGTAAAGTTAGTTTCTTGTGAAATATTGATCCGAGTATCTAGATTTGTAAACGAATACGCACAAAGCAATATCACCTATTCTGTTACTATTCACTTTTACCCATGAATTAAATTTACGAATATCTTAGAAAAACCGTGCATAGCGTTACGCGAGAAAAGTTTTATGGTTTCATCTGAATTGAAAGAGAACTGCACTGAAAGACTTAAGAAGAAAATTCATGTATGTAAACCATAGATTTTTACAATAGACTTTTACATCCTTTACAATATTATAAGGAAATTACATAAAGCTATATATTGTTATAAATTAGAAAGTAAATAATTTCTTTCGTATTGTAAGAACAGAAATACAACAGAAACATTTGGTTGGATAATTTGAAATTCACAATATATCTTTTTTTTTTTTTATGTGTAGACACATTTTTATGATTTAGACGAACAGTTAATATTACTCTGTGCTGGCTGTTCTATAAAGAATCATACATTTAAGTTTTTCTATTTATTGGTACATTTCCAACGTGGTGTAAATTTACTATGGATCAACTGAATTTTCTAAAATAATGAGTACTACTTACATTAAAGTTTTATTGGTCTAGATCTTCGTTTTAAGTTTCCAACACCTTTCCACATGTTCCGCTTAACACAGAACACAAAATAGCAGCACGGTGAGCTTGAACTTCTACAATAACATATTGTGGTACATGTCTTTGCAGCCACATTTCAAAAAGAATTTTCTACATGCTTCGTATACAAGTGGAATAGAAGTCCATGTTGGAGAAAGTTCTCTTCCAAGGTCAGTCCGTCCCCAGTTTACTGGTGAAGGAATAATTGCTGTCTTCATAATTCCCTGCCCCAGATTTGTCTAGTTTGGTATGTTGCACGTTTGGTGTGAAGAAACAAGGCTTGACAAGTTAGAGGATTTCTCGCCGGGATTCATTACTTGAAATGTTTCACTTGTTATTGAATATATTAGGACAACATATCGTGGCAGTGAATTAAAACAATCTTCCCTCTTGTGGATTACAGGGTGTGAAATTGTTAGGAAAGCTGTGGTCACCTCTGTATACAAAAGCCATGTTTGCCATGCTGATATATTTCCATTTCCGAGAAAGTATGACACTGTATCACATCCTGTAAACGCGTGGAAGTCTCTTAAGGTAGTTGATTTTTCTTTTCCTTATGCTTTTGAAATATGATGAACTGGGAGAAATCGATGATGTTTCTTGGTGCCGGAAGATATTCACAATTCTTCTAGACCGTGTCGCTCAAAGTCGTAGAAAAACGATAAGCAAGTATTATAACAATAGTATCTACTGTACGGATAACTATCTTCTTGTGTCCATTTACTGTTGCATCAAAGGAATATAACATGATCCTACTATCAGCTCTTCTAAATGATTTCCTGATGACTGGTTTTAAAATGTTAGAAGATTTCTTGAACTTTGTATATTATATCCATTGCTCGTTGCTACCTCAAAGTTACTTCCTTTCGTTTTACACACATACTTTCCAAGAAAAAGAAACAGTTCTTTATTTTCGTGATTACGAAGGAAATAATTCCACTTCCTAAGAAATGGTGTAGTTCGTGTTACTTTTGTCCTTATTGCAAGACCCCTGATTTCTGTTGTTGAAGATTTTATGCTCTCTGAAGAGTGTATACCCTATATCAAAACCACTCGCTTTGTATGGAATGTGTCCTCTTCTCTTCGAGCATATTTTAAGAAATTGCACTGGAAATAATCATAAAATGTTTCTACTGATGCCGGTTGCAAATGTGAACCTAAATGCTCCATAAATAATAAAACATCACAAGAATTAGGAAAGTGTTCTTCTTTGATGTTGGCTTCACTCACTAGATGTATAACTAAATCCGACTTTGAGGATTGTTAATTATGGTAGAGAGATTGTGGAATTGGTTGATCCCGTGCTGAAAAAATTTATCCAAGTGTAGTGACTGACGTGTAGTAGGCGAGTGAATAGCTCAACGTTCATCTAAAGTAATTTTATTTTATTTCTGTTGTTCTTGTTCTTTTGAAGGGAAGAATGAAGCACTAGAGAAGATTTTTCCATAAGAGAAAAGAATTGCTAGGTCCATTCTACTTATCTTCTTGCACAAATTCCTTGTACATATTAGACCCTTTTTGTTCTGCTGAATATAGGGATTCAATTACCGTATATCACCGCCATAGATGATTCTGGAACCAACATTAAGAAGTCCACTATTTTCTTCAAACGGATTCCAAAATTCGACGAAGACTTCTTTCATCTTTCCATTAGCCGATTTAAATTTTTCTTGCATCGACGAGTAATTATCATGGTGGTTATAATCAAAATCATTATCATTATATGACATTTTGAATTCGTTAATTAGCCTACTAATTTCTGGTCCCGCTGTCATCCATTTGAGAAGAGCATTGAAGTCGTGTAAGAGACCAATCGCCCCGCCATCCCCTTTTATAATTTTGTTATTCTGTTTGTGAACCGAACTATAGCTATTTCAGAGAAAGGTCTTGATGTCTTTCTTATCACCAAGTAACCCATTTCGAAAGCATTCATAATCTCAGGATGTGTTTCTTCCAAATTCTTCAAATCAAAAATGCGAACGGGAATCCAATGAGCATAGTTCAGGAGCACTGAGCAGCACTGAGAAAGACTTGAAGGTATTTCCTCAACACATGTAGACGATATACAGTACCCTAGTGAATGCAATTCTTTTATGAAATATTTTTTACGAGTTTTAGCCTAAAAGCTCAGTCCATCATTGAGCCCGCGATTGCATTTGTGTCTTGCTGTCTTTGTTTCAATATCTCCTGTTTTCTGATGGAAGTTATAAAATATAAGTAGGCTAATAGTTGAAGCTGGTTGACTTACGCTGCTATTATGGGTAGCAGATGAACCATAATGAAGGAGGAACAGTATCTTCCTGGCAGTGATTCTCAAATTTTCCTGCAAAATGACTTTTGTGGTTTACCATATCCTTTTGAAGAAACTTAACTACACGACTTAGTGCCATAGCATCTTAATCAGTCTTCCTCCAACTCACTTATTATGTCAGATCCTTCTGAAAGTAAACCATATTCTCTGCCAGACAGAGGAGCTGTTATCTCTGGCCTGGGACGAAAAATTCTATCACAAAATCTTGTACTATGAACTTCTATATCTTCTGAATCAGGCTTCTTCATTATCGTCATTAACCGTCTTTTATACAGTATAAAAAAATCGCTCATTTTGAATCGGCGGCTTCTTGGTAACACAAGAATTGCGCAGGAGCCTCAAACTTCGCCCTTTTGTGTGATTCCAAACAATTCACACTGAAACATTACACGGGATTTACTCATTGTTACATACAGCACAAATACTTCGAGAATAGTGCAGTTGTGATTATTCCAAGTTTTTCAACACTTTGTTTTAGGTGGACCCTTGGGGTTGAATAAGGTTGTTATACCAAATGTAAAAAAAACAAGTATTAATTTATCATGATAATCAAGCAATTGGTATACTTCCCGTTCATATGCAACTACAATACTATTCGAGAGTGCTTCCTGCTGAAGAAATCTATTTAGCACTCACAACAGACTCACGTTTTTCTTGATCGTTACCTGATAGATACTGTTTAATATAAAGAGTTGTGTAGTTACGGATAAATTACTTGAACAAACACTCTTATTAACACCCGAAGCTATCAAATATGCATTTAGTTAGCGTCCTTGCTCCTCAGTTGGGCTTACATACAGATTTATGTAGGATTCAGTATATTCAAGACTATCATTAGTAATATTTTTCCGAATGTATCCCGTAAAACTATCTATTGAACCCATTATATACTAACCACCGATACAGCTTTACGTTGTTCCTGAGACTGGTGGTCTGATCGAAGAGAATAATAATCTATTTCAAGTTCCTTTGAGATCTTCTCTTAGGCTTTAGACGGTGGAAAATATTTACGGTGTTCTGTGTTCGTTACCATATTAGTAACACTGGTCATCGCAAGGCAAGAAAATTATGCTTCAAATAATCTTTTCATACAAACTCACTGTATGCCTTGATTATAAGTGCCACAAATTTTATACAACAGGAAACGTCATTCATTCAGAAATCTCTGGATGAAAATTTTTATATCCTAGTTCTTGAAAGAAAATGTAATCTGATATCACTGTAGCATTGTTTCGATAAGAATATCATATCACATTTTGTAATTCTGACATCCTCTTCCCCTGTAATCTATATGCTAAAGTTCTTGATGTGTCAGTGCTGTATTACTCGGAAGATTAAATCAAATCTTCATTCGCGTATCGCGTTTCGATTTCTTCTTCTCAAACATCCTTTGGATATCTATTCATCTTGTGAAAACTTTGCCACAACGATTTCCGGAATTGTTAGTTACATGCCTTTGCTTTTCTTATAAGCAGTGTAGTTTTTCTGTATTTCTTTATTAACTCATCATCAAATACTAATACTATATATTCTAGTCCATTGCATACTTAAATAACTGCAAGAAAAGTGGACCAAACACATGTGTTATGACATTCATTCAGCTATGTATATGTAAAAAGTGTTCAAATCGTACCTGCAGCTGAGGAAAATTCTGAAATTTCGAAAATTGTACCGCCCTTAGGAGGTCTTCACTTAGGTAATTTACAGGCACAATTGGATACTTTATGTCAGGAAATTATATAAAAGTACTATGGTGTATCCTGTACGCGTAGAAAACGTAAGTGAATATGCTGAATTGCCATAAATACTCAAGATAATTGATAACACACTTCTAAATTATGCTCCAATATCTTTACATGAAGTTATGAATAGATTTACAACCCTCTGACGACATGGCACAATCTAAGATCTGCGATCTTATTCAAAAATGTCTGGATGAGGAAATCAATATGCAACATTTACAAGAAAATGAAGCTGCATGAAAATAAACAACGATATCGAGGAATTATCAAAATTAAGACGATGACCTTTACCGAACCGGTAAATTTTGGATGCATATAGAGAGAAGGTAAGGATCGTATTGCTATTCATTCAAAGGGACTAGAGCGAACAAAGGACTAGAAACTTTATTTGTAGGCAATTTAATATTTCTTTCGTTTTCTTCTCAAGGCCTTCTGGCGCGTAGATAAAAGTTATATAATATCGTACAGTGCTTAATGAGTCCACAATATAATCTTGGGGATTAACTCAACGTCAGACACTACGTTAGTAAGAGTAATCCTTCTTTCCCAAATACCGTTACATTGAGCTAATGCGACCTTCCTTGTGTGATCATACCTCAATCCACAGGAATGTCAATTCGACTGCGGCGAATATTACATAGTCGTTGTGGTTTTGTGTTTTAAAACCCACACGTAGAAATGGTGTCCTTCTAAACGCAATGGTGTGGACTAAAAATTACAAGTCTCATCTGCGTTAAGTACGTATATAAATTGTAATGAGCTTTTTTAATCTAATATTTTATGGATATAAATTACAATTAGACCCCGAAAGTGCCGAAAGACCAGAAAGAGCTTTCGCGAAATATCTACAACAATCTAATTTATTTCTGCCTTTAAAGCCACGTCAATTCAATCACAGTTCTTGAGAAACTTCAAGTGATGCAAACAGATTTTGAGGGAACAAAAGGTAGCTGTATATCGACAAAAGTAATGGAAGAAACTTCAAGCGGGAAATCTGTAGCTTATGATGGGTCTAATTCAGATCTCTTAAGAATCTTGTTAGAAGACTTCATGAGAAGTGGCTGATTCTCTTAACGCCAAATACAAGCAGAACTAAAAGAAAATGCTAGAAATCATTAAATTTTAGAAACTCTAGTGTCATTAAGAAACTGCCTTCACTTTTGTCATGATGCAACAGGCAGTGAATCGACCTCATCTCTATTCAGGAGAGAATAGTTGGCAGCCTACAAGATCGTTCAGAAAGAAAAAGAATTGTGTAAGTTAGCGTCTCCAACCAATCAGATCTCAATCTATACAAAATGGTCAAGATTAGACATTTCTTATTCCCCTGAATGCAGAAGGAAACGTATCCTCTTTGGTATAAGCCACATTAGGTATAACAAGGAAGTAATTGCAAATCATCAGTATCGCCACTTTTCCCCCTACTAACACGGCAGCTGTGAGGCATCATCTCGAAAGTACCTACAAGTCCAGGAGCGAAATAACCTAAGCATGAACCCAATCGAATGAGGTTAGTGTATGCCATTTTCAGGACCCACACAGCTCTTATCAGCTCCAACCGGATAAGCTCACTTAGCTATAGATAAAAAGTGAATGTAAGGTAAGAATGTGAACGAGTCACATTTTAGTGTAAAAGACAGGATATTAAGTATTGAAGGTTTTGAGCTTTCTGCCAAAGGAGTTTATATACAAATGCGAGATCGGAAGAAAGTCTGATATAGATGATGACGAACAACAGCTGTAGAAAAACATTATGTTATTGACAAAGGCTTAATTGTTGATCCAATCAGTTATGTTTAATTTATTGTAATTACGTCCCCACCTTATAGACCTAAGAAAAATGGACATGTAGACGATCTTGATGTAAATTTAAATGAAGTATAATGACAAGGCATATAACATGGTGGCGGTTTATTATTCTGTTTACATATTTTGGAAACTTTTAACATGAGAGGCATTGGTACCCGATGAGAAAACGAAACTCTAGCAGAAAACATTTAATTTGATGAGTTAAACCAACTCATTTACATATAACAATCAGGTACTACAGTATTATTCAATATTACGTTTAAAACAATTGTTTATTTTTTATTGTTGTTCTGTTAAGATGTTAAACAACAGTTTACTGCCTAAAAGGATTCTGCCATCTGCAAGGACACTTAAAATTGTGTAACTACCGTTTAGTTCTCAATTCTCCTACTAAGAATCATAGTTTAACATTCTTAATAAAGAGCAATGTTTGGATATTCCGCACATACAAGTTGTTGCACTGAAACTCTAGTAGATCATCCTTATGTAATTAGGTATGTGTTTATATGGTAGAACTTGTGAGACTAGCCCTGCCGATAATTACTAAAACTAGCGTAGTAAAGCACTGTTTCACGATACAAAGGAGTTATACTGGCCAGGGAGAAAAGGAGTAGAACAGAGACATTAACAAAATTATAAATTGGCAGAATTTTTTTTAGTAAGGTTTTCTATCTTGGGAGATTTTACTTTCACAAAAGGTTTTCTATCTTGGGAGATTTTACTCTCCCAAGAGTAAAATTTTGGGAGATTTTCAGTTTACACCTGAAACATGTAAAATTTCCTAGGCTCACTTCCAACATCTCGGACCAGAAGCAATAATTTCTGGTCTTGGGAATAGAGTTCGAGAACCTACTCTCCCTGCGCAAAGAAAGTATTTGAGACTGTGATTCACTTTCGATTAGCCAGAAACTTAAACTTACGTCAATAAAAATTTTCGAATCGCCTTTTGTAACTTTACTCACTTCTTCAAGATGTTATATTGATAACGCTACCTATTTCTCAGAGTGATCTTTACTCTATAGAACCTTAAAATCTCTCTGGCTTGCAAGGTTCATCTACAGACTGCCATAATCGCACACTCTGTTTAATCTCTTCTCTAGTGGTATATACTCATGTACTTGGTGTGTCAATGCTGTCATACTCGTAAGAATTAATCGTCTTCATTCCCAAAGCTATACATCTGTGACACCCTCGTCTTATTAGAGGGAGAAGTAAATCCACGTTTTTTATAATGGTACGCCTTTGCATAATGTGAGATAAGTAACGCTTAAAGACTACTGCTCAGTTTTTAAGACCTTCACAAGTTTCTGAGGCCTCCGATTCCATGTAGAATCAGTTTACTGTCTGGAAGCTATTAGGAATTAAAGATTACATGGCGATGTCCAATGATGACTTCTAAATTTTCAGAAGGAACTTACAAGCCTTACCGAACAACAAGAAAAACAACCCACAGATTATTAGCACGCCTTATGCACCTTACCGTCACAAAGTCCTTACACTTCTGTTATCGTAATAGTTTTTGTGAAATAAGGATTAATCTTACTAATGTAGTGTCTGACGTTGAGTTAATCCTTCAGAAAATTTCGTGCCCTCATTAGGCACAGTTAGATAATCATATCACCTTTAATTTCGTAACTCTTCTTTTGTGAATTGTGAAAGTCACTTGAGATCTTAATTTCTTGTAATCATCGGATACCGTAGTTGCCTCCAAGGCTTCCATCTGCTGAATATAGTGATGTGCAAATTTTCCAGAGAAAAGATGACCAGCTGCGTGAGAAAACGGAAACATTAATTTAATTGCCTACAAATGACATTTCTAATCCCCTGCTCGATCTAGTGCCTTTGGATGAATATCAATAGGATTCTGTCCCTCTCTACATACTGCAGCCAAAGTTTACAAGTTCGCTAAAGGTCATAGTCTTAATTTTGAGATTCCTAGATATCGCCTTTTTCATGCAGGTTCATTTTCTTGTATATGTTGCATTTTCATTTTATCATCCACAAATTGTTGAATAAGATCACAGGTGTTAGATTTTGTCATCTCCTCAGAGGGTTGTAAATCTCTTCATAAATACACGTAAAGGTCGCCCAGCAAAGTCTAGAAGCGAGTTCTGAATTATCTTGAGTATTAATGGCCATTAAGCATTCTACTAAGAGGATACGCCAAGGTTCTTTTATACCATTTCCTGACATAATGTATCCAATCGTGCCTAGTAAATAAGTGGAAACCTAATAACGGTGGTTCATTTTTGGATGGTTGTGTAATTTCCTTAGTTGCTGGTACTATTTGAACACTTTTAAAGTATATTGGCTGATCTAATGTAATAAGATGTGTTTGGTCCACTTTTATTGTACTTATTTTCTGTATGCAAAAGCGTAGAATAGAATATTGGTACTTGATGTTGAATTATTGAAGATTTACAGACGCACTTGTCTGCTTATAACGAAAGTAGAGCTGTGTATCTCAGCATTTTACAATCGATGTGGCGAAGCTTTTACAAGATGAAAGATATCCAAATGTTGTTTGAGAAAAGGAAATTGACACGCGAGAAGCGAGCGAAGACTTGCATTAATTCTTCCGAGTAAGACAGCCTTGACACACCAAGAACATGAGTATATAGCATTAGAGGGGAAAAACATTTCATAATTACCAATGCGATACCAATGTGATACGATATATCTATCGAGACAATGCTACCATGATATCAGATTACATTTTCATTCAAGAAATTGGATATACAGAATTTCATTAAGAGCCTTCTGAAATGAATGACTTTTGTGCTCTAAGAAATGTGTGGCTCTTAGTTATTAATCAAAGCTTATATGAAAAGATTATATGAAAAGATTAAGATTATATGCAGAGATTATATAAGTGAGCTTATATGAATAGATTATTTGATTAGCCCACAGTTTGGTTGCTCTGTGATCACCAGTTTTCGAAAGCTGGTAGCGATCACAGGATATTTTCCATAAATTTTTTCCAGCTAACCGTCTAAGAGAAGATTTCAAAAAATCTAAAAATCGATTCTTTATTCCTCTCGTCGATCCTGATCACGGGTCTCAGGCCCAAAGTAAGGCTCATTCGGAGGTTACATTTTAATGGATTCCATAGGAAGTTTTACAAGATACAGTCAGGAAAATAATATTAATGATAGACCGGAACGAAGTGTAAGCTCTGTATGTAAGCGCCAGTGAGCAGCAAGCACACTAATTAAATGAATATTTGATAGCCTCGAGCGTTAACAAATGTAAGACTAGGTTTAAATAATATATTTGTATGTACACGACTCTTTGAATTAAACATCTTTTATCAGGGTAATAATCAAGAAAAAGGGACTACTGATTCGTTTTTGAGACCTAGCTCAAGAACAAAAGATCCTGCGGCCTCCGATTCGGCGTTGATTTCCTTTACTAGTTGTAAGCCAATGTGAATTAAGGAATACATGCCGATGTCCTCTGCTGACTTCTAAATTTCACAGCACTTTAAGAAGGAACTTATAAGCTGCTTAGCCTTACCGGATATCTCAAAAGGATATCTCGGAAAACCCTCTCATTATTGGCCCTACTGTTGCACCCTAAACCAATAATTAAAAATCGAAGATCCCCGTCCAAACTCAAAATTATTTCTGTAATCACTGCATCACTTTAACCATTGATCCCTTTTGAGATAATGAAAAAAATATTACTTTAATGTCAAGTGAACTTACTCCAAATGTTCTCATTTTGAGGTTATTTCTGACGTTGCAATTGCATATTACAAAAAGCTACTCGGGCGTACCCCGGTACATACAATCAAAACCTAATTTTCTTTTGTGTATGTGTCCCATGTATGCGAAAATATGTAGCACTCAATGAGAAATATGCACAAGAAAAATTATGGCACCAAATGGGTTAAGTACACCTGAAAGATATGAAACTTACTAGGCTCCCTTCCCACATCTTGGATCAGAAGCCCTGAATTCCACCCTTTTGTATAGTGTCTGAGAATCTGCTCGTCTTGCTGCCCAAATAAAGTAAAATAGACTGCGATAAACTTTCGATTAGCCTGAAAGTAAAACTTGCGTCTATAAAATATTTTGAGGTGTTTTTGAAACCTTGCCTCACTTTTTCAAGACGCTATATTGATAACGCTGCGTATCTCTCACACTAATCTTTAATCTTATAGAAGCTTTCAATTTCTCTAGCTCGCATGGTTCATCTAGCACTACAGACAGCCATAATCGCACACTCTTATTAAGCTTATTGGAAGATTTGAATTTCTCAATCTTCCCAACGTTTTCTCTCCAGTGAGTGTATTTCTGTTAGGCTTCCGGTCAGGAGCAGTCTAGTCCACTAATTGTTCAACACCTTTCATATCTGAGACGGAAAGATCAACAAATAAAAATGTCTGTAATCATATTTATTAAATTCAACACTACCTCATCTCGCTTGCGTCAATAGAGTTTGCGTGTCCTGTCAACCGAGTAAAAAATATCTTCTCAAGAGCAAAAAGCTACTCCAAAAAATGTACCCGATTGATTGCCAGCAGTTGAGGCTTACGAAGTGTACTAAAATCTAATAGTGAAAAAGACTGTTATTTGCCCTGGTATATTTCCGAGCATATAAATGGTCGTTGACCAGAGCCATCGTAGATTTCAAAGTAAATTCCTTTAAAAAAACAGAAGCACCAAGTCGTGGGTAGAATTCTGCATAGATGTTTGCTGCATGTAGCGGAATATCATGGCAAACTGCCTAAAGTACATTCCCTGCAGGGTCCAGATAAGAGCTGTTAACACTGACAAGAAGAAAGACGAAACAAACAGTTGTCTATGGTTCAGACCATTTTTAGAGAAAATTGTGTAACCAAGTACGGACATCACGTAACTTTAGACAACATTTTACTAAGAGGAGATGTCGTGTTGTTCTTTTATCAAAACAAATGCAAGTAGTTAGCATGAACTAAACCAAACAGATAGTAATATTTGATAAGAAACGTAGTGAGATTAGGATTTTAGATTGGCAACTCACTCGCTGTAATAGGCTAAAATCTTTTGAAACTTTATATTGATATGGCAAAAGATGTAAGATTATCTACAAGGCTGCTGGCTGTGGCTTTCTGAAAAATTAATGGTATTACTAATTGTAGATATCAGGATGCATTTAAATAAAAAGATAATAACAGTAGATGTTGAGATCCGCCTTGATACATGCATTACAACGAGTGGAATCAGTTTACAGGCAGTACTGGGAAAACCCTCTCATTATTGGAAGATCAGGTGGATTGAAGTAGGAAAACTACGGTAGTACATATTGTCCTTGGGACATCCAACTTCGAATTATTCCAGTTTAAACCCAGTGACATTTGGAACAAGAAGTCTTAAACTGAGAAAGAATGTATATCAGGTTGAGCTAAAAAGTTATTGTTTTCATAAAACTAGTAATGAGAATGCTATTTAAAATGATGGACAAGTTGATGGGTAACTAGCGATAGGCTAGGCTTTCAAAGCTGTTGAAGCTTTTTGTAATGTGCATCTGCAACTTCAAATCACCTTCAATAAGAACATTACCAGTAATGTCAATTGATTTCATTGTAATAGATTTCTACATGCTCTCAACAGGGATATTAATCAGGAAAGAAATCGATCTCTAAGTGATGCGTTCATTAAAGAAATAATTTTTAAAATGGACGGAGATGTTCGATTTATTACCATGGTTTAGGGTGCAACAGGCGTGCCAATATTTCGAGGCTTAAACCTAGTAAAGGATTTCAACACGGAATCGGAGGCCGCATGATCTTGTGTAGTTCACCTAGGTCTCAAAAACGAAACAGTAGTTCTTTTAGAGCTAGTTAACCCACCTTATAGATTGGCGTACCAATAAAAAACCGTGAATTTACTTCCCCCTTTAATAACACGAGGGTACCATAGACGTATAGCTTTGAGAACGTACAGCTGTTAGTTTTAGGTGGAAAACGACCCCTGAGGTTGAAAAACGTTCTGATACCAAATTTAATAGGCATACGTATTAATTTATCAATGATAATCAAGCAATAATTATACTTCCCGTTTATATGCAACTATAATACTATTTGAGAGTGCTTCCTGCAGAAGAAGTATACTTAGCACTCATAACGCTGTCACCTTTTTCTTCATCGTTAGCCTGATAAAAACTGCTTTATACAAACAGTTGTGTTCTTACGGATATATTATTTATACAAAGTCTCATGTGTGTTAACTATCAAAAGGAAACTTTCAAATCAAAAATAAATTTTAACGGCTTTTCATAGACCGAGTAACTTTCTGATTAAGGTTTAGTGAATCATCATCTTGTGATACCTCATTAAATGTTATTTCACCAGAAGCAGCTCGATAAGTAGCACTAAGAGATGGACTATTTGATTGTACACCGGCAATCATTGTTGGTTTAAAATATATTGTTCTGATGCAATCATAATTACAGCACTTGTCCCTATGTCTACAACAATTTAATTTAAAACTACAATATACTCAAAGGAAAATAAAAATACCTAAACATGATTATATGTCAATATAGAATACTAAAATACAACACTACTATGTTTCATTTTCCATTCTTGTTGATTGATTAACCTTTCAACGTCATCAACACGATGGCTGGCATATTGCAAGTATTGCAACTTCGTGTATAATATGACCTTAAGACTAGTTAATACAATATCCTTAATATTAATCTTTGAGTTTGAAAATATACAACAAAAAATGCTATCATCAAGTAGTGGAAACAGATCTTTACTTGTATTGTTAGTAACATAAATCTCTTAAGAAGTAATCAAAGAATTTGGACCATAAACTTTACAGTTTTTGTCTAATATCAATTTACCAGTTTTCTGAATAAAAGCAGTTATTGACACATCATTACCACATACTATTGTTAATTTTTCAGGGAATGGCGAAGCATATAACCATTCATTATTATCTGAAGAAATCCACAAAGGGAATCTATCCAAAGTGACTACATCGAACAGGTGACTCGAAACATCATTTGTAGGCTATGAAATTAATGTTTCCGTTTTGGCACGCAGCTTGTCATCTTTTCTAAACAAATTTGCACATCACTATACTCAGCAGATGGAATCCTTGGAGGCAAACACGGTATCAGATGTTTTCAAAGAAATTAGCAACTCAAGGAACTTTCACAATTCCCAGAAAAAGTGCTTGATGAGGCCAAGAATATATCTCTTCTCAACGTTTTCTCACCGGTGAGTAAATTTCTGGTAAGCTTTCGCTGAGTAGCAGACTAGTGCACCAACTGTATTTGCTATCGACCCCTTTCATATCTGAGACGGAATGATCAACAAGAAGTATTTATGTAATCTTATTAAATTTAACACTACCTCATCTCGCTGACGTGAATAGAGCTTGCTTGTCCTGTGCACCGACTCAAAGGTATCTTCTCAAGAGCAGAATGCTACTCCACGAAATGTACCCGTTTAATCGCCAGCAGCTGAAACTTACGAAGTGTACTCACCAAAGACTGTACCAGACTGCCATTTGGCTTGGTATGTTTGCGAACATATCCATGGCCGTTGAGCAGAGCCATCCTAGATCACCAAGGAAATTCCATTACAAATTAAAAGCACTAAATCGTCTGAGATGCATTTCGCCAGCCCCCCCACGTTGGAGTTTCGAAACAAAACCTATGCCAATCGTTTGTGCTACGTTTGTGCCGGAATGTACCGCAAACATTTTCGTTTGTACCACTTCCGGTACGAAGTTATAATAGTTTTAAAGTGGCTGGGGAAACGGCAGCCTAAAAATTTCAAAACAAAACCTATGACAATCGTTTGTGCTACGTTTGTGCAGGAATGTACCGCAAAAATTTTCGTTTGTACCACTTCCGGTATGAAGTTAGAAGGTTTTAAAATGAGGGGGCATGAGAAGCGGCAGCCTCTATACTTGGAATTTCGAAACAAAACCTGTGGCAATCGTTTGTGCTACGTTTGTGCCGGAATGTACAGCAAAAATTTTCGTTAGTACCACTTCCGGTACGAAGTTATAATAGTTTTAAAGTGGGGGGCAAACTTCAGAAACATCAAATTCAATAAAAATAGAGATAGAAACATTGAGTTAACGGGAATCGTTAGTGCACTTATAGGCACTAAGCACTAACGTTAGTGCTATCATATTTTGGGATTTATTCAAGATTTTTGGTGGGGGGGCCAACTTCAGAAATATCAAATTGTATACAAATAAAGGTAGAAACATAGTGTTGACAGCAATCATTAGTGCATCATTAGTGCACTTAAACGCACTAAGCATTAACGTTAGCGCTACTATATTTTGAGATTTATTCAGAAAATTTGGTGGGGTGGTCAACTACAAAAATATCAAATTCTATACAAATAGGGATAGAAACATGTGGTTAATGGCAAACGTTAGTGCACCGTTAGTGCACTTAAACGTACTAAGCACTATCGTTGGTGCTACCATATTTTGGAATTCATTCAAGATTTTCGGTGGGATTGGCAACTTCAGTAATTTCAAATTCTATACAAATAGAGATAGGAGCATAGAGTTAACGGCAAATCGTTAGTGCACTTAAAATACTAAACACTGACGTTAGTGCTACAATATTTTGGGATTTATTCAAGATTTTAGATGGGGGCCAACTTCAGAAATATCAAATTCTATACAAATAGAAACATGCAGTTAAAGACAATCGTTATTGCATCGTTAGTGCACTTAAATGCACTAAGCATTAAGGTTAGCATTACCATATTTTGGGATTTATTCAAGATTTCTGGTGGGACCAACTTAAGAAATATCAAATTTCATACAAACATTTAGTGCTTTCTTGAAGCACTAACGATACACTAATGAATGGCATTAATTTTTTGTTAGTGCTTGAAGTTGACACAAGTTCACCGTGCCCTCCAAAGATATTGTACCTGTAGCACTAATGAAGTACCTGTAGCACTAATGAAGTACTAACGTTAGGGGTTGGTGCACTAAGAACCACTAACAATTGCACTAGAAGATATCATTAGTGCTTTTGAATATGGCGGAAATTTGATGCAATTAAAAATTCCCAATAAATGTCTGATAGGAGTTTAGTGACATGTAATTGTCCATAACTACACTAATATTGAAGGACAAACGAAACTGTTAGTGTTTTCTAGAAGCACTAACGATTCCACTAGAATAGATCATTAGTACTCTTGAATTTGACGGAAATTTGACGCAATGAAAAATTTCGCTTAAATTTATTATGTGTTTCGTTACATGTAATTGGCCATAAGTAAACTAATATTGAAGTTCTAACTAAATTGTTAGTGTTTTCCAGAAGAAATGATGGACAAGTTGATGTGTCACTTGCGATAGGGCAAGCATCACTGAGCTGGTGAAGCTTTTTGTAATGTGCATCTGGAAAGTCAGAAATCAACATATATGAGAACATTAGCTCAGATGTCTCTTGACTTGATTGTAATAGTATTCTTCGATGTATCAAAGGAGATATTAATAGGGTTGAAAGCGATCTGTGAGTGATGTGATTAAAAAAATAATTTTGAGCATGAACGAGGATGTTCGATTTTTAATTAGTGGATTAGGGTGCAAATGGCGTGCCAATAGTATCTTTCGAGGTGTTTGGTAAGGCTAAACGGTTTAGAAGTTCCATCGTAAATTCTGAGTAATTTAGAAGTCAGCAGCGGACCTTGGCATGCATTCCGTAATTCCTGTTGGCTTACAGCTAGTAAAAAAATTCAACACCAAACCGGAGGCCGCAGGATCTTGTGTTGCGTACGTAAAACTTAAAAACGAATCAAAAGTGCTTTTAGAGCTACTTAACTCACATTATAAATTGGCGTAGAAATTACAAACCTTGGATTTACTTCTCCCTTTAATAAGAAGAGGGTATCGCAAACGTATAGCTTTGGGTCCGCACCGCAGTTTGTTTTAGGTAGGCCCTTGAGGTTGAAAAAGGTTGTTATACCATATGTAATACTTAAGTATTAATTTAGCATGATAATCAAGCAATTGTTATATTTCCCGTTCATATACAACTACAATACTATTCGAGAGTGCTTCCTGCTGAAGGTATCTACTTAGCACTCATAACACTCTCTCGTTTTTCTTGATCGTTACCTGATAGAAACTGTTTAATCTAAAGAGTTGTGTTGTTATGGCTAAATTATTTAAATAAGTCTCCTGGGTGTTAACCTTCGAAGCTACCAAATATGCATTTAGTTAGCGTCCTTGGTGCTCAAAAGGCTTACGTACAGAGTTGTGTAAAATCACTAGGTTTCAATCTATCATTAATAATATTTTCCCGATTGTTTCTAGTAAAACTTGCTATGGAACCCATTCATTATAATCTAACCTCCGTAACAGCCTTACTTAGTAGGGGATCTTACGGGAAGTATCCTGCACTTTGTGTTAAAAAGGTTCTACTAGGATATGTAGTTTCCCTGATCCAACTAAGCAGGAATCGAAGTGGCATCACTCTGACAGATCGTGAGAATCCAATATGTCAGCTATAAAAAATGGCCGCCTTTACGAATTCATAGTGCTAGTTTTAGACTATATCTCTTTAACTAATTGTCGAATCTTGACGATTCAAAAACTAAACGACGTAGAAAATAACAGGGTCAAACAATTAACAAAAGTTTTTACTTCACTCAGAAATTAAACCCTACCAAAATTTCTTAATTTGGAACGTTGCATTTCTTATGATGGAGTTTACGCATATTTTTACAATAACAAGTAAACGGCTGGGATTATCGGAAGAGATGTTGTATAACTTTTTTAAAGACTGTTAGATTATTTTACTTTTGGTGTATAGTTCATTCAGATTGGTCAATAAACCCCGAACTTATGACAATTTTAAGATTCACGTTGAGTCGATTGATTTTCCCAAATATTGAAAAAAAGAGTTCATTTACCGTAATAAAACATTACTCATTTATGAAGCATTGTACGAACCAAATCATTTTCTTCTGATGTATTTCTCAAAAGTCCCACTTTCAGCAGAAGCACAAAGTAGGCTGCTAAAGCCCGGTTATGAATCTCATATGGCGGCCAATAATTATAATACGTTAGTTTTTGCGAAATATTGACCCGAGTATCTAGATTTGTAAACGAATATGCACAAAGCATTATCACCTATTCTGTTACTATTCACTTTTACCCATGAATTAAATTTACGAATATCTTAAGAAAATATGTGCATAGCGTTACGCTAGAAAAGTTTTATGGTTTCATCTGAATTGAAAGAGAACTGCACTGAAAGACTTAAGAAGTAAGTTCATGTATATAAACCATAGACATTGGTTTTACATCCATTACAATATTATAAGGAAAATTACATAAAGCTATATATTGTTATAAATTAGAAAGTAAATAATTTCTTTCGTATTGTAAGAACAGAAATACAACACAAACATTTGGTTGGATAATTTGAAATTCACAATATACCTTTTTTTTTAAGTGTAGAAACCCTTTTATTATTTAAACGAACAGTTAATATTACTCTGTGCAGGCTATTCTATAAAGAAACATACATTTAAGTTTTTCTATTTATTGGTACATTTCCAACGTGGTGTAAATTTACTATGGATCAACAGAATTTTCTAAAATAATGAGTACTACTTACATTAAAGTTTTATTGGTCTAGGTCTTCGTTTTAAGTTTCCATCACCTTTCCACATGTTCCCCTACACACAGAACACAAAATAGCAGCACGGGGCGCTTGCACTTCTACAATAACATATTGTGGTACATGTCTTTGCAGCCTCATTTCAAAAAGAATTTTCTACATGCTTCGTATACAACTGGAATGGAAGTCCATGTTGGAGAAAGTTCACTTCCAAGTTCAGTCCGTTCCCAGTTTACTGGTGAATAAATATATGCTGTCTTCATTATTCCCTGGCCCCAGATTTGTCTAGTTTGGTATGTTGCACGTTTGGTGTGAAGAAACAAGGCTTGACAAGTTAGAGGATTTCTCGCCGGGATTCATTACTTGACATGTGTCACTTGTTATTGAATATATTCGGGCAACATATCGTGGCAGTGAATTAAAACAATCTTCCCTCATGTGGATTACAGGGTGTGAAATTGTTAGGAAAGTTGTGGTCACCTCTGTATACAAAGGCCATGTTTGCCATGCTGATATATTTCCATTTCCGAGAAAGTATGACACTGTATCACATCCTGTAAACGCGTGGAAGTCTCTTAACGTAGTTGATTTTTCTTCTCCTTATGCTTTTGAAATATGATGAATTGGAAGAAATCGATGGTTTCTTGGTGCCGGAAGATATTCATAATTCTTCTAGACCGTGTCGCTCAAAGTCGTAGAAAAACGATAAGCAAGTATTATAACAATTGTGTCTACTGTACGGATAACTATCCTCTTGTGTCCATTTAATGTTGCATCAAAGGAATATAACATGATCCTACTATCAGCTCTTGTAAATGATTTCCTGATGACTTGTTTTAAAATGGAAGATTTCTTGAACTTTGTATATTATATCCATTGCTCGTTGCTACCTCAAAGTTACTTACTTCCTTTTAAAACACATACTTTCCAAGAAAAAGAAACAGTTCTTTATTTTCGTGATTACGAAGGAAATCGTTCCACTTCCTAGGAAATGGTGTAGTTCGTGTTACTTTTGTCCTTATTGCAAGACCCCTGCTTTCTGTTGTTGAAGATTTTATGCTCTCTCAAGAGTGTATACACTATATCAAATCTACTCGCATTGTATGGAATGTGTCCTCTTTGAGCATATTATAAGAAATTGCACTGGAAATAATCATAAAATGTTTCTACTGATGCCGGTTGCAAAATGTGAACCTAAATGCTCCATCAAACAATAAAATATCACAAGAATTAGGAAAGTGTTCTTCTTTGATGTTGGCTCCACTCACTAGATGTATAACTAAATACGACTTTGAGGATTGTGAATTATGGTAGAGAGATTGTGGAATTGGTTGATTCTCGTGCTGAAAAAATTTATCCAAGTGTAGTGACTGACGTGTAGTAGGCGAGTGAATATCTCAACGTTCATCTAAAGTAATTTTATTTTATTTCTGTTTATCTTGTTCTTTTGAAAGGAAGAATGAAGCACTAGAGAAGATTTTTTCATAAGAGAAAAGAATTGCTTGGTCCATTCTACTTATCTTCTTGCATAAATTATTTGTACAAATTAGACCCTTTTTGTTCTGCAGAATATAGGGATTCAATTACCGTATATCACCACTATAGATGATTCTGGAAGCAACATTAATAAGTCCACTATTTTCTTCAAACGGATTCCACAAATTCGACGAAGACTTCTTTCATTTTTCCAACAGCCGATTTAAATTTTTCTGGCATCGACGAGTAATTTTCATGGTGCTTATTATCAAAATCATCATCATTATATGACATTTTGAATTCGTTAATTAGCCTACTTATTTCTGGTCCCGCTGTCATCCATTTGACAAGAGCATTGAAGTCGTGTAAGATACCAATCGCCCCGCCAAACCCTTTTATAATTTTGTTTTCTGTTTGTGAACCGAACTATAGCTATTTCAGAGAAAGGTTTTGATGTCTTTCTTATCACCAAATAACCCATTTCCAAAGCATTCATAATATCAGGATGTTTCTTCCAAATTCTTAATATCAAAAATGCGAACGGGAATCCAATGAGCATAGTTCAGGAGGTTCGTTACGAAAAACCATTCTGCAATTGGTTTTAGTGATTCAACGTACTAGGAGCTACTAGAGCATATTTATCGGGGAGAACAGGAGCAGTTCTCTTTTTTATATTCACATTATCCAGTGAGACATGGTCACGTTGAATGCAAGGGTTATCCTTAGACAGATGCTGGAAAATAGAATGTTCGTACCATGAAAAGAATACTTTGATGTGCTAGAAGGATTGTAGTCAATATATCTAATGTTGCAATTGATAAAACACCTCGACGAAAAGTGGAAGGACATATATTTCGTCACTTTGTTTTATCAAGCACTGAGAAAGACTTGAAGGTATTTCCTCTACACATGTAGACTATATACAATACCCTAGTGAATGCAATTCTTTTATGAAATATTTTTTACGAGTTTCAGCCTAAAAGCTCAGTCCAACATTGAGAAGAAGGGATTGCACGCAATTGCGTTTGTGCCTTGCTGTTTTTGTTTCAATATCTCTTTTTTTCTGATGGAAGTTATAAAATATAAGTAGGCTAATAGTTGAAGTTGGTTGACTTACGCTGCTATTATGGGTAGCAGATGAACCATGAAGTAACATATTAACAGCAGCTATTAGTGAAGGAGGAACAGAGTCAACCTGGCATTGATTCTAAAAATTTTCCTGCAAAATGACTCATGTGGTTTACCGCAACTTAACAACACGATTTAGTGCCATAGCATCTTCTTCAATGTCTTCCTCCAACTCACTTATTATGTCAGATCCTTCTGAAAGTAAACCATATTCTCTGCCAGACAGAGGAGCTGTTATCTCTGGCCTGTGACGAAGAATCCTTTCACAAAATCTTGTACTATGAACTTCTATATCTTCTGATTCAGGCTTCTTCATTATCGAAATTAACCGTGTTTTGTACAGTATAAAAATATCGCTCATTTTGAATCGGCGGCTTTTTGTTACACAAGATTTGCGCAGATGCCTCAAACTTATCTCTTTTGTGTAACTCCAAACTATTCCCGCTGAAACATTACACGGGATCTACTCATTGTTGCATTCAGCACAAATACTTCGAGAATAGTGCAGTTGTGAATATTCCAAGTTTTTCAACACTTTGTTTTAGTTGGTCCCTTATCGTTGAAAAAGGTTGTTATACCAAATGTAAAAAACATAAGTATTAATTTATCATGATAATCAAGCAATTGGTATACTTCCCGTTCATATGCAACTACAATACTATTCGAGAGTGCTTCCTGCTGAAGAAATCTATTTAGCACTCACAACAGACTCACGTTTTTCTTGATCGTTACCTGATGGATACTGTTTAATCTAAAGAGTTGTGTAGTTACGGATAAATTACTTAAACAAACACTCTTGTTAACACTCTTAGCTATCAAATATGCATTTAGTTAGCGTCCTTGCTGCTCACTAGGGCTTACATACAAATTTGTGTAGGATTCAGTATATTCAAGACTATCATTAGTAATATTTTTCCGAATGTATCCCGTAAAACTATCTATTGAACCCATTATATACTAACCACCGATACAGCTTTACGTTGGTCCTGAGACTGGTGATCTGATCGAAGAGAATAATAAAGAATCTATTTCAAGTTCCTTTAAGATCTTCTCTTAGCTACTTAGACGGTGGAAAATATTTACGGTATATTTAGTCCTGTGTTCGTTACCAAATTAGTAACACTGGTCATCACAAGGCAAGAAAACAGTGGTCTATTCAGATAGTCTTTTCATACAAACTCACTGTATAACTTGATTATAAGTGCCCCAAATTTTATACAGCAGGAAACATTCATTCAGAAATCTCTTGATGAAAATTTTTATATCCAAGTTCTTGAAAGAAAAAGTAATCTGATATAACTGTAGCATTGTTTCGATAAGAATATCGTATCACATTTCGTAATTCTGACTTCCTCTTCCCCTCTAATCTATATGCTAATGTTCTTGGTGTGTTAGTGCTGTATTACTCGGAAGATTAAATCAAATCCTCATTTGCGTATCGCGTTTCGATATCTTCTTCTAAAACAACCTTTTGATATCTATTCATCTTGTGAAAACTTTGTCACAACGATTCTGGAATTGTTAATTACATGCCTTTGCTTTTGTTATAAGCAGTGTAGTTCCTCTGTATTTCTTTAATAACTCAACATCAAATACTAATACTATATTTTCTAGTCCATTGCATACATAAATAACTGCAAGAAAAGTGGACAAAACACATGTGTTATGACATTCATTCAGCTATGTATACGTAAAAAGTGTTCAAATCGTACCTGCAGCTGAGGAAAATTCTCAAATTTCGAAAATTGTACCTTATAAGATCTTATAAGGTCTTCACAGGTAATTTATAGGCACTCTTCATTCAAAGGGACTAGATCGAACAAAGGACTAGAAACTTTATTTGTAGGCAATTTAATATTTCTTTCGTTTTCTCACGCAGCTAGTCATGTTTTCTATGCAAATTTTTGCACATCACTATACTAAGCAGATGGAATCCTTGGAGGTAATTACCTTCTCAGATGATTAATGGAAATTAATAGCTCAAAGAACTTTCAAAATTCGCAAAAAAAGAGGCCTTCTGGGTCGTAGATAAAAGTTATATAATATCGTACAGTGCTTAATGAGTCCACAAAATAATCTTGGAGATTAACTCAACGTCAGACACTACGTTAGTAAGATTAATCCCTCTTTCCCAAATACTGTTACGATAACAGAATTTCTAAGGACCTTTATAGGAAAAGGTTTGTCATCTGAAGGGCACGTTGAGCTAACGCCACCTTCCTTGCGTGATCATATCTCAATCCACAGGAATATCAATTTGACTGCGGAATTCTGCGTTCGAAGCCACGTCAATTCAATCACAGTTCTTGAGAAACTTCAAGTGATGCAAGCAGCTTTTGAAGAAACAAAAGGTAGTTTAAATCGACAACATTAATTGAAGAAACTTCAAGCGGGAAATATGTGGCTTATGATGGGTCTGATTCAGATCTCTTAAGAAGCTTGTTAGAAGAGTTCATGATCAGTGGCTGATTCTCTTAAGGCTAAATACAAGCAGAACTAAAAGAAAATGCTAGAAATCATTAAATTTTAGAAACTCTAGTGTCATTAAAAAACTGCTTTCACTTTTTCATGATGCAACAGGCTGTGAATCGATTTCATCTATATTCAGGAGTGAATATCTGGCAGCCTACAAATCGTTCAAAAAGAAAAAGAATTCCATAAGTTTGAGTCTTCGACCAATCAGATCTCAATTAATACAAAGTGGTCAATATTCGACATTCCTTATTCCCCTGTATGGAGAAGGAAACGAATCCTCTTTGTTATAAGCCACATTAGGTATAACAAAAAAGTAATTGCAAATCATCAGTATCCCCACTTTTCACCCTACTAACATGGCAGCTGTGAAACATCATCTCGGAAGTACCTACAAGTCCAGGATCGAAAAAATCTAAGCATGACCCCAACCGAATGAGGTTAATGTATGCCATTTTCCCACCCAGCTCATATCAGCTCCAGTCGGATAAGCTTACTTACCTGTAGATAAAAAGTGAATGTAAGGTAAGATTGTGAACGAGCGATATTTTAGTGTAAAACCAGGATATTATGTATTGAAGGTTTTGAGCATTCTGCCAAAGGACTTTATGTACAAATGAGAGATCGGAAGAAAGTCTGATATAGATGATGACGAACAACAGCTGTAGAAAATCATTATGTTATTGACAAAGGCTAAATTGTTGATCCAATCAGTTATGTTTAATATATTGTAATTTCGTCCCCGCCTTATAGACCTAAGAAAAATGGACATGAATACGATCTTGATGTAAATTTAAATGAAGTATAATGACTAGGCATTTAACGATGGCGGTTAATTATTCTGTTTACATATTTTAAAATTTTTTAACATGAGAGGCATTGGTACCCGATGAGAAAATGAAACTGTAGCAGAACACATTTAATTTGATGAGTTAAACCAACTCATTTAGATATAACATTCGCGTACTACAGTATTATTCAATATTACGTTTATAACAATTGTTTATTTTTTATTGTTGTCTGTTAAGATGTTAAACAACAGTTTACTGCCTAAAAGGATTCTGCCATCTGCAAAGACACTTAAAATTGTGTAAGTACCGTTTAGTTCTCAATTCTCCTACTAAGAATAATAGTTTAACATTCTTAATAAAGAGCAATGTTTGGATATTCCGCACATACAAACATTCCATGTACATTTTTATCCAAGACGGGGTCCTAAGAATGGAAGCTCTACTACACGTCGATCCCAGGTGGTTTCAAATTATTGTCCTAGGTTTTTATACGACATAAGAATAATCAATGCTTACTGCTCAGCGCCTTGTTCCTTTGCGGCTATACCATGCTGCTTTTCAGACAGAACCCAACGAAGCTTTCCTATTTTATATAACAGTTATATTACACATACTGTAGTAAGGTTGTAAAGGATTCACATCCAAGTTGTTGCACTGAAACTCTAGTATATGATCTTTATTTAATTAGGTATGTGATTAGATGGTAGAACCTGTGAGACTAGTCCGATAATTACTAAAGCTAGCGTAGTAAAGTACTGTTTCACGATACAAAGGAGTTATACGTGCAAGGACGAACAGGAGTAGAAAAGACAGATCAACAAAATTTTAAATTGGCAGTTTTTTTTTTATGTAGTTAGTTATCTCTGGGAGATTTTCAGTTTACACCTGAAACATGTAAAACTTTCCCAGGAACACTTCCAACATCTCGGGCCAGAAGCAATAATTTCTAGTCTTGGGAATAGTGTTCGAGAACTTACTCTCCTGCGCAAAGAAAGTAAATGAGACTGCGATTAACTTTCGATTAGCCAGAAATTTAAACTCGCGTCTATAAAAATTTTCCAGGCGTCTTTTGTAACTTGACTCACTTCTTCAAGATGCTATATTGATAACGCTACCTATCTCTCACAGTGATCTTTAGGCTATAGAACCTTAAAATTTCTCTGGTTTGCACGGTTCATCTACAGACTGCCATAATCGCACACTCTGTTTAAGCTCCCCTCTAGTGTTATAATCTCATGTACTTTTTGTGTCAATGCTGTCTTACCCGTAAGAATTAATCGTCTTCACTCCCAAAGCTATACATCTGTGACACCCTCGTCATATTAGAGGGAGAAGTAAATTCACGTTTTTTAAAATGGTACGCCTTTTTATAATGTGAGATAAGTAACACTAAAAGACTACTGCTCCGTTTTTAAGACCTTCACAAGTTTCTGAGGCCTCCGATTCGATGTAGAATCATTTTACTGACTGGAAGCTATTAGGAATTAAAGATTACATGGCGATGTCCAATGATGACTTCTAAATTTTCAGAAGGAACTTACAAGCCGCTTAGTCTTACCGAACAACTCGAAAACAACCCACAGATTATTAGCACGCCTTATGCACCCTAAACCGTCACAAAGTCCTTACACTTCTGTTATCATTACAGTTTTTCTGAAATAAGGATTAATCTTACTAACGTAATGTCTGACATTGAGTTAATACTGCACAAAATTTCGTGGGCTCATTGAGCACTGTTCGATAATGATATCACTTATAACTTCGCAACTGTTTTTCTGTGAATTGTGAAAGTCCCTTGAGATCTTAATTTCTTGTAGTCATCTGGTACCGTAGTTGCCTCCAAGGCTTCCATCTGCTGAATATAGTGATGTGCAAATTTTCCAAAGAAAATATGACCAGCTGCGTGAGAAAACGGAAATATTAATTTAATTCTCTACAAATGACATTTCTAATCCCCAGCTCGATCTAGTGCCTTTGGATGAATATCAATAGGATTCTGACATTCTACAGATACCGCAGCCAAAGTTTACAGGTTCGCTAAAGGTCATTGTCTTAATTTTGAGATACCTAGATATCGTCTTTTTCATGACGCTTCATTTCCTTGTATATGTTGCATATTGATTTTATCATCCACAAATTGTTGAATAAGATCGCAGGTCTTAGATTTTGTCATCTTCTCAGAGGGTTGTAAATCTCTTTATAAATAAACGTAAAGGTCGCCCAGCAAAGTCTAGAAGCGAGTTCTCAATGATCTTGAGTAGTAATAAAGCATTCTACTAAGAGGATACGCCATGGTTATTCTATACTTTTTCCTGACATAATGTATCCAATCGTGCCTAGAAGATAGTGGAAACCTTCTAACGGCGGTTCATTTTTGGATGGTTGAGAAATTTCCTTAGCTGCAGGTACGATTTGAACACCTTTAAAGTATAATGGCTGATCTAATGTAATAACACGTGTTTTGTCCACTTTTATTGTACTTATTTTCTGTATGCAAAAGCGTAGAATAAAGGGGAAAAAGATTTCATAATTACCAAATGTGATACCAAATTTCTATCAAGACATTGCTACCGTGATATCAGATTACATTTTCATTCAAGAACTTGGATATAGATAATATCATCAAGAGCCTTCTCAAATGAATGACTTTTCTGCTCTAAGAAATGTGTGGCTCCTAGTTATTAATCAAAGCATACAGTGAGCTTATATGAAAAGATTATTTGATTAGCCCACAGTTTGGTTGCTTTGTAATGACCAGTTTTCGAAAGCACACAGGATTACTATACCATAATTATTTTCCAGCTAACCGTCTAAGAGAAGATTTCAAAATATCTTAAAATCGATTCTTTATTTGTCTCATCGATCCTGATCACGGGTCTCAGGCCCTAAGTAAGGCTGTTTCGGAGGTTACATTATAATGGGTTCCATAGAAAGTTTTACAAGATACAGTCAGGAAAATAATATTAATGATAGACCGGAACGAAGCGAATCCTACTCAGCTCTCTATGTAAGCGCTAGTGAGCAGCAAGCACGCTAATTAAATTCATATTTGATAGCCTCGAGTGTTAACACACTTCAGACTAGGTGTAAATAATATATTTGTATGTACACGACTCTTTGGATTAAACATCTTTTATCAGGGTAACTATCAAGAAAAAGGTGAGATCGTTATGTGTGCTAAGTGGATTTCTTCAGCGGGAAGCACTCTCAGATAGCATTCTAGTTGCATATAAACGGGAAGTTTAGCTATTGCTTGATTATCAATGATCAATTAATACTTATGCTTTTTACATTTGGTATCAGAACCTCTTTCAACCCCAAGGGCGCACCTAAAACAAAAAGCTGTACGTTCCGAGGCTATACGTGTAAAATACCCTCGTCTTATTAAAGGGAGAGGTAAATCCACGGTTTTTTAATTGGTACGTTTCTCTATAAGGTGAGTTAAGTAGCTCTAAAGGGACTACTTATTCGTTTTTGAAACCTAGCTAAAGATCAAAAAATCCTGCGGCCTCCGATTCGGTGTTGAATTCCTTTGCTAGCTGCAAGCCAATAGGAATTTAGGAATACATGCCGATGTCCACCGCTGACTTCTAGATTTCGCAGCATTTTAAGAAGGAACGTCGAAGCCGTTTAGCCTTACCGGACTCCTCGAAAGAGAACTCTCGAATTATTGGCACGCCTGTGGCCCCCTAAACCACTAATTAAAAATCGAACATCCCCGTCCATCCTGAAAATTATTTCTTTAGTCACCGCATCACTTAGAGATCGCTCCCTTTCATGATTAATATATCTTTTAAGACAATGTAATATACTATTAGAATGAATTCAATTGACATCCACGTTAATGTTCTTAATGTTATCATTTTAAGGTGATTTGAGACGTTGCAGATGCATATTACAAAAAGCTTCACCAGCTCACGGATGCGAGCCCTAACGCGAGTGACCCATCAACTTGTCAATCATTTTAACTTAATTTCTTTTTACTAATTTTACGAAAACAATAATTTACGAGCTCACCGTGCTATTACTTTTTTCTCAGCTAATGATTTCTTGTTTCGCAAGTCACTGGGTTTCGCATGGCACTCGATTAATTCGAATTTGCAAGTCCTAAGGACTGTATGAGCAGCCGTGCTTTTCCCATTTCATTCCACCCGCACTCGTCCGTTGTACTGCACGCAAACGGATTCCACTTATTCTAATGCAAGCATCATGGGTGTTCTCGACATCTATTGTTCCTAACTTTTTATCTAAATGCATCCTGATATCAACAATTCGTAATAACATTATTGCTGCAGAAAGCCACAACTGCAGCCTTGTAGATAAATCTTAAATTTTTTGCCATATCAAAGTAATGCTTCAACAGATTTTAGTCTACTACAGCTTATGAGTTGCAATTGAAAAATCCTAATATCACTACCCTTCTTATCAAATATCACTATGTCTGGTTTGTGTTAGTATTAAAGTTGCATATCAACGAGAAGTATAGCTATTGCTTAATTATCGTTGATAAATTAATACTCAAGTTTTATTACATTTGTTATCACAATTTTTTCAACCACAAGGGCCCACCTAAAACAAACAGTTGTACGTTCCCAAAACTATACGTCTGTGATACCATCGTGTTATTAAAGGGAGAAGTAAATCCACGGTTTTTTAAGTGGTACGCCTCTCTATAAGGTGAGTTAAGTAGCTCTAAAAGCACTACTGCTTCGTTTTAGGAACCCAGGAAAAAAAAACAAGATCTTGCGGCCTCCGACTCGGTGTTAAATTGCTTTAGAAGTTGTAAAGCAAGAGAAAATTCGGAATACATGTCGATACCCACTGCTGACTTCTAAATTACGCAGGATTTTAGAAAAAACTTACAAGCTGGTTAGCCTTACCGGACACCTCGGAAAAGAACCCTCGAATTATTGGAACGCCTGTGGCACCCTAAACCGTAATTAAAAATTGAAAACCTCCGTCGAATTTCAAAATTATTTCTATAATCACCGCATCACTTAGAGGTCGCTTTCATCCCTGATTAATATATCTTTTAGAAAATGGAGAATACTATTACAAAGAAGTCAAGTGACTTTACTGATAATGTTCTCATTTTAAGGTGGTCTGACATTGCAAGTGAAAATTTCAAAAGGCTTCACCAGCTCCGGGATTCCTGGCCTATTGCTAATGACTTATCAACTTTTTCATAATTTTAACGCGCTTTATCATTTCTAGTTTTACGAAAACAATGCATTAATAGCTCAACCTGATATACATTCTTTCTCAGTTTAAGACTTCTTGTTCCGCATTACTCTGGGTTTAAACTCAGATATATCGAATTTGCTAGTCCTAAGGGCACTTTTCCCATTTCAATCCATTAAACCTCGTCCGTTGTACTACTTGCAAACTGATTCGCTTCGTTCTAATGCATGTATCATGGCGGATCTCGACATCTATTGTTATTATATATTTATCTAACTGCATCCTGATATCTTCAATGACTAACAACATTATAGGTAATCTTAAATCATTTTCCATATGAATGTAATATTTAACAGATTATAGTCTATTACACCGTGTGTGTTGCGATTAAAAAATCCTCATCTCACTACGCTTATTATCAAACATTACTACGTCAGGTTGGTTGTAGTGCATGCTAACAGCTTGCATTCGTTTTGATAATATAACAACACGTATCTTCTTTTCTTGTACTTATTTACTATATGCAGAAGTGTAGAAATGGAGTATACTACTTGATGTAGAATTATTGAAGAATTACAGACGGACTAGTCAGCTTATATAAAAAGAAGATGTTTGTAAATCACAAATCCACAATCGTTGTGGCGAAACTTTCACAAGATGGATAGCTATCGAAAGGTTAGTTGGGGAAAAGGGAATCGATACGCGAGACGCGAGTGAAGACTTGATTAAATCTTCCGAGTAAGACAGCATTGACACCTAGAACATGTGTATATAGCATTAGAGGGGAAGAGGATGTCAGAATTACGGAATGTGATACAATATTCTTATTAAGACAATGCTACCGTTATATCACATTACTATTTCATTCAGAACTTGAATATAAACTAGTTATACAGGCCTGGTAGAACATGTGTAGTACACAGACATCAACAATAATATAAATTGACATATTTTTCTTCTACTTAGGTTATTAGACATTAGGGGACTATCAGATAAATTCCCCGATATAAATGTTCCAAGGCTCACTTCCCACATCTTGGAGCAGAAGCCTTAAATTACTCTCTCACTGCGGGTACCGAAGCAGTTAGTGTTAGAGGATTAAAAAATATGTAATGAACATAATAAACCTCCTTTATACCTTATCTTTATAGCTTCATTTATAGTTACATCAAGATCGTCTTCATGTCCATTTTGTTTTTTTCTATAAGGCGTGGACGTTATTACATAATAATAATCATAACCGATTGGATCAACAATTAAGTGGTTTTCAATGACACATTGGTTTTCTACAGCTGTTGTTCGTCATCGTCTATATCAGATTGTCTGGCTATCTGCCATTTGTACATGAATTCCTTTGGCAGAATGCACAAAACCTTGAATAATTCATATCGGCTCTTTTACACTAACATGTTGCCTGTTCACAAGCCTATCTTGTTGTCACTTTTTTCTACAGGTAAGTAAGCTTATCCAGCTGGAGCTGATGGTTGCTGTGGGTCCTGGAATTCGCATATCCTCTTTTACACACCAACCTCTATTGATTAGGTTGATTGGGACCATATCGCTCCTGGACTTTGAGGTACTTCCGAGTTGGTTGCTCAACAGCTTCCGTGTTAGTAGAGGGAAAAGTGGCCATATTGAAGTTTTGTAACTACTTTGTTGTTATACCTGATACGGCTTATACCAAAGGGATATGTTTCCTTCTCCGTAAATGCGACCAAGATATGTCTAATGTTGACAATTTTGTCAGGATTGAGATATGATTGGTTGAAGACTCTAACTTGCACTATTTATTTTCTTTTTTGAAGAATCTTGTAGGCCGCCAACTGTTTCTCCTGAGTATAATTAAGGTCGTATCAAAGCCTGTTCCATCATAAAAAAAGTGAACGCAGTCTTTTAATGAAGCGTGAAAGCAGCCTTTTAATGAAGCCAGAGTTTCTTTTAATTTAATGATTTCATAGCATTTCCTTTCAGATCTGCTTGTATGTGGCCATAAGAGAAGCACCAACTGCTCAAAAAGTCTTCTAGCAAGATTCTTAAAAGATTTGAATTCGGACATTCAACAGCTACAGATTTCCCGTTTGTAATATCTTCCATTACTGCTGTCCATATACGACTACCTTTTGCTCTTTGTCTCTCTCAATCCGCAATCGTTTTGTCGAAGCTTTCACAATATGAATAGCTATCCAAAGTTTGTTTGAGAAAAGCAAATCGAGATGCGAGACGCGAGTGAAGACTATTAATTCTTTCGAATAATACAGAATTAACACAAGAGAGCATGAGTATATACTATTAAAGGGGATAAGGATGTCAGAATTACGGAATGTGATACGATATTCTTATCAAGACAGTGCTAGCGTAATATCAGGTTACTTTTTTTTTTTTATTAAAGAAGATGGAAATGGAGAATTTTCACCAAGAGACATCCTAAATGAATGACTTTTTCTGCTCTATGAAATGTGTGGCACTTAGTTACTAATCAAGGCATACAGTTAACTTATATGAAAAGATTGTTTGATCAGCTCATACTTTGGTTGCTTTGCGATGAACATTGTTACTAAGTTAGTAGCGATTACATGGCTGACTATACCGTAAATATTTTCCACCTAATCGTGTATCTCAAATGAACTTAAAATTGATTCTTCTCTGATCGATTAGATCACCGGTCTCAGGCCCAAAGTAAGGCCGTTTCGGAGGTTAGTATATAATGGTTTCCATAGCAAGTTTTACACGATACAATCGGAATTAATGATGGACCGGAACCTAGTGAATGCTACCTGGTGTATTCCCTAGTGAGCATATTTGATGCTAACTAAATGCATATTTGTCACATTTGAGGGTTAACACAGTCGACTTTGAGTAATTTATACGTAACAACGCAATTCTTTGGTTTAAACAGTTTGTATCAGTTTAACGTAGATTTCTTCAACAGGAAGCACTCTCAAATAGTATTGTAGTTGCATATAAACGGGAAGTATAGCTATTGCTTGATTATCATTGATAAATTAATACTTATGTTTTTTATATATGGTATAACAACTTTTTTCATTCCCAAGGGCCCACCTAAGAAAATCCGCTGTAAGTTCCAAAAGCTATATGTGTGCGATATCCTCGTCTAATTAAAAGGAGAAGTAAATCCACGGTTTTATAAATGGTACGCCATTATATAATTTGAGTTAAGTAGCAATACTGCTTCGTTTTTAAGATCTAACTAAAGAACACAAGATCCTACGGCCTCCGATTCGGTGTTGATTACTTTGCTTGCTGTAAGCCAGTAGCAATAAATATTAACTAATACATGTCGATGTCCACTGCTTACTTCTAAATTCACAGCATTTTTTCCAAAGAAAACCCTCGGAACATACATTTGAGTCGGTGGACATAACAAGCAAGCTTTATTCACTTCAGCGATATAAGGTAGTGTTGAATTTAATAAATAAGATTTCAGAAATTATGCTTGTTGATCATTCCGTCTAAGATATGAAAGGTGTCGAAGAGCTAATAGAGTTTATGCAATAGTCTGCTCCTGATTGAAATCTTACCACACATTAACTCATCGGTAAAAAAAGTTCAGAAAATCGAGAAAACGAATCATCCAATGTGTATAATAAGAGTGTGCGACTATGGCAGTATGTAGTGAAAGACGAACCGGGCGAGCCAGAGAGATTTTACGCCCAAACGTTAGAGAGAGAGAGGTAGGTAGACTTATCAACAGGGCCCGGATCTTGTTGACCTAAAATTTTCTAGAAAGTGACCTATAAAATGACACTAAAATTCCTGTAAAATGCCCCTAAAATTCACAAAAATTGACCTTAAAAATTGCGTTTTTTTAAATGTATATCCATTGTATTTTAATTAACGTTAGTCACTCATATTCAAAAAGTTTTGTTTCAGTTTGTTGCAGTCCATTGATCATTTATGTCCGTTGATCAGTCCATTGTACGGCATTGTACGTACTGAAAGCGTCAATTCACTCCCGAGTAGAAACTAGGAAGCACTCTTAAACAATAAATGTTCGCAAGTGTAGACTACATGAGAATAATAGATAAAAACCCTGTTTAAAATCCTTGTACGCCTTCTAATCCATCTTTAGTTATTCATATGATCACATGTTTTTTGTTCAACATTCCAAAACTATCCGTTCGGACACCTACCAACCTCCACCTTCCTCAACCAGCTACAGCTTAATTTTCATTAGCTTGTTAAGAATGCAGTTTATCGACCCCAATGGTTAGGAAGCATGGAAAGAGATTTATTTATCTTCGTCTTTTCCACATCCGTAAACAGTGTTCATTTTAAGATTTCCTTATGTAGAAGAAAAAGAATAAAAAGACCCTAAGTGACCTAAAAGTTACCTTAAAATATTAAAAAATGACCTGAAACTTCTAAACGGCAAAAAGTGACCAAAAGTTGGCCCTAAAAATATATATTTTTAGAACTTAGAGCTGATGGATAACGGTTTTATTAGAATTTGCCTTGCCTTATGCGTAACAGAAAAAAGTTGACTTGTCAACAAAATCCTGGTACTGCTTATCAATATAGCTTCTTGATAAAATGAGTTAAGACGGCAAAAATTTTTTACAGACGCAAGTTTAACTTTCAGGCTAAGACCGAACACCTCGAAAGAAAACCCTCGAATTATTGGCACGCTTGTTGCTCCCTAGACCACTAATTAAAAATCGTATATCCCCGTCCATCTTCAAAATTATTTCTTTAATAAACGCATCACTTAGAGATCGCTTTCGTCCCTGATTAATATCTCTTTTGAGAGCATGTAGAAACTATTACAATGAAGTCAAGTGACATCCCTGTTAACGTTCTCATTTGAAGGTGATTTCTAACGTCGCAGATGCGTATTACAAAAAGCTTCACCATCTCAGGGTTGTCTGCCGTATCTCAAGAGTCCCATCAGCTTGTTAACGCGCTTTCTCTTTACTAGTTTTACCTTATAAGCTTACTGTGATAATTTTCATTTCTCAGCTAAAGACTTCTTGTTCATCACGTCACTGGGTGTAAACTCGAATCCCAAGAACAAAAGATCCTGCGGCCTCCGATTCGGTGTTGAATTCCTTTACTAGCTGTAAGCCAATGTGAATTAAGTAATAAATACCGATGTCCACTGCTGACTTCTAAATTTCACAGCATTTTAAGAAGGAACTTATAAGCTGTTTAGCCTTACCGCATATCTCAAAAGGATATCTCGGAAAACCCTCTCATTATTGGCCCTCCTGTTGCACGCTAAACCAATAATTAAAAATCGAACATCCCCGTCCAACTTCAAAATTATTTCTCTAATCACTGCATCACTTTAACCATTAATCCACCACATCCCTTTTGAGATAATGAAAAAACTATTACATTAATGTCAAGTGAACTTACTCCTAATGTTCTCATTTTGAGGTTATTTCTGACGTTGCAAATGCATATTACAAAAAGCTTCTCCAGCTCAGAGATGCCTGGCCTATCGTTAGTAATCCATCAACTTGTTCATCATTTGAACGCGCTTTCTCTTTACTAGTTTTACGAAAACAATACCTTAATAGCTCAACCTGACATACATTCTTTCTCAGCTAAAGACTTCTTGTTCCACACGTCACTTTGTTTAAACTACAATACTTTCAATTTGATAGTCCTAAGTATAATATGTGCTTCCCTAGCTTATCCATTTCAATCCAACCGATCTCGTCGGTTCTACTGCTTTCAAAGTGATTCCATCTTTTTAATGCAAGTATCATGGCGGATCTCGACATTTACTATTATTATCTTTTTATCAAAATGCATTATAATATCTAAAATTAGTAATACCATTATTTCTGCAGGAAGCCAGAGCCGACAGCCTTGTTGATAAATCTTAAATCTTTTGCCATATGAAAGTAATGTTTCAACAGATTTTCGTATAATACAGCGTGTGAGTTGCGATTGAAAAGTCCTAAACTCACTACGCTTCTTATCAAAGTTTACTCTGTCTGGTTTCATGCTAACTGCTTGCATTTGTTTTGATAAAAAAACAACAAGTATCACGACATCTCCTCTTAGTAAAATGTCATTTCAATGTTTCTTGATATCTGCACTTGGTAATATAATTATCTCTGATAACAGTCAGAAGTATAGATCTAAGCAAATATCTGTGTTTCGACTTTCTACTTGCCAAAGTTAACAGCTCTTAGGTGGAGTGTGAAGGCAATGTACTCTAGACAGTTAGCCATAATATTCTGCTATATGCAGCGAAGACGTATGCAGAATTTTAGAGACGACTTACTGCTTCATTTTTGTAAAGGAATTTACTAATTAAAAATCGAACATTCCTAAACAACGGAAAATTTTCATCACTGGTGATACCCTCCTCTTAATAAAGGGAGAGGTTAATCCACGATTTTTTAAATGCTACGCAATTACGCCATTGTAAATGTGTCCTGCTATGGTTTCGTTTTCTCTTCCGGTAACAAAGCCGCTCATTTATACTATTTAATTAAATATTGAATCATAAAAACACACCACTTTCATATTTTAAACCTTGTCTTTATACCTCCATTTAAATTTACATGAATATCGTCTTCGTCATTTTTTTTTCTAAAAAGCGTGGACGTTATTACAAAATAATAATCATAACTGATTGGATTGTTGTAACGAATAGTGATTCCATTGATTGTGTGGAAACAGTAACATGAAATAACAAAGGGCGTAAAGAAAACATCAAAGTGCCTTCATGTATTGCTTGATACAACAAATTCAAGACTGGCGTAGATTTATTTACAAATTGATGAGCTTATACCCAATCAAGATCAAGGGCAATAAGTGGCATTGGAACTTAATTACGAATGTTGTGGAAACTGCTTTAGTTGCTAGATGGAAACTTTATCGGATCTTGCACTTACATAATTTGGATCTTCTAGAATTTCACAGAAGTGTTACAATGGCAGTGCTCTCACAGTCTGCATCGACAAGTTTTCGTCCGCGGCTTCAGGGATTGTACAAAAAGTGTTCTGAACCACGGAAACATAGCAAACATACCCCAATACGAAATGAGAAAGAAAAGCAAAAATGTCAAGGATGTCAAAAAAAGCCGATAACATAATGTCAGGAATGCCAGGTTGGCTTGAGTGCTGTTCCGTGCTTGATAATTACCATCGTTAGTGTAAAAGTGCGATGTAAATTTGCTAAGAAACATTGTAAGGGTATGTAATCTTGCAAATGTTGTTTAATAAAGCTTAGTAAAAAATAAATATAATTGTGTTTAGTTTGTAGTATTTTCAACCCAAAAAAACAATATCCTATATGTAGGATAGGCTGTACAATTCGTACCCCGGTACATACAATCAAAACCTATTTTTCTTTTGTATATGTGTCCTATGTATGAGAAAATATGTAGCACTCATCAAAAATAGCACAACAAAAAGTATGGCACCAAATGGGTTAAGTACACCTGAAAGATCTGAAACTTATTAGGCTCACTTCCCACATCTTGGACCAGAACCCCTGAATTTCCTCCCTTGTGTATAGTGTCTGAGAATCTGCTCGTCTTGCTGCCCAAATAAAGTAAAAAGACTGCGATAAGCTTTCGATAAGCCTGAAAGTTAAACTTGCGTCTATAAAATATTTCGAGGTGTCTTTTGCAACCTTGCCTCACTTTTTGAAGACGCTATTTTGATATCGCTACGTATCTCTCACACTAAACTTTAGTAAATAGAATTTAAAATTATCTTTGGCTCCCTAGGTATATATTGCAGTACAGACTGCCATATCGCACACTCTTGTTATGCTTATTGGAGAAATTGAATTTGTCAATTTACTCAACGTTTTCTCACAGGTCAGCAATACGATTCTAAAATTCACTATATACTACAGCGAAACTATGGCTTTTGCTTACACCAAAGAGGACATGTTTCCATCTCCATAAATGCGATTAAGATATGTCTAATGTTGACCATTTGTCAGGATTGAGATATGGTTGGTTGAAGACTCTAACTTGCACTATTCATTTTCTTTTTGAAGAATCTTTAGGCTGCCAACTGTTTCTCCTGAGTATAGTTATGGTCGTGTCACAGCCTGTTCCATCATGAAAAAAGTGAAAGCAGTTTTTAATGACGCCAGAGTTTCTTTTAATTTAATCATTTCATAGCATTTCCATTCAGTTCTGCTTGTGTGTTGCCATAAAAGAATCAGAACTGCTCAAGGAGACTTCTAGCAAGATTCTTAAAAGATCTGAATTAGACAATTCAACAGCTACAGATTTCCCGTTTGTAATTTTTTCCATTACTGCTGTCTATATACGGCTACCTTTTGCTACTAGTCTATCTAATTTGAGTTAAGTAGCAATACTGCTTCGTTTCTAAGACCTAACTAAAGAACACAAGATCCTACGGCCTCCGATTCGGTGTTGATTACTTTGCTTGCTGTAAGCCAGTAGCAATAAATATTAACTAATACATGTCGATGTCCACTGCTTACTTCTAAATTTCACAGCATTTTTTCCAAAGAAAACCCTCGGAAGATACATTTGAGTCGGTGGACATAACAAGCAAGCTTTATTCACTTCAGCGATATAAGGTAGTGTTGAATTTAATAAATAAGATTTCAGAAATTATGCTTGTTGATCATTCCGTCTAAGATATGAAAGGTGTCGAAGAGCTAATAGAGTTTATGCAATAGTCTGCTCCTGATTGAAATCTTACCACACATTAACTCATCGGTAAAAAAAGTTCAGAAAATCGAGAAATACGAATCATCCAATGTGTATAATAAGAGTGTGCGACTATGGCAGTATGTAGTGAAAGACGAACCGGGCGAGCCAGAGAGATTTTACGCCCAAAAGTTAGAGAGAGAGAGGTAGGTAGACTTATCAACAGGGCCCGGATCTTGTTGACCTAAAATTTTCTAGAAAGTGACCTATAAAATGACACTAAAATTCCTGTAAAATGCCCCTAAAATTCACAAAAATTGACCTTAAAAATTGCGTTTTTTTAAATGTATATCCATTGTATTTTAATTAACGTTTGTTACTCATATTCAAAAAGTTTTGTTTCAGTTTGTTGCAGTCCATTGATCATTTATGTCCGTTGATCAGTCCATTGTACGGCATTGTACGTACTGAAAGCGTCAATTCACTCCCGAGTAGAAACTAGGAAGCACTCTTAAACAATAAATGTTCGCAAGTGTAGACTACATGAGAATAATAGATAAAAACCCTGTTTAAAATCCTTGTACGCCTTCTAATCCATCTTTAGTTATTCATATGATCACATGTTTTTTGTTCAACATTCCAAAACTATCCGTTCTGACACCTACCAACCTCCACCTTCCTCAACCAGCTACAGCTTAATTTTCATTAGCTTGTTAAGAATGCAGTTTATCGACCCCAATGGTTAGGAAGCATGGAAAGAGATTTATTTATCTTCGTCTTTTCCACATCCGTAAACAGTGTTCATTTTAAGATTTCCTTATGTAGAAGAAAAAGAATAAAAAGACCCTAAGTGACCTAAAAGTTACCTTAAAATATTAAAAAATGACCTGAAACTTCTAAACGGCAAAAAGTGACCAAAAGTTGGCCCTAAAAATATATATTTTTAGAACTTAGAGCTGATGGATAACGGTTTTATTAGAATTTGCCTTGCCTTATGCGTAACAGAAAAAAGTTGACTTGTCAACAAAATCCTGGTACTGCTTATCAATATAGCTTCTTGATAAAATGAGTTAAGACGGCAAAAATTTTTTACAGACGCAAGTTTAACTTTCAGGCTAAGACCGAACACCTCGAAAGAAAACCCTCGAATTATTGGCACGCTTGTTGCTCCCTAGACCACTAATTAAAAATCGTATATCCCCGTCCATCTTCAAAATTATTTCTTTAATAAACGCATCACTTAGAGATCGCTTTCGTCCCTGATTAATATCTCTTTTGAGAGCATGTAGAAACTATTACAATGAAGTCAAGTGACATCCCTGTTAACGTTCTCATTTGAAGGTGATTTCTAACGTCGCAGATGCGTATTACAAAAAGCTTCACCATCTCAGGGTTGTCTGCCGTATCTCAAGAGTCCCATCAGCTTGTTAACGCGCTTTCTCTTTACTAGTTTTACCTTATAAGCTTACTGTGATAATTTTCATTTCTCAGCTAAAGACTTCTTGTTCATCACGTCACTGGGTGTAAACTCGAATCCCAAGAACAAAAGATCCTGCGGCCTCCGATTCGGTGTTGAATTCCTTTACTAGCTGTAAGCCAATGTGAATTAAGTAATAAATACCGATGTCCACTGCTGACTTCTAAATTTCACAGCATTTTAAGAAGGAACTTATAAGCTGTTTAGCCTTACCGCATATCTCAAAAGGATATCTCGGAAAACCCTCTCATTATTGGCCCTCCTGTTGCACGCTAAACCAATAATTAAAAATCGAACATCCCCGTCCAACTTCAAAATTATTTCTCTAATCACTGCATCACTTTAACCATTAATCCACCACATCCCTTTTGAGATAATGAAAAAACTATTACATTAATGTCAAGTGAACTTACTCCTAATGTTCTCATTTTGAGGTTATTTCTGACGTTGCAAATGCATATTACAAAAAGCTTCTCCAGCTCAGAGATGCCTGGCCTATAGTTAGTAATCCATCAACTTGTTCATCATTTGAACGCGCTTTCTCTTTACTAGTTTTACGAAAACAATACCTTAATAGCTCAACCTGACATACATTCTTTCTCAGCTAAAGACTTCTTGTTCCACACGTCACTTTGTTTAAACTACAATACTTTCAATTTGATAGTCCTAAGTATAATATGTGCTTCCCTAGCTTACCCATTTCAATCCAACCGATCTCGACGGTTCTACTGCTTGCAAAGTGATTCCATCTTTTTAATGCAAGTATCATGGCGGATCTCGACATTTACTATTATTATCTTTTTATCAAAATGCATTATAATATCAAAAATTAGTAATACCATTATTTCTGCAGGAAGCCAGAGCCGACAGCCTTGTTGATAAATCTTAAATCTTTTGCCATATGAAAGTAATGTTTCAACAGATTTTCGTATAATACAGCGTGTGAGTTGCGATTGAAAAGTCCTAAACTCACTACGCTTCTTATCAAAGTTTACTCTGTCTGGTTTCATGCTAACTGCTTGCATTTGTTTTGATAAAAAAACAACAAGTATCACGACATCTCCTCTTAGTAAAATGTCATTTCAATGTTTCTTGATATCTGCACTTGGTAATATAATTATCTCTGATAACAGTCAGAAGTATAGATCTAAGCAAATATCTGTGTTTCGACTTTCTACTTGCCAAAGTTAACAGCTCTTAGGTGGAGTGTGAAGGCAATGTACTCTAGACAGTTAGCCATAATATTCTGCTATATGCAGCGAAGACGTATGCAGAATTTTAGAGACGACTTACTGCTTCATTTTTGTAAAGGAATTTACTAATTAAAAATCGAACATTCCTAAACAACGGAAAATTTTCATCACTGGTGATACCCTCCTCTTAATAAAGGGAGAGGTTAATCCACGATTTTTTAAATGCTACGCAATTACGCCATTGTAAATGTGTCCTGCTATGGTTTCGTTTTCTCTTCCGGTAACAAAGCCGCTCATTTATACTATTTAATTAAATATTGAATCATAAAAACACACCACTTTCATATTTTAAACCTTGTCTTTATACCTCCATTTAAATTTACATGAATATCGTCTTCGTCATTTTTTTTTCTAAAAAGCGTGGACGTTATTACAAAATAATAATCATAACTGATTGGATTGTTGTAACGAATAGTGATTCCATTGATTGTGTGGAAACAGTAACATGAAATAACAAAGGGCGTAAAGAAAACATCAAAGTGCCTTCATGTATTGCTTGATATAACAAATTCATGACTGGCGTAGATTTATTTACAAATTGATGAGCTTATACCCAATCAAGATCAAGGGCAATAAGTGGCATTGGAACTTAATTACAAATGTTGTGGAAACTGCTTTAGTTGCTAGATGGAAACTTTATCGGATCTTGCACTTACATAATTTGGATCTTCTAGAATTTCACAGAAGTGTTACAATGGCAGTGCTCTCACAGTCTGCATCGACAAGTTTTCGTCCGCGGCTTCAGGGATTGTACAAAAAGTGTTCTGAACCACGGAAACATAGCAAACATACCCCAATACGAAATGAGAAAGAAAAGCAAAAATGTCAAGGATGTCAAAAAAAGCCGATAACATAATGTCAGGAATGCCAGGTTGGCTTGAGTGCTGTTCCGTGCTTGATAATTACCATCGTTAGTGTAAAAGTGCGATGTAAATTTGCTAAGAAACATTGTAAGGGTATGTAATCTTGCAAATGTTGTTTAATAAAGCTTAGTAAAAAATAAATATAATTGTGTTTAGTTTGTAGTATTTTCAACCCAAAAAAACAATATCCTATATGTAGGATAGGCTGTACAATTCGTACCCCGGTACATACAATCAAAACCTATTTTTCTTTTGTATATGTGTCCTATGTATGAGAAAATATGTAGCACTCATCAAAAATAGCACAACAAAAAGTATGGCACCAAATGGGTTAAGTACACCTAAAAGATCTGAAACTTATTAGGCTCACTTCCCACATCTTGGACCAGAACCCCTGAATTTCCTCCCTTGTGTATAGTGTCTGAGAATCTGCTCGTCTTGCTGCCCAAATAAAGTAAAAAGACTGCGATAAGCTTTCGATAAGCCTGAAAGTTAAACTTGCGTCTATAAAATATTTCGAGGTGTCTTTTGCAACCTTGCCTCACTTTTTGAAGACGCTATATTGATATCGCTACGTATCTCTCACACTAAACTTTAGTAAATAGAATTTAAAATTATCTTTGGCTCCCTAGGTATATATTGCAGTACAGACTGCCATATCGCACACTCTTATTATGCTTATTGGAGAAATTGAATTTGTCAATTTACTCAACGTTTTCTCACAGGTCAGCAATACGATTCTAAAATTCACTATATACTACAGCGAAACTATGGCTTTTGCTTACACCAAAGAGGACATGTTTCCATCTCCATAAATGCGATTAAGATATGTCTAATGTTGACCAATTGTCAGGATTGAGATATGGTTGGTTGAAGACTCTAACTTGCACTATTCATTTTCTTTTTGAAGAATCTTTAGGCTGCCAACTGTTTCTCCTGAGTATAGTTATGGTCGTGTCACAGCCTGTTCCATCATGAAAAAAGTGAAAGCAGTTTTTAATGACGCCAGAGTTTCTTTTAATTTAATCATTTCATAGCATTTCCATTCAGTTCTGCTTGTGTGTTGCCATAAAAGAATCAGAACTGCTCAAGGAGACTTCTAGCAAGATTCTTAAAAGATCTGAATTAGACAATTCAACAGCTACAGATTTCCCGTTTGTAATTTTTTCCATTACTGCTGTCTATATACGGCTACCTTTTGCTACTAGTCTATCTCACAATTCACAATGGTTTCGGCGAAGCTTTCACAATATGAATAGCTATCCAAATTTTGAGAAAAGCAAATCGAGACGCGAGACGCGAGGGAAGACTATTAACTCTTTCGAGTAAGACAGAATTGACACACCGCGAGCATGAGTATATACTATTAGAGGGGAAAAGGATGTCAGAATTACGAAATGTGATACGATATTCTTATCAAGACAACCCGTTACGGAAGTTAGAATATAATGAATGGATTTAATAGCAAGCTTAACAATTTTCCGTAGCAGATTACTTTTTTAATTAAAGAAGTTGGTTATGGAGAATTTTCATCAAGAGACTTCTGAAATGAATGACTTTTCTTCTCTACGAAATATGTCTCCCTTACTTACTAATCAAAGAATACAGTAAGCTTATATGAAAAGATTGTTTCACGATACAAAGGAGTTATACGTGCAAGGACGAACAGGAGTAGAAAAGACAGATCAACAAAATTTTAAATTGGCAGTTTTTTTTTTTTTTTTTTATGTAGTTAGTTATCTTTGGGAGATTTTCAGTTTACACCTGAAACATGTAAAACTTTCCCAGGAACACTTCCAACATCTCGGGGCAGAAGCAATAATTTCTGGTCTTGGGAATAGTGTTCGAGAACTTACTCTCCTGCGCAAAGAAAGTAAATGAGACTGCGATTAACTTTCGATTAGCCAGAAATTTAAACTCGCGTCTATAAAAATTTTCCAGGCGTCTTTTGTAACTTGACTCACTTCTTCAAGATGCTATATTGATAACGCTACCTATCTCTCACAGTGATCTTTAGGCTATAGAACCTTAAAATTTCTCTGGTTTGCACGGTTCATCTACAGACTGCCATAATCGCACACTCTGTTTAAGCTCCCCTCTAGTGTTCTATGCTCATGCACTTGGCGTGTCAATGCTGTCTTACCCGTAAGAATTAATCGTCTTCACTCCCAAAGCTATACATCTGTGAAACCCTCGTCATATTAGAGGGAGAAGTAAATTCACGTTTTTTAAAATGGTACGCCTTTTTATAATGTGAGATAAGTAACACTAAAAAACTACTGCTCCGTTTTTAAGACCTTCACAAGTTTCTGAGGCCTCCGATTCGATGTAGAATCATTTTACTGACTGGAAGCTATTAGGAATTAAAGATTACATGGCGATGTCCAATGATGACTTCTAAATTTTCAGAAGGAACTTACAAGCCGCTTAGCCTTACCGAACAACTCGAAAACAACCCACAGATTATTAGCACGCCTTATGCACCCTAAACCGTCACAAAGTCCTTATACTTCTGTTATCATTACAGTTTTTCTGAAATAAGGATTAATCTTACTAACGTAATGTCTGACATTGAGTTAATACTGCACAAAATTTCGTGGGCTCATTGAGCACTGTTCGATAATGATATCACTTATAACTTCGCAACTGTTTTTCTGTGAATTGTGAAAGTCCCTTGAGATCTTAATTTCTTGTAGTCATCTGTTACCGTAGTTGCCTCCAAGGCTTCCATCTGCTGAATATAGTGATGTGCAAATTTTCCAAAGAAAATATGACCAGCTGCGTGAGAAAACGGAAATATTAATTTAATTCTCTACAAATGACATTTCTAATCCCCAGCTCGATCTAGTGCCTTTGGATGAATATCAATAGGATTCTGACATTCTGCAGATACCGCAGCCAAAGTTTACAGGTTCGCTAAAGGTCATTGTCTTAATTTTGAGATACCTAGATATCGTCTTTTTCATGACGCCTCATTTCCTTGTATATGTTGCATATTGATTTTATCATCCACAAATTGTTGAATAAGATCGCAGGTCTTAGATTTTGTCATCTCCTCAGAGGGTTGTAAATCTCTTTATAAATAAACGTAAAGGTCGCCCAGTAAAGTCTAGAAGCGAGTTCTCAATGATCTTGAGTAGTAATAAAGCATTCTACTAAGAGGATACGCCAAGGTTATTCTATACTTTTTCCTGACATAATGTATCCAATCGTGCCTAGAAGTTAAGTGGAAATCTTCTAACGGCGGTTCATTTTTGGATGGTTGAGAAATTTCCTTAGCTGCAGGTACGATTTGAACACCTTTAAAGTATAATGGCTGATCTAATGTAATAACACGTGTTTTGTCCACTTTTATTGTACTTATTTTCTGTATGCAAAAGCGTAGAATAAAGGGGAAAAAGATTTCATAATTACCAAATGTGATACGAAATTTCTATCAAGACATTGCTACCGTGATATCAGATTACATTTTCATTCAAGAACTTGGATATAGATAATTTCATCAAGAGCCTTCTCAAATGAATGACTTTTCTGCTCTAAGAAATGTGTGGCTCTTAGTTATTAATCAAAGCATACAGTGAGCTTATATGAAAAGATTATTTGATTAGCCCACAGTTTGGTTGCTTTGTAATGACCAGTTTTCGAAAGCACACAGGATTACTATACCATAATTATTTTCCAGCTAACCGTCTAAGAGAAGATTTCAAAATATCTTAAAATCGATTCTTTATTTGTCTCATCGATCCTGATCACGGGTCTCAGGCCCTAAGTAAGGCTGTTTCGGAGGTTACATTATAATGGGTTCCATAGAAAGTTTTACAAGATACAGTCAGGAAAATAATATTAATGATAGACCGGAACGAAGCGAATCCTACTCAGCTCTCTATGTAAGCGCTAGTGAGCAGCAAGCACACTAATTAAATTCATATTTGATAGCCTCGAGTGTTAACACACATCAGACTAGGTGTAAATAATATATTTGTATGTACACGACTCTTTGGATTAAACATCTTTTATCAGGGTAACTATCAAGAAAAAGGTGAGATCGTTACGTGTGCTAAGTGGATTTCTTCAGCGGGAAGCACTCTCAGATAGCATTCTAGTTGCATATAAACGGGAAGTTTAGCTATTGCTTGATTATCAATGATCAATTAATACTTATGCTTTTTACATTTGGTATCAGAACCTCTTTCAACCCCAAGGGCGCACCTAAAACAAAAAGCTGTACGTTCCGAGGCTATACGTGTAAAATACCCTCGTCTTATTAAAGGGAGAGGTAAATCCACGGTTTTTTAATTGGTACGTTTCTCTATAAGGTGAGTTAAGTAGCTCTAAAGGGACTACTTATTCGTTTTTGAAACCTAGCTAAAGATCAAAAAATCCTGCGGCCTCCGATTCGGTGTTGAATTCCTTTGCTAGCTGCAAGCCAATAGGAATTTAGGAATACATGCCGATGTCCACCGCTGACTTCTAGATTTCGCAGCATTTTAAGAAGGAACGTCGAAGCCGTTTAGCCTTACCGGAATCCTCGAAAGAGAACTCTCGAATTATTGGCACGCCTGTGGCCCCCTAAACCACTAATTAAAAATCGAACATCCCCGTCCATCCTGAAAATTATTTCTTTAGTCACCGCATCACTTAGAGATCGCTCCCTTTCATGATTAATATATCTTTTAAGACAATGTAATATACTATTAGAATGAATTCAATTGACATCCACGTTAATGTTCTTAATGTTATCATTTTAAGGTGATTTGAGACGTTGCAGATGCATATTACAAAAAGCTTCACCAGCTCACGGATGCGAGCCCTAACGCGAGTGACCCATCAACTTGTCAATCATTTTAACTTAATTTCTTTTTACTAATTTTACGAAAACAATAATTTACGAGCTCACCGTGCTATTACTTTTTTCTCAGCTAATGATTTCTTGTTTCGCAAGTCACTGGGTTTCGCATGGCACTCGATTAATTCGAATTTGCAAGTCCTAAGGACTGTATGAGCAGCCGTGCTTTTCCCATTTCATTCCACCCGCACTCGTCCGTTGTACTGCACGCAAACGGATTCCACTCATTCTAATGCAAGCATCATGGGTGTTCTCGACATCTATTGTTCCTAACTTTTTATCTAAATGCATCCTGATATCAACAATTCGTAATAACATTATTGCTGCAGAAAGCCACACCTGCAGCCTTGTAGATAAATCTTAAATTTTTTGCCATATCAAAGTAATGCTTCAACAGATTTTAGTCTACTACAGCTTATGAGTTGCAATTGAAAAATCCTAATATCACTACCCTTCTTATCAAATATCACTATGTCTGGTTTGTGTTAGTATTAAAGTTGCATATCAACGAGAAGTATAGCTATTGCTTAATTATCGTTGATAAATTAATACTCAAGTTTTATTACATTTGTTATCACAATTTTTTCAACCACAAGGGCCCACCTAAAACAAACAGTTGTACGTTCCCAAAACTATACGTCTGTGATACCATCGTGTTATTAAAGGGAGAAGTAAATCCACGGTTTTTTAAGTGGTACGCCTCTCTATAAGGTGAGTTAAGTAGCTCTAAAAGCACTACTGCTTCGTTTTAGGAACCCAGGAAAAAAAAACAAGATCTTGCGGCCTCCGACTCGGTGTTAAATTGCTTTAGAAGTTGTAAAGCAAGAGAAAATTCGGAATACATGTCGATACCCACTGCTGACTTCTAAATTACGCAGGATTTTAAGAAAAAACTTACAAGCTGGTTAGCCTTACCGGACACCTCGGAAAAGAACCCTCGAATTATTGGAACGCCTGTGGCACCCTAAACCGTAATTAAAAATTGAAAACCTCCGTCGAATTTCAAAATTATTTCTATAATCACCGCATCACTTAGAGGTCGCTTTCATCCCTGATTAATATATCTTTTAGAAAATGGAGAATACTATTACAAAGAAGTCAAGTGACTTTACTGATAACGTTCTCATTTTAAGGTGGTCTGACATTGCAAGTGAAAATTTCAAAAGGCTTCACCAGCTCCGGGATTCCTGGCCTATTGCTAATGACTCATCAACTTTTTCATAATTTTAACGCGCTTTATCATTTCTAGTTTTACGAAAACAATGCATTAATAGCTCAACCTGATATACATTCTTTTTCAGTTTAAGACTTCTTGTTCCACATTTCTCTGCGTTTAAACTCAGATATATCGAATTTGCTAGTCCTTAGGGCAATATGAGCTCCTTACTTTTCCCATTTCAATCCATTAAACCTCGTCCGTTGTACTACTTGCAAACTGATTCGATTCGTTCTAATGCATGTATCATGGCGGATCTCGACATCTATTGTTATTATATATTTATCTAACTGCATCCTGATATCTTCAATGACTAACAACATTATAGGTAATCTTAAATCATTTTCCATATGAATGTAATATTTAACAGATTATAGTCTATTACACCGTGTGTGTTGCGATTAAAAAATCCTCATCTCACTACGCTTATTATCAAACATTACTACGTCAGGTTGGTTGTAGTGCATGCTAACAGCTTGCATTCGTTTTGATAATATAACAACACGTATCTTCTTTTCTTGTACTTATTTACTATATGCAGAAGTGTAGAAATGGAGTATACTACTTGATGTAGAATTATTGAAGAATTACAGACGGACTAGTCAGCTTATATAAAAAGAAGATGTTTGTAAATCACAAATCCACAATCGTTGTGGCGAAACTTTCACAAGATGGATAGTTATCGAAAGGTTAGTTGGGGAAAAGGGAATCGATACGCGAGACGCGAGTGAAGACTTGATTAAATCTTCCGAGTAAGACAGCATTGACACCTAGAACATGTGTATATAGCATTAGAGGGGAAGAGGATGTCAGAATTACGGAATGTGATACAATATTCTTATTAAGACAATGCTACCGTTATATCACATTACTATTTCATTCAGAACTTGAATATAAACTTGATACGGGCCTGGTAGAACATGTGTAGTACACAGACATCAACAATAATATCAATTGACAGATTTTTCTTCTCCTTAGGTTATTAGACATTAGGGGACTATCAGATAAATCCCCCGATATAAATGTTCCAAGGCTCACTTCCCACATCTTGGAGCAGAAGCCTTAAATTACTCTCTCACTGCGGGTACCGAAGCAGTTAGTGTTAGAGGATTAAAAAATATGTAATGAACATAATAAACCTCCTTTATACCTTATCTTTATAGCTTCATTTAAAGTTACATCAAGATCGTCTTCATGTCCATTTTGTTTTTTTCTATAAGGCGTGGACGTTATTACATAATAATAATCATAACCGATTGGATCAACAATTAAGTGGTTTTCAATGACACATTGGTTTTCTACAGCTGTTGTTCGTCATCGTCTATATCAGATTGTCTGGCGATCTGCCATTTGTACATGAGATCTGCCATCTGCCAGAGTTTCTTTTAATTTAATCATTTCATAGCATTTCCATTAAGTTCTGCTTGTGTGTTGCCATAAAAGAATCAGAACTGCTCAAGGAGACTTCTAGCAAGATTCTTAAAAGATCTGAATTAGACAATTCAACAGCTACAGATTTCCCGTTTGTAATTTTTTCCATTACTGCTGTCTATATACGGCTACCTTTTGCTACTAGTCTATCTCACAATTCACAATGGTTTCGGCGAAGCTTTCACAATATGAATAGCTATCCAAATTTTGTTTGAGAAAAGCAAATCGAGACGCGAGGGAAGACGATTAACTCTTTCGAGTAAGACAGAATTGACACACCGCGAGCATGAGTATATACTATTAGAGGGGAAAAGGATGTCAGAATTACGAAATGTGATACGATATTCTTATCAAGACAACCCGTTACGGAAGTTAGAATATAATGAATGGATTTAATAGCAAGCTTAACAATTTTCCGTAGCAGATTACTTTTTTAATTAAAGAAGTTGGTTATGGAGAATTTTCATCAAGAGACTTCTGAAATGAATGACTTTTCTTCTCTACGAAATATGTCTCACTTACTTACTAATCAAAGAATACAGTAAGCTTATATGAAAAGATTGTTTATCTCACAGTTTTGTAGCTTTGCGATGAATAGTGTTACTAAGTTGGTAGCGATATCATGACTGACTATTCCGTAAGTATTTTCCACCTAATCGTGTATCTCAAACGAACTTAAAATTGATTCTTTATTTCTTTCATTGACTAAATCACCAGTCTCAGGCCCAAAGTAAGGCCGTTTCGGAGGTTAGAATATAATGTAATACTACGTCGTTTAGTTTTTGAATCGTGAAGATTCGACTATTAGTTAAGAAGATATAGCCCAAAACTAACACTATGAATTCGTAGAGGCGGCAGTTTTTAAGCCGACATATTGGATTCTCAAGATCTGTCAGAGTGATACCACTTCGATTCCTGCTTAGTTGTATGAGGGAAACTACATATCCGAGTGGCACCTTTTTAACACAAAGTGCAGGATGCTTCTCGTAAGATCGCCTACTAAGCCCGTTACGGAGGTTAGAATATAATGAATGGGTTTAATAGCAAGCTTAACAATTTTCCGTAGCAAGTATATTACGCTCATGGTCGTCAGCTTGTAAAGTATATTGGCCTGAAACTCTAGTAGGTGATCCTTATGTAGTTAGGTACCTGATACCTTGTAGAACCAGGCCAGTTTCTCTTGGTCTGTACGAGTGGTCCTGCTGATGAAATACTAAAGCTAGCTTAGTAATGGAATGATTCGATATACAAAGAAGTTTCCCGGCTCCGGTAGATCAGGTGTAGAACAGAGACATCAACAAAACTAATAATTGACAATTTTTTTTTCTACCTTGTTTACATTGTGAGATTTTCAGTTAAGTACACCGGAAAGATATAAAACTTAAGCTCACTGCGGACATGTTGAAGCATAAACCTGAGTCCTTCCCTTAGGTATAGTGTTCGAGAACTTACTCGTCTTCATGCCCAAAGAAATTAAGAGTGACTGCGATGAACTTTCGATTAGCCTGAAAGTTAAACTTGCGTCTTTTAAAAATTTCGAGGTGTCTTTTGCACACTTCATGAAGATGCTATATTGATAACGCTAGGTATCTCTCACACTAATATTTAGTAACTAGAATTTTAAATAATCTCTGGTTCGCAAGGTTCATCTTCCACTACAGACTGCCAATCGCAGACTCTTATTAAGTTTATTCGAGAATTTGAATTTGCGAATTTTCTCAACGTTTTCTCATAGGTGAGTAATTTTCTAGTAATCTTCCGCTCTGGAGCAAACTTGTGCACATCTGTATTATCTTTTCAGACACATTACATATCTAAGACCGAATGATTATCAAGAAGAATTTCTGTAATCTTATTTATTAAATTCAACACTACCACATCTCGCTGATGTGAATATAGATTCCGTGTCCTGTACAACAACTCAAAGGTATTTTCTCAAGAGCAGAAAGGAATTCCACAACATGTACCCCATTAGTCGCCTGCAGTTGAGGCTTACGAAGTGTATTCATATCTAACAAATAACCAGTGTCATTTGGCCTGGTATGATTGCGAACATATGCATGGCCGTTGACCATAGCCATCCTAGTTCACCAAGTAAATTCCTTTACGAAAACGAAGTTGCAAGTCGTCTGTGGATTTTCTTAATAGGTGTTCGCTGCATAATGCGGTATATTATGGGAAACTGGCCTTCACACACCACCTCAGAGCTGTTAACACTGGCAAGAAGAAAGTCGAAACACAAAGATATGTGCTTAGATCTATTTGAGAGTGCTACCTGCTGAAGAAATCTACCTAGCACACATAAGGATCTAACCTATTTCTTGATTTTAACTCTGATAAAAGCTTTTTAATCCAAAGAGTCAAGGACTTACAAATATATTATTTAAACAAAGTCTCATGTATGTTAACACTCTCGGCTATAAAATATACATTTGATTATTGTGCTTGCTGTTTACTAGGGCTTACGTACAAGGTGAGTAGGATTCATTTCGTTCCGGTCTATCTTTATTAATATTTTCCCGACGGTATCTTGTTAAACTTTCTATGGAACCCATTATAATCTTACCTCCGAAACAGCCTTACTTTGGGCATGAGACCGGTGATCTAATGAATGACACAAATAAAGAATCGGTTTTAAGATCTCTTGAAGTCATCTCTTAGACGGTTAAATGGAAAATATTTTTGCATAGTAGTCCTATGTTCGCTACCACCTTTCGAAAACTGTCATCACAAAGCAATCAAACTGTGGGCTAATCAAATAAACTTTTCATATAAGCTCACTGTATGCTCTGATTAGTAACTAAGAGCCTCACCTTTCTTGGAGCAGAAAAGTCATTCATTTCAGAAGGCTCTTGATGAAATTCTCTAATCCTAGTTCTTGAATGAAAAAGTAGTCTATCACGGTAGCATTGTCTTGATAGAAATATGATATCACATTTGGTAATTATGAAATCCTTTTCCCTTCTAATGCTATATACTCATGTTCTTGGTGTGTCAAGGCTGTCTTACTCGGAAGAATTAATCAAGTGTTCAACTCGCTTCTTGCGTCTCGTTTTTATTTTCTCAAACTACATTTGGATAGCTATTCATCTCGTAAATGCTTCGCCATATCGATAGTGGAATTCTGAAATATACACTTCTACTTTTGATATAAGCACAGAAGTCCGTCTGTAATTCTTCAATAATTCAACATCAAGTACCAATACTCTATTCTACGCTTTTGCATACAGAAAATAAGTACAATAAAAGTGGACAAAACACATTTGTTATTACATTAGATCAGCCATTATACTTTAAAGGTGTTCAAATCGTACCAGCAGCTAAGGAAATTTCTCAACCATCCAAAAATTAACCACCGTTATTGGGTTTCCACTTAATTTCTAGGCACGATTGGATACATTATGTGAGGGAAAGGTATAGATGCACTTTGGCGTATCCTGTTTGGGATATCCTGAACGCTAAGTAAACATTAGTGAAAATGCTGAATGGCCATTACTACTCAAGATCATTGAAAACTCGCTTCTAGACTTTGCTCGGCGACCTTTAAGTGTATTTACGAAGAGATTTACAACCCTCTGAGGAGATGAGAAAATCTAGGATCTACGATCTTATTCAACAATTTGTGGATGTTAAAATAAATATGCAACATATACAAGAAAATGAAACTGGATGAAAAAGACGATATTTAGGAATCTCAAAATTAAGACAATGACCTTAATCTCAGGTGCAAGTAGAGATTTGAACACCTTTCCAGTATAATAATTGATCTAATCTTACTACACATGCGATTTGACAATTTTTCTAACACTTATATACTGTATTCAGAAGAGTAGAATATATAGTTTTGATACTTGATGGTATTGGTATTGGTACTTGTACACTGAAGGACTACACTGCATATATCAAAAGGAGTTGTTGTATCTCACAATTCTACAATCGTTGTAGCGAAGTTTTTACAATATGAATATCTATTCAAAGGTTTTGAAAAAAGCAAATCGAGACGTGAGACGCGAGTGAAGACGATTAATTCTTACGAGTAAGACAGCATTGGTAATCAAGAACATGAGTATATACCACTAGAGGGGAACTTAAACAGAGTGTGCGAATCTGCCAGTCTGTAATGCAAGATGAACCATGCGTGCCAGAGAGATTTTAAGGTTGTATAGACTAAAGATCAGTGTGAGAGATACGTAGCGTTATCAAAATAGTATCTTGAAGAAGTGAGTGAAGTTACAAAAGAGGCCTCGAAAGTTTTATAGACGCAAGTTTAACTTTCAGGCTAATCGAAAGTTAATCGCATTCTCCTTTACTTTTTTTGGGCAGCCAGAGTAAGTTCTCGAAGACTATTCGCAAGAGGAGAAATAATTGCTACTGGTCCAAAATGTTGTAAGTGAGCCTAGTAAGTTTTATATCTTTCGGTGTAAACTGAATTTCTCCCTTGTTATATGCCTTGTCTTTATCTTTCATTTAAATTACATCAAGATCGTCTTCATGTCCATACTAAGGTCTATAAGGTGGTGACGTTATTGCAATATATTAACCATAACTGATTCGATCAACAATTAAGCCGTTGTCAATAACATAATGATTTTCTACAGCTGTTGTTCGTCAACATTTATAACAGACTGTCTTCCGATCTCTCATTTGTGCATGAACTCCTTTGGAAGAATGCTCAAAACCTTTAATACTTAATATCGGCTCTTTTACACTAACATGTGGCTCGATCACAATCTTACCTTACATTCACTTTTTATCTACAAATAAGTAACCTTATCTTGCTAGAGCTGATAATAGCTGTGTGGGTCTTGCTAATGGCATACACTAACCACATTCAATTGGGTTCATGCTTAGATTATTTCGCTACTGGACTTTTAGGTACTTCCGAGATGATGCTTCACAGCTGCCGTGTTAGTAGGGGGAAAAGTGGCCATACTGACGATTTGCAACTTCTTCCCTGTTATACCAAATATTTCTTATACCAAACAGGACATGTTTCCTTCTGCATACAGGCGAATAAGAAAATCTTGACCATTTTGTTAAGATTGAGATCTGAATCGTTGAAGACTCTTACTTATACAATTCTTTCTCTTTTTGATCGATCTTGTAGGCTGCCAGCTTTTCTCTCTTGAATATAGATGAGGTCGATTCACAGCCTGTTGCATCATGAAAAAAGTGTAAGCAGTATAAATTTCTTAAATTTAATGATTTCTATCATTTTCTTTTAGTTCTGCTTGTATGTCAAGTCTTCTAACAAGATTCTTAAAAGATCTGAATCAAACCAATGCACAGTCACAGATTTCGCGCTTGAATATTCTTCCATTACTGGTGTCCATATACAACTGCCTTTACTCTTTCGAAAAGTGATTGCATCAGTTAAAGCCGTCTAGTATTGATGTCAAAGTTTTTAAAGAAATGTGATTGAATTCTCGTGGCTTCAATGGGGAATTAAATTCGAAGGAGGACTCCTTTTTCTACGTGTGGGTTTTGAAACATGTCAACAGAGACTCGGCAATATTCTCTACAGTCGAATTTTGGCCAATTGAGATATTATCACACTAGGAAGGTGGCATCATCTCAACGTGCCGCTCAGACGATATACCGTAAATATATTCCACTTAACCCTCTAAGAGAAAATCTCAGAAGAACTTAAATCGATTCTTTATTTGTCTCTTCTCGATCCTCATTACGGGTCTCAGGCCCAAAGTAAGACTGTTTCGGAGGTTAGAATAAATTGGTTCCATAGAGAGTTTTACGGAACCAAATCGGGAAAATTAATTAATGATAGACCGGAACCTAGTGAATCCTACACAACTCTGTATGTAAGTTCTAGTGAGTTGCAAAGACGTTAACTAAATGCGTATTTGATAGCTTTGAGAGTTGACACATGATAATTTATATAAATAACAATTCCGTAAGAACACAACTCTTTGGATTAAACAGTTCCTTTCAGGCTAACGATGAAGAAAAAGGTGAAACCGTTATAAGTGCTAATTAGATTCCTTCAGCAGGAAGTACAGTGAAATAGTATTATAGTTGCATTTAAACGTATAGCTATTGCTTAATTATCATTGATAAATTAATACTCAAGTTTTATTACATTTGGTATCACAATTATTTCAACCCCAAGGGCCCACATAAAACAAACAGCAGTACGTTCTCAAAACTATATAGGTCTGTGATACTATCGTGTTATTATAGGGAGAAGTAAATCCACGGTTTTTTAAGTGGTACGACTCAGTAAGACAATGAAAAAGACGATATCTAGGAATCTCAAAATTAAGACAATGACCTTTACCGTACCTGTAAACTTTGACTGGAGTATATACAGAAGGTCAGAATCCTATTCCTATACATCCAAAAAGACTAGATCAAACAGGGGATTAGAAACATCCAACTACGGTATCACGCAACTACGGTATCAGTGAATTACAAGATATTAACAACTCATGTAACTTTCACAATTCGCAGAAAAACAGGCCTTCTGGAGCGAAGTTTCAAGTGATATGAATGTTGATGCATGCTTCTGCAGATGATTGACTCCAAGGATTCTGCCACCTGCAAGGACACTTAAAATACAGTAACTAACGTTTAGTTTTCGACGCTCCTACATTCAAAGTTTAACAATCTTAATAAAGAACGATGTTTGGATATTCCGTACATGCATACACTGCATATACATTTTTATCCTAGACTTGGTCGTAAGATTAAAAGCTGTACTACAGGTCGAACAGCTGTACTACTGAAGCGTAGTGAGATTTGGATCTTTCTATGCAACTCACACGCTGTAATACACTAAATTCTGTCAAAACATGACTTATACATGGCAAAATATTTAAGATTATTTACAAAGCTGCCGGCTGTGGCTTTCTGCAGAAATAAAGGTGTTACTAATTGTAGATATCAGGAAACATTTACATAAAAAAAATAAATAAATAAAAAATAAAAACAATAGATGTCGAGATCCGCCATAATAATTGCATTAGGACGAGTGCAATCAGCTTGCTTGCAGTACAATCGACGAGATTGGGTGGATAGAAATGAAAAAACTAACTAACTAACTAACTAACTCTATGGCCTATGGAACCCGGAGGTTCAGTGCCGCGTTCACAAAAGCTCTCCACTGACTTCTATCCTTAGCTAATTGGATCCAATTTCTACTTTGTATTCCTATCTCTTCGAGATCCATCTTAATATTATCCTCCCATCTGCGCCTAGGTCTTCCTAACTACTGTAGCTAATATATTCGGTAGGATTTGCAAGTTCGAAATATTCGAGAGACGTTCGAAATCCAGTTACGTGCTAAACAAGAAGTCATTAGCTGAGAAAAAAAGAATATCACGGTGAGTTCATAAGTTATTGCTTTTGTAAAATTAGTGAAGAGAAAGCGCGTTAAAATGATGGACAAGTTGATGTGTCACTTGCGATAGGGCAAGCATCACTGAGCTGGTGAAGCTTTTTGTTATGTGCATCTGTAAAGTCAGAAATCAACTTATATGAGAACATTAGCTCGGATGTCTCTTGACTTGATTGTAATAGTATACTTCGTTGTCTCAAAGGAGATATTAATAAGGGTTGAAAGCGATCTGTGAGTGATGTGATTAAAAAAATAATTTTGAGCATGAACGAAGATGTTCGATTTTTAATTAGTGGATTAGGGTGCAAATGGCGTGCCAATAATTCGAGGGGTTTCTTTCGAGGTGTTTGGTAAGGCTAAACGGTTTAGAAGTTCCACCGTAAATTCTGAGTAATTTAGAAGTCAGCAGCGGACCTCGGCATGCATTTCTTAATACCTGTTGGCTTACAACTAAAAAAAAAATTCAACACCAAACCGGAGGCCGCAGGTTCTTGTGTTGCGTAAGTAAAGCTTAAAAACGAAACAAAAGTGCTTTTAGAGCTACTTAACACATTATAAATTGACGTAGAAATTTAAAAACCTTGGATTTACTTCTCCCTTTAATAAGAAGAGGGTACGCAAACGTATAGCTTTGGGTCCGCACCGCAGTTTGTTTTAGGTAGGCCCTTAGGGTTGAAAAAGGTTTTTATACCATATGTAAAAACGTTAGTATTAATTTATCATGATAATCAAGCAATTGCTATATTTCCCGTTCATATGCTACTACAATACAATTCGAGAGTGCTTCCTGCTGAAGATATCTACTTAGCACTCATAAGACTCTCGTTTTTCTTGATCGTAACCTGATAGAAACTGTTTAATCTAAAGAGTTGTGTTGTTATGGCTAAATTATTTAAACAACCCTCGAAGCTATCAAATATGCATTTAGTTAGCGTCCTTGGTGCTCACTAGGCTTACGTACAGAGTTGTGTAAAATTCAAGAGGTTCCAATCTATCAATTATAAATTTTCCTGATTGTATCTAGTAAAACTTGCTATGGAACCCATTCATTATAATCTAACCTCCGTAACAGCCTTACTTAGTAGGGATCTTACGGGAAGTATTCTGCACTTTGTGTTAAAAAGGTTCCACTCGGATATGTAGTTTCCCTAATCCAACTAAGCAGGGATCGAAGTGGTCCCACTCTGACAGGTCCTTTATGACGGCTATATAAAAGGGACGCCTTTACGAATTCATAGTGTTAGTTTTAGACTATATCTCCTTAACTAATTGTCGAATCTTCACCATTCAAAAACTAAACGACGTAGAAGATAACAGGGTGTAAAAAATTATCAAAAGTTTTTACTTCACTCAGAAATTAAACCTTAAGAAAAAAAATTCTTAATTTGGAACTTTGCATTTCTTATGATGGAGTTTAGACATATTTTTTAAAATAACAAGTAAACGGCTGGGATTATCGGAAAAGATATTGTATAACTTTTTGAAGACTGTTAGATTATATTACTTTTGGTGTATAGTTCATTCAGATTGGTTAATAAACCCCGAAGTTATGACAATTTTAAGATTCACGTTGAGTCGATTGATTTTCCCAAATATTGAAAAAGAGTAAATTTACCGTAATAAAACATTACTCATGGATGATGCATTGTACGAAACAAATCATTCTCTTCTGATGTGTTTCTCACAAGTCCCACTTTCAGCAGAAGCACAAAGTAGCCTGCTCAAGCCCGGTTATGAATCTCATATAGCGGCTAATAATTATAATATGATAGTTTCTTGCGAAATATTGACCCGAGTATCTAGATTTGTAAACGAATACGCACAAAGCAATATCACCTATTCTGTTACTATTCACTTTTACACATGAATTATATTTACGAATATCTTAAGAAAATACGTGCATAGCGTTACGCTAGAAAAGTTTAATGGTTTCATCTGAATTGAAAGAGAACTGCACTGAAAGACTTAAGACGTAAGTTCATATATGTAAAACATAGACATTGGTTTTACATCCTTTACAATATTGTAAGGAAATTACATAAAGCTATATATTGATATAAATTAGAAAGTAAGTAATTTCTTTCGTATTGTAAGAACAGAAATACAACTCAAACATTTGATTGGATAATTTGAATTTCACAATATATCTTTTGGCTTTCTTTTACGTGTAGAAACATTTTTATGATTTTGACGAACAGTTAATATTACTCTATGCAAGCTATTCTACATAGAATTTTTCATTTAAGTTTTTCTATTTATTGGTACATTTCCAACGTGATGTAAATTTCTATGGATCAACAGAATTTTCAAAAGTAATGAGTACTACTTACATTAAAGTTTTATTGGTCTAGATATTCGTTTTAAGTTTCCATCACCTTTCCACATGTTCCCCTACACACAGAACACAAAATAGCAGCACGGGGCGCTTGCACTTCTACAATAACATACTGTGGTACATGTCTTTGCAGCCTCATTTCAAAAAGAATTTTCTACATGCTTCGTATACAGCTGGAATGGAAGCCCATGTTGGGGAAAGTTCACTTCAATTGTCAGTCCGTCCCCAGTTTACTGGTGAAGGAATATATGCTGTCTTCATTATTCCCTGGCCCCAGATTTGTCTTGTTTGGTAAGTTGCACGTTTGGTGTGAAGAAACAAGGCTTGACAAGTTGGAGGAATTCTCGCCGGGATTCATTACTTGAAATGTTTCACTTGTTACTGAATATATTCGACAACATATCGTGGCAGTGAATTAAAACAATCTTCGCTTATGTGGATTACAGGGTGTGAAATTGTTACTAAAGCTGTGGTCACCTCTGTATACAAAAGCCATGTTTGCCATGCCTTCCATTTCCGGGAAAGTATGAACTGTACCACATCCTGTAAACGCGTGGAAGTCTCTTAAATTGGTGATTTTTCTTTTCCTTATGCTTTTGAAATGTGATGAATTGGGAGAAATCGATGATGTTTCTGTGTGCGGAAGATATTCATAATTCTTCTAGACCGTGTCGCTCAAAGTCGTAGAAAAACGATACAGCAAGTATTATAACAATTGTGTCTACTGTACGGATAACTATCCTCTTGTGTCCATTTAATGTTGCATCGAAGGAATATAACATGATGCTACTATCAGCTCTTGTAAATGATTTCCTGATGACTTGTTTTAAAATGTTGGAATATTTCTTGAACTTTGTATATTATATCCATTGCTCGTCGCTACCTCAAAGTTACTTCCTTCCTTTTAACACATATACTTTCCAAGAAAAAGAAACAGTTCTTTAATTTCGTGATTACGGAGGAAATCGTTCCACTTCCTAGGAAATGGTGTAGTTCGTGTTACTTTTGTCCTTATTGCAACACCCCTGCTATCTGTTGTTGAAGATTTTATGCTCTCTCAAGAGTTTATTCCCTATATCAAATCCACTCCCTTTGTACGGAATGTGTCCTCTTCTCTTTGAGCATATTTTCAGAAATTCCACTGGAAATAATCATAAAATGTTTCTACTGATGCCGGTTGCAAAATGTGAACCCAAATGCTCCATCAAATAATAAAACATGACAAGAATTAGGAAAGTGATCTTCTTTTATGTTAGCTTCACTCACTAGATGTATAACTAAATCCAACTTTGAGGAGAGATTGTGGAATATGTAGAATTATGATAGAGAGATTGTGGAAATGGTTGATTTTCGTGCTGAAAAACTGTATCCAAGTGTAGTGACTGACGTGTAGTAGGCGAGTGAATAGCTCAACTTTCATCTAAAGTAATTTTATTTTATTTCTGTTTGTCTTTTTCTTTTGAAGGGAAGAATGAAGCACTAGAAAAGATTTTTTCATAAGAGAAAAGAATTGCTTGGTCCATTCTACTTATCTTCTTGCTCAAATTCCTTGTATACACGACTCCAAAAGTGCATTACCACCTGCAATTCTCGTTTTCCTGCAATAGCAGGCAACCCAAAAAGCTCGGCGGTTGGGTTGGTTCCGAATTCGAAAGGCGTTGGACCAAACCTCAATTTTGTTAATAATATATCAGTGTGGCAAACTGAAAAATAAGGAAATAAAACAAATTGTTAAGAATGGCAATTTTATTATCGTGACGGAGTTGGATGACATCAAAAGTTACAAAACGATCTTACTTAAGCAGTTCAAAAAAGATGAATGGCAAAAGACACATATCAGAAAAAACATTTCTCTCCTTCTCCCCCCAAAAAAAGAATTTTAAAAAAGAAAAAGTTACATAAAGTAAAGGTTTAATATAAAAGACTCACCCAAAATTTTGAAAATTGACACGCGAAAGGCAAGAATAACTGAACCCAAGTGAATAAAATTGTGCACAGATATTGCAGACGTAAAATGTGGGAATACAGGCTTCATATTTTCCTGAAAAAAAACGGTAGGGTGGGGCACGGACCCCTCCAATCCCTTGATCACGAGATATCAAAAATGCTTGTAACAGTATGTCAGATGTGTGTAAAGGACATGAAGAATTGTAACGAAACTTTTTCTATGGACAACACGTAAAAAATAAAGGAATACGAGGTTTTAATGTTCTGCGGAAAACAGTCTTAGGGGGCAAAAGCCCCCACAAAAAATTTTGAAATTTGACGTCCGAAAGGTAAGAAGAAGTGAACCGAACTGAATGAAATTCTGCACAGATATTATAAACATAAAATGAGGGAAACGGGTTTCTTATTTTCCTTTAAAAAACGGCTGGGTAGGGCGCGGACTCCTCCAAACATTTGATCATGAAATATCAAAAGTACTAGTAACAAATGTCAGATGGGTGTAAAGGACATGAAGTATTACAAAGAAACTTTTTCTATGGACAATACGCAGAAAATAAAGGAATACGTTTTTTTTTATTTTCTGCGGAAAGACAGTTTTATAGGGTAAAAGAACCCACCCCAAAATTTTAAAGTTGACGCGAGAAAGATAAGAAGAAGTGAACCGAAGTGATGTCGTAGGTTTAAAATGAGGAAATACGGGTTTCGTATTTTCCTGCAAAAAAAGGTTCGGTGAGGCACGGACCCCTCCAAACATTTGATCACGAAATATCAAAAGTGCTAGTAACAGTATGTGAGATGTGTCTAAAGAACATGAAGAATTGCAACGAAACTTAATGTATGGATAATATGCGAAAAACATACGAATACTGTTTTTTTTTATTTTCTGCGTAAAAATGGTTTTACGGGGAAAAGCACCCACCCAAAATTTTGAAAGTTGAGGAATGAAAAGCAAGGACAAGTGAATCGAAATGAATGAACTTCTGCACACATATTGTAAACGTAAAATTAGTGAATACGGGTTTCGTATTTTCCTGGAAAAAACTGTTGGAAAGGGCACGAACCCTTCCAAAGTTTTGATCACGAAATATCAAAAGTACTAGTAACAGTGAGGTGTGTGTAAAGGAAATGAAGAATTGCAACGAAACATTTTGTATGGAAAATAACCATAAAATAAATCAATACGAGTTTCTTATTTCCTCCGGAAAAACTGTTTTAGGGGTCAAAGGCTCCTACCCAAAATTTTGAAAGTTGACACCCGAAAGACAAGAAGAAATGAGCCGAAGTGAATGAAATTTGCACAAGTACTGCAGACGTAAAATGAGGATAAGGGTTTTATATTTTCTTAGAGAAAACAGTTAGGTGGGGCGCCGACCCTCCCAAATGTTTGATAACAAAAAATCAAAAATAATATTAATAGTATATGAGATGTGTCTAAAGGAAACGAAGACTTTCAACGAAACTTTTTGTGTGGGAAATGTGCTGAAAACAAAAAAATACGGGTTTTTCATTTTTGCGGAAAAATGGTTTTATGGGGCAAAAGGCCCCACCCCAAAATTGTGAAATTTGGCACCGAAAGGGAAGAAAAAGTGAACCGAAGTGAATAAAATTTTGCGCAGATATTGTAGACATAAAATGAGGGTATACGGGTTTCGCATTTACCAAAAAAAAACCGGTTAAGTGTGGCACGGACTCCTCCGAATCTTTGATCACGAAATTTCATAAGCGCTAGTAACAGTATGTCAGATGTCTGTAAAGGACATGAAGAATTGCAACGAAACATTGTGTATGGAGAATACGCAAAAAGAAAATGAATACTTGTTTCTTATTTTATGCGGAAAAATTATTTTGTGGGCAAAAGAACCCACCCCAAAATTTTGAAAGTTGATGCCCGAAAGGTAAGAAGAATTGAGCCGAAGTGAACGAAATTGTGCACAGATATTGTAGGCATAAAATGGGGGAGTATGGGTTTCGTATTTTCCTTGAGAAAACGGAAGCGTGGGGTGCCGACCCCTCCAAACCTTTGATCACGAAATATCGAAAGTACTATTAATAGTATGTCAGATGTGTGTAAAGGACATGAAGAATTCCAAAGAAACATTTCGTATCGACAATACGCAAAAAATAAAGGAATACGGGTTTTCTATGTTCTGCGGGAAAACGGTTTTAAAGGCTATAGCCCCACCCAAACTTTTGAAAGTTGAAGCCCGAAAGGCAAGAAAAAGTGAGCCGAAGTGAATTAAATTGTGCACAGATACTGCAGACGTAAAATGAGGATACGGGTTTCGTATTGTCCTGGGGAAAACGGTTCCGTAGTGCGCCAACCCCTCCAAACCTTTGATCACCAAATATCAAAAGTACTAGTAACAGTATCTGAGATGTTTGTAAAGGACATGAAGAATTGCAACATATCTTTTTGTTTGGACAATACGCAAAAAATAAAGGAATACGGGTTTATTATTTTCTGCGGAAAGACTGTTTTATGGGGCAAAACAACCCACCCCAAAATTTTAAATTTGAAGCTGGAAAGGTCAGAACAAGTGAACCGAAGTGAGTGAAATATTGCACAGATATTGAAGGCTTAAAACGAGGGAATACGGGTTTCCTATTTTCCTGGAAAAAGAGGTTGGGTGAGGCACGGACTCCTTCAAACATTTTGATCACGAAATATCAAAAGTAATAGTAACAGTATTTGAGATATGTGTAAAGGACAGGAAGAATTGCAACATAACTTTTTGTATGGAGAATACGCAAAAAATAAAGGAATATGAGTTTCTAATGTTCTGCGAGAAACGGTTTTAGGGGACAAAAGACCCCATCCAAAATTTTAAAAGTTGACGCCCGAAAGGTAAAAAGACATTAGCCGAGGTAAATGAAATTCTGCACAGATATTACAGACGTAAAATGAGGATATGAGTTTCGTATTTTGCTGAAGAAAAAGGTTGGGTGAGGCACCGAGCCCTCCAAACCTTTGATCACGAAATATCAAAAGCGCTAGTAACAGTATGTCAGATGTGTGTAAAGAACGTGAAGAATTGCAACGAAACATTGTGTATGCAAAATAACCAAAAAATAAATGAATACTGATTTCTTATTTTCTGCGGAAAACTGTTTTAGGGGTAAAAATCTCTCACCCAAAATTTTGAAGTTGACACCCGAAAGAAAAGAAGAAATGAGCCGAAGTAAATGAAATTTGCACAGATATTGCAGGTTACGGGTTTCGTATTTTTCTAGAGAAAACAGTCGGGTGGAGCGCCGACCCGTCCAAACGTTTGATAACGAAAAATCAAAAGTGCTACTAACAGTATGTCAAATGTGTGTATAGGACATGAAGAATTGCACCGAAACTTTGTATGGACAATGCACTGAAAACAAAGGAATACGGGTTTTTTATTTTTGCGGAAAAACAGTTTTATGGGGCAAAAGACCCCATCCCAAAATTTTGAAATTTGACGCCAAAAAGTAAGAAAAAGTGCATGAAATTTTGCACAAATATTGTAGACATAAAACGAGGGAATACGAGTTTCGTATTTACCTAAAAAACGGTTAGTTGGGGCCCGGACTCCTCTGAACCTTTGATCACGAAATATCAAGAGTGCTAGTAACAGATTGTCAGGTGAGTGTGAAGCCCACCAAGAATTCCAAAAAAACTTTCTGTATGGACAATACGCAAAAAATAAAGGAATACGTTTTTTATTTTCTGCGGAGAAACAGTTGTAGGGGGCAAAAGAACCCACCCAAAGTTTTGAAAGTTGATGCCCGAAAGGCAAGAAGAAGTGAGGCGAAGTGAATTAAATTGTGCACAGATATTGTAGACATAAAATGAGGGAATACGAGTTTTGTATTTTCCTGGGGAAAACTGAAGCGTGGGGCGCCGACCCCTCCAAACCTTTGATCACGAAATATGAAAAGTGCTAGTATGTCAGATGTGTGTAAAGGACATGAAGAATTGCAACACAACCTTTTGTGTGGACAATACGCAAAAAATAAAGGAATACGGGTTTTTTAAGATCTGCGGGAAAACGGTTTTAGGCGGCAAGAGACCCACCCAAAATTTTAAAAGTTGACGCCCGAAAGACGCGAAGAAGTGAACCAAATTGAATCAAATATTGCACAGATATTGTAGGTTTAAATTGAGGGCAAACGGGTTTCGTATTTTTCTGAAAAAAACGGTTAGGGGGCTCGGACCCCTCCAAACCTTTGATCACGAAATATAAAAAATGCTGGTAACAGTATGTCATATGTGTGTAAAGGCCACGAAGAATTCCAACGAAACTTTTTGTATGGACAAATACGCAAAAAAAATTAACGAATGCTTTTTTTATTTTCTGCAGAAAAAACAGTTTTATGGGGCAAAAGAACCCACACCAAACTTTTGAAAGTTGACTCCCGAAAGGTACATGTTGTCTCAAAGGTCGAGGGCATTCTTTATTGCTATTTTAAGGAAAAAATTTTCTAAGTCCAGCTTCGGGTATCTCCGGGAAAAAGTAAACCAGGTTCGAACCTCGAAGTCAACCTTTGCAATCGGGAGAAAATTTGCAGATGTGTTTTTCTTCTTTTAAATATAATAAGACTTGTTATTAATTGTATAAAAAAGCAACATTGATTGAAATACTTAATAATTCAATATTTCGAAACTTTGTATTAATATCAGCACATGCCTGTTTGTCATTTAGCTCTCCATACGTAATGAAACATTTAGATACGTAAACGAATCTTTCCATATGTGAAAGAATGCAGAAAATTAAGACATAGAACACAATTCTCGTCTTAGTACTAAAATAAAAGTCAAAATGGAACAAAAACAGCGTTTGCAGTGGATATGAATCAGAGCCCTGCACCAGAGCCCTGCACGGGCCGGGCGCGCCCGATTCGGCCCGGTGCCCGGCCCAGCCCGACCCGTTTCAAGTAATATCAAACTGGACCGGGCCCTAACCGGGCACATTTCGGGCCGAACCGGGCCGGCCCGGCGCGGCCCTATAGTCTGAAAGACGGTTCGGAAACTAATGTTGTCAGCCTACTTGTCTTTTTAATGTCCTTCACTATCTCAATTTTTGCCGTGTTTGTACGGTCTTACTGTCAGCCTATGTTAATCGTAATGTGTTTGGCAAACTGACTCTTTATTCAAGACTGTGATGTACTGGTAATACTATTACTATTACTACTTCTACTACTACTATTACTACTTCTACTATTGCTACTACGACCACTGCTAATACTACTACAAGTGCTACGACTTCGCGTCAGAGTTGACATGTCTGATGGTACCGAATTTACCTTCTAAGTACGGAATTAAATTGAGAAATGCTAGTTATTATGCCGGTCTGCGTAGAATGTGAACCGATGCTTGATCTACGAGGGAGAATAGTGGCTCAATAGAAAAAACACTCACATCTGGTGCTAGAGGTCGTCGGATCAATCCCTGCTCATGCTATGTGAGCTTTGTTGTGGACAAACATCGTGTGCATGGGAGTTTCTCGGGTGGTCCCGCTTCCTCCCACTGTTTTCTTTCCACCAATTCATCCCATCATCATCCATTCAGCCTGAGCCGTAGTTACCTAAAGAACGTATGGTAAAGTCAAGTACTTGACCTAGTAAGTAGAATTTGGTACGCTACTATTGGACCACGGAGGGCAAAACCATAAACTGGCGTGCTCATAAGATCAGTGCAATTTGTAGTAATGTTCAATTAGCAAGGCAAATATCGAATGGTGTTACATGTTCATGTATTGTTTATAGTATGATGCTACAAATATAACCAAATATAATGATCAAATAAATCACCAAATCACCAGGGTCGATTAGGTGTTCCTGGAACGGTGGCTCAGCGGTTGAGCGTTCACCTCTGGTGTATGGGGTCCCTGGTTTGATCCGAGATCTCGCCAAGTGAACTTTGTGGTGGACAAACACCGTGTGGGGGGTTCGCGGCGTTCTCCTGTTTCCTTCCACTTTATTTACTCCACTATTTCATTTATTTCTCACCATCGTCTCCTTTAGGCTAGTTGGCATAACTTGGAACCACCTACCAAGAAGAATAAACTAATGAATTGGGAAGATAGACATTCAGTCTCTGGTGAATTTGATGATGTAGTAGACATTTACCTCAACATGTCATCATGTGTAAGAGAACTAGATATGCTGCAGTGGTGGAAGCAACAAGAACAAACATTACCAAAATTGTGTAAATTAACGCGTCAGTATCTCGTCATCCCTGCTTCTAGTGCGTCTACTGAAAGAGATTTTAGTACTCAGGAACGGAGAAATGCTCTAAAGCCTGAAACTGTTGAATCTGTTTCCGTGCTATTCGATGCGTACAAGGACATACAGTAAAGCGATGTTCATTTTGCACTATTGGTTTCTTAGGAAACCTTATATTTTCATTTTCTTAATATCAACTATCCCTTCTATTATATGTGATGTTAAGAGGCATTTTTGATAGCTGATATCTATACATTTTTCATTCAGGGGACTTTTGAGGTATTTTTTGATCAACAATGATATGTGTGGATTTTGTTTTGATTTACTGCCTCGCATTCCGTCATATAGCTCTGTTATTTACTTGTTACGCACCGTTCCAGGAACACTTCATCGATCCTGGGGTCTGGGTGATTTATTTGATCATTGTTTTTTGTTATTATTATTGTAGCATCGAATTATAAAGAATACAGGAACATGTAATATGATTTGGAATCTGCCGTGCTAATTGAACATTACTACAAATTGCGCTAATCTTATGAACACGCCAGTTCATGGTTTCGGCCTCCGTGGTCTAATGTAGCGGAACAAATTCTAATTAGTAGGTCAAGGACTTGACTTTCTCATATGTTCTTTAGGCAATTACGGCTCAAGACGTATGAATGATGATGGATGAATTGGTGGAATGAAGACAGTGGACGAAAACGGTCTAATCCAAAATCTCCCACGCTCACGATTTTTGTCCACAACAAAGCTCACATAACACGAGGAGGGATCGATCCGACGACCTCTAGCACCAGATGTGAATGCATTCTACTGGCCAGACTACGCAGACTGGCCATAATAACTAGTATTTCTTCGATTTTTTCTGTACTTAGATTGTAAAGTATGTACCACCAGACATGTCAACTCTGACGCTCGTAGCAGTTGTAGTAGTAAAAGTAATAATAATAATAATAATAATAATAATAATAATAATAATAATAATAATAATAATAATAATAATAATAATAGCAGTAGCAGTAGTAGTAGTAAGAAGAGTAGTAGAAGTACAGTACTATACAGTCTTGAATAAAGAGTTAATTTCCCAAACACCAGTGGCGGCGGTTGGACGTTAAAAGTGAGGGGGCAAGACATGATCTGAATATTTGTATATAAATGTTAGTTTTCCTGGTTGTTTCTAACATTTTGTTTGACGAAAGGTTGTATAACTAATAGGATACTATATTTTCAGTTAAAATACCGTATATCGTATATAATAATTTATTAAGTAAATTGAGAAGAACAACGCAAGTAGATACTAGCCCTTTGTACTCTTAAACAACGAAAGTGTAAGAAGAGATTTGATTCCTTGCTCATGAACATCTTAAAATTCTGTCTGGAAAATTGTGTGATCAGATTATTTAATAAATTTGCAAAACAAATAAATAGAAAGGATAATATTAATCATAGTAATGAATAATGATGCTTGTTTTGCAAAAGTTATATTGAAACTGAGGATTAATGAAAAACTTAATATTTAATTCCACACATGATATTAAATGTATGTTATTACTCTTAGAAAATGAAAGACAGTAAATAATACAAGCATATGCTACGACATTTAAAGAAATATTTGCTTTTGCAACTTCTTGAAATATGTTCGTTGCCATTAGGTGCAGATTTCACTTTCTTGGAACACATCAAAACACAACAATACTTACAATCCACACTTCAGTTATACAAAATAAACTTAAAACCTAGAATTATGTTCAATTTACTAAATTTTATTGTATATACACTCGTACATCCTTAAACACAACACTTCACTCGTATATTACACTACAAAACAATGGAAAAGGTAGAAGTTGTTTCTTATCACGCTCTTTTTAATCGATATTCCTTACTTTAGAAAGAAGAAAAGACATTTTAGGAACTGTCAATTTTTGTGCAATTAAAGAATAACTTGTGAAATAGGCCCTACTTTTTTGCATAATGTTCTTTCGATTAGCTTCAAAGCGGCTCACTAACATATCGAGCTCTTGTAAGAAGAAATGAAAGTATGCTGAAATTGTGCTCCAATAGGTTTTTTTGGGGTTATTTTCTGAGGCGATTAAAACGCAATTACTGTAGCTTTCTTTACTCCACGGGAAGACAACCAATACGTATTCACGCAACAGCAAATATTATATGGCAGCATTTTTTCCTATTAATCAGTAACACACAAAATCGTTACATTTCCAAATGAAACTATATACATTAATTGGTTACTTAAAAAAAGTGAGGGGGCAACTGCCCCCCTTTGCCCCCCCTAATCGCCGCCCATGCCAAACACATTACGATTAACACAGGCTGCCAACATTAGTTTCCGATCCGTCTTTCACAGCGTTCGGGCCGAGTCTGGCCGAGTCGGGCCGGCCGGCTCGGCCCGATTTGTGCTCGGCCCATTTCGGCCCGATTTGTGCCCGGCCCGTTTCGTGCCCGGCTCGATATTCGGGCCGGGCCGGGTCGAGCCGGGCACAGAATTCAGATCCATTCGGGTCGGGCTGGGCCTGGGTAAATGTCTTCGGGCCTGGGTTTGCAGGGCTCTGCCCTGCACGGGCTGGGCGTGTCCTGTTCGGCCCGGACACAAATGCCATAGGGCCGAACCGGGCGCACGTATTTCCGGGTTGGAACCGGGCACTCAAGGACGGATTGGAAACTAATGTTGTCATTTTTTCCCTTAAATGTCCTCCACTACCCCTGCCTTTGCCGTGTTCGTACGGTCTTACTGTCAGTCTAGAGTGTTTGGGAATCGTAGTGTGTTTGGGAAACTGACTCTTTATTCAACACTGCAAAGTACTGTAATACTACTAATATTACTACTACTTCTATTATTACTACTACGACCACAGTTAATACTACTATAACTGCTACAATTTCGCGTCAGAGTTGACATGTCTGGTGGTACAGAATTTACCTTCTAAGTACAGTATTTTATAACAAGACTTGTCAAACAGGGTGAAATATCCCTATTTTCATTTTCCAACCATTTTTGACCATAAATCGACTTTTGCGAGGTGAGAAAGGAAGATACGACAGAAGGAAAACATAGTTATTGTAGAAGCATTATCATCAATATTTTGCATTCCAAAATACGGAATGTTACTTAAAAAACATAACTTTAAAAGAAATATCTACTAAAATGAAAGAACAATCATGGCATTTTAGGCTTGTGCATAACAGTAATATACAAAATAAATATTACAATACTTTTGAGGGTCTAGATCATTTAGATTAGATATTGGTATTCCAAAGGTAAACAAATGAAATATTTTTTTCTTTTGACTGAAAACGTGATTTTGAATTATATATATATATATACAGACTGTTATACAATTCGTGTAATTTTCTACAGCACTGGGAGAAGATGAAGTTTTCACACCATTAATATAAAATTTGGCACTCTTATTGAGAAATATCTGAATTTTTCGAATTTCCAAAGGAAATAGAAGAAAATTAATGTTTAGCCCCCCTTTTGGAAGTGTAAACACAGAAGTTCATTTTCCTTATGGGAGGTTCAATGTTAAATTTTGGAAGCAGTTTTCTCCAATAATTATTCGTAAAGATTTTGGGGGAAATGAGTTGTATTTGTTACGAAATGCAAAAACACTCATTCACAAAGCTAGTAAAGCCGTCTCAAACATTATTTTGGGAAGGCCCCCCTTCGGGGGGCAAGGGCCGTAAAAAGCTGGTGGGTGATGTGTTACCAAATCCCAAAATTTATTTTCGGAGTGCCAGTAAACGTCAGATTAATCACGAATGTCACATAATTAATGCTTCAATGCTCCTTACATGTAAGAGTGACTGATAATGGGGCTATTGCCCCCTTTCAAAAGTAAGAAAATCACCAGAAATATCCTTAGTAGGGACATACGAGAAGAAGGTGTTTTTGTTAATTAGTGTGAAATTTGGCGTCATTGTAGCAAAAGAGTATGCATTTTTGAAATATGGAATGCTATTTTGTTAACGCACCGCCTTAGGGGGGCACAGGGGACGAAGCATTAGATGATGTACCTTTATAAAAATTCAAAATTTTGTTCCGGAAATGCCAGTGAGCGTCAGATTTTTCACAAATGTCACAGAATTAATATTCTAATGCTCCTTGCATGTGCCAGTAACTTGTGTGGGGCTATAACCCCCTTTCATAAAATATCCCCATAATTCTTCAATTTATTTGAGGTGACCTTTGTGCTGCCTCTGTACCATATCGGATTGTGCATTAATGGAAGCCATGGCTAAAAATAATATACATTTCCTTTCCCCCGACTTCGATCCGACATTATGTTCTCGAGTTACGGCTGTTTTGGGCATTTTTCCGACTGGTTTTTGGCTGGTCATAGCGCCAAAAGGAAGCATTGTGCACCCAGGTTGTCTTATCACGGTGTTAGGAATGAGCTCTCAAACGTTGTAAGTGTTGTTTTGAAACACCCTCTATATTTCTATCCTGTTTCTGATTAGCTTCTCTTTGCCAATCAATTTCCAGTATTCCCAAAATAAACCAAAAGTGAACTAAATTCACTAAATCGCCTTCCCCCTATGCTTTCTTCTTGTATAGTACTTATTATATATTTATATTGTAATTGACAGAGATTGCCAATATTGATTGAAATATCTGGTTAAAATTCTATTAGAGGAATTCCCTCTTCAGTACAGAAATTCCCTCCTTGCATCCTACCGCCATTTTAGGCGAGATGGGATTAAGTAAGATGGAAATTCCCATCTCGCCTAAAATGGTAGACATTCTTATTTTGGAGATATAAGTGGCTGATAAATCGTTAGGCGAGGTGGGATTAGGCTAGATGGGATGGAATCATCTGAAAAGGTAGGGGTACGGTAGGTAGCAGCATGACGTCACGCCGTCCCCCATGCCTATCTTTGCCCATTGTAATTGCTTAGGAAGTGGGAGGACGCCGTACACAGTTTTTTGGAGGTGGGGATAGGGTTCCCCGCGTTCCCACGCACTTTAACCCCTGCTGCTAAGTATTAATTGCTGTGAGGACTAACGAAAAATATTATGTGATAATAATAATAATAATAATAATAATAATAATAATAATAATAATAATAATAATAATAATAATAATAATAATAAAGTATCTGAATGATACAAATATTTTTTCAACTTTTATTACAATTGCTGTGGGTTCCCATGAATCTGGTTATATTGTTTTTGAAAGGAATAAAGAAGCTTCAAACAACAATATGATTTGTATAAAAGAAAAAAGCCTTATCAGTTGCAACAACTGAAGGTGGCCTTGTGTCTGTTTTTTTTAAACACAATGTTACGAGGCACAGAAGCCACTACGCCTGCGGTGTGCTTGCTTTATTGCCTCAGGCAGCTTCAGTACTAAAAAACAGACTTTGCTTCAGGCAGACAGTACTAAAATTCTGTCAATTTATGTGTAGCTATCAGCAACCACACAGGTTCTTTGAAACGCTGAATTTTACAAGAAAGGTTTTGTCAATCGCATAGGAAGCGAACGAAGCCCATCGTACGTTGTAATCCCTCTCCTCTTTTGCACACTGTGTGAAATTTAACTTGTATACTGTAGTAAGTTACAGAAAAGAGAATGCTGTTTTTTTAAAAAATGACATTATCGAATAAGATTGACCATTATTACAATATATTCAAGATGAAAAATATCCTTTTAACAGTCGTCGTACTTAGTTGTCTGCACTGAAATTCCCATAATGTGCTTTCTTCTTTTCTAATATGAGCTCCGAGCTTCTTCGTGTCTAAGTGGTTAGCGTACGTGCCTTTGGCGTGAGAGACCCGGGTTCGATTCCGGGGAGAGCTCATGTAGTTGGGGTTTGTCAATTAATCAGTAGGTCCCGTCTTATATAGCCTCGCTGCTGAAAGGGACGACAAAATCAACTCAACTCATATTGAGCACCATAGGAGATATAACTCCGAGGTGAATTTTGTCCCTGGAAAACCTCCCAAAATCACCAACGGTACGAAATATGTCTGCAATGCAACATGTCCATCATTTCCAACTCTATGCTCTGTGATCTAGTTTGCTTTTCATGTTTTCAGTTAACTAGACAGACAAAAGGAAGAATAGAGGCTTTCTTCCAGAAAATTGTGTTCGAGGGTGGGGGGTCACACAGGCTCGTATCCACGGGGAGTCTAGGGGGCCGGGCTCACCAAAAATTTTTACATTAGAATGATTTATGAGCACTAAAGTAGTCAGCCATTAGGATTTTTTTGTTTTAGGATGATACCAGATTCGACTCCTGGTGTAAGCTCAACTTTCAGTATTGTGTCATTTGCAGGTCTCGTCTCATACAGATTCGTTGAAAAACCTCTAAACATGTGCTATGACTAGTATACGAACTAAAGTTTTTTTTAGCAAAAGAGAGAGAAATTTCTTGCTTTAGACTCTGCCCTGTAATCCAGTTTTTCTGGAGGCGAGATAGTATGGTTGGGAACGACCTATCAGATTCAAGTTCCGAACCCACATATAAAAGACCTTCCTTTATAACCTTGGTGTTGTATAAAGACGAAAAACAAAAATATACTGATAGCTCCAGTAATAGATATTATAGCAAAGAGATTTAAAAAATAGGTGGTTTTGAAATAGAGAAAGGACAGTACCTGAGCCTTATTAGTATTACTAGCATATATTACCCGCTTTGCTAAGTTAAAATGAAAATTTTAAAGCACAACTCCGTATTTCATGTGTTTAGTTCCCGTGAAATATGCTGTTTTCGTTTTTAATGGCATCGATTTAAACAGCATCGGAAAGATCATTGATCAACTCGGCGACCCCAAAAATCATGGATTCGACACCAATAATGGTCATTTTCGGTCATTTATATATATATTTCCTCCTCCCCTATGTTGCGGGCCATGGCAACGAAAGTGTCACTGTTCATCTCAGCGACCCCCCACAAATGTGGATTCAGCACTAATTAACGGTCATTTTTCATTATCTTTAAATATCTCTTTCTCCCTTTCCCCCAAGTTGTGGGGTTGAATTTGAATTTAAACATTATCGAAAGTACCACTGCTCATCTAAGCTACCCAGAAAACTATAAATTTGACACTGATAGTGGCCATTATCGATCATTTTATATATCACTTTCTCCCCTTCCCGCAAGTGGCGGAGCTGATTTTGCATTTAAACCGGATCGAAGATGTCACAGTTCATCAGAATGATCCCGAAAACTATGGATTAGGCAATAATATTGGTTATTTTCGATTATTATTATTATATATAGCTCCCCCTCCCCCGTGCTGCGGCACACGAAATCAGTATTGTCACTGTTAATCTCAGCTACTCCTAAAACTATTGATTCGACACTAATATTACTCAGTTTCGATCATTTTTAAACGTTTATCCCCCTCTCCTCCATTGTACCCTCCATCTTACCAACTATTAGGGCTGAACTTGGATTGAAACAGCATCAGAAGTGTTACTGTTTGTCTCATCGGGCCCGAAAACTATGGATTCAACATTAATATCGGTCATTTTTGATCATTTTTAAATTTCTCTCCCTCTCGCCCTCCCCTACGTTGTTTCGTCAAAGTAAATAGCCTAAAGTAATCCCTGCCCCTATACTCATGTATATTGAAAATTTGATTTAGATTGGTCGGGTGGTTCAAGAGTGATGAAGTCACAGAGACAGGCATTTTTATTTTTATTTTTTTTACATATATCTGCCCCCTCTCCCTCCCTTACGTTGGCTCGTCAAAGTGAAATGATAAAAAAACACCCAAGGCCCGACCCTCATATTTGTTGAAAATTAGATCGAGATTGGTTGGGTGGTTCAAAAGTTATTAGGTTTTATTAGTTTCTATTTATACGTTCCCCCTCCCCCCTAGGATGTACCGTTAAAGTAAAATTACAAAAATGTTTCCAGATCCAAACCTCATACATCTTGAAAATTTGATTGCGATCGGTCGGATATTCAAGATATAGTTCAAGAGTTATTAAGTTACAAAAATAGTGGCTTTCAGTCTTATATAAATTGATTTTTATATATATCTCTCCTCCTTCTCCGCCCCCACGTTACTTCGTCAAATTTAAATAACACGATCCCAGGCCTGAGCCTCATCTATGTTGAAAATTTGATCAAGATTGGCCGAGTGGTTCAGGAATTATTAAATTTTATTTATTTTTACACCCCCCCCCCCTAAGTTGTACCATCAAAGTGAATAACCTAAAACCAGCCCAGCTGTAAATCTCATCCATGTTTCAAATTTGATTAAGATCAGTGGGGCGGTTCGGGAGAGTTATAGTAACAAACATAGTGTTTCTCAATTATATATATATATATAAGTAGTGTCGAATCTAGATTTTTTCCCATGGGGGCAACGTAAAATTTTACGGCACATTCCACCAGCCCCCCTTCCAACAGAACGGCGAATATGCATCGTTTTTACCACTACCACTCTACATTGAGACTTTTCCCAAATAGGCAGTACTGGCTTCGATAGAAGGAAAAAAAAATTTGAAGGGCCGGATCGGGACAGTGAAGAGAAGAGTGGCAGTGTTGGGCAAATTTCAATTGAATTGACAATTAACAATTAATCTGTAAATTTAATTGTTAATTGCAACTGACAACGGAAGTAAGTAATGGTTAATTGTTAATTGCAGTTGCCCATTAATAAAGGAGAATCAATTGCAATTAATCAATCGATTGAAAGTAATTGCAATTGAAATTAATTAGCAATTAATTAAATTGCAATTTTTGATTTCCACAGCAATTACTTTCAATTGATTGATCAATTGCAATTGATTTTCACTGATTAATTTTCAACACTGTAGTTCAGAGAGAGTGTGGGGCAATGAAAACTTTAGCCACGACCAACTGACCCACCACCCATCGTGACCCATGACCCACCGTGACCCACTCTGTCCCACCACCCACCATGAACCACTGTCACACACTGTGACCCAAGACCCACCGAAACTCATTGTCATCAACTCTGACCCACGAATCATGCCCTCTTCTCTAGTGACTAAAGAGTTTAAACTTGTTATAAAACAAGGCTATGAAATTATCACTCATTGGACTTTAAATTTCTACGATCAATCACTCAAGCACCGCTCTATTACAATAACGGTGGATCTGACCTTTCTAATATAAATAAAATAGAGTTTGCCTGAGTGTCTGTCTCTATCTGTGTGCGGCCCGTGGACCAGACGAGTGGACGAAAGTTTTTAAAATTTGGTCGCGGGTAGCTTGGTCTAGGCCACAGATCAAGACGAAGAGTTTTTTTTTCAACCGGGACCGGCCTGGGAACCAGACAAGTTGGCCGAGAGTTACCAAATTTTGGACACGGATACCTTGGTTCAGGTCCCAGACCAAGGTGAAGCGTTTTTGACTAAATTCGAACCAGGGGGGTCTCAGGAGGGCGTTAACCCAGACATGTAAAAGTAGTAGAAAATGACCGATATTAGTGTCGATTTCATAGTTTTCGCGGTCGCTGAGATCAATGGTGATACTTTCATTAGCGATGATTTTCTAATTCAGCCACCATTGTATGTGGGCCGGGAGTCACCGGGGTGGAGAATTGCGAGACATGTAAAAATAATGGAAAATGACCGATATTAGTCTCAAATCAATAGTTTTCACTGTCGCTGAGATGAATGGTGATACTCACACAGGCGTTGACTTCCAAATACTGCCCCCATCGGCTGCTGGCCAGAGGCATGGTTTTTTTCAAAATTGGAACCAGAGGATCATAGGGGCTTTTATCGGAATATGTAAAAGTACTAGAAAATGGCAGATTTTAGTGTCACATTCATAGTTTTCGCGGTATCGGCTGGAGGCCAGAGGCGATTTTTTCACAATTCGAACCAAGGGGGTCTCAGGGGGCGTTTACCGGGACATGTAAAAGTAGTAGAAAATGACCAATATTTGTGTCGAATCCATATTTATCGGGATTGCTCAGATGTATAGTGACAACCCCGATAGTGTTTACGTTCAAATTCAGCCCTATCGGCCTTCCCAGTGAAAACACATGTATATATATTATTTTGTTTTCCATGTAGTTAACATTAATGTCATAGTAGATTAAATGATAAAATTCGAATTAGTAATTCTGTTTTACATTGCTCCATACATACACTGGAGCAAATCCCGGGGCGATGAAGGGGACATGTCCCCTCCAATCTTGGAACTGGGGAGATTGTCCTCCCCAATAATCCGATTTGAAATGTGTTTTTTGGGAGAGAAATTTGATTATTTGTGTCCGATCGCTAGAAAGGAAAGTGAGATGAAATTAATGTCCACTCAGAATAAGCCTCAAATCTGCCCGCCTCCCAATGTTGAAGACAATTCTGCTCCCCTGATCCTCTACAGCATTGTTTCTCGGCTACAGAAATATTTTGAACATCCCTATATATGTATATATATAATATGGGAACGATCTTACCTGTCCCCCCCCCCTCCCCTAATGTTGAAGACAGATTTGCGCTGTTGCATACATACCTGGCGTTTCTCGTTTCTTTTTGTCCATGAACTCAAAATCCTGGACAAGGCTTGCATAAATTTCTCGCCGTGCTTTTTGCTTTTCAATCCTGTCCTTGAAAGAGTCTGTTATCTTATCCCATATGCAAAGTCTACATTCCACAAGTTCAATAACGGTTAAAATATCGAATGGAAAAATTCCTGCCATCTCTAAAAATTTAAGGAAAACTAGAAAGGTAAGAATGCAATAATACACAACCTTTTGATCCAGTCACTGTAGCTAAAATGCAGAACTCTATCAGGGGGTCGATCCCGGTACAGAGGGGGAGAGGGAAAACTTGGATACATAGCTTTGGTCTTTGTTTTCAATTGCCATTCTACACATTATTTTTTAAAATGGGAGATTTGGGATAGTTTTGGAAGTGAGACAAAAAATCTGTAACAAGTGAAGCATGAAGTCACATCCCTATTGTTGAGATCACAATCAAGAAAATGCCAAGTGAGTAACTTGTCCTTGGAGCTTGGGAAAGAGTGTTTGATTGTGTTGGTTTCGTTTCAAAATAATAACTCTACTTTGACTTGTCAAAAAATATTGTATTCAATCACTGCTTATTGAGTGGAACCGGGAAAAGTGATCTGCACACAATTCTAATGAAAATAAAAGGAAGTAATAATAATCAGGATTTTTTCCATATGCTTATGTTCACAGTGTATCAAAATTTGAAAATTACGCTTAAATTAATTTCCAGAATGTATTGAAATTTAAATGCATTAATAGATTAAAAAATATACCATCAAAGAGTGTGTGTGTGAGAGAGAGAGAGAGAGACAGAGAGAGAAAGAACAAAAATTAAAAATTAGTGGAAAATAATCAACTTGGTTATCTAAATTCTCTATATTCTATTTGGTAATAGCTATTTAGAGGGAAACCAGTACTCTTCAAACTTCCCACATTTTATACTTATTTAATAAAGGGAATTAGCTACTCCAAAACAGAGACTGTAAAAAAATAATAAGCTGTTCCGAAGTTGTTTATAGGACAAGATAATAATAATATTATTATACAATTATAATAGAAAAAAATGGAAACAATAAAATTCCAAAGACAAGAAACGAAACAAAAATATACAGCGCCTTGTCACTCACTCTCTTCATCTAACCCACTGGCCGGCCGACATTATCGGCCACATGTGCATCCAATCATAAGAAAACATTGCCACCGACAAAATCGGTGTCGGCGATACCGCCGACATTATCTGGGGCTTGACTGACAGCATCTGCGTATCGGAGAATCGGCGGATAATATCGGTGGCGTGTGTAAGCTACGATTTGAGTACATTGAAGTCGATTTCACCGCCGACATTATCGATGCTTCCACCGATATTATCGTTGCCGTGTGCAAACGCACTAAGACTTCTCTTTAATCTGTATGTAAACTTTTGTCAGTTGATGCAAAAAAATAAGTGAGTTTGTTCTACGCTCTACATTTCGAAACTGATTTTATAAGATGAACAGACTCCCCACACTTGAAAACAACATAGACAGTTTTTCTGAAACTTTCGTACGTTGTGAACTGCAATATTCCTGTACAGGTAATTATTCGCGGAGATTACATAGAATCAAGGAAATCTTTACGATCTATGAAGAGAAAGAAAACAGACTTTGTTCTTATTTGCTGTCAATCTGCATTCCATCGGTTTCTTTTTCTCCACGGACAATCCTAAGTTCACGCACGTGACCTAGCGAGGGAAGAGAGAGAAAGAAATCTACCTGGTTAGATTCCTATCTGCTGTTCTGCACTGTTGCAAAATGCAGCCAATATCTTAAACAGCTTTTAAATGGAAGAAAATTAATTTTTAATTAGCGCGCTATAATATTACCTTAGCAAGAAAAAGTAAAAGTGAACATGCAATATCAATACTAATAAACATTTGGCCGAATTTTGAACTCTATAAAATAAATAGTTTTTATAAAATTTTGGAAAGAAATATGCTATGTTATTATATATATTAGGGATGGCCAAAAAATTTCGGATCCGGATATCCCGGATCCAGTGAGATCCGGATCCGGATCTTGCCGGATCCGGACCTAGATCCGGATCTCGGATCCGAATCGCAGATCCGGATCTCGGATCTTGGTCCGGATCTCGGATCTGGATCCGAAATTCGAATCTCAGATCTTGATTCGTATCCAAACCTACATCTGAAATTGTGATCTTATAAAATTGAATATCTAAAATTCGTTAAAACTTTTTTCGGATTCACTGATATAGTAGGTTGCTGTGCTTTTAAATGTTTCCGTAACACGTTTGTGCTACCTTTGTTCTTTATTTTATTTTAACCTTGCAATATTTACATGTTGCACTTTCTGTCGAAGTCGCTTTAGTAAAATATTTCCAAGTTTGATTTCTTCCCATTCCAGAGTATAGTGAACTGTCTGAAAACTGATGTAAATGGTAACAAATTCTTCTGTTTAGCTCCTCTTCGAAACTTAATGTTAACTTCACATTGATAATATTTATTTTATTCTTAGAAAATAAACTTTCTCCTTTTCTCATATACAAATGAAATATCTTTTAGATAAGGCCCTTTTAATCGCAGGAATACTAGACAAAACAAACTCTTTATTAATAGTAGTTTCTGACTCACTAGAGTCCAACCATCAACAAATGTAATAATGAATATCTTTCACTTCGAAGGTATATACAACAAAAAATATAGACTGGTTGGCGTGAGAATTTCAGGAGAGCGATATGGTTGTGTTCGTCGTATGACTTTATTACCTAACTTATGGCTTGCCCTTCTGAGGTCGGTCGTTTGTTGAAGGAGTAAATATAAAAGAGATTTCTATTATTTTTTCTTCACCCTCCATGTTTCTTTAAACATACATTGCAGGAGGTAACCAAAACATATACATGCGTCGTATCATTGAAGCGTTTTGTGTTTTGTATATTAAAGTGTTCAAAAATATTTAACATATTCGCATTTGTTCATGTGATCTCAGGTTCAATTCTCGGTGGAAACATACATGAGAAAATTGAAAGCTGAAACAACATGAAAATAGTATTTAAAAGTCAGGAAAATGATATTAAAACTTTAGCTATATATTGGGACTGTAAGGCTGTAGTTAAATTAACCCACACGTTTCGTGAAGATATATTATTGTTTTTTCACTATAAGCTACCAGATATATCCTCAGAGGCTACTTTACACTGTAGTAATCAACACATGAAAACATTGGAAAAGGAATGGAAGGAAGGTCTCCAGAGCCTTAGATCAAGGTACTAACCTAGCATTTGCCCAGTATAACTGAGAAACAACCCTGGAAAATCCTCAGTCAGGATGGCTGGTCTCCGAATTCGAATCCCGTATTATCCAATTGCGAAGCAAGAATCATGACAAGTAGCCTGAGCTCGCTCCGTATTATTATTAGACCTATTATTATTTAATTAATGTAATGTTTTAAAATTAGTGCAAATTAAACCGTACTTTATTTATTGCTGATGTTATAGTTAATAAGTCTACATGAGACATCAGTCCGCTATCAAGAAAGAATACTAGAACTGGAATTAAGGAAGCGGGGGTAAAGAGATTAATGAGGATGAGGAAACTATGTACGATGCAAAAACTGAGTAATTATGACTTCGTCACAGATATATTCACTTACATACATCAATTAATATTTCTCTGATACAGTGCACTCTTACTTTCTATAGTGGCAGGAAAATGGCCCGCTTTTGTAAACGAACACACTAAGCACGTGGGTATAGGTGCAATGTCCGTGCAAAGAAATATAGGTAAAACTAGAAAAAAAATAGGGAAAGCGAGGGGAAATGATAAACCGCCCTTCAACTTAAAAAAATAACTAAAAATAACTAAACTTAGAGCTACGAAAGACGCGAGACGAATTTTATTGAAAAGATTGTTTTTCCTTAGTGATTAGTTCTTCTAACTATGAACATGAATTAAAAAGAAAACAAGTAGCTAGCTCCGAGTTTCGCAAACTAGTTGAAAAAAAATATTGGATAAAATTTAATAATAAAGAAGGCATTTATGATAATTAAAACAAACTAAATTCTTGGCACGACAGTCCTTTGGCTCCTACCAGCGGCCTTACGTTCAAAGTGGGGATGTGTAGTCAACGCATCGACACCCGAAGTCCTTATGCCGGCTTTCTAGACTGGAGTCCGCTACCTCTTACTTAAGATAACTCCCCCACGATGCTGGGTCAACATCGAAATTGTTGAGTGCCTCTCCGGAAATTGAACCCATGACCACGGGCACCGAAGGCAGGCTGAAAGCTATAGTTACCCACATTATCTAATACAGAAATAAGTTCTGATTCTCTAATAGCTGCTGATGGTGATAGTCAAGGTTCACCGAAGCATGAACCCAAACCCAAACTGAGATATTGATGTCACTGGAACGCCTGAAAAGTCATTGTGGGTAAGTGAATTGCCCGGATGTCCGGAATTGTCAGGATGAAGGGCGATGGTGATGTGAAATGCGGGGCTGTCAGAGGTACTACTTATGATAATTGGATTTATAATCTATGTTGCCATAAACCCTCTTCAAGAACATAACTGTTAATCTTAGCTTTGAAAATGTTACATAAGGAGTTTTATTGTTATTATTAAGTTGCATTAGGAATTATCGGATTTATTTTAACGCTTAATTTTTACATCTCTTCTAATTTACGAATATTTAAATCGCAATTATACCCTTAAGGTCAATTAGTGATATTTTAAATCATGAAATGAAATGAAATCTTTAAGTTTATCGTCCCGCGGTTATGCCGGTTAGGCTAAAGAAGACGGTGATAATGAGAAATGAGTGAAATGGTGGAATGAAGGAAGTGGGAGGAAACGGGAGAACCCCGAAAATACCTACGAGCACGATGTTTGTCCACCTCAAAGTCCACACAGCGCGTGCTGTGATCGAACCAGGAACCCCAATCACCGGAGGTGAACGCACTACCACGGAGCCACCGCACCCTTCATTTTAAATCATTTCGAACCAACTTTATATACGGTTAGTCTTACTATATCTGAATAATTGAGACCAGAAGCAGTCTACACGCTAAGTCCAAAAGAATCTTGGCCGACCTCCTGATAAACCACGTCTTTCAGAAAGGTGAATTGTGGCAATCCGATACCCACATGAGGAAATCTTCGGTTCAGTGTGAAAGCTTCCATAAGAACCAGCACTCTCATCAGTGAAATGTGCTTTGGTAATTTTTATTCAATGTGTAAGTACCTAATTTTATTGCTAAAAAAAATGGCATTTATTTCAAACAAGTCGCCATTACAGTTTTCGTATTTAAACACAACACTCATGAAAAGTCATGTTAAAGCGCGACTTGCCCCTGAAAAAGAATGTATATCTGTTTTTAGTTTCTCGTGTTCCCCAAAGTACACCCGGACTTAGTGCAAGTGCCTTCCGCTCGCACTACCTAGGTACAAACGGCTACGATCTTGCTACTAGCACTTGTTTCGGTTTCCAGATCTCAAATATTTATCTTTCAGCCTGATTCTATGTATATATCCGAAATTTCAAATCTAGATAAGGGGCACCAAAATTCATAGTTTATTCTCGGTGCTCATATTGTGATTTATTAAATAATTATTAAATCTAATTGTAAGTTATACATTTGATATTTTGAGCAGACTGAGCAAGATAAATATACGTAAAAACTAGTCAATACTCATCTTAACTGTTTATGTTTTCTTAACTGTCGATGAAATAGGTGTATTGAGGAATTTTAAACATTCGTGTTTTGTATTCCGGTTTCAAATATAAATATGTATGTATTTCATCTCGGTCCTGCAACCGGGTGGACTTAGATTCGACATTCGAACTCTCATCCGGATCAAATCAGATTATTTTTTAGTTAGGCAAGCATTTAATCGTTAGTGTAGATTGAAGGAGACAAATAGACTTGCCAGTATTCTTCTTAATTTTCTGTTTTCTTCTTCACTGTCAGGACTTCGTGAAATTTCTTTCGGCGAATTTTTGATATTCAAGTTTATCACAATTTGGGTGGGATGTGGGTTTGGATAAGAATCAAGATCTGAGATCCGAATTTCGAACCCAGATCCGAATTTCGAATCCAGATCCGGATCCAGATCCGAGATTCGAGATCCGGACCCAGATCCGAGATGCGGATCCAGATCCGAGATCCGGACCCAGATCCGGATCTTCGAATCCGACCAGATCCGGATCCGGCCATCCCTAATATATATAACGTTACTCTCGCGTTCCCCCTCAGTTTTACCCCTACTATATATGAGAATTAACATTTCCCTTTATACTTATTATGGACATAACAAAATGGATACTCAGAACAGTTTTGGTTTTCAAACACTAATGCCAAGAAGCAAGCATATCTCCATGAAACAAGCATATCGTTTTGTTTATTTCTTTCTTTCTTGACTCTTCGATCTAGTCGATCGCCTGAAGGCAAAACATCGCACAGCAAACAAGCTGCTTCGACACGTGCCAATGACAGAACGAAAGTCTTGATTTTAGTACAAACTACACTCAGGCAAAAAAAAAGCAAAATGCCCGCACGCTTCTGTGCCTTGTAACATTGTGTTAAAAAAACACACAAGGTCAGCTGTCAGACACCTGATAAGACTTTTATACAAATCGTCGTTGTTTGAAGCCTCTTTATTCCTCATAAAAACAATATATCCAGATTCGCGAAAGCCCACAGAGATTGTATTAGAAAGTTAAAAAAATATCTTTATCATTCAGATCATTTATTATTATTATTATTATTAGTAGTAGTAGTAGTAGTAGTAGTAGTAGTAGTAGTAGTAGTAGTAGTAGTAGAATTACCACATAATATTTTTCGTTAGTCCTTACAGCAATTAATACTTAGCAGCAGAGGTCAAAGTGCTTGGGAATGCAGGGGACGCCGTCCCCCACCTCCAAAAAATGTGTAGGGCGTCCCCCTAGTTCCTAAGAAATTACAATGGGCAAAGATAGGCATGGGGGACGGCGTGATGTTATGCCGCTACCTACCGTTCCCCTACCTTTTCAGATTCACTTTATCTTTGCTTAGCAGGAAATCGATACAAGAGTTAGTAGGACAGCCACTCTTTATTGATAAAAATCGTAATTTGGCGTTATTAAAAACAAAATTTCTGTGTCTAGAGGTAGAAGAGAGGGGACCATGGAAGTTACTATTGCCACGTACAAAAATGAAACCTGTATTCAACACTGACTACGTATAATTCAAGGATTTTTTTTAAAGCAAAATGCTTACACCTTTTCAAAAGTAAAATTAAAATAATTACTAAGAAATACATTCATTGAAAAACTCAGGGGGTGGCAAGTCCACCGTTTTAAATCTGCTGCAGAGCGTTCGAGTACAAATTCAAGTAAAGTTAACGCATGGAAGACCCAGGTTCGATTCCCGGTGGGAGTTCATGTGATTCGGATTCGACGTTAATTAGTAGGTCCACGTTTTATATAGCTTCGCTGCTGAAAGGGACGTTAAGTTCAAAATCAACTCAAGAAAAGTTAAAACAATGAGAATGTTTTCTACTGTTTTGTCGTATGCAATTCTATGTTAAATAAAACTACATACACTATTTGATAATGGAAGCATCGTCAGAAATACAGTGTCCAATAAATAAAACTTTTCACGGAGGGTTTATCTTAAGATACATACAAATATTGAAAATAGTTTAAAAAGGTGCATAATGCGGAAATACTATTTTATCGCGTATGAACTTAAGGCTTCTAGAACAGCAAGTTCTGACCAGATATTAACACCGCAGAACCAGAATATGATCAAGGGATGGACTAAACCAGCGTTTCCCAACCGGTGTGCCGCGAATGGGTCGCTGGTGTGCCGCGAGGAAATCGGAACAAAATTATTAATTCTATAGCAATCAAATTGCAAGACATACAGAAAAAGGTATATTTGTATTTCAAATTACTACTATGAATCTAAAATTTAAAGTTTCATACTGTGTTACTTTTCTGTAGAACATTTTTCTGTACATTTCTAATTTTGAAAAAAAAGTATTTGTTATCATTGTTATGACCATTATTGCTTCTTTATTGTTGCAGACTATTTCGTAACTTGAAATTTTAAAATATTATTCAATCCTTCCGGCAAAGTAAACATGCATACGAATTACCTATATTTGTGTTTTAAAAGTAAAAGAGATTCGTTTGTTCGTTCGTTATTTAGTGATTCTCCTTCTTAATGAAAGGTTGGATACAGTTTTCGAAAAAAAAAGTGTATTTTTAACAACTTGAGCCCTATATCTGATTGTAATTGTTTTCTATTTTTAAATTAAAATGAAAAATAAGCATAATGATTTACCATGGGGAAAAAACAGTGGTCTAGCTTTCTTCTCTGTGAGAAGAATGTCAGTAATCAGAAAAAAATACTACAGTATTTTATATTTTCAAATAATAATAATAATAATAATAATAATAATAATAATAATAATAATAATAATAATAATAATAATAATAATAATAATATATGTGCCGCGAGAATTCAAGTTACCCTGAAGTGTGCCGCAAGTTGAAAAAGGTTGGGAAACGCTGGACTAAACCATAGTTTCCAACTTTACCCAGTGTAAATAAAGTAGGATTGAAACCCACTCTATCCAGTGTACACCTGAGCGTCATGGGGGGGTGCTGTATCCCTATCCCCTATAAAATTCCTCTTGGATCCGCGCCTGTTGAAACCAATTCATATTTCATAACTTCATACACGGCACGATCAAGCACTGAATCTATTGAAATCTTACTACATAAAATAATTTTCGAGTGTCTACACTTATTCTATTAAAGCTCATAGTATATTCTATCATAATATAAATTGTCACTCATGTAGTGTGTGCTAATATAACTAGGGATGCGCACGAGACAAGATTTGTGGCTGTCTCGTCTCGAAAATGTGCTGTAAAAGTGATGTCTCGACTCGAAAAATGTATATTTCTCTATTGGAAGTGCCATGTCTCGACTCGAATTTTGTCAGGAAAATCCTGTCTCGATTCGTCTCGTGCGCATCCCTAAATGTAACTCATGACAAAAATGTTTTGTTTTAAAACAAAATTAAACGGTTGAAGTGGACTCTGCCGAGTAGAAGACATCCAATTTATTAAACCGCTTCGCAACTCACTTGGCAGCACACTTAGGTTACACTCTTCACCTTTTTCCCATGCTATCTAAAGTATCGGCTAATCTTAAATTCGCATTGCCGATTCGGGTTTTCTAACAAGAATTATTATGTTGCAACTTAATTTGGATGTGAAATCCTGACTTAATTAGCATTTAAGAACTTCGAAGTCTCCATTAAAATCATGACAGAAATATAGTTAAATCTGTTTAATTTTATGTCTACCTTGCATCTAAATACTTGTACTGTCATTTCTTTCAATGTTGGTAGGAGCCGAAGTTCCAATTGATCCCAATTTTTCGCTTTAATTCCCTCCATTTGTTCATAAAATTTTAGAGAAATATTATTATTAACAAGCAACACTTCTGAAGTGTAACACTCCGATCTTGATAAAATTTGGAAGGTAGATACTATACATGAAATAAACGAATACGTGTTTCTTATTTTCTGCGGAGAAAAGGGTTTTAAGGGGCAAGAGACCCCACCCACAATTTCGAAAGTTGACGCCCCAAAGGCAAAAACCAAGGAAACCGAAGTAAACGAAATTTTACACACATATTGCAGATATAAAATGAGGGAACACGTGTTTCGTATTTTCCTGGAAAAAACGGTTAGGTGGGGACCGGATCCCTCCAAAACTTTCATCACGAAATATCGAAAGTGATAATAGCAATATGACAAATGTGTGTAAAGGACACAAAGAATTGCAACGAAACTTTGTGTATGAACAACATACCAAAAAATAAAGGCACACGGTTTTTTATTTTGTGCTGAGAAACGAATTCAGGGGGCAAAAGCTATCACCCAAAATTTTGAAAGTTAAGGCCCGGAAGGCTAGAGGAAGTGAACCGAACTGAATGAAATGGTGCACAGATATTGTCGACATAAAATGAGGGAATACGTTTTTCTCATTTTCCTGAGAAAAAAAAGAAAACCGTTTAGGCGGGACACACACACCTCCAGAACTTTGATCATGAAATATCAAAACTGCTAATAACAGAAGTGTTTGAAGGACATGACGAATTGGAACGACACATTGTGTAGGGAAAATACGCAAAAAATAAACGAATACGGTTTTTCTTTTATTTTCTGCGGAAAAACGGTTTTAGAGGGCAAAAGCCCCCATCCCAAATTTTGAAATTTGAGGCCCAAAATGCAAGAAGAAGTGCACCGAATTAAATGAAATTGTGCGCAGATATTGTAGACGAAAAACGAGATAATTGGGTTTCGTATTTTCCTGGGAAAAGCGGTTGAGTGAGGCACGGACCTTCTAAACCGTTGATTACGGAATATCAAAAGTGCAAATAAGCATACGCAAAAGTTCCTAAAGAATATGGAGAATTGGAACGAAACTTCGTAAAGGGACTATTTGCAAAACAGTATATGAAACGTGTTTTAATTTTTTGTGGGAAAACAGTGTTGGGGCCTAGGTCCCATCCCCCCCCCCAAAAAGGAATTATTACCGTAATAGCTCAGAAAGGAGTGGACCCAAGCAAATCAAATTGTGTGTAGACATTATATGTAAAATAAGGGCTCTCGTGTTTCTCAAGTGTTCCTATCCGTTTTGCTTCAAATTTGGCATACCAATAGCAAACTGGAAATAAATCGACACGTGTTTCTCTTTATGCTGAAAAAACATTGCAAGGGATAAAGGTGCCTCCTGAAATTCTATAAAATACGCTATACTGTTTGTGTTTGCTGTTACTTCATCTGCCAAATTTGAAGAAATCGGATAGAGACACGACACTTGTGAAACACGAGAGGCCACATTTTACATATCCAATATCTACATACAATTGCTTTCGCTTCGGTCCACTTCTCCCGCGACTCAACGCCTCGGTTCACTCACATTTTTTTTTTCTTTCAGGAAAATACGAAACACGCATTCCCTCACCTTACCTCTACAATATTAGTGGACATTTCATTCACTTCGGTCCACTTCTTCTTGTCTTTTGGGGTCAAATTCCAAAATTGTAGATGGGGGCTTTTGCCAACCAAAACCGTTTTTAACCAAAATTAAAAAATGTATTCGTTTATTTTTTGCGTATTGCCCATACTCTAGAGCTCCTCCGCGGCTAAGCGGTTAGAGTACGCGCCTTTGGCGTGGGAGACCCGGGTTCGATTCCCGGAGGGAGCTCATGTGGTTGGGATTCCACGTTAATCAGTAGGTCCACGTCTCATATAGCCTCGCTGCTCAAAGGGACGCTAAACTAAAATCAACTCAACCCATACACGCAGTTTGATGCAATTCTTCATGTCCGTTACACGCATCTAATATACTGTTACTAGATATTTTAATATTTCGTGATGAAGGGTTTGGAGGGATCCATGCTCCACCTGGCCGGTTTTTCCAGGAAAATAAGGAAACTTATTCCCTAATTTTGTGTCTACAATATCTGTCCATATTTCATTCACTTCAGTTCACTTCTTCTTACCTTTCGCGCGTCAACTTTCAAAATTTTGGTTTTGGGTTCTTTTGCCCCTAAAACCGTCTTTCCGCAAAAAAGAAAAACATATTCTTTATTTTTTGTCCACAGAAAGTTTTGTTGCAATTCTTCATGTCTTTTACACACATTTAACATATTGTTACTAGCATTTTTCATTTTTTGTGATCAAAGCTTTGGAGGGGTCGGTGCCCCACCCAACCGATTTCTAAAGGAAAATACGAAACCCGTATTCACTCACTTTATGTCTACAATATCTGTGCACAAATTCACTCCCTTCGGTTCACTTCTTTTTGCCTTTCGGGAGTCAACATTCAAAATTTTGTTTGGGAGGTTTTGCCCCCCAAAAACAGTTTTCCCGCAGAACATAACAAAACCCGTATTCATTTACTTTCTGCGTATTGTCCATACACAAAGTTATGTTGCAATTCTTTATTTCCTTTACACACATCTGACATACTGTTATTATTACTTTTGATTTTTCGGGATCAAAGGTTTGGAGGAGTCTGTGCACCACCCTACTGTTTTTCCCAGGAAAGTACGAAACTCGTACCCTCATTTCACGTCTGCAATATCTGTGCACAATTTCATTCACTTCGGCTCACTTCTTCTTGCCTTTCGGACGTCAACTTTCAAAATTTCGGGTGGTGGCTTTTGCCCCTGAAAGCGTTTTTCCGCAGAACAAAAAAAAGTATTCATTTTTCTGCGTATTGTTAATACACAAAGTTATGTTGGAATTCTTCAAGTTGTTTGCACACATCTGACATACTGTTGGTAGCACTTTTAATATTTCGTAATCACAGGTTTGGAGGGGTCCATGCAGCACCCAACCCTGTTTTCCAGGAAAATAGAAAACCGTATTCCCTCATTTTACGTCTACAATATCTGTGTAGAAATTCATTCACTTCGGTTCACTTCTTTTTGCCTTTCGGGCGTCAATTTTCAAAATTTTGTGTGGGAGCTTTTGCCCCCTAATACCATTTTTCAACAGAACATAAAAGAACCCGTATTGCTTTATTCCTGGCGTATTATCCATACAAAAAGTTTCATTGCAATTTTTCATGTCCCTTATACACTTTCTACATACTGTTATTAGCATTTTAATTTTTTGTGATCAAAGGTTTGGAGGGGTCCGTGCCTCACACGACTATTTTCTCCAGGAAAATATGAAACCCGTATCCTTATTTTATGTCTACAATATATGTTCATATTTGCACTCACTTCGATTCACTTCTTGGGGCCGCGGTGGCTCAGTGGTAGAGCGTTCACCTCTGGTGCTTGGGGTCCCGGGTTCGATCCCAGCCCCCGCCAAGTGAACTTTCTGGTGGACAAACACCGTGTGCGTAGGTTTTCTCGGGGTTCTCCCGTTTCCTCCCACTTTCTTCATTCCACCATTTCATTTATTTCTCATAATCACCGTCTCCTTTAGCCTAACCGGCATAACCGTGGGACGTAAAACTTAAAGATTTCATTTCATTTTTTTTTCGATTCACTTCTGTTTGCCTTTCGAGTTCAACTTTCAAAATTTAGGGTGGGAGCTTTTTCCCTCTAAAACCGTTTTCCCGCAGAACTTAGAAAACCCGTATTCGTTTACTTTTTGCGTATTGTCCATACACAAAGTTATGTTGCAATTTTTCATGTCCTTGACACACATCTGACATACTAGCACTTTTGATATTTTGTGATCAAACGTTAGGGAGGGTCCGTGCCGCACCCACTCCTTTTTTCCAGGAAAATAGCAAACCCATATTCCCTCATTTTATGTCTACAATGTCCGTGCACAACTTGATTCACTTCGGTTCACTTCTTTTTCCCTTCCCGGCGTCAACTTTCATAATTTTGTGTGAGAGCTTTTGCCCCTAAAACCGTTTTTCCGCAGGAAAACCATTCTCCATTTTTTTTTTTTTTTTTTTTTGCGTATTGCCCGTACATAAAGTTTCATTGGAAATCTTCATGACTTTTACACAAATCTGATATACTGTTACTAGCACTTTTGATATTTCCTGAGCAAATGTTTGGAGTGGTCCATGCCCCACCTAACAGTTTTTTCAGGAAATACGGAACTAGAATTCCCACATTTTATTTTCACAATATGTGTGAAAAATTTCATTCACTTCGGTTCACTTCTTCTTGCTTTTTCGGCGTCAAATTTCAAACTTTTGGGGTCGGTTCATTTGCCCCCCTAAAACCGTTTTCCTGCAGAACATTAAGAAAACGTATTCTTTCATTTTTTGCCTATTGTTCATACACAAAGTTTCGTTGCAATTCTTCATGTCCTATACACACATTTGACATATTGTTACAAGAACTTTTACTTTTCGTGGTCAAATGTTTGGAGAGGTCCGTGCCCCACGCGGCCGTTTTTTTTCAGGGAAATACGACATTCGTATCCTCATTTTACGTATTCAATATCTGTGATATTTTTTATTCACTTCGGTTTACTTCTGCTTTTCAGGGGCCGCCGTGGCTCAGTGGTAGAGCATTCACCTCTGGTGCTTGGGGTCCTGGGTTCGATCCCAGCCCCCGCCAAGTGAACTTTGTGGTGGACAAACAACGTGTGCGTGGGTTTTCTAGGGGTTCTCCGTTTCCTCCCACTTTCTTCATTCCACCATTTCATTCATTACTCATCATCAACGTCTGTCTCTTAGTTATTAATCAAAGAATACCGTGAGCTTATATGAAAAGATTATTTAATTAGCCCACAGTTTGGTTGCTTTGTGATGACCAGTTTTCCAAAGCTGGTAGCGAACACAGGATTAGTATACCATAAATATTTTCCAGCTAACCGTCTAAGAGATGATTTCAAAAAATCTTATAATCCATTCTTTATTTCTCTCCGCGATCCTGATCAAGGGTCTCAGGCCCAAAGTAAGGCTTTTTCGGAGGTTACATTATAATGGGTTCCATAGAAAGTTTTACAAGATACAGTCAGGAAAATAATATTAATAATAGAGCTGAACGAAGTGAATCCACGACTCTTTTGATTAAACTTCTTTTATCAGGGTAACAATCAAGAAAAAGATCAGATCGTTATGTGTCCTAAATAGATTTCTTCAGCAGGAAGCACTCTCACATAGCATTCTAGTTGCATATAAACGGGAAGTTTAGCTATTGCTTGATTATCAATGATCAATTAATACTTATGCTTTTTACAATTGATATCAGAACCTCTTTTAACCCCAAGGGCGAACCTAAAAAAAACAGCTGTACGTTCCGAGGCTTTACGTGTGTAATACACACGTCTTATTAAAGGGAGAGGTAAATCCACGGTTTTTTAATTGGTATGCTTCTCTATAAGGTGAGTTAAGTAGCTCTAAAGGCTGCTTTGTTATTGGGCCTAGCTAAAGAACAAAAGATCCTGCGGCCTTCGATTCGCTGTTGTATTCCTTTACTAGCTGTAAGCCAATATGAATTAAGGAATACATGCCGATGTCCACTCCTGACATTTAAATTTCACAGCATATTAAGAAGGAACTTATAAGCTGTTTAGCCTTACCGGATATCTCAAAAGGATATGTCGGAAAAGCCTTTCATTATTGGCCCTCCTGTCATCTTGATGTAATTTTAAATGAAGGCATTGAGAGAAACAAGGTTAAAACATGAAGGTGGTATATCAAGGCCACGAAATCTTCCGGGGTGTTAACTCAACGTCAGACGCTATATTAGCAAGACTAATCCTTTATTCCTAAATACTGTTACGATAGGAAAAGATCTACAGGTTTGGTGGGAAACAGTTAGTCATCTGAGCGGCACGTTGGGTGATGCGTCCTTCCTAATGTGATAATTTCTCAATTCGCAAGAATATCAATTCGAATGCGGTGAATATTGCAGTCTTCAAATGATGAAAACATAGTTTTCGAAGGAGCAATAGATAGCTGTATATGGACAACAGTAATGCAAGAAACTACAAACGGGAAATCTGTAGATGTTGATGGGTCTGATACAGGTCTGTTAAGAATCTTGCTAGAAGACTTCATGAGCATTTGCTGTATCTCTTAACAAACAAGCAGAACTGAAAGGAAATGTTACGAAATTATTAAATTTGAAGAAACTCTAGTGTTTAAAATTCTGCTTTCACTTTCTTCATGATGCAACAGGCTTAGGTAAGACCTAAGCTATACTCAGGAGTGAATAGTTCCAGGCTCTTCAAAAAGAAAAAGGACTGTACAAGTCAGTCAAAATCTTAAACCAACTAAATCTCAATCCTTACAAAATGATCAAGATTAGACATTTCTTATTCGTCAATATGGAGAAAAAAAATATCCTCGCACGTATAAGCCACATTAAGAATAAGTAGGAAGTAGTTACAAAGCTCAATATGGCCACTTTTCCCCTACTAACACGGCAGCTGAGCAGCATTCAATTCGGAAGTACCTACAAGTCCAAGAGAGAAATGATCTAAGCATGAAACCAACGAAAGAAGTTAGTGTATACGAATTCCAGGACCCACACAGGTACCATCAGCTCCAGCCGGGTAAACATACTTACCTGTAGATAAAGAGTCACAGCAAGATAGGATTGTGAACGAGTCACGTCATAAGATAAAAGAGCAGATATGAAGTATTCAATGTTTTGTGATTTGCGACAAAAGTGTTCATGTACAAATGGCATATCGGAAGAAAATCTGGTATAGATGTTGACGAACATAAGCAGTAGTACACCAATATGTCATTGACAACGAATTAGTTGTTGATCCAATCAGTAAAAATGAAGACTTTTTTTTTTTAACTTCCGCGCCTTATAGATCGAAATATACGTACAAGAAAACCATCTTGATATAACTCTGAATAAAGGTATGAAGACAAATTATAAAACATGAAGTTTGTTTAATATTCTGTTTACATATTATGGAATCCTCTAACACGAACGCATTTTGCACCCGAAGAAAAAACGAAATATTAGCAGGACATATTTGATAAAACGAGCTAACCCAATTCATTTAGATATCACATTCGCTTACTACAATTTCATTCACTGTATGTTTATAACATTTTTTTTTTTTATTATTTGTGTATCTGTTAAGATGTTAAACACCAGATAATTGACTGCAAGGATCCAGCCATCGTCATGGACACATAAAATTGTGTAACTACCGTTTAGTTTTCGAGTGACATTAAAGAAGATTAGTTTAAAACACTTAATAAAGAACGATGTTTGGATATTGCGTATAGGCAAATATTCCATGTACATTTTTATCTAATGTGATTTGTCTACTTTTCTTGCACTTATGTCTACTTTCTTTTCTGTGTTCAGAAGAGTAGAATATATATATAGTATTGGTACATGATTTGAATTATGGAAGATATACTGAAGGACTACACTGCTCATATCAAAGGAGTTGTGTGTATGTCACAATTTTACACTCGTTGTTGCGAAGCTGTCACAAGATGAATAGCTATCCAAAGGTTGTTTGAGAAAAGCAAATCGAGACGCGACACGCGTGTGAAGACGATTAATGCTTGTGAGAGACAGCATTGACACACCAAGAACATGAGTACATACCAGTAGACAAGAAAAGGATGTGAGAATTACGAAATGTGATACATTCTTATCAAGAAAATGCTACCGTGATATCAGATTAATTTTTCATTTAAGAACTTCGATATGAAGAATTTTCATCAAGAGAATTCTGAAATGAATGAGTTTTACTGCTCTATTAAATGTGTTGCACGTAGTTACTAATCAAAACATACAATGAATTTTTACGAAAAGATTTTACGTTTCACAGCCTGTTCCATCATAAAAAAAGTGAAAGCAGTATTTTAATGGCGCCAGAGTTTCTCTTAATGATTTCATAGCATTTCATTTCAGATCTGCTTGAATGTGACCATAAGAGAAGCAGCAACTGATCAAAAAATATTCTAGCAAGATTTGAATTCGAACATTCAACAGCTACAGATTTCCCGTTTGTAATTTCTTCCATTACTGCTGTCCATATACGACTACCTTTTGCTCCTTGTCTATCTCACAATCCACAATGGTTTTGGCGAAGCTTTCACAATATGAATAACTATCCAAAGTTTGTTTGAGAAAAGCAAATCGAGACGCGAGACGCGAGGGAAGACGATTAATTCTTTCGCATAATATAGAATTTACACAGAGTTAACACACCGAGAGCATGAGTATATACTATTAAAGGGGATAAGGATGTCAGAATTACGAAATGTGATACGATATTCTTATCAAGACAATGCTAGCGTAATATCAGATTACTTTTTTTTTATTAAAGAAGATGGAAATGGAGAATTTTCACCAAGAGACTTCAGAAATGAATGACTTTTTCTGCTCTATGAAATGTGTGGCACTTAGTTACTAATCAAAGCATACAGTGAGCTTATATGAAAAGTTGTTTGATCAGCTCATAGTTTGGTTGCCTTGCGATGAACAGTATTACTAAGTTGGTAGCGATTACATGACTGACTATACCGTAAATATTTTCCACCTAATCTTGTATCTCAAATGAATTTAAAATTGATTCTTTTCTCATCGATTAGATCACCGGTCTCAGGACCAAAGTAAGGCCATTTCGGAGGTTAGTATATAATGGTTTTCATAGCAAGTTTTACAGGAAATAATCGGAATTAATGATGGACTGGAACCTTGTGAATGCTACCTAGTGTATTCCCTTGTGAGCATATTTGATGCTAACTAAATGCATATTTGTCACCTTTGAGGGTTAACACAGGAGACTTTGTTTGAGTAATTTATCCGTAACAACGCAATTCTTTGGTTTAAACAGTTTGTATCAGTTCAACGTAGATTTCTTCAGCAAGAAGCACTCTCAAATAGTATTGTAGTTGCATATAAACGGGAAGTATACCTATTGCTTGATTATGATTGATAAATTAATACTTAAGTTTTTTATATATGGTATAACAATATTTTTCAATCTCAAGGGCCCACCTAAAAAATTCCGCTGTAAGTTCCCAATGCTATACGTGTGCGATATCCTCATCTAATTAAAGGGAGAAGAAAATCCACGGTTTTTTAAATGGTACGCCATTGTATAATGTGAGTTAAGTAGCATTACTGCTTCGTTTTTAGGACCTACCTAAAGAACACAAGATCCTGCGATCTCCGATTCGGTGTTGAATAATTTGCTAGCTGTAAGCTAATAGCAATAATTATTTACTAATACATGTCGATGTCCACTGCTGACTTCTTAATTTCACATCATTTTTTCGAAAGGAAACCCTCGGAAGATACATTTGAGTTGGTGGACAGAACGAGCAAGCTTTATTAACTTCAGCGAGATAAGGTAGTGCTGAATTTAATAAATAAGATTACAGAAATTATGCTTGGTGATCATTCCGTCTATGATATGAAAGGTGTCGAAGAGCTAATAGAGTTTGTGCAATAGTCTGCTCCTGATCGGAAAATTACCACACATTTACTTACCGCTAAAAAAAAGTTCAGAAGATTGAGAAATACGAATCATCCAAAATGTATAATAAGAGTGTGCGACTATGGCAGACTGTAGTGAAAGATGAACCGGGCGAGCCAGAGAGATTTTACGTTCTATAGTCCAAAAGTTAGAGAGAGAGAGGTAGGTAGACTTATCAATATAGCTTCTAAATAAAATGAGTTGAGACGGCAAAAAACACCTCGAAATTTTTTACAGACGCAAGTTTAACTTTCAGGCTAAGACCGAACACCTCGGAAAAAAACCCTCGAATTATTGGAACGCTTGTTCCTCCCTAAACCACTAATTAAAAATCGTATATCCCCGTCCATCCTCAAAATATTTCTTTAATAAACGCATCACTTAGAGATCGCTTTCATCCCTGATTAATATCTTTTGAGAGCATGTAGAAACTATTACAATGAAGTCAAGTGACATCCCTGTTAACGTTCTCATTTTAAGGAGATTTCTAACGTCGAAGAAGCATATTACAAAAATCTTCACCATCTCAGGGATGCCTGCCGTATCTGAGGAGTCCCATCAGCATGTTTATCTTTTTAACGCGTTTTATGTTTACTAGTTTTACCTTATAAGCTCACTGTGATAATTTTCTTTTCTCAGCTAAAGACTTCTTGTTCATCACGTCACTGGGTGTAAACTCGAATATTTTGAATCTGCAAGTCCTAAGGACAATATCTGCTTCCGTGCTTTCCCATTTCAATCCAACCGATGTCGTCGTTTGTTGAGCATTCAAAGTCATTCCAATCGTTCTAGTGCAAGTATCATGGCGGATCTCGACATCTACTGCTATTATCTCAGTAGGGACAAAGGGACTAGATCGTAGAGGGGACCAGAAACTTCATTTGTAGGATATCAAATCGATTCTTCCGTTTCTCACGCATTGGTCATCTCTTGGATGCAAATTTTGCACATCACTATACTCAGCCTTGCTGGTAACTACGGTATCAGATGATTACAAGAAATTAACAACTGAAGGAAACCACTATTCGCAGAAAAAGAGCCCTTCTGGAGCAAATTTCCAAATGATATGAATATCGAACAGTGCTTAAAGAGGCCACGAAATTTTCTGGGGGATTAACTCAACGTCAGACACTACGCTAGCTACATTAATCATTCATTCCTATATACTGTTACGATAACTGAAGTTCTACAATGCTTTTGTCGGAAACATTTTGTAATGTGTTGCACGTAGAGCTAATGCCACCTTCCATATGTAATGATATCTAAATACACAAAATGTCAATTCGACTGCGGTGAATGACATATTGGTTTTCTGAAGCTTTTCTTCCTCTACATCTGTATCAGATATTCTTCCGATCTGCCATCTGTACATGAGATCTCGGGTAAGATACACAAAACATTGAATACTTCATATCGGCTCTTTTATACTAACATGTGGCTCGTTCACAATCCTATCTTGCAGTCACTTTTTATCTACAGGTAAGTAAGTTTATCCGGCCGGAGCTGATAGTACCTGTGTGGGTCCTGGAATCATATAAATTAACTTCATTCGATTGGGTTCATGCTTATACGTTTTCGCCATTCTGGATTTTCACTTTATTGTCTTAGCGTACAGGTTACCCCTAAGTTCTTCTATACCATTTTCTCAACTAATGTATCTAATCGTGCCTTAAAATTACTTAAGTGGAAACTTCTTGAGGGCGGAAAACATTGGACAGTTAAGAAATTTCTTCAGCTGCACAACTTTAAAGTATAATGACTGATGTAGTAAAGTAATAACAGATGTGCTTTGTCAACTGTTGTTACACTTATATATTGTATGCAAAGGAGTAGAATATATAGTATTGGTACTTGAGTTGAATTTTTAGGGGCCGCGGTGGCTCAGTGGTAGAGCGTTCACCTCTGGTGCTTGGGGTCCCGGGTTCGATCCCAGCCCCCGCCAAGTGAACTTTGTGGTGGACAAACACCCTGTGCGTGGGTTTTCTCGGGGTTCTCCCGTTTCCTCCTACTTTCTTCATTCCACCATTTCATTCATTACTCATCATCACCGTGTCCTTTAGCCTAACCGGCATAACCGTGGGACGTAAAACTCAAAGATTTCATTTCATTTTTTTGAGTTGAATTATTGAGGATATCCAGAATGACTAACAGCTTATATCAAAAGGATGTGAGTGTATCTCACCATTTCCCAATCGTAGTGGCGTAGCTTTCACAAAATCAATAGCTATCCAAATGTTGTTTGAGAAACTGATATCGACAGGCAAGACGCGAATGTAGACTTGATTAAATCTTCCGAGTAAGAAAGAGTGGACACACCAAGAATATGAGTATATAGCATTAAAGGAGTAAGGATGTCAAAAATACGAAGTGTGATACGATATTCTTATCAAGACAATGATACCGTGATATCAGATTCCATTCAAGAACTTGAGTATGGAGAATTTTCGTCTAGACTTCTGAAATGAATGACTTTTTCTGATCTATGTAATGTGTGGCACATAGCTGATAACCAAGCACACAGTTTGTTTATATGAAAAGATTTTTTGATTAGCATACAGGTTGGTTGCTTAGTGATGATCAATGCTACTAAGTTAGTAGCGACCATAAATATTTTCCACCTAACTGTATAATAGAAGATCTCAAAAGAACTTTAAATCGATTCTTTATTTTTCTTATTGTTTATATCAGCAGTCTCAGACACACAGCAAGGCTGTTTCGGAGGTTATAATATAATAGGTTCCATAGCAAGTTTTACAGTATATAATCGAGAAAATATTATTAATGATAGAAGGAACCTAGTGAATTCTACACAACTCTGGATGGAAGCTTTTGTGAGCAGTGCGAACGCTAATTAAATGTATATTTATAGCCTGGAGTGTTAAAACACTGCACACTTTGTTTATATAATATGTCCATAATAACACAACTCTTTAGCCTGTTAAAACCTAAACCACTAATTAAAAATTGAATATCCCCGTCCATCCACAAAATTATTTTTCTTTCACCGCATTACTTAGAGATCGCTCACATCACTGATTATTATCTTTCTAAACCAATGTATAATACAACTACAATGAAGTCAAGTGACATCCTTGAAATGTTCTTATTTTAAGGTGTTTACAAACGTTGCAGATGGATATTACAAATAGTTTCACCAGCTGAGGAATGCCTGCCCTATCGATAGTGACCCATCAATTTGCACATCATTTAAACGCGCTGTTGTATGTGAATGTGATATCTAAATGAATTATTTTAGCTCATTAAATTAAATGTGTAGTGCTACTGTTCCGTTTTCTCTTAGGGTAACAAAGCTGCTCGTGAACAGAAAAAAAAAACATCCAAGGCATGTAATGACATTTCTAATTCCCTGCTCGATCTAGTGCCTTTGGATGAATAACAAAAGATTTTGACCTTCTCTACATACTGCAGCCAAAGTTTACAGGTTCGCTAAAGGTCATTGTCTTAATTTTGAGATACCTAGATATCGTCTTTTTCATGACGCTTCATTTTCTTGTATATGTTGCATATTGATTTTATCATCCACAAATTGTTGAATAAGATCGCAGGTCTTAGATTTTGTCATCCCCTCAGAGGATTGTAAATCTCTTCATAAATACACGTAAAGGTCGCCCAGCAAAGTCTAGAAGCGAGTTCTCAATGATCTTGATTAGTAATGACCATTAAGCATTCTACTAAGAGGATACGCCAAGGTTATTCTATACAATTTCCTCACATAATGTATCCAATCGTGCCTAGAAATTAAGTGGAAACCTAATAACGGCGGTTCATTTTTGGATGGTTGAGAAATTTCCTTAGCTGCAGGTACGATTTGAACACCTTTAAAGTATAATGGCTGATCTAATGTAATAACACGTGTTTCGTCCACTTTTATTGTACTTATTTTCTGTATGCAAAAGCGTAGAATAGATTATTGGTACTTGATAATGAATTATTCAAGAATTACAGACGGACTTCTGTGCTTATATCAAAAGTAGAGGTGTTTATCTCAGCATTTAACAATGGATGTGGCGTAGGTTTTACAAGATGAAAGCTATCCAAATGTGTTTGAGAAAAAGAAATTGACACCCGAGAAGCGAGCGAAGACTTGATTAATTCTTCCGAGTATGACCGCCTTGACACACCAAGAACATGACTATATAGCTTTAGAGAGGAAAAAGATTTCATAATTACCAAATGTGATACGATATTTCTATCAAGATATTGCTCCGTGATAAAAAATTACATTTTCATTCAAGAACTTGGATATACAGTTTTTCATCAAGACGCTTCTGAAATGAATGACTTTTCTGCTCTAAGAAATGTGTGGCTCTTAGTTATTAATCAAAGCATACAGTGACCTTATATGAAAAGATTATTTGATTAGCCAGCAGTTTGGTTGCTTTCTGATGACCAGTTTTCGAAAGCTGGTAGCGAACAGGATTACTATACCATAAATATTTTCCAGCTAACCCTCTAACAGAAGATTTCAAAAGATCTTAAAATCAAATTTTTATTAGTCTCATCGATCCTCATCACGGGTCTCAGGCCCCAAGTAAGGCTGTTTCGGAGGTTACATTATAATGGGTTCCATAGAAAGTTTTACAAGATACAGTCAAAAAAATAATATTAATGATAGACCGGAACGATGTGAATCCCTTCAGCTCTCTATGTAAGCGCTAGACAGCAGCAAGCACGCTAATTAAATGCATATTTGATAGCCTCGAGTGTTAACACACATCAGACTAGGTGAAAATAATATATTTGTATGTACACGACTCTTTGGATTAAACATCTTTTATCAGGGTAACAATCATGAAAAAGGTGAGATCGTTATGTGTCCTAAGTAGATTTCTTCAGCAGGAAGGACTATCAGATAGCATTCTAGTTGCATATAAACGGGAAGTTTAGCTATTGCTTGATTATGATTATTAATGATCAATTAATACTTATGCTTTTTACATTTGGTATCAGAACCTTTCAACCCCAAGGGCGCACCTAAAACAAACAGCTGTACGTTCGGCAGCAATACGTGTGTAATACACGCGTCTTATTAAAGGGAGAGGTAAATACACGGTTTTTTAATTGGTACGTTTCTTGATAAGGTGAGTTAATTAGCTCTAAAGGGACTACTGATTCGTTTTTGAGACCTAGCTAAAGAACAAAAAATCATGCGGCCTCCGATTCGGTGTTGAATTCCTTTACTAGCTGTAAGCCAATGTGTATTAAGGAATACATGCCGATGTCCACTGCTGACTTCTAAATTTCACAGCATTTTAAGAAGGAACTTATAAGCTGTTTAGCCTTACCGCATATCTCAAAAGAATATCTCGGAAAACCCTCTCATTATTAGCCCTCCTTTGCACGCTAAACCAATAATTAAAAATCGAACATCCCAGTCCAACCAAAAATTATTTCTCTAATCACTGCATCACTTTAACCATTGATTAATATCCCTTTTGAGATAATGAAAAAAATATTACATTAATGTCAAGTGAAATTACTCCTAATGTTCTCATTTTGAGGTTATTTCTGACGTTGCAGATGCATATTACAAAAAGCTTCTCCACATGAGAGATGCCTGGCCTATCGTTAGTAATGCATCAACTTGTTCATCATTTCAACGAACTTTCTCATTACTAGTTTTACGAAAACAATACCTTCATAGTTCAACCTGACATACATTCTTTCGCAGCTAAAGACTTCTTGTTCTACACGTCACTTTGTTTAAACTACATATTGAATTTGATACTCCTTAGGATAATATGGGCTTCCCTAGCTTACCCATTTCAATCCAACCGATCTCGTCGGTTCTACTGCTTGCAAAGTGATTCGATCTTTCTAATGCAAGTATCATGGTGGAACTCAACATTTACTATTATCTTTTTATCAAAATGCATTATAATATCTAAAATTAGTAATACCATTATTTCTGCAGAAAGCCAGAGCCGACAGCCTTGTTGATAAATCTGAAATCTTTTGCCATATGAAATTAATGTTTCAACAGATTTTCGTATGATACAGCGTGTGAGTTGCGATTGAAAAATCCTAATCTCACTACGCTTCTTATCAAAGTTTACCATGTCTGGTTGGTTGTAGTTAATGCTAACTGCTTGCATTCGTTTTGATAAAAGAACAACAAGTATCACGACATCTCCTCTTAGTAAAATGTTATTTCAATGTTTCTTGATGTCTGCACTTGGTAATACAATCTTCTCTGATAACAGTCAGAAGTATAGATCTAAGCAAATATCTGTGTTTCGACTTTCTACTTGCCAAAGTTAACAGCTCTTAGGTGGAGTGTGAAGGCAATGTACTCTTGACAGTTTGCCATAATATTCCGCTATATGCAGCGAAGACGTATGCAGAATTTGAGAGACGACTTACTGCTTCATTTTTGTAAAGGAATTTACTAATTTCTAAAAAGGGCGTAAAGAAATAACAAAGGGCGTAAAGAAAACATCAAAGTGCCTTCATGTATTGCTTCATATAACAAATTCAAGACTGGCGTAGATTTATTTACAAATTGATGAGCTTATACCCAATCAAGATGAAGGGCAATAAGTGGCATTGGAACTTATTTACGAATGTTGTGGAAACTGCTTTAGTTGCTAAATGTAAACTTTATCGGATCTTGCACTTACGTAATTTGGATCTTCTAGAATTTCACAGAAGTGTTACAATGGCAGTGCTGTCACAGTCTGCATCGACAAGACTTCGTACGCGGCTTCAGGGATTGTACAAAAAGTGTTCTGAAGCACGGAAACATAGCAAACAAACCCCAATACTAAATGAGAAAGGAAAGCAAATATGTCAAGGATGTCAAAAAAGCCGATATCATAATGTCAGGAATGAAAGGTTGGTTCGAGTGCTGTTCCGTGCCTGATAATTACCATCGTTAGTGTAAAAGTGCGATGTAAATTTGCTAAGAAACATTGTAAGGGTATGTAATCTTGCAAATGTTGTTTAATAAAGCTTAGTAAAAAATAAATATAATTGCGTTTAGTTTGTAGTATTGTCTACCCAAAAGGAAAATATCCTATATATAGGATAGGCTGTAAAATTCGTACCCCGGTACATACAATCAAAACCTATTTTTCTTTTGTATATGTGTCCTATGTATGAGAAAATATGAAGCACTCAATCAGAAATAGCATAAGAAAAAGTATGGCACCAAATGGGTTAAGTACTCCTAAAAGATATGAAACTTACTAGGCTCACTTCCCACATCTTGGACCAGAAGCCCTGAATTTCCTCCCTTGGGTATAGGGTCTAAGAAGTTGCTTGTCTTGCTGCCCAAATAAAGTAAAAGAGACTGCGATAAACTTTCGATTAGCCTGAAAGTTAAACTTGCTTCTATAAAATATTTCGAGGTGTCTTTTGCAAACTTGCCTCACTTTTATAATACGCTATATTGATAACGCTGCGTATCTCTCACACTAATCTTTAATCTTATAGAACCTTTAATCTTCTCTAGCTCGCATGGTTTATCTTGCACTACAGACAGCCATAATCACACACTCTTATTAAGCTTATTGGAGGATTTGTATTTCTCAATCTTCCCAACGTTTTCTCTCCGGTGAGTGTATTTCTGTTAGGCTTCCGCTCAGGAGCAGACTAGTCTAACTGTTTTAGCTTTTCAACACCTTTCATATCTGAAACGGAAAGATCAACAAAAAAAAATGTCTGTAATCATATTTATTAAATTCAACACTACCTCATCTCACTTGCGTGAATAGAGTTTGCGTGTCCTGTCCACCGAGTAAAAAATATCTTCTCAAGAGCAAAAAGCTTGCCCAAAAAATGTACCCGATTGATCGCCAGCAGTTGAGGCTTACGAAGTGTACTAAAATCTAATACTGAAAAAGACTGTTATTTGGCCTGGTATATTTTCGGGCATATAAATGGCCGTTGGCCAGAGCCATCGTAGATTTCAAATCAAATTCCTTAAAAAAAATAGAAGCACCAAGTCATGGGTAGAATTTTGCATAGGTGTTCGCTGCATATAAAGGAATATCATGGCTAACTGCCTGAAGTAAATACCCTGCAGAGTCCAGCTAAGAGCTGTTAACACTGGCAAGAAGAAAGACGAAACACACAGTTGTCTATGATTCAGACTGTTTTCAGAGAATATTGTGTTACCAAGTGCGGACATCACGAAACTTTTGACAACATTTTACTAAGACGAGATGTCGAGATACGAGTTGTTCTCTTATCAAAACGAATGCAAGTAGTTAGCATGCACTACAACCAAACAGATAGTAATATTTGATAAGCGTAGTGAGATTAGGATTTTACATTGGCAACTCACTCGCTGTAATTGGCTATAATCTTTTAAAACTTTACATTGATATGGCAGAAGATTTAAAATTATCTACAAGGTTGCTGGCTGTGGCTTTCTTAAGATTTAATAATATTACTAATTGTAGATATCACGATGCATTTAAATAAAAAGATGATAGTAGATGTCGAGATCCGCCTTGATACTTGCATTAGAACAAGTGGAATCAGCTTGCATGCAGTACAACATACGAGATCAGGTGGATTGAAATAGGAAAACTACGGTAATACATATTGCGCTTGGGACATCCAACTTCGAATTATTCCAGTTTAAACCCAGTGACATGTGGAACAAGAATGCGCGTTAATATGATGGACAAGTTGATGGGTCACTAGCGATAGGCCAGGCTTTCAAAGCTGTTGAAGCTTTTTGTAATGTGCATCTGCAACTTCAGAAATCACCTTCAAATAAGTACATTACCCGTAATGTCAATTGATTTCATTGTAATAGTTTTCTACGTTGTCTCAAAAGAGATATTAATCAGGAATGAAATCGATGCGGTCATTAAAGAAATAATTTTTAAAATGGACGGAGATGTTCGATTTATTACCATGTTTTAGGGTGCAACAGGCGTGCAAAAAATTCGAGGCTTAAACCTAGTAAAGGAATTCAACACCGAATCGGAGGCCGCATGATATTGTGTAGTTCACGTAGGTCTTAAATACGCAGTAGTCCTTTTAGAGCAGTTAACGCAACTTACCAACTTAGTGGCGTACCAATTAAAAAACCGTGAATTTACTTCACCCTTTAATAACACGAGGGTACCACAGACGCATAGCTTTGGGAACGTACAGCTGTTTGTTTTAGGTGGACCCTTGGGGTTGAAAAGTGTTCTGATACCAAATTTAAAAAGCATACATATTAATTTATCAATGATAATCAAGCAATAGCCATACTTCCCGTTTATATGCAACAATAATACTCTTTGAGAAAGCTTCCTGCTGAAGAAATATACTTAGCACTCATAACGCTGTCACCTTTTTCTTCATCGTTAGCCTGATAAAAATTGCTTAATACAAACTGTTGTGTTCTTACGCATATATTATTTATACAATGCCTCATGTTAGTTAACAATCAAAAAGAAACATTCATATCAAAAATAAATTTTAACGGCTTTTCATAGACCGAGTAACTCTGATTAAGGTTTAGTGAATCATCATCTTGTGATACCTCATTAAATGTCATTTCACCAGATGCACCTCGATAAGTAGAACTAAGAGATGGACTATTTGATTGTACACCGGCAATGATTGTTGGTTTAAAATATATTGTTCTGATGCATACAGAATTACAGCACTTGTCCCTATGTCTACAACAATTAAACTTAAAACTACAATATACTCAAAGGAAAATAAAAATGCTAAACATGATTATATAAGTCAAAATAGAATACTAAAATACATGAATTCTCTGTTTCATTTTCCATTCTTGTTCATTGATTAACCTTTCAACGTCTTAACACGATGGCTGGCATATTGCAAATCTACAACTTCGGGTATAATATGACTTAAAGACAAGTTAATAGCATATCCTTAATATTAATCTTTGAGTATGAATATATGGAACAATCAATCCTATCATTAAGTAGTTGAAACAGATCTTTACTTGTATTGTTAGTAACATAAATCTCTTAAGAAGTAATCAAAGAATTTGAACCATAAACTTTACAGTTTTTGTCTAATATCAATTTACCAGTCTTGTGAATCAAAACAGTTTTGACACATCATTACCACATACTATTGTTAATTTTTCAGGGAATGGCAAAGCATATAACCATTTATTATTATCTGAAGAAATCCACAAAGGAAATCTATCGAAAGGGACTAGATCGAAAAGGGGACTCGAAGCATCATTTGTAGGCTATGAAATTATTGTTTCCGTTTTGGCACTCAGCTTGTTATCTTTTATAAACAAAATTTGCACATCAGTATACTCAGCAGATGGAATCCTTGGAGGCAAATACTTATCTTTGGAGGCAAATATATATATAATTATTTCTTTGAAATCAGATGTCTTCAAAGAAATTACCAACTCAAGGATCTTTCACAATTCGCAGAAAAAGTGCTTAATTAGGCCACGAATATATCTCTTCTCAACGTTTTCTCACCGGTGAGTAAATTTCTGGTAAGCTTTCGCTGAATAGCAGACTAGTGCACCAACTGTATTTGCTTTTTACCCCTTTCATGTCTGAGACGGAATGAACAACAAGAAGTATTTATGTAATCTTGTTTATTAAATTCAACAGTACCTCATTTCGCTGACGTGAATAGAGCTTGAGTGTCCTGTGCACCGACTCAAAGGTATCTTCTCAAGAGCAGAATGCTACTCCACAAAATGTACCCGTTTAATCGCCAGCAGCGAAACTTGCGAAGTGTACTCACCAAACACTGAAGTAGACTGTCATTTGGCTTGGTATGTTTCCGAGCATATCCATGGCCGTTGAGCAGAGCCATCCTAGATCACCAAGGAAATTCCATTACAAATTAGAAGCACTAAATCATCTGTAGAATTCGTCATAGTTTTTCGCTGCATATAAAGGAATATCACAGAAACTGCCTAAATTTTATTTTTTGCACAGTCCAGCTGAGAGTCATTAATACTGGCAAGAAGAAAGTCGAAAAGCAAAGTTATGTGCTTAGAACTATACTTCAGAATGTTTTCAGAGAACATTGTATTACCAAGCGCAGACATCGCGAAACATTCAGATAATATTTTACTAAGAGGAGATGAGGTAGGTGTTAAAACATATGCAAGCAGATAGCATTCACTAAAAAAACCAGACATAGTGATATTTGATAAGATGGGTAGTGATATTAGGATTTTTCTAATGCAACTCATAAGCTGGTAGTAGACTAAAATCTGTTGAAGTATTACTATGATATGGCAAAAAATTTAAGATTTATCTAGAAGCCTGCAGGTGTGGCTTTCTGCAGCAATAATGTTATTACGAATTGTTGATATCAGGATGCATTTAGATAAAAAGTTAGGAACAATAGATGTCGAGAACCCCCGTGATGATTGCATTAGAATGAGTGGAAAGAGGTTGCGTGCAGTACAACGGACGAGTGCGGGTGGATTGAAATGGGAAAAGCACGGCTGCTCATACAGTCCTTAGGACTTGCAAATTCGAAATATTCGAGTGACATGCGAAACCCAGTGACTTGCGAAACAAGAAATCATTAGCTGAGAAAAAAGTAATAGCACGGTGAGCTCGTAAATTATTGTTTTCGTAAAATTAGTAAAAAGAAATTAAGTTAAATTGATTGACAAGTTGATGGGTCACTCGCGTTAGGGCTCGCATCTGTGAGCTGGTGAACCTTTTTGTAATATGCATCTGCAACGTCACAAATCACCTTAAAATGATAACATTAAGAACATTAACGTGTATGCCAGTTGAATTCATTCTAATAGTATATTACATTGTCTTAAAAGATATATTAATCATTAAAGGAAGCAATCTCTAAGTGATGCGGTGACTAAAGAAATAATTTTCATGATGGACGGGGATGTTCGATTTTTAATTAGTGGTTTAGGGGGCCACAGGCGTGCCAATAATTCGAGATTTCTCTATCGAGGTGTCCGGTAAGGCTAAACGGCATCGACGTTCCTTCTTAAAATGCTGTGAAATCTAGAAGTCAGCGGTGGACATCGGCATGTATTCCTAAATTCCTATTGGCTTGCAGCTAGCACAGGCAATCAAACCCAATCGGAGGCCGCAGGGTATTGTGTTGTATACCAAGGTCTTAAAAACGAAAGAGTAGTTCATTTAGAGCTACTTAAATCACATTATACAATGGCGTAGCATTTGAAAAACCGTGGATTTACTTCTCCCTTTAATAAGACGAGGGTATCACCCGTGATGAAAATTTTCCGGAAAATATTCCCATTCAAAAAAAACAAACTCCAGTTATTCCTACATTGTTGTATAGCCGTGATGTGAGTTGGAAAATTATCTTCTCTACTTTTCAGGAAAATTTTCCGTTAACAAATATCAGTGATCAAGTAACAATTCCTCAGTATTCATAAAATTTATTGAAATAATGTATAGAAATGTTAAAAAGATAGATCGTTTAATGAATCTGAAAATTTTCTTAGTCCAGACAATTTTAAGTACTATGTAGGAACATGTGAAACTATTTTTCATGAATCGTAGAATTGTATGTCCTGTACGGCGATGAAAATTCTCCGAGTCATAAAAACATACTCCACATTCCTACATCGTTGTTTAGCCGTGATGTTAGGTTGAAAATTTTTTTCTATATTGTTCGGAAAATTTTCCGCTCTTAACAAATATCAGTGATCAAGTAAGAAATCCTCAGTATTCATAAAATTGATGAAATTATTTATAAAAATGTTAGAAAGTGAAATATCGTTTAAGGAATCTGAATATTTTCATGGCTTACACAATTTTCAGTACTATGTAAGAACAAGTGAAACTGTTTTTATAAATCGAAATATTTTGTGTTGTATGGAAAAATTGAAGAAATTTTTGAGTAAAACTTTTCATTATTTTGAAGGAAAAAGTAAAACAACTTTTTGTGTCGGAAAGTTCTAATGCTCTGTAGAAACGAATGTAAGGAATTTTAATGAATCGGAAAATTTTCATCCCAATGTAGAAACAAGTGGATGAAACTTTTCATAAGCCGTACAATTTTTGATATTAGGTGGAAAATTTTAACTGCACATTCAGCCAGAAAATTGAATTTCTGTAGAGTAAAATTAATTTCACTTGTTTCTACAGAGCAACAAAACTTTCCGATTTACTAAAAGCTGTCTTACCTTTTGCTTCAAGTTATGAAAATTTTCAGAATCATAAAAAGTTCTTTTTTTCCATATAAGACAGATAGTATTTCCATACATGAGAAATTGTTTAACTTGTTCCTACATAGTGTTGAAAATTGTCTGACATGAAAATTTTCAGACTCTATAAACGAGCTTTAATTTCACATTTCTGTACATGAATCCTACCAATTTTATGATTGCTGAGGAATTGTTACTTGATTACTGATATTTATCAAGAATTAAAAAAAATTATCGGTAAAATATAGCGGAAAATTTTACACCTCACATCACTAGGTATCACAGACGTATAGCTTTGTGAACGTATTGTAGTTTGTTTTAGGTGGGCCATTGGGATTGAAAATGGTTGTGAAACCATATGTAAAAACAAAAGTATTAATTTATCAATGATAATCAAGCAATTGCTATATTTCCGATTATAAGCAAGTACAATACTAGTTGAGAGTGCTTCCAGGTGACGAAATCTACTTAACACTTATAACGCTCTCACTTTTTTCATGATCGTTAGCCTGATCCAAACTGTTTAATCCAAAAGATTCTTACGGATAATTTACTTAACCAAAGTCACCTGTGTGTTAACACTCGAAGCTTTCAAATATGAATTTAATAAGCGTCCTTGCAGCTCACTAGGGCTTACATACAGAGTTGTGTAGGATCCACTAGGTTCCGGTCTTCATTAACAATATTTTCCCGATCGTATTCTGTAAAACTTTCTATGGACCTCATTTTATTCTAACCTCTGAAACAGCCTTACACCGATGATGAGGATCGATGAGACAAATAATGAATCGATTTTAAGTTCTCTGAGATCCTCTCTTGGACGGTGAAAAGGAAAATATTTACGATGTAGTGAGTCTTGTGTTCGGTACTTGCTTTGTATAACAGGTCATCACAAAGCATTCATACTGTGGGCTAAAAAATAATTTTTCATATAAGCTCACTGTGAGCTTTGAATAGTAACTAAGCGCAATCATTTCACTGATGTGAGCAGAAAAAGTCGTTCATTTCAGAAGTCTCTAAATAAAAATTCTCCAAATCCAACTTCTTGAATGAAAAAGTATTCTCATTTAACGGTAGCATTGTCTTGATAAGAATATCGTGTCACATTTCGTAATTCTGACATCCTCTTCCCCTCTAATGCTATATACTCATTTTTTTGGTGAGTCAATACTGTCTTACTCGGAACATTTAATCAAATCTTCGCTCGCGTCTCGCGTGTCGATTTCCTTGTCTCAAATAACCTTTGGATAGCTATTCCTTTTACGAAAGTTTCGCCACAACTACTGTAGAATGGTGAGATACTCACGTCACCTTTTTATATAAGAAGTAAGGGCCCTCTGTAATTCGTCAATAATTATTATCAATTCTCTTTACTATATGTTCTACTCTAGTGCATAGTGTAAATAAGCGCAAGAAAAGCCGACAAAGAACATGATATGACTTTAGATCAGCTTTCATGTTGGAAAGGTGTTCAAATCGTACCTGCAACTGAAGAAATTTCAGAACTGTCCAAAGTTATACCGCCCTTAGGAGGTTTACACTTAAGGAATTTCTAGCCACGATTGGAGTCGTTATGTCAAGAATTGGTATAGAAAATCTTTGGGGTAATATGTACGCTAACACAACTTTAGTGAAAATGCAGAATGGCCATGCCTATTCAAGAACATTGAAAAGTCGCTTCTAGACTTTGCTCGGCGATCATTACATCTGGTTATGAATGCATTTACAACCCTCTGAGAAGATAACAAAATCTAGGATCTGCGATCTTATTCGACAATGTCTGGATGAGGAAATCAATATGCATCATTTGCAAGGAAATGAACCTGTATGAAAAAAACAATGTCGTGGAAATCTCAAAATTAATACGATGACCTATACCGAAGCGGTAAATTTTGGCTGCAGTATATTGAGAAGGTCAGAATGGTATTGCTATTATTCCAAAGGGACTGGATCGAAAATGGGACTAGAAACTTAATTTGTGGCAATTAAATTAATGCTTCTCTTTTCTCACGCAGCTGGTTATCTTTTCGATGCAAGATTGAATATCACTGTACTAAGCAGATGGAAGACTTTGAGGCAACAACGGTATCAGAGAATTAAAGAAATTAACACTTCAAGGAACAATCAAAATTCGCAGAAAAAGAATTTTTCTGGAACAAAAATCCTAGTGTTATGAATATCGAACATATTAATGAAGGACACGAAATTTTCTGGTGGATTAACTCAATGTCACACTACGTTAGCAAGATTAATCCTTCATTCGAAAAGACTCTTATGATAACAGAAGTTCTACAGAAATTTTGTGGGAAACCGTTTGTCATCTGAGCGGCAGATTGAGCTAATGTTACCTTCCTTGTGGGATAATACCTCATTGCGCAAAAATATCAATTCGACTGTGGTGAATATTGCAGTCTCTGTTGACTTATATTATAAAACCCACACGTAGAAGGAAGAGTCCTACACGCAATGTTGTGGACTAAAAATTTAAATAAAATCTGTGTTAAGTACGTATATAAATTTTGTTAAGCGCTCTTTTCACCTTATATTTTATGAATATAAACTACAATTAGACACTGAGAGTACCGAAAGTCAAGAAAGAGCTTTTGGAAAATATCTGAGACGATGGAATTTCATTCTGCAATTGCAGCCACGACAATTCATCACCGTCCCTGAGATACATGGAGATCAATAATAGACGAATTCAAATAATGCAAAAATTTTTCCAAGGAGCAAAAGATGGCTTTATATGGCCAGCACTACTGGAAGAAACTACAACGTGAAATCTGAAGCTATTCAAAGATCTGACTTAGATCCTAAAAAATCTTGCTAGAAGACTTCATGAGCAGTTACTGATTCTTTTAAGGCCACAAACGAGCAGAACTGAAACGAAATGATAGGAAATCATTACATTTAAAGAAACTCTAGGGTGATTAAAAGACTGCTCTCAATTTTTTCATGATGAGACAGGTGTGACACGACCTTAGGTATAATCAGGAGAAACAGTTTGCAGTCTTAAAGATCCTCCTAAAAGAAAAAGAATAGTGTTAGTCAGAGTCCTCAAACAACCAAATCTTGATCCTCACAAATTGGTCCACATTAGATAATGCTTATTCGCTATTATAGAGAAGGAAACATGTCCTCTTTGGTATAAGGGACAGTTGTTGTATTACCTGAAGTTGCCATATCAGGTATAACAAGGAAGTAGTTACTAAGATTCAATATGGCCACTTTTGCCCCTACTAACGCGGCAGCCGTGCAGCATTCAATTCGGTAATACCTCCAAGTCCAGCAGTGAAATGGCCTAAGCATGGACCCAATCGAATGAGGTTTGTGTGTCAAAGAGGATATGCGAATTCCGGGATCCACACAGCTACCTAGCATCAGGTCCAGCCAGATAAGCTTACCTACCTGCAGATAAAAAGTGACTGTAAGATAGGATTGTAAACGAACCACATGTTAATGTAAAACTGCCGATATGAAGTATTCTAGGTCTTGTGCATTCTGCCAAAGTAATTCATGTACACATGGTATATTGGAAGACAGCCTGATATAGATGATGAACAACCGCTGTAGAAATTCATACGTCATTGACAACGGCTTTATTGTTGATCCAAATATTATGGTTATTATTTAGTCTTATAGAAAAAACAAAATGGACATGAAGACCTTATTGAAGTAACTTTGGTACCTGAAGAGAAAGCGAAAACTTAGCAGGACAGATTTAATTTCAAGTGCAAAACCAATTCATTTAGATATCACATTCGTGTACTAGAGTGATATCTTAATTGAATGATTATAAAAATTTAAATGAATTAGTTGGCTCGTTAAATTATATCAGTCTTGCTACAATTTCGCTTCTCTTCGGGTTCCAAAGCAGCTCGTGTTAGAGGATTCCAAACTATGTAAACAGAATAATAAACCACCTTTATGTTTTATACCATGTCTTTATGCCTTTTTTTAGAGTTAGGTCAAAATGGTCTTTATGTCCATTTTGTTCCATCTATAAGGCGGGGACGTTGCTACAAAATATTGTTGATTATAAATGTTTTATCAACAATTAAGTCGTTGTCAAAGAGTTATTGGTTTTCTAAATGGTTGTTCGTTAACTTCTATACTAGATTTTCTTCCGATCTGCCATATGTACATGAACTTTGTCAGAATGCACTAAACCTTGAATAACTCATATCGGCTATTTTATACTACCATGTGCTTCCTTCACAATTCTATCATGCATTCACTTTTTATCTATAGGATGTATGTATGTATGTATGTATGTACGCATGTATGTATGTATTTATGTATGTATGTATGTATGTACGTTTGTATGTATGTATGTATGTATGTGTAAGTTTATCCGGCTTAAGCTAATGGTACCTGAGTGGTCCTGGAAATCGTATACATTAATCTCATTCGACCTTGTGAAGGCATAGACCACTTCGCTCCTGGACTTGGAGGTACTTCCGAATTGAATGCTGCACAACTGCCGTTTTATAAAGGGGAAGTGGCTATAATGAAGTATTTCTAACTACTTCCTTGTTATGCCAGTGAGGACATGTTTCGTTTTCCATACAGGCGATTAAAAAATGTCTAATTAGACCATTATGTCAGGATTGAAATTTGATTGGTTTAAGACTTTGACTAACTTGCACAATAATTTTTTTCTTTTGAAGGATCTTTAAGACTGCCAATTATTCTCTCCTGATTATAGAGTGTCACGGCCTGTTGCATCATGAAAAATTTGAAATCAGTTTTTTAATGACGCTAGTTTCTTTAAACTTAATGATTTCGTAGCATCTCCATCTAGATCTACTTGTATGTGCCCTTGGGAGAATCAGCAACCGCTGATGATGTTTTCTATCAAGAATCTAAAATCATCTGAATTACAAGCATCAACAGCTGCAGATTTCCCGTTTGTAGTTTCTTCCATTACTGTTGTCCATATGCAGCCACCTTTACTCCTTCCAAAAGTGATTGCATCATTTCAAGCCATCTAGTATTGATCTCAAAGTTTTTTAAGAACTGTGATTGAATAGTCGTCGCTTGAATGGCAGAATTAATTCGATCGTTCCAGATAATTCCGGAAAGATTTTTTTGTGTGTGTTTCGGCACTTTCCATGTATTTTATATCCATATAAAATAAGGTGAAAATAGCGCTTTACGTAATTTATATACGTACTTAACGGAGATTTCACTTCCAATTTTTAGTCCACACCATTGTGTGTAGAAGGACTTTTTTCTACGTGTGGGTTTTAAAACATAAGTCAACAGAGACTCGGCAATATACACTTCAGTCGAATTGATATTCTTGCGTTGAGATATCACTCTAGGAAGGTGGCATCAACTCAACGTGCAGCTCAGGCTAAAAACTGTTTTCCAAAAAAGCCATGTAGAACTTTTGTTATCGTAACAGTATTTGGGAATGAGGATTAATCTTGCTAACGTAGTGTCCGACGTAGTATTTATCCCTCAGAAAATTTCGTGGGCATTAAGCACGCTTCGATAAATATATCACTTGGAACTTCGCTCCAAAGGAATCATTCTTTTTTTTTTTTTTTTGCGAATTGTGAAGGCTCCTAGAGTTGTTTATTTCTTGTAATCATCTGATACCGTAGTTGCCTTCAAGGATACCATCTGCTGTGTTACTATGTTAGTAGCTAACACAGGACTGACTATACCGTAAATTTTTTCCACCTAACCGACTAAGAGATGATCTCAAAAGAACTTAAAATCGATTCTTTATTTGTCTGATCGATCCTGATCACGGGTCTCACGCCCAAAGTAAGGCTGTTTCGGAGGTTAGAACATAATGAATTCCATAAAAAGTTTATAATCCAACCGGGAAAATTTATAATTGACAGACCGGAACCTAGTAAAAACTACAAAACTCTGTATTTAACCTCTAGTGAGCTGCAAAGACGTTAACTAAAAGCATATTTGATAGTTTCGAAAGTTGACACACATGAGACTTTGTATAGTAATAAATCCTAAAGAACACAACTCTTTGGATTAAACAGTTCCTATCAGGCTAACGAAGAAGAAAAAGGTGAGAACATTATAACTGCTAAATAGATTTCTTCAGCAGGAAGCACTGTCAAAGAGTATTATAGTTGCATATCGACAAGAAGTATAGCTATTGCTTAATTATCATTGATAAATTAATACTCAAGTTTTATTACATTTGGTATCGCAATTTTTTCAACCACAAGGGCCCACATAAAACAAACATTTGTACGTTCCCAAAACTATACGTCTGTGATACCTTCGTGTTATTAAAGGGAGAAGTAAATCCCCGGTCTTTTAAGTGGTACGCCTCTCTATAAGGTGAGTTAAGTAGCTTTAAAAGCACTACTGCTTCGTTTTAGGAAGATCTTGCGGCCTCCGACTCGGTGTTAAATTGCATTAGAAGCTGTAAAGCAAATCCTCATCTCACTACGCTTCTTATCAAACATTACAACGTCAGGTTGGTTGTAATGCATGCTAACAGCTTGCATTCGTTTGATCATATAACAACACGTATCTTCTTTTCTTGTACTCGTTTAATATATGCAGAAGTGTAAAAATAGAGTATAGGTACTTGATGGAGAATCATTGAAGAATTACAGACGGACTAGTCTGCCTATATCAAAAGGAGATGTATGTAACTCACAATTCCACAATCGTTGTGGCGCAACTTTCACAAGATGGATAGCTATCGAAACGTTAGTTTTTGAAAAGGGAATCGATACGCGAGACGCGAGTGAAGACTTGATTAAATCTTCCGAGTAAGTCAGCATTGACACCTAGAACATGAGTATATAGCATTAGAGGGGAAGAGGATGTCAGAATTACGGAATGTGATACGATATTCTTATCAAGACAATGCTACCGTTATATCACATTCAAGAACTTGAATATAAAGAAGTTATACAGGCCTGGTAGAACATGTGTAATACACAGACATCAACAATAATATCAATTGACAGATTTTTTTCTACTTAGGTTGTTAGACATTAGGGGACTTTCAGATTAATCCCCCGATATAAATGTTCCAAGGTTCACTTCCCACATCTTGGAGCAGAAGCAGAAGCAGAATTGCTCTCTTGGGAATAGTGTCGGAGAACTTAGTCTCGCATGACACAGAAAGTAAAGGAGATTGAGAGAAACTTTCGATTAGCCGAAAAGTTAAACGCGTCTATAAAAATTTTCGAGGGGGCTTTTGCAACCTTCACTTACTTCATTAAGGATTTATTTTGATAACGCTCCGTATCTCTCTCACTAACCTTTAGGCTATAAACCTTTAAAATATCACTGGTTCGCGCTGATCAACTTGCACTACATTCTGCCATTTAGCACACTCTTATTAAACTTATTGGAGGAATTGAATTTCTCAATCTTCTCAACGTTTTCTCAACGGTGAGTAAATTTTTGGTAAGCTTCCGATCAGGAGCAGACAAGAACAAATCTGTATTAGGTTTTCAACACCTTACATACGTGAGACGGATTGATCAACCACAAGAATTTCTATAATCATATTTTTTAAAATCAACACTACCTCATCTCGCTGACGTGAATAGATCCTGCATGTCCTGTCCACCGACTCTAAGGTGTATTCTCAAGAGCAGAAAGCTACTCCAGATATCTGTACCCGATTAATCGCCACATGTTGATGCTTACGAAGTGTACTCATCCCTAACACTGAACCAGACTGTCATCTTGATGTAATTTTAAAGGAAGTCATAGAGACAAACAAGGTATAAAACATGAAGGTGGTATATGAAGGCCACGAAATCTTCCGGGGTATTAACTCAACGTCAAACGCTATTTTAGCAACACCAATCCTTTATTCCTAAATACTGTTACGATAGGAAAAGATCTACAGGACTTTTGTGGGAAACAGCTAGTCATCTGAGCGGCACGTTGGGTGATGCGTCCTTCCTAAAGTGATAATTTCTCAATTCGCAAGAATATCAATTCGAATGCGGTGAATATTGCAGTCTTCAAATGATGAAAACAGTTTTCGAAGGAGCAAAAGATAGCTGTATATCGACAACAGTAATGGAGGAAACTACAAACGGGAAATCTGTAGATGTTGATGGGTCTGATACAGGTCTTTTAAGAATCTTGCTAGAAAACTTCATGAGCATTTGCTGTATCTCTTAACAAACAAACAGAACTGAAAGGAAATGTTACGAAATATTTTATTTGAAGAAACTCTATTCTTTAAAATTCTGCTTTCACTTTCTTCATGATGCAACAAGCTCAGACACGACCTAAGCAATACTCAGGAGAGAATAGTTCCAGGCTACATTAACCTTCAAAGAGAAAAAGGACTGTACAAGTCAGTCAAAATTTTAACCAACCATATATCAATCCTTACAAAATGGTAAGGTTAGACATTTCTTATTCGTCAATATTGAGAAAAAACATATCCTCGCACGTATAAGTAGGAAGTAGTTACACAGCTCAATATGGCCACTTTTCCCCGTACTAACACGGCAGCTTCGCAGCATTCAATTCGGAAGTACCTAGAAGTCCAAGAGAGAAATGATCTAAACATGAAACCAACGAATGATGTTTGTGTATACGAATTCCAGGACCCACACAGGTACCATCAGCTCCAGTCGGATAAACTTACTTACCTGTAGATAAAGAGTCACAGCAAGATAGGATTGTGAACGAGTCACATCTTAGTATAAAAAAGCAGTTATGAAGTATTCAATGTTTTGTGACTTCTGACAAAAGTGTTCATGTACTAATGGCATATCGGAAGAAAATCTGGTATACATGTTGTCGAACATAAGCAGTAGTAAACCAATATGTTGATCCAATCAGTATAATTTTCGAGTTTCCTACAAAGAAGATTAGTTTAAAACACTTAATAAAGAACGATGTTTGGATATTGCGTACAGGCAAATATTCCATGTACATTTTTATCCAAGTCGGGATCGTAAGAATGAAAGGTGTGCTACACGCCGATCTCAGTTGGTTTCTACTTATTCCCCTGGGTTTTATACGACATAAAGAAAATCAATGATTAATTCACAGCACCTTCTTCCTTTTCGACTGTATTTAGCTGTTTCTCAGACAGGAGGCTACGAAGCTTAACAATTAACCGTAACAGTTATATTACGGTATAACTTGTATAGGGTATTGGCCTGAAACTCTAGTAGGATATGCTTATGTAATTAGGTATGTGATTACCTTGAAGAACCTGTGCAACCTGCCCATGAACTACTAAAGCAAGAGTACCAAAACACTGTTTCGCTAAACAAAGGAGTTATACGGGCACTGTTCGATAATCATATAATTTGGAACTTCGCTCCAGAAGGGCTCTTTTTCTGCGAATTGTGAAGGTTCCTGGAGTTGTTAATTTCTTGTAATCATCTGATACCGTAGTTGCCTCCAAGGCTTACTTAAAGAACGAAGAACCATTAAACTTTGGCTGTTGTTTATAGGGAATGTCAGAATCGTATTGCTATTCATCCAAAAGGACTAAATCGAACAGAGGACTAGAAACTTCATTTGTAGGCAATTAATTAATGCTTCCCTTTTCTCACGCAACTGGTCATCTTTTCTATGCAAAACAAGCACATCACTATTCTCAGAAGTTTAGTAACAGAGAAGATTACAACTCCGATACTAAACTGATGAGAAGCAACTACGGTATCAGAAGATTACAAGATCAATGAACCAACACAATTCGCACCAAAAGAGGCCTTAGGAATGAAGTGTCAAGTGATATGATTATGGAAGAGTGCTTACAGAAAGTCATAAAATTTTCTGCGGGATTAAGACACTACGTTAACAAGAATAATCCTTCTTTCCTAAATACCGTTACGATAGCAAAAGCTCTACAGGATTTTGTCATCTGAGCGCCACGTTAAGCTGATGCCATATTCCTGGTGTGATATTATCAATTCGATTGCGGAGAACATTGCAGAGTCTCTTTTGCCTTTTCATTAAAAACCCACACGCAGAAAGAAGAGTCCTTCTTCACGCAATGGTGTAGAATAAAAATGGCACGTCAAATCTGCATAAGTAAGTATATAAATTAGGTTAAGCGCTATTTTCACGTTATATTTTATTTTAATAAATTACAATTAGATAAGCAAAGAGCCGAAAGACAAGAAAGAGCTTTTGTAAAATATCTGCAACGATCAAATTTAATTCTGCCATTGAAGGCACGACAATTCAATTACAGTTCTTGAGAAATTTGGAGATCAATTAATTATATACGGCTTGAAATGATGCAATCATTTTTCGAAAGAGTAAAGGTAGCTGTATAGGGACAAAAGTAATGGATAAAACTTCAAACGGGAAATCTGTAGCTGTTGATGTGTCTGAATCAGATCTTATAAGAATCTTGCTAGAAGACTTCATGAGCAGTTGCTGATTCTAAGGCCACATAGAAGCTGAACTGAAAGAAATGCTTAGAAATCATTAAATTTAAAGAGACTCTAGCTTCATTAAAAGACTTCATTTACTTTTTTCATGATGTAACAGCCTAACAGCCTGTGACACGACCTCAGCTAAACTCATATGAAAATAGTTTGCAGCCTTCAAGATCCTTAAAAAAGAAAAGGAATTGTGCAATCTAGTCAAAGTCACAACCAACTAAATCTCATTACTGACAAAGTGGTCATGATTAGACATTTTTATTCGCCTGTACGGAGAAGGAAGCATGTTCTCCCTGCTATAAGCCATATCAAGTATTACAAGGAAGTAGTTACAAAGTTTCAATATAGCTATTTTCCCCCTACTATCACGGCAGCTGTGCAGCATTCAATTCGGAAGTACCTCTAAGTCCAGGAGAGAAAAGGTCTAAGCATGAACCCAATCCATTGCGGTTATTGTATGCGAATTCCAGCACCCACACAGCTACCATCAACTCCAGTCGGATAAGCTTACTTACCTGTAGATAAAAAGTGAGTGCAAGATAGGATTGTGAACGAGCCGCATGTTAGTGTAAAGGATCCGATACAAAGTATTCAAGGTTTTGTGAATTCTGCCAAGAGAGTTCAGTTGCAAATGGCAGATCGGAAGACATTCTGATATAGTTGACGACGAACAACAACAATTCTAATACTAATACGTCTTTGATAAAGGCTTAATTGTTGATCCAATCAGTTATTATTATTATTTTGTAATAACGTAACTACCTTATAGACATAACAAAGTGGACATGAAAACGATATTATGTATCTTTAAATGAAGATATCAATACAAGGTATAAAACATGCAGGTGGTTTGTTGTTTTGTTTGCGTAGTATTTTATCCTTTAACACAAGCGGCTTTTTACCCGAGGAGAAAAAGAAACATTTATTTTATCGAGTTAAATTAATTCATTTACATATCACATTCCCATACTACAAGTATCTTTCAATTGTATGATTATAACAATTATTATTATTATTATCATTATTTTTGATTGTTAATGTGTTATGTTCAAAAGCAAATGATTGACCCCAAGGATCCTGCCATCAGCAAGGAAGCTTATAATTGTGTAACTACCGTTTAGTTTTCACTCTTCTACAATCAATCAAGGTTTAACAATCTTAATAAAGAACGATGTTTGGATTTTCCTTACATGCAAACCCTATATGTACGTTTTTATCCTAGACAGTGTCGGAAGAATGAAAGCTCTACTGCACGTCGATCCCAGGTGGTTTCTACTTATTGCCCTAGGTTTTATAGGATAATCAATGCTTACTGCTAAGCACTTTGTTCCTTTGCAAATGTACTAAGCTGCTTTCCAGACTGAACCCCACAAAGCTTACCAACTTTCCGTCACAGTTATATTACACTTATAGTCGAAAGCTCGTAAAGGTTTCACACGCATTTTATTGGTCTCAAACTCTAGTAGTATATAATTAGGTAATTTGGTATTTGATTAGTTTGTAAAACCATGCCCGCCCTTCTTGGCCTGTAAGACAGGTCCTGCCGATGAATTACTAAAGCTAGCGGTGTAAAGCAATGATTTGCGTTCGAAAGAAGTTATACAGGCCTGGTAGAACAGGTGTAGAACAGAGACACCAACAAAATTATTAATTGAATGATTTTTTTTTTTTTTTTTTTGTACGTGTTAGATTGGGCGTCACGGTGTAAACTCAAATAATTCGAATTTCCAAGTATTAAGGACAATAAAAGATGCCGTACTTTCTCATTTAAATCCACACCATCTCGTCGGTTGTACTGTGTGCAAAGTGATTCCACTCGTTATAATGTAAGTATCATGGCGGATCTCGATTTATCTCTTTATCTAAATAAATCCTGATATGAAAAACTAGTAATACCATTATTTCAGCAGAAAACCACAGCCGGCAGCCTTCTAAATAAATTTTAAATCTTTTGCTATATGAAAGTAATTTTTGAACATATATTAGTCTATTACAGCGTGTGAGTTGCAAGTGGAAAATTCTATTCTCACTACGCTACACAGATGTAATTAGGTACGTGATAACCTTCTAGAAGCTGTGAGACGTCCTGCTGATGAATTACTAAAGCTAGCGTAGTAAAACACTGTTTCGCGAAACAAAGGAGTTATACGGGCCAGGTAGAACAGGTGTAGAACAGAGACAACAAAATTATCAATTGACAGAATTTTTTTTGTACTTAGATTACATTGGGAGATTATCAGTTAAGTACACCTGAAAGATATGAAACTTACTAGGCTCACTTCCCACATCTTGGACCAGAAGCCCTGAATTTCCTCCCTAGGGTATAGTGTTGAGTATTTGCTCATCTTGCTGCCCAAATAAAGTAAAAGAGAAATCGATAAACTTTCGATTAGCCTGAAAGTTAAACTTGCGTCTATAAAATATTTCGAGGTGTCTTTTGCAGAATTGCCTCACATTTTCAAGACGCTATATTGATGTCGCTACGTATCTCTCACACTAAACTTTAGTAAATAGAATTTAAAATTATCTCTGGCTCGCAAGGTATATCTTGCAGTAAAGACTGCCATATCGCACACTCTTATTATGCTTATTGGAGGATTTGATTTTGTCAATCTTCTTAACGTTTTCTCACAGGTCAGCAATACGATTCTGAAATTCACTATATACTACAGCGAAACTATGGCTATGGCTTACACCAAAGAGGACATGTTTCCATCTCCATAAATGCGATTAATATATGTCTAATGTTGACCATTTTGTCAGGATTGAGATATGGTTGGTTGAAGACTCTAACTTGCACTATTCATTTTCTTTTTGAAGAATCTTGTAGGCTGCCAACTGTTTCTCCTGAGTATAGTTAAGGTCGTATAAAAACCTGTTCCATCATTAAAAAAGTGAAAGCAGTTTTTAATTACGCCAGAGTTTCTTTTAATTTAATGATTTCATAGCATTTCCTTTCAGTTCTCCTTGTGTGTTGCCATAAGAGAATCAGCAAATGCTCAAGAAGTCTTCTAGCAAGATTCTTAAAAGATCTGAATTAGACAATTCAACAGCTACAGATTTCCCGTTTGTAATCCGTTTGTAATTTCTTCCATTACTGCTGTCCATATACGGCTACCTTTTGCTACTTGTCTATCTCACAATTCACAATGGTTTGGGAGAAGTTTTCACAATATGAATAGCTATCCAAATTATGTTTGAGAAAAGCAAATCGAGACGCGAGACGCGAGGGAAGATGATTCATTCTTTCGAGTAAGACAGAATTGACACACCGAGAGCAAACACACGATTAATACTTACGAGTAAGACAGCATTGACACATCAAGAACATGAGTACATACCAGTAGACAAGAAAAGGATGTCAGAATTATGAAATGTGAAACATTTCTATCAAGACAATGCTACCGTGATATCAGATTACTTTTTCATTCAAGAACTTGGATATGGAGAATTTTCATCAAGAGACTTTTTCTGTACTAGTAAAAGTGTGGCAGTTACTAATCAAAACAAAAATTGAGGAATTATGAAGAGATTATATAACCTGCCAAACAGTTTGGTTGCTTTGTGATGACAAGTGTTGGTAAGTTGGTAGCGAATACAGGACTGACTATAACATAAATATTTTCCACCTAAGTGCCTAAGAGATGATCTCAAAAAAACTTAAAATCGATTGTCACTTCTTTATTTGTCCCATTGATTATATCACTAGTCTCCGGCCCAATGTAAGGCTGTTTTGGAGGTTAGAATATCATGGGTTACATGGGAAGTTTTACAAAGTTATTAATGATTGACCGGAACTTAGAGAATCCTACACAATTATGGATGTTGGCTCTACTGAGTAGTAATGACCCTAATTAAAGGCATATTTAAAGCCTCGAATGTTAACACACAGGAGACTTTGTTTAAAAAATATATCGTAAGAACACCACTCTTTGGATCTATCAGTTTCTATCAGGCTAACAATCAAGAAAAAGGTATAGTAAGTATAGTAATTGCTAGATTTTCATGATAAATAAATACATTTGTTTTTTACATTTCGTTCACAATCTTTTTCCATCCCAAAAGCCCACCTAAAACAAACCGCTGTACGTTCCCAAATCTATACGTCTATAATACCACCAAGGTCCTGTAAAAGGGAGAAATAAATCCACGGTTTTTTAAATGGTACGCCAATGTATAATGTGAGATAAGTAGCTCTAAAAGACCCAGTTACACGATACAAGTCTCTGCGGCCTTCGATTCAGTGTTGAATTCCTTTACTAGATGGAAGCCAATAAGAATTAAAAATTACATGCCAATGTCCACTGTTTACTTCTAAATTAGACAGTCAGAAAAGCAGACTGCCACAATCACGAAGGAACAAGGTGCTTAGCAGCGTTATCGAGATGAGGTAGTTTTGAATTTAATAAATAAGATTACAGGAATTCTTTTTGCTGATCATTCTTCTCTTCGAAACGCTAAAATAGTTGGTGCACTTGGCTGCTACTGAAGGTTACCAGAAGTTTTTTTACCGGTGAGAAAACGTTGAGATGATTGAGAAATCTTAATCCGGCAATAAGCTTTATAAGAGTGTTCGATTATGCAAGTCCGTAGTGCAAGATGAACCAGCACAGCCAGAGAGATTTTAAGTTTCTATAGCCTAAAGATCATAGTGAGTGATACGTAGCGTTATCAATATAGCATCTTGATGAAGTGTGTCAGGTTGTAAATGACGCCTCGAAAAATTTTATAGACTCAAGTTCAACTACTAGGCTAATCTAAAGTTAATCGCAGTCTCTTTCACTTTCTTCGGGCAGCGAGACTAAGTTCTCAAACACAGTTACAAACAGGGGAAATTCATGGTTTGTGGTCCAAGATGTGGGAAGTGAGCCTAGGAAGTTTTAAGTCTTTCAGGTGTACTTAACTAAAAATGTCCCAAAGTAACCTAAGTCCAAAAAAAAAAAAAAAACCAATTGATGATTTTGTTGATGTCTCTGTTCTAAACCTGCTCTACCAAGCCTGTGTAACTTCTTTGTATGACAAATCAGTGCTTTAATACGCTAGCTTTAGTAATTCATCGGCAGGACTTGTGTCAAAAACCAAGGGAGCGGGCCTGGTTGTACAAGGTACCGAATTACCCAATTACCTAAGAATCATCTACTAGAGTTTAAGACCAATAACCTGCATCTCAATCCTTTACAAGCTTACGACCGTAAGCGTAATTTAACTGTCATGCAAAATTGTTAAGCTTGGTAAGTCAGAAAAGCAGCTTGGTCCAGCCGCAAAGAAACAAGGTGCTAAGCACAAAGCATTGATTATCCTTATGTCGCTTATACCTAGGGCAATAAGTTGAAACCAACTGGAATCGATGTCTCTTAGAGCTTTCATTTTTACGACCCCTTCTTAGATAAAAATGTACATACATGGGGTGTTTGCATCTACAGTATATCCCAAAATCGTTCTTTATTAAGAGTGATAAACTTTGCTTCTTTGTAGGAGAGTCGAAAAGTAAACGGTAGTTGCACTATTTTAAGTGTCCTTACAGATGGCAGAATTTTAGGAGTCAATCATCTGCTGTTGAACATCTTAAGAAATATACAATCAGACAATAAACAAATGTTATCAACGTACAATTGTATTATACTGTAGTACTCGAATGTGATATCTAAATGAATTAGTTTTGCTCTTTAAATTAAATGTCTTGCAACGGTTTCGTTTTCACTGCGGGTACCAAAGCCGTTCGTGTTATAGGATTAAAGAATATGTAATGAACATAATAAACCTCCTTTATACCTTATCTTTATAGCTTCATTTAAAGTTACATCAAGATCGTCTTCATGTCCATTTTGTTTTTTTCTATAAGGCGTGGACGTTATTACATAATAATAATCATCACTGATTGGATCAACAATTAAGTTGTTTTCAATGACACATTGGTTTTCTACAGCTGTTGTTCGTCATCATCTATATCAGATTGTTTGGCGATCTGCCATTTGTACATGAACTCCTTTGGCAGAATGCGCGAAACCTTGAATAATTTATATCGGCTCTTTTACACTAACATGTTGCCTGTTCACAATCCTATCTTGTTGTCACTTTTTTCTAAAGGTAAGTAAGCTTATCCACCTGGAGCTGATGGTAGCTGTGGGTCCTGGAATTCGCATATCCTCTTTTACACACCAACCTCTATTGATTAGTTTGATTGGGACCATATCGCTCCTAGACTTTGAGGTACTCCGAGTTGGTTGCTCAACAGCTGCCGTGTTAGTAGAGGGAAAAGTGGCCATATTGAAGTTTTGTAACTACTTTGTTGTTATACCTGATACGGCTTATACAAAAGAGGATATGTTTCCTTCTCCGTAAATGCGACTAAGATATGTCTAATGTTGACAATTTTGTCAGGATTGAGATATGGTTGGTTGAAGACTCTAACTTGCATTATTTATTTTCTTTTTGAAGAATCTTGTAGGCCGCCAACTGCTTCTCCTGAGTATAGTTAAGGTCGTGTCAAAGCCTGTTCCATCATAAAAAAAAAGTGAAAGCAGTCTTTTAATGAAGCGTGAAAGCAGCCTTTTAATGAAGCCAGAGTTTCTTTTAATTTAATGATTTCATGTCATTTCCTTTCAGATCTGTTTGTATGTGGCCATAAGAAAAACAGCAACTGCTCAAAAAGTATTCTAGCAAGATTCTTAAAAGATTTGAATTCGGACATTCAACAGCTTCAGATTTCCCGTTTGTAATATCTTCCATTACTGCTGTCCATATACGACTACCTTTTGCTCCTTGTCTCTCTCAATCCACAATCGTTTTGGCGAAGCTTTCACAATATGAATAGCTATCCAAAGTATGTTTGGGAAAAGCAAATCGAGATGCGAGTATTATAATTAGTATCGTGATGCGAGATGTATAATTTGAGTTAAGTAGCAATACTGCTTCGTTTTTTAAGACCTAACTAAAGAACACAAGATCCTGCGGCCTCCGATTCGGTGTTGATTACTTTGCTTGCTGTAAGCCAGTAGCAATAAATATTAACTAATACATGTCCACTGCTTACTTCTAAATTTCACAGCATTTTTTCCAAAGAAAACCCTCGGAAGATACATTTGAGTCGGTGGACATAACAAGCAAGCTTTATTCACTTCAGCGAGATAAGGTAGTGTTGAATTTAATAAATAAGATTTCAGAAATTATGCTTGTTGATCATTCCGTCTAAGATATGAAAGGTGTCGAAGAGCTAATAGAGTTTATGCAATAGTCTGCTCCTGATTGAAAACTTACCACACATTAACTCATCGGTAAAAAAAGTTCAGAAAATCGAGAAATACGAATCATCCAATGTGTATAATAAGAGTGTGCGACTATGGCAGTATGTAGTGAAAGACGAACCGGGCGAGCCAGAGAGATTTTACGCCCAAAAGTTAGAGAGAGAGAGGTAGGTAGACTTATCAACAGGGCCCGGATCTTGTTGACCAAAAATTTTCTAAAAAGTGACCTATAAAATGACACTAAAATTCCTGTAAAATGCCCCTAAAATTCACAAAAATTGACCTTAAAAATTGCGTTTTTTTAAATGTATATCCATTGTATTTTAATTAACGTTTGTCACTCATATTCAAAAAGTTTTGTTTCAGTTTGTTGCAGTCCATTGATCATTTATGTCCGTTCATCAGTCCATTGTACGGCATTGTACGTACTGAAAGCGTCAATTCACTCCCGAGTTGAAACTAGGAAGCACTCTTAAACATTAATGTTCGCAAGTGTAGACTACATGAGAATAATAGATAAAAACCCTGTTTAAAATCCTTGTACGCCTTCTAATCCATTTTTAGTTATTCATATGATCACATGTTTTTTAGTCAACAATCCAAAACTATCCGTTCGGACACCTACCAACCTCCACTTTCCTCAACCAGCTACAGCTTAGTTTTCATTAGCTTGTTAAGAATGCAGTTTTTCGACCCCAATGGTTAGGAAGCATGGAAAGAGATTTATTTATCTTCGTCTTTTTCACATCCGTAAACAGTGTTCATTTTAAGATTTCCTTATGTAGAAGAAAAAGAATAAAAAGACCCTAAGTGACCTAAAAGTTACCTTAAAATATTAAAAAATGACCTGAAACTTCAAAACGGCAAAAAGTGACCAAAAGTTGGCCCTAAAAATATATATTTTTAGAACTTAGAGCTGATGGATAACGGTTTTATTAGAATTTGCCCTGTCTTATGCGTAACAGAAAAAAGTTGACTTGTCAACAAAATCCGGGCCCTGCTTATCAATATAGCTTCTTTATAAAATGTGTTAAGACGGCAAAAATTTTTTACAGACGCAAGTTTAACTTTCAGGCTAAGACCGAACACTACGAAAGAAAACCCTCGAATTATTGGCACGCTTGTTGCTCCCTAGACCACTAATTAAAAATCGTATATCCCCGTCCATCCTCAAAATTATTTCTTTAATAAACGCATCGCTTTCGTCCCTGATTAATATCTCTTTTGAGAGCATGTAGAAACTATTACAATGAAGTTAAGTGACATCGCTGTTAACGTTCTCATTTGAAGGTGATTTCTAACGTCGCAGATGCGTATTACAAAAAGCTTCACCATCTCAGGGTTGTCTGCCGTATCTCAAGAGTCCCATCAGCTTGTTAACGAGCTTTCTCCTTACTAGTTTTACCTTATAAGCTTACTGTGATAATTTTCTTTTCGCAGCTAAAGACTTCTTGTTAGAGATGCAAGGGCTCGGAAAAAAACCGGCTTTTTTGGAAAAAAACCCGGTTTTTTCTGCTTCGCTTTTTTGCTTGGGAAATTTTGGGCTTTTTTCAAAATTCTGCTTTAAATTGATAAAGCAGACTTTGTTTCGCTTCTCTATAACACAAAAAGTAATTTAATTAGTGGTTGATGCTGATAATAATATAAAATCTCGAAAATAAACCATGAATTTCAAAAAGATATTTTAAACACTTTTATTTCAACATCTCTACATTATGAATTCCAAAGGATTAACCAATGTATATAATAAAAAAAATAACCTCCTATATATAAAAGTAAGCAGAGTTGGCAAGAACCATGGTTGTTTCTGAAAATGCCAAAAACCTGTTTTTTTCGGGGCAGTTTAAACCAGGCTTTTTTGGATTTTAAACCAGGTTTTTTGATTTAGATATTTTGTTTTATGTATTTATATTACATATTCACAGAAATAAGTTTGTTTCGCCTTGGTGTTATTATACAACAACGGGGCTATGCTGGAGGAGGTCCCATAAGCTTAAAGAAGTCCGGTCAGTAAATTTCTTAAATTGAGAAACTCCCGCCCTAGCCATCGGGAAAATCCCGTCATTATTTTAAATGTAAAGCAATAACGGGAAAATCCTGTTATTGCTTTCCATGTAAAATTTAAAGGTCAACGTATTATAATCAGTACGCTAAATTGAGGTATTAAATTATAAATTTAGTATGTAGATATCATTGAAAGTCCAATTCAAGCTAATGTTGGAAGCTACGTAGGCAATCGATAAATTTTACCAATTTCAATCAATAAGCAACCTTGGCTTCTTTATAAAACAACAGGCATGCAGAAATATATAATTTGGTTTCGTTTCGTATGTTTAGGCTTAACATCCTTACGTAATACCGAGGATATCAAGGAGAAGACTTTCGCTTAAAGTGACATCCGAACCGCTACTTGGTTTACACATGAAAGAAGCATTGTGGTTCTACCGAGAATTGAACATGGGACACTTTGATTAAAAGGTGAAAAGGAAATAAGACTAATGCAGATGGTTTGACATGTGGAAACGTCACCATGAAGTTTACACGATTCGCATTTTTTTTCTTTTTATTTTTTTGGTTTAAACCAGTTATTAAAAGAAGAAAAAAACAGCTGGTGTAAACGAGCCAACCCTAAAAGTTAAAACTTCTTTTAAAAAAATATACAAATAACTAGCAAAATTGTATGTAGTATTTTTACTTCAAAATATTCCATACCCTCTTTTTGAAACAAAATAAAATTAAAATAAAACATAAGAGAAATACTTAGATTTATATGATACAATTAAAGGTTGCACATCTGGAACTTTTGGTTCTGTATATTCTTGAAATTCTACAGTTAAGTTTTTATAACCACCATCGAGGGTGCCCATCTTGGGGGCAAGGGGGCGCTTGCCCCCCCTTCCCCTAGAAGAAAATGTACTTCAGAATATCGAAAATCCAACAGAATTTTTACATTAGTTACAGCAAAATTTGAAACTTCGCTTATACTTGACCCCCCCTTGGAAACCACAACATGGGCGCCCTTGACCACCATCACGGTTTACCCAGTCCTCAAGTTTTCTGAATTTTTAATAAGAGGGATTCAACATATCATTACGGAACTCCCTCCCCCCAAAAAAAGGACTACGGAATATATTTAAGTTAAGCTAAATACAACTGCACAACAACATGACTGAGTGGTTGGCTTTTGCGCTTCTATCAGGAAGTCCGGGATTCAACCCAGCATTCGACCATTCTGACCAAGCTTTCCTTCATCCATCTGTGAATGTAGAAATAGTGCGTGTACTGGCCGACTAGGAGTGTAGGAGTTGGCCGACTTCCTTTCTTATTATTTTTAAATCGATATTACAGTGAAACCTCTACTAACGGACACCTTCCGTAACGGACATATTTTGTAATCTCCAAACACTATAATAGGAAAAAACATATTGACAATCCTCTCTAAGCGGACACTCTCTAGTACGGACAAGGACAGTCTTTTCTGTCTTTAATAGGTACTATTTACCTCCATATTACGGACACTTTCTCTAGAAACAAGTTGAAAAGTACTGTAAAAATACATTTTTAGTAATTCATACATGTGTCACCAAGGGAGCATTTTGACAACATTTTGTTTTCTCAATTGTCTGCTCAGCAACCCAGACAAAGCGTCTCTGTTGAACAACACTCTCATGTCCTTTACTTGCACACCCAACCCGTTTTAGACACAAAAGTGATTAACAGTTGCCCCCTATTTGGGATGGCACATTATTCTGCTGTCCCGCTGGAATCTCTAATCAAGCGAAAGACAGGTTCGGTAGTTTTTGCCCGCGATTACGCATATTTCTTTTCTTTTTTTTAAAAAAAAAAACTACTGGACTGCAATTAATCCACAAATTAAAGAACATACTGAAAACGTAGTAAGTAATGATAAATGTAAAGTGCAGAGTACTATAACATCTTATTTCCATGTTGTGCCTCGAACATAGAGTATTGGATGGCGGAGGATAAGGCAGGTGCAGTAACATTTTGGTAATAATCGTGAATACATAATTCATGCAAAAATATTTTATCTAATTGCATATTACCATGTTTACTAATTTACGTAAGAAAATATTGAAACCTCTTTAAGGCGGACACCTCTCTATAGCGGACAATTTTTGATTCCCCACTGTCCGCTTTAGAGAGGTTTCCCTGTATTACTAATTACCAGCAGTGACGGTTTTCCGAAGGTTAGGGGGGCGGTCTTTCGGACTGAAGCCTGTTCCCCAAAGTTGCGAAATGTCTAAAACTAACGAAATATCTATTAGTTATGCCTTTACTCATAAACTTTAAGTTCCCGTCAAATAAAAATTACGAATATTTAGAAAAACTAAACATTAGTAGTAAGAAAACCCCTCCCAAAATACTTTTCTAAATTCGCCACGGATTCTCAGTATAAAATGATCTTCAAGGTTGTATCCGGAAGATTATTGCTAAACATATAAACGAAACGAAATATTAGTTATGCCTGTACTCATAAACTTCAAGCACCTCCCAAATAAAATTAGGACTTTTTAGAAAACGAAACAATCAGAGAAACCCCTCCCAAAGTACTTTTCTAAATCCGCTACTGATTATTTGTATAAATTGGTATTCAAGGTTGTATCCGGAAATTACTGCTAAATCATTGCACAACAACAGTATAACAGAAATGTGGAAGTACGGTTTGACGGACATATTGATAAACGTATGCTTTGACGGATATATACAAAAACGTAAGTTTAACTTTTGTGCTAGAAGCTAGAGTACTAAGCTCTTAGAAATAAAACACGAATGACAAACTAAAATGATCTAGAGAAGAAAAAAATGTCTATAACTCAAAAGTTAAAATAAAGTTAAATAGCCTGTAAAATTGCACTCAAATACTGCATTCTTCATGTTAGCTTTACTTTAAAACATGTGCTCCATCAATCTTGATGGTGAATTACAGAGCTAAATATGGCATTTAGGTCATGGAATTCTTATCTAACTATAGAATATACTATAAGAAAGCTATTTGGATAGAAAAATCATGAAAATGAAAAAAGCCAAAATTTCCAAAATTCTCGTTTTTTTCCCAAAAAAGCCGGCTTTTTATGTGAAAAAAACCATCGATTCAAAAAAGCCGGCTTTTTTGCATCTCTACTTCTTGTTCATCACGTCACTGGGTGTAAACACAAATCCCAAGAACAAAAGATCCTGCGGCCTCCGATTCGGTGTTGAATTCCTTTACTAGCTGTAAGCCAATGTGAATTAAGTAATAAATACCGATTTCCACTGCTGACTTCTAATTTTCACAGCATTTTAAGAAGGAACTTATAAGCTGTTTAGCCTTACCGCATATCTCAAAAGGATATCTCGGAAAACCCTCTCATTATTGGCCCTCCTGTTGCACGCTAAACCAATAATTAAAAATCGAACATCATCGTCCAACCTCAAAATTATTTCTCTAATCACTGCATCACTTTAACCATTGATCCACCACATCCCTTTTGAGATAATGAAAAAACTATTACATTAATGTCATGTGAACTTACTCCTAATGTTCTCATTTTGAGGTTATTTCTGACGTTGCAGATGCATATTACAAAAAGCTTCTCCAGCTCAGAGATGCCTGGCCTATAGTTAGTAATCCATCAACTTTTTCATCATTTGAACGCGCTTACTCTTTACTAGTTTTACGAAAACAATACCTTAATAGCTCAACCTGACATACATTCTTTCTCAGCTAAAGACTTCTTGTTCAACACGTCACTTTGTTTAAACTACAATAATTTCAATTTGATAGTCCTAAGTATAATATGGGCTTCCCTAGCTTACCCATGTCAATCCAACCGATCTCGTCGGTTCTACTGCTTGCAAAGTGATTCCATCTTTCTAATGCAAGTATCATGGCGGATCTCGACATTTACTATTATTATCTTTTTATCAAAATGCATTATAATATCTAAAATTAGTAATACCAATATTTCTGCAGAAAGCCAGAGCCGACAGCCTTGTTGATAAATCTTAAATCTTTTGTCGTATGAAAGTAATTTTTCAACAGATTTTCGTATAATACAGCGTGTGAGTTGCGATTGAAAAATCCTAAACTCACTACGCTTCTTATCAAAGTTTACTATGTCTGGTTTCATGCTAACTGCTTGCATTTGTTTTGATAAAAAAAAACAAGTATCACGACATCTCCTCTTAGTAAAATGTTATTTCAATGTTTCTTGATATCTGCACTTGGTAATATAATTTTCTCTGATAACAGTCAGAAGTATAGATCTAAGCAAATATCTGTGTTTCGACTTTCTACTTGCCAAAGTTAACAGCTCTTAGGTGGAGTGTGAAGGCAATGTACTCTAGACAGTTTGCCATAATATTCTACTATATGCAGCGAAGACGTATGCAGAATTTTAGAGACGACTTACTGCTTCATTTTTGTAAAGGAATTTACTAATTAAAAATCGAACATTCCTAAACAACGGAAAATTTTCATCACTGGTGATACCCTCCTCTTATTAAAGGGAGAAGTTAATCCACGATTTTGTAATGCTACGCAATTACGCCATTGTAAATGTGTCCTGCTATAATTTCGTTTTCTCTTCCGGTAACAAAGCCGCTCATTTATACTATTTAATGAAATATTGAATCATAAAAACACACCACTTTCATATTTTAAACCTTGTCTTTATACATCCATTTAAATTTACATGAATATCGTCTTCATGTCATTTTTTTTTCTAAAAAGCGTGGACGTTATTACAAAATAATAATCATAACTGATTGGACTGTTGTGACGAATAGTGATTCCATTGATTGTGTAAAAACAGTAACATGAAATAAAAAAAAGGGCGTAAAGAAAACATAAAGTGCCTTCATGTATTGCTTCATATAACAAATTCAAGACTGGCGTAGATTTATTTACAAATTGATGAGCTTATACCCAATCAAGATCAAGGGCAATAAGTGGCATTGGAACTTAATTACGAATGTTGTGGAAACTGCTTTAGTTGCTAGATGGAAACTTTATCGGATCTTGCACTTACATAATTTGGATCTTCTAGAATGTCACAGAAGTGTTACAATGGCAGTGCTCTCACGGTCTGCATCGACAAGTTTTCGTCCGCGGCTTCAGGGATTGTACAAAAAGTGTTCTGAAGCACGGAAACATAGCAAACATACCCCAATACGAAATGAGAAAGAAAAGCAAATATGTCAAGGATGTCAAAAAAACCCGATAACATAATGTCAGGAATGCCAGATTGGCTTGAGTGCTGTTCCGTGCTTGATAATTAAAATCGTTAGTGTAAAAGTGCGATGTAAATTTGCTAAGACACATTGTAAGGGTATGTAATCTTGCAAACGTTGTTTAATAAAGCTTAGTAGAAAATAAATATATTTGTGTTTAGTTTGTAGTATTGTCAACCCAAAAGGACAATATCCTATATGTAGGATAGGCTGTACAATTCGTACCCCGGTACATACAATCAAAACCTATTTTTCTTTTGTATATGTGTACTATGTATGAGAAAATATGTAGCACTCATCAGAAATAGCACAAGAGAAAGTATGGCACCAAATGGGTTAAGTACACCTAAAAGATCTGAAACTTAATAGGCTAACTTCCCACATCATGGACCAGAACCCCTGAATTTCCTCCCTTGTGTATAGTGTCTGAGAATCTGCTCGTCTTGCTGACCAAATAAAGTAAAAGAGACTGCGATAAACTTTCGATTAGCCTGAAAGTTAAACTTGCTTCTATAAAATATTTCGAGGTGTCTTTTGCAACCTTGCCTCACTTTTTGAAGACGCTATATTGATAACGCTGCGTATCTCTCACACTAATCTTTAATCTTATAGAACCTTTAAATTTCTCTAGATCGCATGGTTCATCTTGCACTACAGACAGCCATAATCACACACTCTTATTAAGCTTATTCGAGGATTTGAATTTGTCAATTTTCCCAACGTTTTCTCTCCGGTGAGTGTATTTCTGTTAGGCTTCCGCTCAGGAGCAGACTAGTCCACTAACTGTATTAGCTTTTCATCACCTTTCATATCTGAGACGAACAGATCAACAACAAAAAAAAAAAAAAAAAAAAAAAAAAAATGTCTGTAATCATATTTTAATAAACTCAACACTACCTCATCTCGCTTGCGTGAATAGAGTTTGCGTGTCCTGTCCACTGAGTAAAAAATATCTTCTCAAGAGCAAAAAGCTTCCCCAAAAAATGTTCCCGATTAATCGCCAGCAGTTGAAGCTTACTAAAATCTAATACTGAAAAAGACTGTTATTTGGCCTGGTATATTTCCGAGCATATAAATGGGCGTTGACCAGAGCCATCGTAGATTTCAAATTAAATTCCTTTAAAAAAATAGAAGCATCAAGTCATGGGTAGAATTTTGCATAGGTGTTCGCTGCATATAGCGGAATATCATGAGAAACTGCCTAAAGTACATTCCCTGCAGAGTCCAGCTAAGAGCTGTTAACACTTTCAAGAAAGACGAAACACAGTTGTCTATGGTTCAGACTGTTTTCAGAGAATATTGTGTTACCAAGTGCGGACATCACGAAACTTTAGACAACATTTTACTAAGACGAGATGTCGAGATACGAGTTGTTCTCTTATCAAAACGAATGCAAGTAGTTAGCATGCACTACAACCAAACATATAGTAATATTTGATAAGAAGCGTAGTAAGATTAGGATTTTACATTGGCAACTCACTCGCTGTAATTGGCTATAATCTTTTGAATCTTTACATTGATATGGCAAAAGATTTAAAATTATCTACTAGGCTGCTAGGTGTGCCTTTCTGAAGAATTAATGGTATTACTAATTGTACATATCAGGATGCTTTTAAATAAAAAGATAAGAACAGTAGATGTCGTGATCCGCCTTGATACTTGCATTAGAACGAGTGGGATCAGCTTGCATGCAGTACAACATACGGGATCAGGTGGATTGAAATATGAAAACTACGGTAGTACATATTGTCCTTGGGACATCAAACTTCGAATTATTCCAGTTTAATCCCAGTGACATGTGGAACAAGAAGTCTTAAACTGAGAAAGAATGTATATCAGGTTGAGCTAAAATAGTATTGTTTTCATAAAACTAGTAATGAGAATGCGCGTAAAAAACATTGACAAGATGATGGGTCACTAGCGATAGGCCAGGCTTTCATAGCTGGTGAAGCTTTTTCTAATGTGCATCTGCAACTTCAGAAATCACCTTCAAATGATAACTTTAGAAGTAATGTCATTTGATTTCATTGTAATATTTTTCAACATTATCTCAAAAGAGATATTAATCAGGAATGAAATCGATTAAGTGATGCGGTCACTAAGAAATAATTTTTAAAATGGACGGAGATGTTCGATTTATTACCATGGTTAAGGGTGCAACAGGCGTTCCAATAATTCGAGGTTTAAACCAAGTAAAGGAATTCAACACCGAATCGGAGGACGCATAATCTTGTGTAGTTTACCTAGGTCTTAAAAACGAAGCAGTAGTCCTTTTAGAACTAGTTAACCCTCCTTATAGAGTGGCGTACCAATTAAAAAACCGTGAATTTACTTCACGCATTATTAACACGAGGGTACAACAGACGCATAGCTTTGAGAACGTACAGCTGTTTGTTTTAGGTGGACCCTTGGGGTTGAAAAGCGTTCTGATACCAAATTTAAAAAGCATACGTCTTAATTTATCAATGATAAACAAGCAATAACTATACTTCCCGTTTATATGCAACTATAATACTATTTGAGAGTACTTCCTGCTGAAGAAATATACTTAGGACTTATAAGGCTTTCACCTTTTTCTTCATCGTTAGCCTGATAAATACTGCTTTATACAAACAGTTGTGTTCTGACGGATATATTATTTATACAAAGTCTCATGTGTGTTAACAATCAATAAGAAACATTCAAATCAAAAATAAATTTTAACGGCTTTTCATAGACCGAGTAACTCTGTGATTAAGGTTTAGTGACTCATCATCTTGTGATACCTCATTAAATGTTATTTCACCAGAAGCAGCTCGATAAGTAGAACTAAAAGATGGACTATTTGATTGTACACCGGCAATCATTGTTGGTTTAAAATATATTGTTCTGATGCAATCATAATTACAGCACTTGACCCTATGTCTACAACAATTAATCTTAAAACTACAATATACTCCAAGGAAAATAAAAATGCTAAACTTGATTATATAAGTAAAAATAGAATACTAAAATACATCATTACTCTGTTTCATTTTCCATTCTTGTTCATTGATTAACCTTTCAACGTCTTAACACGATGGCTGGCATATTGCAAATCTATAACTTCGTGTATGATATGGCTTAAAGACAAGTTAATAGCATATCCTTAATATTAATCTTTGAGTTTGAAAATTTGTAATAATCAATGCTATCATTAAATAGTGGAAACAAATCTTTTCTTGTATTGTTAGTAACATAAATCTCTTAAGAAGTAATCAAAGAATTTGGACCATAAACTTTACAGATTTGTCTAATATCAATTTACCATTGTTATGAATGAAAACAGTTATTGACACATCATTACCACATACTATTGTTAATTTTTCAGGGAATGGAGAAGCATATAACCATTCATTATTATCTGAAAAAATCCACAAAGGGAATCTATCCAAAGGGACTACATCGAACAGTAGATTCAAAACATCTTTTGTAGGCTATGAAATTAATGTTTCCGTTTTGGCACGCAGCTTGTCATCTTTTCTAAACAAAATTTGCACATCACTATACTCAGCAGATGGAATCCTTGGAGGCAAATACGGTATCAGATGATTTCAAAGAAATTAACAACTCAATGATCTTTCACAATTCGCAGGAAAAGTGCTTAATGAGGCCACGAATATATATCTTCTCAACGTTTTCTCACCGATCAGTAAATTTCTGGTAAGCTTTCGCTGAGTGGCAGACTAGTGCACCAACTGTATTTGCTATCGACCCCTTTCATGTCTGAGACGGAATGAACAACAAGAAGTATTTATGTAATCTTGTTTATTAAATTCAACACTACCTCATCTCGCTGACGTAAATAGAGCTTGAGTGTCCTGTGCACCGACTCAAAGGTATCTTCTCAAGAGCAGAATGCTACTTAACTAAATGTAACCGTTTAATCGCCAGCAGCTGAAACTTACGAAGTGTACTCACCAAACACTGAAGCACTCTGTCGTTTGGCTTGGTATCATTGCGAGCATATCCATTACAAATTAGAAGCACTAAATCATCTGTAGAATTCGCCATAGTTTTTTGCTGCATACAAAGGAATATCACAGCAACTGCCTAAAGTTTTTTTCTTGTACAGTCCAGCTGAGAGCCATTAACGCTGGCAAGAAGAAAGTCGAAAAGCATATTTATGTGCTCAGAAGTATACTTCAGAATGTTTTCAGAGAACATTGTATTACCAAGCACAAACATCGCGAAACAATCAGATAATATTTTACTAAGAGGAGATGTTGAGGTACGTGTTAAAACCAATGCAAGCAGATAGCATTCACTAAAACAAAGCAGACATAGTGATATTTGATAAGAAGGGTAGTGAGATTAGGATTTTTCAATTGCAACCCATAAGCTGTAGTTGTAATCATACTTTGTTGTTATCATCATAAGTTGTTGATATCAGGATGCATTTAGATAAAAAGTTAGTAACAGTAGATGTCGAGAACCCCCATGCTGCTTTCATTAGAATGAGTGGAATCAGCTTGCGTGCAGTACAACTTACGAGTGCGGGTGGATTGAAATGGGAAAAGCACGGCTGCTCATACAGTCCTTAGGACTTGCAAATTCGAAATATTCGAGTGACATGCGTAACCCAGTGACTTGCGAAACAAGAAGTCATTAGCTGAGAAAAAAGTAATAGCACGGTGAGCTCGTAAGTTATTGTTTTCGTAAAATTAGTAAAAAGAAATTAAGATCAAATGATTGACAAATTGATGGGTCACTCGCGTTAGTGCTCGCATCCGTGAGCTGGTGAAGCTTTTTGTAATATGCATCTGCAACGTCACAAATCACCTTAAAATGATAACATTAAGAACATTAACGTGGATGTCAATTGAATTCATTCTAATAGTATATTACGTGGTCTTAACACAGATATTAATCATGAAAGGGAGAGATTTCTAAGTGATGCGGTGACTAAAGAAATAATTTTCAGGATGGACGGGGAATCTCGATTTTTAATTAGTGGTTTAGGGGGCCACAGGCGTGCCAATAATTCGAGGTTCTCTTTCGAGTTGTCCGGTAAGGCTAAACGGCTTCGACGTTCCTTCTTAAAATGTTGTGAAATATAGAAGTCAGCGGTGGACATCGGCATGTATTCCTAAATTCCTATTGGCTTGCACCTAGCAAAGGCATTCAACACCCAATCGGAGGCCGCAGGGTATTATGTTGTGTACCAACGTCTTAAAAACGAAAGAGTAGTTCTTTTAGAGCTACTTAAATCACATTATACAATGGCGTAGCATTTGAAAAACCGTGGATTTACTTCTTTTAATAACACGAGGGTATCACCCGTGATGAAAATTTTCCGGAAAATATTCCGATTCAAAAAAACAAACTCCAGTTATTCCTACATTGTTGTATCGCCGTGTTGTGAGGTGGAAAATTATCTTCTTTACCTTTTAGGAAAATTTTCCGTTTACAAATATCAGTGATCAAGTAACAATTCCTCAGTATTCATAAAATTTATTGAAATAATGTATAGAAATGTTAAAAAGATAGATCGTTTAATGAATCTGAAAATTTTCTTAGTCCAGACAATTTTAAGTACTATGTAGGAACATGTGAAACTATTTTTCATGAATCGTAGAATTGTATGTCCTGTACAGCGATGAAAATTCTCCGAGTCATAAAAACATACTCCACATTCCTACATCGTTGTTTAGCCGTGATGTTAGGTTGAAAAATTTTCTTCTATATTTTTCGGGAAATTTTCCGCTCTTAACAAATATCAGTGATCAAGTAAGAGATCCTCAGTATTCATAAAATTGATGAAATCATTTATAAAAAAGTTAGAAAGTAAAAGATCGTTTAAAGAATCTGAATATTTTCATGGCTTACACAATTTTCAGTACTATGTAAGAACAAGTGAAACTGTTTTATAAATCGAAATATTTTGTGTCTTCTATGGAAAAATTAGAAGAAATTATTGCCTAAAACTTTTCATTATTTTGAAGGAAAAAGTAAAAGAACTTTTTATGTATTGGAAAGTTCTAATGCTCTATAGAAACAAATGTAAGGAATTTTAATGAATCGGAAAATTTTCATCACAATGTAGAAACAAGTGGATGAAACTTTTCATAAGCCGTACAATTTTTGATATTATGTGGGAAATTTTAACTGCACATTCACATAAAATTGAATTTCTGTAGAGTAAAATTAATTTCACTTGTTTCTACAGAGCAACAAAACTTTCAGATTTACTAAAACTGTCTTACCTTTTGCTTCAAATTTTGAAAATTTTCCGAATCATAAAAAGTTCTATTTATCCATATAAGACAGAAACTATTTCCATACATGAGAAATTGTTTAACTTGTTCCTACATACTACTGAAGATTGTCTGTCACGAAAATTTTCAGATTCTATAAACGATCTTTCATTTCACATTTGTGTACATGAATCCAACCAATTTGATGATTGCTGAGGAATTGTTACTTGATTATTGACATTTTTCAAGAATTAAAAAAGAATTATCGGAAAAATATAGCGGAAAATTTTACACCTCACATCACTAGGTATCAGAGACCTAAAGCTTTGTGAACGTTTAGAAGTTTGTTTTAGGTGGGCCATTGGGCTTGAAAATGGTTGTGAAACCATATGTAAAAACAAAAGTATTAATTTATCAATGATAATCAAGCAATTGCTATAATTCCGATTATAAGCAAATACAATACTAATTGAGAGTGCTTCCAGGTGACGAAATCTACTTAACACTTATAATGCTCTCACTTTTTTCATAATCGTTAGCCTGATCCAAACTGTTTAATCCAAAAGATTCTCACGGATAATTTACCTAAACAAAGTCACCTGTGTGTTAACACTCGAAGCTTTCAAATATGCATTTAATTAGCGTTCTTGCAGCTCACTAGGGCTTACATACAGAGTTGTGTAGGATTCACTAGGTTCCGGTCTTCATTAACAATATTTTCCCGATCGTATTCTGTAAAACATTCTATGGAATTTATTTTATTCTAACCTCTGAAACAGCCTTACTTTGGGCCTGAGACCGGTGATCAGAATCGATGAGACAAATAAAGAATCGATTTTAAGCTCTTGAGATCCTCTCTTAGACGGTTAGGAGGAAAATATTTACGGTATAGTCAGTCCTGTATTCGCTACTAGCTTTGTAAAACAGGTCATCACAAAGCATTCATCCTGTGGGCTAGAAAATAATCTTTCATAATAGCTCTCTGTGAGCTTTGAATAGTAACTAAGCGCAATCATCTCATTGACCAGAAAAAGTCGTTCATTTCAGAAGTCTCTTAATAAAAATTCTCCATATCCAAGTTCTTGAATGAAAAAGTATTCTGATTTAACGGTAGCATTGTCTTGATAAGAATATCGTATCACATTTCGTAATTCTGACATCCTCTTCCCCTCTAAGGCTATATACTCATGTTCTTGGTGCTTCAATACTGTCTTACTCGGAAGATTTCAATACCGTCTTACTCGCGTGTCGATTTCCTTGTCTCAAACAACCTTTGGATAGCTTTTCATCTTGCAAAAGTTTCGCCACAACTACTGTAGAATGGTGAGATACTCACCTCACCTTTTTATATAAGAAGTAAGGGCCCTCTGTAATTCGTCAATAATTATTATCAATTATCTTTACTATATGTTCTACTCTTGTGCATAGTGTAAATAAGCGCAAGAAAAGCCGACAAAGAACATGATATGACTTTAGATCAGCTTTCATGTTGGAAAGGTGTTCAAATCGTACCTGCAACTGAAGAAATTTCAGAACTGTCCAAAGTTATACCGCCCTTAGGAGGTTTACACTTAAGGAATTTCTAGCCACGATTGGAGTCGTTATGTCAAGAATTGGTATAGAAAATCTTTGGGGTAATATGTACGCTAACACAACTTTAGTGAAAATGCAGAATGGCCATGCCTATTCAAGAACATTGAAAAGTCGCTTCTAGACTTTGCTCGGCGATCATTACATCTGGTTATGAATGCATTTACAACCCTCTGAGAAGATAACAAAATCTAGGATCTGCGATCTTATTCGACAATGTCTGGATGAGGAAATCAATATGCAACATTTGCAAGGAAATGAACCTGTATGAAAAAAACAATGTCGTGGAAATCTCAAAATTAATACGATGACCTATACCGAAGCGGTAAATTTTGGCTGCAGTATATTGAGAAGGTCAGAATGGTATTGCTATTATTCCAAAGGGACTGGATCGAAAATGGGACTAGAAACTTCATTTGTTGGCAATTAAATTAATGCTTCTCTTTTCTCACGCAGCTGTTCATCTTTTCAATGCAAGATTTGAATATCACTGTACTAAGCAGATGGAAGACTTGGAGGCAATAACGGTATCAGAGGATTACAAGAAATTAACACTTCAAGGAACAATCAAAATTCGCAGAAAAAGAATTTTTGTGGAACGAAAATCCAAGTGATATGAATATCGAACATCTTAAAGAAGGACACGAAATTTTCTGGTGGATTAACTCAATGTCACACACTACGTTAGCAAGATTAATCCTTCATTCGAAGAGACTGTTACGATAACAGAAGTTCTACAGGACTTTTGTGGGAAACCGTTTGTCATCTGAGCGGCAGATTGAGCTAATGTTACATTCCTTGTGTGATAATACCTCATTGCGCAAAAGTATCAATTCGACTGTGGTGAATATTGCAGTCTCTGTTGACTTATGTTATAAAACCCACACGTAGAAGGAAGAGTCCTTCTACACGCAATGTTGTGGACTAAAAATTTTAAAGAAAATCTGTTAAGTACAAATATAAATTTAGTTAAGCGCTATTTTCACCTTATATTTTATGCTTATAAACTACAATTAGACACTGAGAGTACCGAAAGACACGAAAGAGGTTTTGGAAAATATTTGCAACGATGGAATTTCATTCTGCAATTGCAGCCACGACAATTCATCACCGTTCCTGAGATACATGGAGATCAATAATAGACGAATTCAAATAATGCAAAAATTTTTCAAAGGAGCAAAAGATAGCTTTATATGGTCAGCACTACTGGAGGAAACTACAACGTGAAATCTGAAGGTATTCAAAGATCTGATTCAGATCCTTAAGAATCTTGCTAGAAGACTTCATGAGCAGTTACTGATTCTCTTAAGGCGACAAACGAGCAGAACTAAAACGAAATAATATGAAATACTTACATCTAAAGAAACACTAGGGTGATTAAAAACTGCTTTCAATTTTTTTAAGATGAAACAGGCTGTGACACGACCTTAGCTATAATGAGGAGAAACAGTTGGCAGTCTTAAAGATCCTCCTAAAAGAAAAAGAATTGTGTTAGATTCCTCATACAACCAAATCTCAATCCTGACAAATTGGTCAACATTAGACAATGCTTATTCGCTATTATAGAGAAGGAAAAATGTCCTCTTTGGTATAAGGGACAGTTGTTGAATTACCTGAATTTGCCATTTCAGGTATAACAAGGAAGTAGTTACTAAGATTCAATATGGCCACTTTTGCCCCTACTAACGCGGCAGCGGTGCAGCATTCAATTCGGTAATACCTCCAAGTCCAGGAGTGAAATGGCCAAGCATAGGCCCAATCGAATGAGGTTTGTGTGTCAAAGAGGAAATGCGAATTCCGGGATCCACACAGCTAGCTAGCATCAGGTCCAGCCGGATAAGCTTACTTACCTTCAGATGAAATGTGACTGTAGGATAGGATTGTAAACGAACCACATGTTAATGTAAAACTGCCGATATGAAGTATTCTAGGTCTTGTGCATTCTGCCAAAGTAATTCATGTACACATGGTATATTGGAAGAAAGTCTGATATAGATGATGAACAACCGCTGTAGAAATTCGTAGGTCATTGACAACAGCTTTATTGTTGTTCCAAATATTATGGTTACTATTTACTTATATAAAAAAAAATACAAAATGGACATGAAAACTATATTGATGTAACTTTGGTACCTGAAGAGAAAGCGAAAACTTAGCAGAACAGATTTAATTTCAAGAGCAAAACCAATTCATTTAGATATCACATTCGCGTACTAGAGTATCATTCAATTGAATGATTATAAAAATTTAAATGAATTAGTTGAGCTCGTTAAATTATATCAGTCTTGCTACGATTTTGCTTCTCTTTGGGTTCCAAAGCCGCTCGTGTTAGAGGATTCCCAACTATGTAAACGGAATGATAAACCACCTTCTTGTTTTATATCATGTCTTTATGCCTTTATTTAGAGTTAGGTCAAAATGGTCTTTATGTCCATTTTGTTAGATCCATAAGGCGGGAACGTTGTTAAAAATTTTGTTGATTATAACTGTTTGTATCAACAATTAAGTCGTTGTCAAAGAGTTATTGGTTTTCTAAACGGTTGTTCGTCATCTTCTATACTAGATTATCTTCCGATCTGCCATATGTACACTTGTGTCCAAAATTGTTGTCGCATGTCTTTAGAAATTACATAAATAGAAATAACTCTCTTTCTTGTGATAGAAAATGTCACATTTCTTCTTTGAAATAAGCAGAAAAACAAAACACATATTTCCAAAAAATATTTCAATAAAAAATTAAGAAATAAGCAAGTTATAATTAAAAAAAGAAATCTCCGAAACTTTCATCGAAAAATTCTAAGTTCCATTTTCGTAAACGTGGCAAACGCGCAGCGAAATTTACAAAGAAGGAAGGAATTTTATGCTTTGTTAGAAATACAACGTAAATCTGTCATAAGGTTAGTTACTATACATGTGGCACAGCTCTAACAATCATTGCTATTAAGCATTTTACATTTAAACAAACGACTAAATAGAAATAAGCTACAAAATGTGCGAAGCGATCAGACATTTTGTGTTAGTGGTTTCGTTACATACGTCTACCAAGGTGCCATCCGTACCGTGCCTTAATAGAGTAGTCGGTTAAAGCTTCTTCTTTACATACTTTATTTTTCCACGATCATCACTTCGAATCCCATACCCTATAGTAACTTTTTTTTTAAGAAAAGCTTGATTCTGTGAATTCCTTAAGGAACAATGTTTTGTTCTAATAATGCTCCTCAGTATTATTCTCTTCATTCTAGTTTATTTGAATATTTCCAAATAATTTAGAATTATGTCCTTAAAACATTAAAACTGTCAAGAATTTTATAAAAAGTGGAAGCTTCAATTATAATCATTTTCATAACCGAAATGAGAAACTTAGAAATAGTGGAATTTTAATTAACATATGACTAAACTTTCATAAAACAGTAATTAAATAAAACATAGTTTCTGCAAGTAATATTCAGGTAATAGACAGAAATAATGAACGTAAAATATTAGATGTTGATTAAAAATTAGTAGGGATAGTTCTAAAGCCAAGTAGAAAATTCTCTCTGCTTCATGAAAATAATAAACATTTTATAAAAATAATGGTATTTTTGCTATATCGGAAATGTGTTTAGTAAATTAATAAATAAAATACAATTATATGATTCAATCACTCTTACTCGATAGCTTGAAGAGAAACTGTCGGCCGCGACCCTTCGGTTTTCTTCGTAGCACACGAAGGGACACGAAGTTGATCCGAACCAAGGGAAAAGGTGTAGAAAAAAGTAATGGCACTCAGGGCGGGATAGGTATTGCCTGTCACATAAGAAAATGCATGTTCTCCGCAGGATAGTATCTGTTGCTTCTTAACGCGATGGAAAATACGGGAAAATCGGTTCAGTTAATGTAATTGACCATTAAAACTTTTAAAAGCTGTGGATGCTGGTAAATTAACAAAATATATTACGTTTGCAGATGCAATTTACATAACAAATAACACGAATAGTGTGAGAAGCAGGGAAAGCAGAGAAACTGTTATATGGTAAGACAACAGAAACAAAAATCACAAACTGGATATTTAAAGTGTATAGCACAGGGCTGTCCAAATGGCGGCCCGCGGGCCGCATGCGGCCCGCCAAACATTTCCTGCGGCCCACAAAGCTTTCATGATTTACGATTGTTATAACTGATATTTTAATTTATATAATTCATTCTTTTAATGTTTCCACTCTTCTTTCGGAATAAGGCATCCATTTAGCACTTCTACACAACAAAAAGGCGCGCGCATCCACGGCAACACTGGAGTCGGTAATGTAATCGTTGCTCAAAGGGACGATTACTTCAATGAACGAATATATATTTGATCTAGCTTTTTAAATCAGACCCTTTCTTCCTCGAACTTTGCCTAGAAGCCACAGCGCGCAAGAAATACACCACTTCTTGTGATAAACACAATTTAGCATACTTTCCAAGTTGCAATCGTCTGACATTAAATTTTGAAAAGGAAGCATTTAATTTTTCTGAGTTCTGTAGAGAAATCGAGAGTATCACGAATGGATTTAATGCGAGATTCTCAGATTTTGGCAAACTAAAAAACGACATTGCATTATTTATTAATCCATTGACAACAGACATCGAAGAACATTCTCCAAACTTACTGCTCAAACTTTGTGACCTTCAGGCTGACCCATTCTTTCAGACAAGAACAAAGAAAGGAGTAGAGTTTTCAGGCTACTTCCTAACAAACGATTCCCTAACTTTTGTGAGTTGTGTCGGAAAATAGTGTCAATGTTTGGTAGTACTTATCTGTATGAAAGTGCATTTTCCACCATGAAAATTATAAAGAATCGCTCCGGAAGCTGCCTTGGAGATTCTTCTCTTTTACACCTTTTGCGGGCTACATCTTTTACAATGAGAGGAATGGATGTAGATACCCCAGCCCTTGTAAAAACTGCTAGTCCCCCTCATTAGTCACAATGAATAGCTATGTAATATTTCAAATATATTTTTTATATTTTTCTTCTGTAATGTAATAATAATAATAATAATAATAATAATAATAATAATAATAATAATAATAATAATAATAATAATAATAATAAAATAATAATAAAAATAATAATAATAATAATAATAATAATAATTATTATTATTATTATTATTATTAGCTGCGGCCCTCCACTTTACTAGTAAAAACTGTTATGGCCCTCAGGCTCATTATAATTGGACACCACTGGTATAGCAGAACAAAAAAAAAAAAGTAACTGAGTATGTGGCGTAGTAGATAACGTTCTGATCTACCAATCAGTTGATCCATGTTCGAGTCTTCGTCAAGTGCATGGGCGTCTTTGGCGGGGGGTTGAGGGGGACGCGTCCACCTCAATATTTTGAAGTACAAAATATTCAATATTTTATTCTAATTTATTTACTAACGACAGAATAACATATAAATAATTATTACACTATTTGGAATATATTTAATAATATTCTGGCTATGAAAGGATTATAACAGACTTGTTATACCTCAGGGGTCCGTGAAGGTAATCAGAAAGCTAACAAATGGAATCGAAGATAATAAACAGGTTGGGCTTGGTAGTACCATTTAATTCACTTTCCTTGATGTCCCCCCCCCCAAATTTTACATGCCAGAGACCCCAGTGGTCAAGTGTGTTTTGTTTTTTCTCGCCGAAGAAACAGCCATTACTTGTAATATTTACATTTTTTCTTTTCGTCAAAGGAACAGCCATTACTTGTAGTACTAGAGTTTTATACAGGGTGTTAATGAACTATACCGACAAACTCTAAGAGGTGATTCCTTACATCAAAATAAGATAAAAAGTTCATATGGACCTGTGGGGAAAAGTGCATAGTTTCAGAGCTAGGGCTGTCCAAAATCGCGAAAAAGCAAAACTTCAATATGTCCTCTTTCGAATTCCAGAAATTGTGGATGGTGGTCCTTATCAGGTAAAAGAAGTCACACATACGCAATCCAGAAATGCATATTTCATTAATTTTCAGTGGGTGTACAAAGTATTCCATACAGGGCAAAATTCCCAGACATACAATCAACCGAATTTTGAGATTTGACTGACTTTATGATTGGTCCAACGTAGGCAAAGATAAGCCCTGATAGCAGTGAACACAGAAACCTTTAGCGCGATGTCGAAAGTGTTAAGGATCGTCAGCAACACGGTTTCTCGTATCGGGAAAACGCATGTTGTAATGTTTTCTTTCACGCTTATAAGTGAAGATAACGTGAAATATACAGTGAGGAAATCCATCGAATCACACATTATTGCGAACACAAAAAACATGGAGCTGCCAGTTCTTAACACTTCCGACTTCCCTCCGAAGCAGTGGATGTCCATTATTGTTAAGGCTTATATTCTGCCTACTTTGGACCCTCCTTGACATCAGCGTATATCTGAAAACTCTATTGAGAGCATATCTGAGAATTGCACCCTGTAGTTTTTTTTTATCATTTTGCTTTGACGGTAGATTTTAGGGAAGGGGGAGAGCAGGAGGGGAAATATATGGAAATGAATAAAACTTAGTAACTCTTGAACTACTCGAGAGATCTCGATCAAACTTTCAACATAGATTAGGTTCGGGCCTGGGATGTTATTGCCATTTCACGTTTACGATGCAACGTAAGGGATGGGCAGGGGTAGATATATGTTAAAAAATGAAAATAAAAGTGACTGTCTTTGTGACTTCATCACGCTTAAACACCCTACCGATTTTAATCAAATTTTCAACATAGGCGAGATTCAGACCTGGGGTAGTTTTATCATATCAATTTGACGGTAGAACAAAGAGTTAGGGGGAGGGGAGGGGAGAGATGTATGAAAATGAATAAAACAACTCTTGAACCACCCAACTGATCTCTATCAAATTTTCAAGATAGATGACGTTCGGTCCTTCGATAATTTTTATAATCTAATTTTGACGGTGCAAGGTGGGGAGGGGGAGATATGTAAAAAAATAAAAATAAAACTGGCTGTCTTTGTGACTTTATTACTCTTGAACCACCCAACCAATATCGATCAAATTTTCAACATAGATGCGATTTGCGCCTGGGATGGTATTTACCGGTATCTATTTACTTTGACGATAAAAATTAGGGGAGGGGAAGGAAGGAGTTAAAAAGTAAGTGAAACTTAACTCTTGTACCAAACGATCAATCTCGGTCGAATTTTTAAACATAGATGAAGTTAGGGACAGAGATTTTTTTTATCATTTCACTTTGACAGTAGAACTTAAGGGAGGGGAGGGGATACCTAAAGTAAATAGAACTTAATAACACTTGAACCACCGGACCGATCTCGATCAAGTTTCCAACCTAAATGAAGTTCTAACCTGAGATGGTTTTTGTCATATCACTTTGACGGTGTAACATTAGGGAGGAGAAGGGGAGACATTTAAAATGATCGAAAATGACCGATATTAGTCATCTATAGCTTTTGAGCTAGCTGAGATTAACAGTGACACTACCGATGCTGTTTAAATCCAAATTCAGCCCCACAGTTTGAGAGGGAGGAGGGGGAGATATATAAATACGATATAAAATGACCGATATTAGTGGCGAATCTATAGATTTCCAGGTTGGTGAGATGAACGGTGTTACTTCCGATCCCGTGCCCCGCAACATGGGGAGAGAAGGGGGATATATAAAAACCATCGAAAATGACCAATATAAAAGAGCGCTTTAGTAATAGTAAAAAGTGACTGACTAGCGGAACTATGTTTTCTTAATTTACCCCAGCGAAGCAGATGATTGATGCTAGTGTATTCTAAAACTCAAAAATAGAATTTACAATTCGTTTAAAAATATAGGCTGGAGCAGTCTTTAAAGGTCAGGTACCAACTAGTGAAATAGCCATTTATCGAACGAAAAGAATATGTTTATGGAAATATTATTTGCGAAATATTCAAACCTGTTCCCCAATAGAATAGCATATCAAGCGAAGTGAAATGAAAAAGATCCAAGTGAATCCAACTGCTATCTTCTAGATTTAATTTAAACAGCTAAAATGCTTACTCACTTTGGCCAGTTTATGAACACAAAATGGGAAATTAAAATATTGTAGCAGTTGCCTTACTTTCTTTCCTAGAGTTGGAATTTCCAAAAACGATGGATCACGTCGTCACAGATTTGTAAGGAGGAGTTTAAATGCCGAGTTTCATCTTATGATGAGACATTCATCAGAAAGTCTTTTTTGGAGTATATTTTTAATATTTCCTTTCCTCGCTTAGAACATGTATTGTATGAAAGTAACATGAGAAAAGCCCGTCCAGAGTTAACTAACATGGGAAAACCAGAGTTTGGTAAATGAACTTCGGGGCCATCCTTCGCGAGGCAGTAGTGCACATTTAAAATGTTAATATAACAAACTGGAGGAGCGCAATAGTCAGAAATAGTGGAGGAAAGGCGTCCTAAAGATTCTAACTCAACGCATGTATGACACGACGTATAAAGTTCTCAAGTGACGGCGTGGCAGAGTTAGGATGATTCACGGCTCCCGTGCAAAGCGTCCTGGGTTCGATTCCTGCTCGAGTGATTTTTTTTTGTTTTTTGCTTTAACCAATAAAGTAACCATTTTTAACTACAAGTAAAATATTAATTCATCATATGTTTATAATACATAAAACAACAGAATTGTTCAAATCAGTTGTAAAATCTTTGAATATTCTATGTTAACTAGCAATAGAATGTAACCTATTCCGCGTAGTATATTGATGCCACGGGTTGTATTATGAAAAAACATGAAATTTTTTAGTTTTACGTCCCACGATTATGGCGGCTAGGCTAAAGGAGACGGTGAAGATGAGAAATTAATGAAATGGTGGAATGAAGAAAGTGGTAGAAAACGGGAGAACTCCGACGAAACCCACGCACATGGTGTTTGTCCAGCACAAAGTTCACTTGGCGGGAGCAGGGTTTGAACCCGAAACCCCATGCACCAGAGGTGAACGCTCAACCATTGAGTCACCGCGGCCCGGAGTTATATTATGGTTAGCAGAGTCGTTGTGTAAAAAAATGTTCTTGACGCTTCGTGTCGTATCTGTAAACAGTGTGCGAATTGACCGGACATTTGCAAGGGAGGATGGATTGTACTTCAGACGACAATAGCATGGCAAAGTATGACAGTTGTAGCCAGGGGCGTCATTTAGGGAGAGCAGGAGGGGCAATTACCCCTCAAGAGTTTGAGGAATAAATATCCTTTAATCGATTGTCTACTAATACACTAGAACTAAACGTGAAACCCTTATGTCGGTGGTGCTCTTGCTACCTCAATTGAAGTCTGAAATGACGCCGCTGATTACAGCATACATCCAGTATTACCAAAGGGAATTTCTCCCTCATTACCCTTCTAATTCGCACAATGTTCACAAATATAGACACGAAGCGACAAGAACATTTTTTGCACAACGACTGTGCTAACCATAATATAATGCGTGATATCAATATACAACGCGGAATAGGGTACAATTAATTGCTAGTTAACACAGAACATTGAAAGATTTTACAACTGATTTGAATATTTCTATTGTTTTATGCATTATAAGCATATGGTGAATTAATATTTTATGGCTACTTTATTGGTTAAAGCAAAAAACAAAAAAGTTGAATCGAGCGAGGATGCAACCCGGAACCATTTACACGGGGTCGTAGATGCTCCTAACTCTGCCACGTCGTCACTTGATAACTTTACGCGTGGTATCATATGCGAGAGTCGGAATCTTTAAGACGCGTTTTCTCCACTATTTCTGGCTATTGTGCTCTCCCAGTTTGTAATATATACACTTAAATATGCACTCCTACCTCGCGAAGGATGAACCCGAAATTCATTTACCAAAGTCTGCTTTCCCCTTATTAGTCTTGTGAGATACTGCTTTTTAAGCATAAATTTTTCCACCCTCTTTCTCTATGGACTTTAGACGAAAGTAACATAATAAAGCTTTAGTTCGAAAAGGTTGATAATTATGTTTAAAAACTAATTTGAAACGGTTGTAATGTTTTTTGTGATGATGCAATAGATAACAAAATAATATGAATAAAACAATTGAAGAAATCCCCTCTACTACTTCTTAAAGTTGGAATTTTTGAAAATGTTAGGATATATGTCTATTTATTTATAATAAGACATTTGTATCGAGTTTCACGGCCGTAACTTGAGAGGCTCTGAGGTATTTTATTATTGGCATAATTTTTTAATCCTTTATCACCTTTAATATACGCGCGTTAATTAAAGTAAAAAAATACAGAACATTGTTAAAAATTACCTATCTTAACATTTTTGTTTTATTGGATCAAAAGATTCAATATATTTTAAGCAAAATTTTCTTGTACGCCTTATACCTGGAGAACTACATATAGTGTAGCCAAACTCATACTATCATTCAACTCAGTATCATTTGCTTATTTCGCCAAAAAAAAAAAAAAAAAAAAAACCGAAAAGTCGATTTAGGGGCCGCTCATAAATGTTGTGACCCCTGAAAAAAATCTAATATATTTCATTCAATCAAAATTTTTCTTCTACACCTTTATCTGGAGTTCTACATATAGTGTAGCCAAACCCAAACTATCCCATAACTCAGTGTAATGTGCTTATTCTGTCGAAAATACGATCACTTGATTTAGGGACCATTCAAAAATTTTGTGCCCTTGATTAAGAAACTAATTATTGGCCAAGATCGCAATCTTTTGATTCATTTTTTGGATCATTCCTAAAATTCTTCTTTTATTTTTTTCGTTTCGATTTCGATAGTCAAGTTTGATTTTATTTACGCAATATACTAGTTGAAATGTCGGTTCTTGTCACGGGAAGATGACATGTATGGAACATATTTGAAAGGTATATTTGGGGACTCTTTCCCCTTTAGGACGCCCCTATGAATTAAAGTGAGATGATAAAAACTCAGGTAGACGCAAGTCACAAATTCATTTTAAACGATGTAACCTTTTTAAAATTTGGTTATTTTATGAACAGACTATGGGAAACTAGAATAATATGGAAATTTATATCCTCATACTTATAAATCGAAATGTTCAAAAGCGCTGGGACTCATACCAGCTTAGATTTAATAAGGAACTTATATACTGACTTTAATCTGTTAAACTTTTCGGATTCCGGGAACTAAAAATTCTGGAATTGGCCATCGCTATTTCCTATTTCAGTTGTACTTATTTTACCGGTAAATTGTATACATACATTAAATAGGATTTATTGTTACGAAGAAAATTAAAAATGAATGAAATCGGGTCTATATGTGATTTAAAGTGGTTCTGGTATATATAATTTAAAGGAATGTTGCGTTCACTTGCGGCTAAGGGGTATCCTTGTGAAAGGAATGGGGGCACTTTGGATTCGATTCAGGCCGGTAGCCAGCCCAAAAATGTAAAGGGGGTCCGGCTGAAGTTAGGGGAGGCCCGATCCAACCATATTATAGTTCATTTGCAAGCCTACCGTGAAACTTTTAGGGGGCAGCTAAAAATTTAGGGGTGCCGGCCCCCCTAGACCCCCTGGATACGGGCCTGATTCGATTATCGGTGAATGTGCATTTGTTCAAATTAAACGCTAGTCTGTAAGTCTACGTCTTATATAACCTCGGTGCTGGAAGAAGTATTCTAGATGTCATTGAATGAAACTGAGGTATATACATATATACTGTTACTAGTTCTGAAGTTGTGTTGGGTTATTGAAACGCCTGGAGAATACAAGTTACATTATGCACATTCAAAGGTAAAGCTGAAAGAAAACGCCTCTGTCTGTGTTTCGTGTGATACTGTAGGGCTATTAAGTAAGGACTCAATACACACTACCAAATATCTGATATGACAACCAATCAAAATTCGATAAAAGGGAGTTCGTGTCTAGTAAATGCCACGTAATACATGGGATTTCTTTTAGATAGACATTCCCTTACATTTGAGTGGTAGACGTCATGGAGGTAGGGATGCGCACGAGACAAGATTTGTGGCTGTCTCGACTCGAAAATGTGCTGTAAAAGTGATGTCTCGACTCGAAAAATGTATATTTCTCTATTGGAAGATCCGTGTCTCGACTCGAATTTTGTCAGGAAAATTCTGTCTCGACTCGTCTCGTGCACATCCCTACATGGAGGAAGCAAGAATTCGTTTCATAACGCTTCTTGACGAAGGTTACAGCGCTAAGCAAGCCGCGGAGCATGTAGGCATTCACCCTAGAACTGGTCAGCGGTGGACACATAGATATCGTGTTACCGGGGAAACAATTCGTCGTCGTGGTAATGGGAGACGCCGAGTTACCACAAATGAGCAAGACCGTCGTCTGGTTGAATAAGCCAAGGAAACTCCCCATTCAAATTCGCGTCAACTGCGACAAGCCGCTGACTTTCCTGGATCACGTCAAACAGCTATTAGGCGACTCAGGGAGGCTAATCTATTCGCTCGGCGTGCAGCCATTAAGGAATTTCTTTCTGCGGAACACATCAAACGACGACGTCAATTTGCAGAGGAAAATATGCATCGGAACTGGACAAATGTCATTTTCAGCGATGAATGTATATTTTCTTCTGCAAATGACGGACCAGTCTGTGTCTTTCGTGAGAGAGGTTCCAGGTTCGATCCTCGATACATATGGCACAAGCGTTCCAGCGGACGCATATCAGTGGCTGTCTGGGGCTGGATATCTGCAGATGGATTTGGGTATCTTCACAGGATTGATGGGCGTCTTACAGGTGCGCAGTATAAGTTCATCTTGGAGAATATTATGCTGCCATCTGTTCGCGAACATTATCCTGAGGGAGCAATCCACTTTCAACACGACCGGTCACCTGTCCATATGCCACGAGTTGTCCAAGAGTGGCTGGCAGAGCAAAATGATGTAGAGGTAATCAATTGGCCTCCACGCGGAGCAGATCTTAACCCAATAGAAAATGTCTGGGCAGAGGTAAAGAGATGTTTGAGGGAGAAATGGGCTAATGAAGTTTCTAGAACTTCCAATGAGCTCTGGGATTCGATCGTTAATGCTTGGGAAGATCTTGCTACGAATGGCACGGGCTATGTCCGTCGAATGATAGAAAGAATGCCTCGTCGAATGTTAGCGGTTGTTGAAGCAGGTGCTCACTGGACATCATATTAAGAACGTGTTTAGTTTCAAACAGCCCTTTTAAGGGCTACATTTCATCCATAAAATGTTATGTGAATATGTGATTAAGCATGCAGAAAAAAATGTGATGCAATCATCGAAATATATTTTTAAAAAATAAAATGTGCTTTGTGTGGGATTTGATCTCGCAACCCTCACTACCTAAAGCCGAAACGCTACCTCTACTCTAGCCTCTGACTAGCTATTACACCTACCAATTCCTTGCACAATTGCTGCCAAGCCGCCAAAATTTCATACATAACATTCCTTCGTAATTAAAAATCATATACAAGAGAGATACCTAATTACTACCATTGTTTGGCATTATTAAGAAGACGTCTCTTGCATTGAAAACGTAGGGCTTCATTATTGACTGATGAAAAGGAAAACGCAATAGTCGAAAATCGTATTTTCTTTGCAAGTAATTTAAACAAATTCCTATTCATAACCAAACTTGAAATGAAGTTGGGTTGAGTTGACTTTAAGTTTAACGTCCCGTTCAGCAGCGAGGCTATATTAGACGTGGACCTACTAACTCACGTGGAATCCGAACCACATGAGCTCCCACCGGGAATAGAATCCGAGTCTCTACGCCATTAAAATAAAGTGGATTCATATCTCTAAATTAGGATAAATTTCTTAAAGTACTTTTGAAATTCTTAACTAGATTTTTGCGTGTTTCCAAAGCAAATTTGATAAACCTTACTGAATTTTGATTATTATCTTTTTTATACTTCTGAACCATACCTATTATTTGGTATCAAATATACAGAATGTTTCAAAACAACACCGATAACGTTTGGGAGGTGATTCCTGAACCAAAACAAGACAAAAAATATGAATCAACCTGGATTTACAAATGTTTCCTTTCGGAGTTATAGGCTGCCTTAAACATGAAAAAACAAAAATGAATTTTAAAGGTCCATAGGTCCAAAACTATGGGACCTACCGTAGTCGGGTCAAGACTTCACTTAGAAACTAATACGTGAGTTATCCAAAAATGCATGTTTGAGAATCTTAAGGTACTCACGCAACAATTTCTATGGAGAGAGTTTGGCTAAAGGCATATGATTTGAAGTACTCACCAACTACCTCTCTAAAAATTGTTGCGGAAGTACCGCAGGATTGTGAAAGTTGGATATTTGGAGAGAGCACATATAGTTCCTAAGTGAAGCCTTGACCCGACCACGGTGAGTGCCATAGGTTTGGACCTATGGACCTTTGAAGTTCATTTTTCATATTTTTGGCATACTATAACTCCGAAAGGAAGCATTTGTGCACCCAGACTGGTCTATACTTTTTGTTCTATCTTGGTGTCATTAATCACATCCCAAATATTTTGTCGGTGTTGCTTTGAAACACCCTGTATAAAACCACTAACTAGAAGGATTGCACATGCTAATATTCAATCTTACCTGACTAACTGAATCTCTGAAATTAGGGAAATTATTTCATTATCAGTATACATACAATATGGTATTCACATTTATTTTAAACGTTCATTTAGAATAAATAATTTATATTTACTGTCTTCTTTGAGCTGTATAATGTTTTGTAAGAGTATGTTTTGACTTCACTCTTGTATTCAATGTGGGATCAAATTATGGTGATTGTGTTATGTGTTTTATTTATTTAAAAGATTTTAGATAAAGTTGATAAACCAAAAGATCCAAGTGCACTGAAACTAACAAAAAATGAACAGAATATTTATCAATTCAGCCATGGCTATATATTAAAAATATGTATCCCTGCCTCCGCGTAATGAGATGGAGAATCTCTAGCCAAGAAGGCATATATGTAATTGAAACACGGAGACTCCTGATTTTGAAGCGCCAGTGCTAACTGCACACCTACATTCATTAGTTACCATTCATGTGATAAAGTTTTTGAAACAATTGTTTTTGTAAAATATTTATTATTTTCTGCGAGAGTTAATTTAATTATGTCCCCTCTTCAAAATAGTGTTAAATAATAAATAATAATTTAACAATAGAACAATGCTTAATCCCACACCCCTTAGCAGTTAATACACTCTAGAGCAGCCTAATCATGAGATAGCTAAGGACTCTCTTCCTATAACTTTTACAGTATAAACTCTCAAGCTGATATAACATCTATAACAAGAGTTATACATCATATTAAATTAGAAATAAGTGTGATTATAATAATTGCTTGTTACGTCAGAAAAAAGTTTCTTTGATTAATATCATAGGTATTTTCGTGTACAGAAAAGAAATAAAGAATTACGCTAGGAAGCCAATTAACTCGTTAGACAAGAAACTTTGGTATTTTCGTCACTTAGAATATAGACGTCCTCAGATTTCTGAATTAAGAATTGCAATTAGGAATCCATCAAAGTATTTTGAATTTGTTTAAAATTGTCTCAATGCTCAACGAATTATATTTCAATTGAAAGTTTTGAATAAAAGTCTTAAGATGACACTGCTTTTTTACTTTCTTGTGTACTCCCCTTACGAACAATTTGTTCGGCATACCTTACATAGTACGGCAAAGTACTAGGTATCCCCTGTAATCCATAATGTGTAGGAAGTATAGATTTGAAGTCATACTTTGTCTGAACGAAATTCTATTCAGAAATATTTCGCTAAAACGTAAATTATGACTACCACCTCAGCAGATATGTCTACAAGATTAGAAACAAAAATCAGTAATCGGTGAAAGCACTGTTTCTTTCAGAATTAATGTTTTTGGGGGGGGGGGCACATTCACAAGGAGAAGGCAGACTTTGGTAAGTAAACCTTGGGCTACTTTTTGCGAGTTGTTAGTGCACATTTAAAGAATTAATATTGCAAACTGGGAGAGCGCAATGGCCAAAAATAACGGAGAAAAACCGTCTTCAAGTTTTTTACTCGCTACATGAATTGTACGACACACACATTTACCAAGTGTCGGCGTGGCAAAGTGAAAAAAAAGCTTTGACTCATGCGTAAAGGGTTCCGGGTTCAATTCCTGTTCGAGTCATACACTTTTTTTTTCAACCAATAAAGTAGCCATTTGTAACTATAAGTAAAATATTAATTCATTATATGTTTATAATGAATAAAACAATAGAAATTTTCAAATCACTTGTAAAATCTTTCAATGTTCCATTTTAACTACGGTAGAAACAAAATTTAATCTATTCCCTAAATATTATTGTTACCGCAGTCGTTGTGTAAAAAATGTTCTTGACGCTTCATGTTTACATCTGTAGACAGTGTGCAAATTACAAGGGAAATGAGGAGGAAATCTCCTTTGGTTATAGCAACATCCAGTATTAGCAAAGGGGATTTCCCTCTCAACTCCTTTGTAATTCGTACATTGTCAACAGATGTAGACACGAAGCGTCAACAACATTTAATACACAACGACTGTCGTAACCAGTGGCGTATTTATTGGGGACGCTTCCGGGCTTAAGCCCCCCCCCCCGAAATATTATTTACTATATTAAAGTAAATGAAATATCTTCGAGAATTTTCACATTTCCAGGACCAAAGTTGGCAAAGCTCCCCCCCCCCGAAATAAAATCGCAAATACACCACTGGTCGTAACCATAATATAACTCATGATATCAGCATGTTTACGGAATAGATTAAATTTTGTTTGCCAGTTAACATGGAACATTGAAAGATTTTACAAGTGATTTGAAAATTTCTATTGTTTTATTCATTATAAACATACGATGAATTAATATTTTACTTATAGTTACAAATGCCTACTTTAATGGTTGAAAAAAAAAAAAGAGATGTGTGACTCGAACAGGAATCGAACCCGTGACACTTTACACATGAGTTACAGATTTTACTCACTCTGTCACACCGTCAATTCGCGAGTAGAAAACTTTAAGACGGTTTTTCTTCGTTATTTTTGGCCATGGCGCTCTTCAGTTTGTAATATTAACTCTTTAAATGTGCACTACAACCTCCCCCCCCCCAAAAAAATGGCTCCGAAGTTCACTTACCAAACTCTGCCTTCTCCTTGTCAGTATTACGGGGGGCACTGTCAGAGCTTGTCCGGAAGAAGCACTGGGTGAAAGATAACGTGTTAAGTATGAAGCGTTTAAGATCAATCCTTCAAACACTACTGAAGGGGGATTTCTAACTTAATTTCATACATATACGGTACCGTAAAATAAAAGATTTCGACTAAAATTGCCACTTTAAAAACTTCATTTCAGAGAATGGCTATGAGAAACAATAAGGTCACTGTAAAATACATTATGAAACACACACACTCAAGACTCTATCTACCTTCAAAATGACATTTTCAAAAGTTCAGACGCAACTAAATAGGTTTTTTAGACATGAAAAAGTTAACCATTCTGAAATTCATGCAAATATTTAATCTTTCTTCCGAAATAAACTCTTTCAAGTCACCTCCGACTGGGATTTCTCCTTGAAGTGAAAACTGTTCCTTCGTGATTATAAGGTTCACGTACGCCTTTTCGACGCAAACGATCCAGTTCGGATTCCCGGTGAGAGCGCATGTGTATCGGAACCCACATTAAGCTGTAGATCTACGTCTCATATAGTCTCAGTGATCAAAGAGACGACAAACTCAAGATCAGCCATCAAACCGAAAACTTATTTACGTCGCCTTTTCACCCTCATCAAGGAGTATTAAGCGCTTTTTTTTTTAAAAAAAATATTACATTTACAATCAAACAAATTAACTTGGAGTGCTGTCTTTAAAAAAATATTTAATTTTAATTTCACATATATATTAGACAACTTCGCATAAAATCATACTTTTAGATCTTCATATTGACCAACACTTTTTTAAATCGCCAATTGATATATATTTTTTATATTATATTAATTATTTCAACTACATTTACGTATAACTTGCAGTGCATATGTAGAGTAAACAAAAAAGGCAATCCTATTATGGTCATTTTTATGCAACAAAACATTGAATGATGATTTTAAAATATTCTGCATTCAATTAGAAGAAATTTTCGATAGAATAATTTTGATACTTTCATACTTGTTTATGTAGTAATGTAACGATTTATCACAGCATTGTGTACAAAAGGAATTAACAAATTTAGTTACTTTTTCTAGAATATTTAAATTAATTTGTTTTGCAAAATTATACAACAAATATAGTTAGCACTAAATGATGCATAATAAATAGGAAAGTAATGTTTTATTAAAGTTGCGGGCATGTTGATTAAACTTTTATTAAAGTTTCATTTTCAGGTTGTGACAATTAAGTTCCTTCTTTTTATTGAAATCTTGCTAATTGTAATATTTGATAAATATAAAAGTTTGAATTATACTTTATGCACATATTCAAATTGAATAGCATTAAATTAGTAATATTGAGAAATATTTTTTTAGATTAAAAGAGATTGTTGAGTTGAGTTTAACGTCCCGTTCAGCAGCGAGACTATATAAGACGTGGACCTACTGATTAACGTGAAATCCGAACCACATGAGCTCCCAAAGGGAATCGAACCCGGGCCTCCCACGCTGGATTAAAAGAGAGTTGTTTAAAAAATATCACTAACAAAATGTGAACATAATAATAAATAAAAAAAACTAGTATGCAGGATTTGAACTGCTGATCATCACAAAACGTGAATATTTAGTGAGTGCACATTAATTGATTGCTCCACGATTGCTAGTTTATTAAATACATCTCGATAACACATATAAACAAATTATACGAAAAGGGGTGGTTGCTTCATTTTTTAGTTTAGTTAAATGGTTTTCTGAACATAATTAGCACTGTCGTCTTGTCAATGTTTTGCTAAATTTGCATCCTAAGGGGGAAATGGAATTTTAAAATTTAACCTATAAATAAAGGATCTCAAAAGTCCCTCATGTTATATAGATGAAGTTTGATATATAAACTCCTCACTAAAATAAATGGTTCGGTGTAATCGAGTTTTCGAATATTCAGCATCTACAGGAAAAGGTATAAAGGTAATTTATATAATACTTTCTCAACATATGAATCGAAGTTTTCTGTCTCCTCATCACAGGTAAACGCTGAACTATGTAAAACGAATTTTTGAAAATCAGAATCACTTGGCTAGAGTTGAGTTGATTTTGAGTTTAAAGTCCCTTTCAACAGCGAGGCTACATGAGACGCGACCTACTGATTAATGTGAAATCCGAACCACATGAGCTCCCTCCGGGAATCGAACCCAGGTCTACCACGCCAAATCATTTGGCTAGAGTCGTGATTTCACCACCTCACTGTCGCCAAAATATATATCCTAAAGCAGAAGGAGATTCAAAATACATGATAAAATAGTGTATCCTGCAAGTCCGTCATTAGGGACTTGAAACTACTTATATAAATTCGTCAATGAAGTAAGTGAAGACTTATTCCAGCGTTTAGGATAGCTTGGCTTCTAAAAAGAGAAAGGGCAATTTGTAAAAATTAAGTTGATGTTGATTACCTCATCACCACGTACTGATGATTTCAGGGGGTAGCAGAGGGGCACATTTTCTCCTGGGACCAATGAAATTCTTACTACTCCCGTCCAAACTTCCGAAGAAACTAGTACTTTTGCAATGCTACTTTAACCCTGTATATTGAAATTCTCCCCCGGGAGAAATAGTTTGTACTCATCACTTTCATGACGGATAATGACTGAATCGTTTGGAATTAAACTTCGAAGATAGTCGAATCAGTTTTCTTTTTTATCATATTGCTTTCATTAGAATCGGTATCCTAAGGAAGAAATCGGCTTCAAATTTGTGATAAAAATATAGTATCTTCCGAAACTCTTAAAATAGGCAGATTAAATTTTGTTTATAAACTCCTTTTGAAAAGTAAAATGACACTTGTCCCAATAAAGGGTATGACTCACATGCGAAATTCTTGGCGATCCTTTGTATAGCCATGGTTTAGCCCCTTCGTGATAAAAAGGGAAGTATTGTTTTATTAAAATTAATGATATGTTGATTAAGTTTTATTAAAGTTTCATTTTCGCAATGAAACTTTATGACAATGAAGCTGCTACTTTTGATAAAACTCTTGATAATTTTAACATGTCTAAAAGCAAAAATTTGAATTGTTTGCCCATATTTAAATTACTAACATAAAAAGAATAATATCAAATACCTTTTATTAATAGAAGAGAGGTGTATAACAAAATCTCGCGAACAAACTTTTAAAAATATTGTAGGCAGGGAGCTGGAACTAATGATCATCGAAAAGAAAAAAAAAGAGGGCACTAAATCATGCTTTAACAAATCACCCTACTACTTGTTGAAAAACACTATAACGAATAGAGAGAACAAGCGTTTCTTAAAAAAAAGAAAAAAAAAGAAAAAAGACTATCGGGTATGTGATTTGTACTGATGGTTATGGAAAAATAAAGAATAAAGAGCAAGTGCTAAGTAACTACTCAACAAAGGTAAGTTAAGAGCGAACTACTTGCAGACGCATATAAGGAAACCACTAACACAAAATGCATGATCGTTTAACATATTTTCTAGCTTATTTCTATTTATTTCTTTGTTTACGTGTAAAATGCTTAATATCATTATTAGAGTTATTCCATATGTATAGTAACTAACATTATGACAGATATACTTTGCATTTTTAACAATTTCTGAACATGAATCTTTGAACCTTATGCGCTCTGAAAGGAGATTCAAGTAGAGATCTTAAAGATAAAACATGTCTAAAATTTCAAAAGTGAACTTGACTCCCTCGTGTGCTGAATGTGCCAGTTTTCAGTTAAATATCAATTCACACATAGTGTATCACGCCCATGTCATTCCCCTGCCATGATCCGTCCGTGTCATTGCTGTGGCCATTGTCACATATCATGCCGTTCTGTGGCGTGACACTATTTCTTTCTACACCCTTTCCCTTGGTTCGGATCAACTTCGTGTCCCATCGTGTGCTACGAAGAAAACCGAAGGATCCCGGCCGAATAGTTTCTCTTCAAGCTATCGAGTAAGAGTGATTGAATTATGTAATTGTATTTTATTTATTTATTTACTAAACAAATTTCCGATATAGCAAAAATACCATTATTTTTGTAAAATGTTCATTATTTTCATTAAGCAGAGATAATTTTCTACTTGGCTTTAGAACTATCCCTACTAATTTTTAATCGACATCTAATAGTTTACGTTCATTTTTCAGCCTATTACCTGAATATTACTTGCAGAAACTATGCGGAGTAAATGTTTTTTTTATTAGTTACTGTTTTATGAAAGCTTAGCCATATGTTAATTAAAATTCTACTATTTCTAAGTTTCTCATTTCGGTTATGAAAATGATTATAAATGAAGCTTCCGCTTTTTATAAAATTCTTGAGTTTTAATGTTTTTAAAGACATAATTCTAAATTATTTGGAAATATTCAAATAAACTAGAATGAAGAGGATAATACTAAGGAGCATTATTAGAACAAAACATTGTTCCTTAAGGAATTCACAGAATCAAGCTTTTCTTAAAAAAAAAGTTACTATAGGGTATGGGATTCGAAGTGATGATCGTGGAAAAATAAAGTATGTAAAGAAGAAGCTTTAACCGACTACTCTACAAAGGCACGGTACGGATGGCACCTTGGTAGACGTATGTAACGAAACCACTAACACAAAATGTCTGATCGCTTCGCACATTTTGTAGCTTATTTCTATATAGTCGTTTGTTTAAATGTAAAATGCTTAATAGCAATGATTGTTAGAGCTGTGCCACATGTATAGTAACTAACCTTATGACAGATTTACGTTGTATTTCTAACAAAGCATAAAATTCCCTCCCTCTTTGTAAATTTCGCTGCGCGTTTGCCACGTTTACGAAAATGGAACTTAGAATTTTTCGATGAAAGTTTCGGAGATTTCTTTTTTTAATTATAACTTGCTTATTTCTTAATTTTTTATTGAAATATTTTTTGGAAATACGTGTTTTGTTTTTCTGCTTATTTCAAAGAAGAAATATGACATTTTCTATCACAAGAAAGAGAGTTATTTCTATTTATGTAATTTCTAAAGACATGCGACAACAATTTTGGACACAAGTGTACATGAACTTTGTCAGAATGCACAAAACCTTGAATAACTCATATCGGCTATTATATACTACCATGTGCTTCGTTCACAATTCTATCATGCATTCACTTTTTATCTATAGGATGTATGTATGTATGTATGTACGTATGTATGTATGTATGTATGTATGTATGTATGTATGTATGTATGTATGTATGTATGTATATATATATGTATGTACGTTTGTATGTATATATGTATGTATGTATGTATAAATTTATCCGGCTTCAGCTAATGGTACCTGGGTGGTCCTGGAAATCGTATACATTAATCTCATTCGACCTTGTGAAGTCATAGGCCTCTTCACTCCTGGACTTGGAGGTACTTCCGAATTGAATGCTGCACAACTGCCTTTTATAAAGGGGAAAGTGGCCATAATGAAGTATTTTTAACAACTTCCTTGTTATACCAGGGAGGACATGTTTCCTTTTCCATATAGGCGAATAAGAAATGTCTAATTTGACCATTATGTCAGGATTGAAATTAGGTTGGTTTAAGACTTTGACTAACTTGCACAATAATTTTTTTCTTTTGAAGGATCTTTAAGACTGTCAATTACTCTCTCCTGATTATAGCGTGTCACGGCCTGTTGCATCATGAAAAATTTGAAATCAGTTTTTTAATGACGCTAGAGTTTCTTTAAGCTTAGTGATTTCGTAGCATCTCCATCTAGTTCTACTTGTGTGTGGCCTTAAGAGAATCAGCAACTGCTCATGATGTCTTCTATCAAGAATCTAAAATGATCTGAATTACAACCATCAACATATGCTGATTTCCCGTTTGTAGTTTCTTCCATTACTGTTGTCCATATACAGCCATCTTTACTCCTTCCAAAATTGATTGCATCATTTGAAGCCGTCTAGTATTGATCTCAAAGTTTTTCAAGAACTGTGATTGAATAGTCGTCGCTTCAATGGCAGAATTAAATTCGATCGTTCCAAATAATTCGCGATAGATTTTTTTGTGTGTGTGTTTCGGCACTTTCCATGTATAATTGACTTTTATATCCATATTATATAAGGTAAAAATAGCGGCTTACTTAACGGAGATTTTACTTCCAATTTTAAGTCCACACCATTGCGTGTAGAAGGACTCTTTTTTCTACGTGTGGGTTTTAAAACACAAGTCAACAGAGACTCGGCAATATACACAACAGTCGAATTGAATTTCTTGGGCATTGAGATATCACTCTAGGAAGGTGGCATCAGGCTACAAACTGGTTTCCAAAAAAGCCATGTAGAACTTCTGTTATCGTAACAGTATTTGGAAATGAGGATTATCTTGCTAACGTAGTGTCCGACGTAGAGTTTATCCCTCAGAAAATTTCGTGGGCATTAAGCACGCTTCGATAAATATATCACTTGGAACTTCGCTCTAAAGGAATATTTTTTTTTTTTTTTGCGAATTGTGAAGGCTCCTAGAGTTGTTTATTTCTTGTAATCATCTGATACCGTAGATGCCTTCAAGGATACCATCTGCTGTGTTACTGTCTTAGTAGCGAAGACAGGACTGACTATACCGTAAATATTTTCCACCTAACCGTCAAAGAGAACATCTCAAAAGAACAAAATCGATTCTTTATTTGTCTCATCGATCCTCATCACGGGCCTCACGCCCAAAGTAAGGCTGTTTCGGAGGTTAGAACATAATGAATTCCATAAAAAGTTTTACATAACCCAATCGGGAAAATTTATTAATGACAGACCGGAACCTAGTAAAAACTACAAAACTCTGTATTCAAGCTCTAGTGAGCTGCAAAGACGATAACTAAAAGCATATATGATAGCTTCGAGAATTGACACACATGAGACTTTGTATAGTAATAAATCCGTAAGACCACAACTCTTTGGATTAAACAGTTCCTATCAGGCTAACGAAGAAGAAAAAGGTGAGAACATTATAACTGCTAAATAGATTTCTTCAGCAGGATAAATAGTATTATAGTTGCATATCGTCGAGGAGTATAGCTATTGCTTAATTATCATTGATAAATTAATACTCAAGTTTTATTACATTTGGTATCACAATTTTTTCGTGATACCATCGTGTTATTAAAGGGAGAAGTAAAACCACGGTTTTTTAAATGGTACGCCTTATATATTAGGTGAGCTTTATAAGGTGAGTTAAGTAGCTCTAAAAGCACTACTGCTTCGTTTTAGGAACCTAGTAAAAAAACACAATATCTTGCGGCCTCCTACTCGCTGTTAAATTGCTTTAGAAGCTGTAAAGCAAGAGGAAATTCGGAATACATGTCTATACCCACTGCTGACTTCTAAATTACGCAGGATTATAAGAAAGAACTTACAAGCTGGCTAGCCTTACCGGACACCTCGGAAAAGAACCCTCGAATTATTGGAACGCCTGTTGCACCCTAAACCGTAATTAAAAATTGAAACCTCCGTCGAATTTCAAAATTATTTCTATAATCACCGCATCACTTAGAGGTCGCTTTCATCCCTGATTAATATATCTTTTAAGTAAATAGAGAATAATATTACAAAGAAGTCGAGTGACTTTACTGATAACGTTCTCATTTTAAGGTGGTCTGACGTGTCAAGTGAAAATTTCAAAAAGCTTCACCAGCTCCGGGATGCCTGGTCTATGGCTAATGACCCATCACCTTTTTCATAATTTTAACGCGCTTTCTCATTTCTAGTTTTACGAAAACAATACATTAATAGCTCAACCTGATATACATTCTTTCTTAGTTTAAGACTTCTTCTTCCACATTTCTCTGGGTTTAAACTCAGATATTTCGAATTTGCTAGTCCTAAGGACAATATGAGCTCCTTACTTTTCCCATTTCAATCCATTACAGAATTACAGACAAACTAGTCTACCTATATCAAAAGGAGATGTTTGTAAATCACAATTCCACAATTGTTGTGGCGAAACTTTCACAAGATGGATAGCTATCGAAAGGTTAGTTTGGGAAAAGGGAATCGCGAGACACGAGTGAAGACTTGATTAAATCTTCCGAGTAAGACACCATTGACACCTAGAACATGAGTATATAGCATTAAAGGGGAAGAGGATGTCAGAATTACGGAATGTGAAACGATATTCTTATCAAGACAATGCTACCGTTATATCACATTACTATTTCATTCAAGAATATGAATATAAACAATTTATACAGGCCTGGTAGAACATGTGTAGTACACTGACATCAGCAATAATATCAATTGACAGATTTTCTCTCTACTTAGCTTATTAGACATTAGGGGACTATCAGATAAATCCCCCGACATCAATGTTCCAAGGCTCACTTCCCATATCTTGGACAGAAGCCTTAATATACTCTCTTGGGAATAGTGTTGGATAACTTAGACTCGCAGGACACAGAAAGTAAAGGAGACTGAGAGAATCTTTCGATTAGCCGAAAAGTTTAACGCGTCTATAAAAATTTTCGAGGGGGCTTTTGCAACCTTGACTTACTTCATTAAAGTTTTATATTGATAACGCTTCGTATCTCTCACACTAACCTTTAGGCTATAAAACTTTAAAATCTCACTGTTCGCGCGGATCATCTTGCACTACACTCTGCCATTTAGCACACTCTTATTAAACTTATTGGAGGAATTGAATTTCTCAATCTTCTCAACGTTTTCTCAACGGTGAGTAAATTTCTAGTTAGGTTACGCTCAGGAGCAGACAACTACAGAAATGTATTAGCTTTTCAACACCTTACATACGTGAGACGGAATGATCAACCACAAGAATTTCTATAATCATATTTTTTAAAATCAACACTATCTCATCTCGCTGACGTGAATTTAACTTGCATGTCCTGTCCACCGACTCTAAGCTGTATTCTTAAAAGGAGAAAGCTACTCCAGATATTTGTACCCGATTAATCATCTGCTGTTGAACATCTTAACAAATATACAATCAGACAATAAACAAAACTTATCAACGTACAATTGAATTATACTGTAGTACTCGAATGTGATATCCAAATGAATTAGTTTAGCTCTTTAAATTTAATGTGTCTTGCAACGGTTTCGTTTTCTCTGCGGGTACCAAAGCCGTTTGTGTTAAAGGATTACAAAATATGTAAAGAATAGAATAAACCACCTTTATGATTTATACCTTATCTTTATAGCTTCATTTAAAGTTACATCAAGATCGTCTTTATATCCGTTTTGCTTTTTCTATAAGGCGTGGACGTTATTACATTATAATAATCATAACTGATTGGATCAACAATTAAGTCGTTGTCAATGACACATTGGTTATCTACAGCTGTTGTTCGTCGTCATCTATATCAGATTATCTGCCTATCTGCCATTTGTACATGAACTCCTTTGGCAGAATGCACAAAACCTTGAATAATTCATATCGGCTCTTTTACACTAACATGTTGCCTGTTCACAATCCTATCTTGTCACCTTTTTCTACAGGTAAGTAAACTTATCCAGTTGGTGCTGATGGTAGCTATGGGTCCTGGAATTCGCATATCCTCTTTTACACACTAACCTCTATCGATTTGGTTCATGCTTAGACCATATCGCTCCTGGACTTTGAGGTACTTCCGAGTTGGTTGCTCCACAGCTTCCGTGTTAGTAGAGGAAAAAGTGGCCATATTGAAGTTTCGTAACTACTTTGTTGTTATACCTGATATGGCTTATACCAAAGAGGACATGTTTCCTTCTCCATAAATTCGAATAACATATGTCTTAATGTTGACCAATTTGTCAGGATTGAGATATGGTTGGTTGAAGACTGTAACTTGCACTATTCATTTTCTTTTTCAAGAATGTTGTAGGCTGCCAACTGTTTCTCCTGAGTATAGTTAAGGTCGTGTCACAGCCTGTTCCATCATAAAAAAAGTGAAAGCAGTATTTTAATGGCGCCAGAGTTTCTTTTAATTTAATGATTTCATAGCATTTCTTTTCACATCTGCTTGAATGTGACCATAAGAGAAGCAGCAACTGATCAAAAAGTATTCTAGCAAGATTCTTAAAAGATTTGAATTCGGACATTCAACAGCTACAGATTTCCCGTTTGTAATTTCTTCCATTACTGCTGTCCATATACGACTACTTTTGCTCCTTGTCTATCTCACAATCCACAATGGTTTTGGCGAAGCTTTCACAATATGAATAGCTATCCAAAGTTTGTTTGAGAAAAGCAAATCGAGACGCGAGACGCGAGGGAAGACGATTAATTCTTACGCATAATATAGAATTAACACTGAGTTAACACACCGAGAGCATGAGTATATACTATTAAAGGGGATAAGGATGTCAGAATTACGAAATGTGATACGATATTCTTATCAAGACAATGCTAGCGTAATATCAGATTACTTTTTTTTATTAAAGAAGATGGAAATGGAGAATATTCACCAAGAGACTTCAGAAATGAATGACTTTTTCTGCTCTATGAAATGTGTGGTACTTAGTTACTAGTCAAAGCATACAGTGAGCTTATATGAAAAGATTGATTGATCAGCTCATAGTTTGCTTGCCTTGCGATGAACAGTGTAACTAAGTTTGTAGCGATTACATGACTGCCTATACCGTAAATTACCGCCTAATCTTGTATCTCAAATGAACTTAAAATTGATTCTTCTGTCATCGATTAGATCACCGGTCTCAGGACCAAAGTAAGGCCTTTCGGAGATTAGTATATAATGGTTTCCAGAGCAAGTTTTACAGGAAAAAATCGGAATTAATGATGGACGGGAACCTTGTGAATGCTACCTAGTGTATTCCCTAGAGAGCATATTTGATGCTAAATAATGCATACTTGTCACCTTTGAGAGTTAACACAGTAGACTTTGTTTGAGTAATTTTTCCGTAACAACGCACTTCTTTGGTTTAAACAGTTTGTATCAGTTTAGAATAACAGTTTGTATCAGAAGATTGAGAAATACGAATCATCCAATATGTATAATATGAGTGTGCGACTATGGCAGTCTGTAGTGAAAGATGAAACGGGCGAGCCTGAGAGATTTTACGTTCTATAGCCCAAAAGTTAGAGAGAGAGAGGTAGGTAGACTTATCAATATAGCTTCTTGATAAAATGAGTTAAGACGGCAAAAAACACCTCGAAATTTTTTATAGACGCAAGTTTAAATTTCAGGCTAAGAACGAACACCTCGAAAGAAAACCCTCCAATTATTGGAACGCTTGTTGCTCCCTAAACCACTAATAAAAAATCGTATATCCCCGTCCATCCTCAAAATTATTTCTTTAATAATCGCATCACTTAGAAATCGCTTTCATCCCTGATTAATATCTTTTGAGAGCATGTAGAAACTATTACAATGAAGTCAAGTGACATCCCTGTTAACGTTCTCATTTTAAATAGATTTCTAACGCCGAAGAACCATATTATAAAAATCTTCACCATCTCAGGGATGCCTGCCGTATCTGAGGAGTCCCATCAGCATGTTTATTTTAACGCGCTTTCTCTTTACTAGTTTTACCTTATAAGCTTACTGTGATAATTTTCTTTTCTCAGCTAAAGAATTCTTGTTCATCATGTCACTGGGTGTAAACTCAAATATTTCGAATTTGCAAGTCCTAAGGACAATATCTGCTTCCGTGCTTTCCCATTTCAATCCAACCGATGTCGTCGTTTGTTGAGCATTCAAAGTCATTCCAATCGTTCTAATGCAAGTATCATGGCGGATCTCGACATCTACTGCTATTATCTCACTAGGGAAAAAAGGGACTAGATCGTAGAGGGGGCCAGAAACTTCATTTGTAGGCTATCAAATTGATTCTTCCGTTTCTCACGCATTGGTCAACACTTGGATGCAAAATTTGCACATCACTATACTCAGCAGATAGAAGCCTTGCAGGCAACTACGATATCAGATGATTACAAGAAATTAATAACTGAAGGAAACCACTATTCGCAGAAAAAGAGCCCTTCTAGAGCGAATTTCCAAATGATATGATTATCGAACAGTGCTTAATGAGGCCACGAAATCTTCTGGGGGATTAACTCAACGTCAGACACTACGCTAGCTACATTAATCCTACTCCTATATACTGTTACGATAACTGAAGTTCTACAATGCTTTTGTGGGAAACATTTTGTCATGTGTTGCACGTAGAGCTAACCTTCCATATGTGAAGATATCTGAATACACAAAATGTCAATTCGACTGCGGTGAATAACATATTGGTTTTCTGCAGCTTTCCTTCGTCCACATCTGTATCAGATATTCTTCCCATCTGCCATTTGTACATGAGATCTCGGGTAAGATACACAAAACATTGAATACTTCATATCGGCTCTTTTATACTAAAATGTGGCTCGTTCACAATCCTATCTTGCAGTCAATTTTTATCTACAGGTAAGTTTATCCGGCCGGAGCTGATAGTACCTGTGTGGGTCCTGGAATTCGTATACATTAACTTCATTCGATTGGGTTTATGCTTGTACGTTTTCGCCATTCTGGATTTTCACTTGTATTGTCTTAGCGTACAGGATACCCCAAAGTTCTTCTATACCATTTTCTGAACTAATGTATCTAATCGTGCTTTGAAATTACTTTGTGGAAACTTCTTGAGGGCGGAAAACTTTGGACAGTTCAGAAATTTCTTCAGCTGCACAACTTTAAAGTATAATGTCTGATGTAGTAAAGTAATAACAGTTGTGCTTTGTCAACTTTTGTTACACTTATATATTGTATGCAAAGGGGTAGAATATATAGTACTGGTACTTGAGTTGAATTATTAAGGATATCCAGAATGACTAAACAGCTTATATCAAAAGGACGTGTGTGTATCTTACCGTTTCCCAATCGTAGTGGCGTAGCTTTCACAAAATCAATAGCTATCCAAATGTTGTTTGAGAAACTGATATCGATAGGCAAGACGCGAATGTAGACTTGATTAAATCTTCCGAGTAAGAACGAATGGACACACCAAGAATATGAGTATATAGCATTAAAGGAGTAAGGATGTCAAAAATACGAAGTGTGATACGATATTCTTATCAAGACAATGATAACGTGATATCAGATTACTTTTTCATTCAAGAACTTGAATATGGAGAATTTTCATTGAGACTTCTGAAATGAATGACTTTTTCTGCTCTATGTAATGTGTGGCACATAGCTGATAACCAAGCATACAGTTTGTCTATATGAAAAGATTATTTGATTAGCCTACAGGTTGGTTGCTTTGTGATGATCAATGCTACTAAGTTAGTAGCGACCATAAATATTTTCCACCTAACCGTCTAAGAGAAGATCTCAAATGAACTTTAAATCATTCTTTATTTGTCTTATGGTTATATCAGTGTCTCAGACAAACAGCAAGGCAATTTCGGAGGTTAGAATATAATAGGTTCCATAACAAGTTTTACAGGATATAATCGAGAAAATATTATATCCTCCCTGTTCCTCTCCCTGCCCTGTTCCTCTGTTGCCCTCCCTGTGCTGGAGACATTTTAGATAAGAAGTGTCTACTACACTGTCATGTTTAAGGTGTTGGTAGACAGAGAGACAGTCACTCACGTCATTCAGCTGTAAATGACAAGAGCGCTGATATCTGAACAAACACAATCAATGAGAGAACCATCAGAATACAGAAAAAGACTTGATGGGATGACTTTGGTTCATAGATGGCCATTTTGCTCTGGACTCTCTCCGACTCGGGCTCATCTTTTTCAACTGGGCTCTCGCTCATTTATCCCTTTGGGAATCGTGTTCGGGCTCACTTCCCTCAGTTGGACTCGCGCTGACTTATTTCATTGGCGCTCGGGAAAGCGCTTAATTATTGAACCCGAGAACGGTCGAGCGCGAATGCCGAGCTAGCGAGCGTTGAGCTCGTGAGTGTGGATGCCCATGAAATGGGCTGATTAATAGCATACATCCTCCTCAAATGTCCACCACTAATAAAGTTACAATTAATCTGAATTTTTAACTTTTCATACAGCCCAAAATATTATCTGAGTCGATATTTGTTAAAAAAATGTCAGTCACTATTGTATCGATTTTCATTGTTTCTGCTTTTATAATCTACGTGGGTAGAACTATCATTTAGTTACAAAATAAATAATAAATTTTTTCTTGTCCTTAAATAGAAATATCTGACACGTTAATACTGAAATTTTGTTAAAAGATCTGCTTTAACAAAATAAATTTAATAAGTTTCACAAGACATAATTTGTTTGTGCAGCCGAAATTTGCAACTGTTGACTGATTGCCGTTTAGCGTCCACTTTCGTCGGCGAGGCTATGAGAATTAGACCTATAGGTTTAACGAGGAATTCGACCCACTGTCGTTCAATGTTCTCCCACTCGGAATTGACCCAGGACCCCATGCCCCAAAGGTTCGCGTGCAAGCCAGTGAGATAGGGTTTGTATGTTGTGTTAGGAATAAAATACGTTACAGGATGATATACTGATTGTAAATATTATAGTGCAAGTATTGGACGATTGTGTGGTAAAAGGAGAAATATAAATTTGGACAAATTAAAAAAAAGGCCTGAAAAAAACTGTAGGATATATGAAACAAATAAAACTTAGGAAAAGCCACTTCAGCAAAACGAGAAGGATTTATTTGTGGTTAAACAGTTTAATCATATTATTATTAATTTCGCACAAATGTGCCACACATCATAGCATGGGCGGCGATTAGAGGGGCAAATGGGGACATTTCACCCCCCCACTCTTTTGAAATGACCCATTAATGTCCCTATATAATTTCATATGGAAATATAAAGTTTTTGTATGTATTAAAATTCATAGAATGAAAATGGTGCCATAAAATATTTGCCGTTCCGTGAGTACGTATTAGTTAAGAAAGCTACAAGAGTTGCGTTTTAATTGCCAGGAAAAATGGCTCAAAAATTAACCTATGCGAGTGTACTTTCATATTCATTTCTTCTTACAAGGTCTCGATATGTTAGTCAGCCGCTTTGGAACTAATTGAGATAACATTTCGCAGAAATAGAAGTCCTTCATAAGCAGTGTTTCTTTCAGAAACAATGTTCGGGGGGGGGGGAGCTGCAAACCTAAACTAAACTGCGGTGCGGACCCAAAGCTATGCGTTTACGATACCCTCTTCTTATTAAAGGGAGAAGTAAATCCAAGGTTTTTAAATTTCTACGCCAATTTATAATGTGAGTTATGTAGCTCTAAAAGCACTTTTGATTCGTGTTTAAGTCCTACGTACGCAACACAAGATCCTGCGGCCTCCGGTTTGGTGTTCAATTTTTTTACTAGCTGTAAGCCAACAGGAATTAAGGAATGCATGCCGAGGTCCGCTGCTGACTTCTAAATTTCTCAGAATTTACGATGGAACTTCTAAACCGTTTAGCCTTAGCAGACACCTCAAAAGAAACCCCTCGAATTATTGGCACGCCATTTGCACCCTAATCCACTAATTAAAAATCGAACATCCTCTTCCATCCTCAAAATTATTTTTTTAATCACCACATCACTCACAGATCACAACGAAGAATACTATTACAATAAAGTCAAGAGACATCCGAGCTAATGTTCTCATATAAGTTGATTTCTGACTTTACAGATGCACATTACAAAAAGCTTCAGAAGCTCAGTGATGCCTGCCCTATCGCAAGTGACACATCAACTTGTCCTTCATTTTAACGCGCTTTCTCTTCACTAATTTTACGAAAGCAATAACTTACGAACTCACCGTAATATTTCTTTTTCTTAGCTAATGACTTCTTGTTTAGCACGTCACTGGATTTCGCACGTCACTCGAATATTTCGAACTTGCAAATGCTAACGAATATATTAGCTAGTATAGTTTTCCCATTTCTATCCACCGGATCCCGTCGATTGTACTGAAAGCAAACTTATTGCACTCGTTCTAATGCAATTATTATGGCGGATCTCGATATCTATTGCTTTTATTTTTTTTTATCTAAATGCATCCTGATATTTACAATTAGTAATACCTTTAATTCTGCGGAAAGCCAAAGCCGGCAGCTCTGTAGATAATCTTAAATCCTTTGCCATGTGTAAGTAATGTTTTGACAGAATTTAGTGTATTACAGCGTGTGAGTTGCAATAGAAAAATCCTAATCTCACTACGCTTCACATCAAATATTACTATGTTGGTTGTAGTGCATGCTATCTGGTTGCATTCGTTTTATTAAAAGAGCAACACGTATCTCGAAATCTCTTAGTAATATGTTGTCTAAATGTTTCGTGAAGTCTGCACTTGCTAATACAATTTTCTCTGAAAACAGTCTGAAGTATAGATATCTGTGTTTTTCGACTTTCTTCTTGCCAGTGTTAACGCATCTTAGGTGGACTGTGCTGCGAATGTACTCTAGGCAGTTTGCCATGATATTCCGCTCTCTGAAGCGAACACCTATGCAGAATTCTACACACGACTTGGAGCTTTTTTTTTAGTAAAGGAATTTACTTGGTGATCTAGGATGGCTTTTGTCAAAGGCCATGGATATGCTCGCAAACATACCAGGCCGAATGTCAGGCTTTTGAATTTTGGAGATGAGTACATTTCCCAAGCCTTAACTGCTGACGATTAATCGGGTACACTTTGTGGAGTAGCTCTCTGCTCTTGGGAAGATACCCTTGAGTCGGCCGACAGGACACGCAAGCTCTATACACGTTAGCGAGAAGAGGTAGTGTTTAGTTGAATAAATAAGAACAAAAAATTCTTCTTGTTGATGATTCCGTTTCAGAAATGAAAGATGTCGTAAAGCAAATGCAGTTGGTGCACTAGCCCGCTACTGAGTGGAAGCTTACCAGAAAATTACTCACCGGTTAGAAAACGTTGCGACGATTCAGAAATTCAAATCCTCTAATAAGCTTAATTAGAGTGTGCTATTATGGAAGTCTGTAGTACAAGATGAACCGCGTGAGTCAGTGAGATTTTAAGGTTTTTTTAGCCTAAAGGTTAGTGTGAGAGATACATAACGTTATCAATATAGCATCTTGATAAAGACGCCTCGAAATTTTTTATATACAAAAAAAAGTCTGTCAATTGATAATATTCTTGATTTGGGTGTTCGTACCTGTTCAACCAGGCCTGTATAACTTTTTTGTATCGCGAATCTTTAGTAATTCACCGGCAGGACTTGTCTCAAAGGTTAAGAGAAGCTGGCATGGTTTTACAAGCAAATAAAATATCTAATTACCTAAGGATACACTACTAGAGTTTGAGGCCAATAAAATGCATGCGAATCCTTTACAAGCTTACGACTATAAGTGTAAAATAACTGATATGAAAAGTTGGTAAGCTTTGTGGGCTTCTGTCTGCAAAGCAGCTTGGTACAGTCGCTATAGAACAAATTGTTAATAATTGATGATCCTTATGTCATATAAAACCTAGGGCAATAAGTTGAAACCAATTCGGTTCGACCTGTAGTACAGCTTTTAATCTTACGACCAAGTCTAGGATAAAAATTTATATGCAGTGAACGCATGTACAGAATATCTAAACATCGTTCTTTACTAAGTTTTTAATCTTTGATTGTATGCAGGAGAGTCGAAAAATAAACGGTAGTTACTAAATTTTAAGTGTCCTTGCAGGTGGCAGGATCCTTGGAGTCAATCATCTGGGGCAGCACGCTTCAAAGTCATATCACTTGAAACTTCGCTCCAGAAGGCCTCTTTTTTGCGAATTGTGAAAGTTACATGAGTTGTTAATATCTTGTAATCCACTGGTACCGTAGTTGCCTCCAAAACTTCCATCTGCTGAGTATAGTGACGTTCAAATTTTGCATAGATGAGATGACCAGCTGCGTGAGAAAACTGAAGCAATATTTAATTGCCTACTAATGATGTTTCTAATTCCCTGTTCGTTCTAGTCCCTTTGATGCATAGCAATAGGTTTCTGACCTTCTCTATACACTCCAGCCAAAGTTTACCGGTACGGTAAAGGTCATTTCTTAATTTTGAGATTCCTAGATATCGTCTTTTTCATTTTCTTACTGAGTCGTACCACTTAAAGAACCGTGGATTTACTTCTCCCTATAATAAAACGATAGTATCACAGACGTATATACTTTTGAGAACGTACTGCTGTTTGTTTTATGTGGGCCCTTGGGGTTGAAAAAATTGTGATACCAATTAAAAAAACTTAAGTATTAATTTATCAATGATATTCAAGCAATAGCTATACTTCTCGTTTATATGCAACTATAATACTATTTCACAGTGCTTCCTGCTGAAGAAATCAAATTAGCATTTAAACGGTCTCACCTTTTTCTTCATCGTTAGGATGATAGGAACTGTTTAATCCAAAGAGCTGTGTTCTTACGGAAATGTTAGTTATACAAAGTCTCATATGTGTCAATTCTCAAAGCTATCAAATATGCATTTAGTTAACGTCTTTGCAGGTCACTGGAGCTTACATACAGAGTTGTGTAAGATACACTAGGTTCCAGTCTATCATTAGTTAATTTTCCCGATTTGGTTCTGTGATACCTTCTATGAAACCCAATATATTCTAATCTCCGAAACAGTCTTACTTTGTGCCTGACCCGTGATGAGGATCGATGAGACAAATAAAGAATCAATTTAAGTTCTTTTGAGATCTTTTCTTAGAGGGTTAAGTTGAATATATGTACGGTATATCATCTGAGCGGCACGTTGAGATGATGCCACCTTCCTAGTGTGATAATATCTCAATTGGCAAGAATATCAATTCGACTGTAGTGAATATTCCCGAGTCTCTGTTGACTTGTTTTAAAACCCACACGTAGATCGAAAAGTCCTTCTACACGCAATGGTGTGAACTAAAAATGGGAAGTGAAATCTGCGTCAAGTACTCATATAAATTATTTCAAGCACTATTTTCATCTTATATTTTATGGATATAAAATACTATTAGACATGGAAAGTGCCGAAAGACAAAAAAAATATCTTTAAGTTAATATCTGAACTTTTCCCCCTACTAACACGGCAGCTGTGAAACATCATCTCGGAAGTACCTACAAGTCCAGGATCGAAAAAATCTAAGCATGACCCCAACCGAATGAGGTTAATGTATGCCATTTTCCCACCCAGCTCATATCAGCTCCAGCCGGATAAGCTTACTTACCTGTAGATAAAAAGTGAATGTAAGATAAGATTGTGAACGAGCCACATTTTAGTGTAAAAGCAGGATATTATGTTTGTTATATTATGTAAAGCAGGTTTTGAGCATTCTGCCAAAGGACTTTATGTACAAATGCGAGATCGGAAGAAAGTCTGATATAGATGATGACGAACAACAGCTGTAGAAAAACATTATGTTATTGACAAAGGCTTAATTGTTGATCCAATCAGTTATGTTTAATATATTGTAATTTCGTCCCCACCTAAGAAAAATGGACATGAATACGATCTTGATGTAAATTTAAAGAAGTATGATGACTAGGCATTTAACGGTGGCGGTTTAATATTCTGTTTACATATTTTGGAATCCTTTAACATGAGAGGCATTGGTACCCGATGAGAAAATGAAACTGTAGCTGAACACATTTAATTTGATGAGTTAACCCACTCATTTAGATATAACATTCGCGTACTACAGTATTATTCAATATTACGTTTATAACAATTGTTTATTTTTTATTGTTGTCTGTTAAGATGTTAAACAACAGTTTACTGCCTAAAAGGATTCTACCATCTGCAAGGACACTTAAAATTGTGTAATTACCGTTTAGTTCTCAATTCTGCTACTAAGAATCATAGTTTAACATTCTTAATAAAGAGCAATGTTTGGATATTCCGCACATACAAACATTCCATGTACATTTTTTATCCAAGACGGGGTCCTAAGAATGAAAGCTCTACTACACGTCGATCCCAGTTGGTTTCAAATTATTGTCCTAGGTTTTTATACGACATAAGAATAATCAATGCTTACTGCTCAGCGCCTTGTTCCTTTGCGGCTGTACCAAGCTGCTTTTCAGACAGAAGCCAACGAAGCTTTTCTTTTTTGTATAACAGTTATATTACACATACTGTAGTAAGGTTGTAAAGGATTCACATCCAAGTTGTTGCACTGAAACTCTAGTATATGATCCTTATGTAATTAGCTATGTGATTAGATGGTAGAACCTGTGAGACTAGTCCGATAATTACTAAAGCTAGCGTAGTAAACCACTGTTTCACGATACAAAGGAGTTATACGGGCAAGGACGAACAGGAGTAGAACAGAGACATCAACAAAATTTTAAATTGGCAGATTTTTTTTTATGAAGTTAGTTAACTTTGGGAGATTTTCAGTTTACACCTGAAACATGTAAAACTTTCCCAGGCACACTTCCAACATCTCGGGCGAGAAGCAATAATTTCTGGTCTTGGGAATAGTGTTCGAGAACTTACTCTCCTGCGCAAAGAAAGTAAGTGAGACTGCGATTAACTGTCGATTAGCCAGAAAGTTAAACTTGCGTCTAAAAAAATTTTCGAGGCGTCTTTTGTAACTTGACTCACTTCTTCAAGATGCTATATTGATAACGCTACCTATCTCTCACAGTGATCTTTAGGCTATAGAACCTTAAAATCTCTCTGGTTTGCACGGTTCATCAACAGACTGCCATAATCGCGCACTCTGTTTAAGCTCCCCTCTAGGATATACTCATGTATACCCCTCAAATATACTCATGTACTTTTTGTGTCAAAGCTGTCTTACCCGTAAGAATTAATCGTCTTCACTCCCAAAGCTATACATCAGTGACACCCTCGTCATATTAAAGGGAGAAGTAAATTCACGTTTTTTAAAATGGTACGCCTTTTTATAATGTGAGATAAGTAACTCTAAAAGACCACTGCTCCGTTTTTAAGACCACAAGTTTCTGAGGCCTCCGATTCGATGTAGAATCATTTTTCTGACTGGAAGCTATTAGGAATTAAAGATTACATGGCGATGTCCAATGATGACTTCTAAATTTTCAGAAAAAACTTACAAGCCGCTTAGCCTTACCGAACAACTCGAAAGAAAACCTACAGATTATTAGCACGCCTTTTGCACCCTAAACCGTCACAAAGTCCTTACACTTCTGTTATCATTACAGTTTTTCTGAAATAAGGATTAATCTTACTAACGTAGTGTCTGACGTTGAGTTAATACTTCAGTAAATTTCGTGGCCTCATTGAGCACTGTTCGATAATGATATCACTTATAACTTCGCAACTGTTTTTCTGTGAATTGTGAAAGTCCCTTGAGATCATAATTTCTTGTAATCATCTGGTACCGTAGTTGCCTCCAAGGCTTCCATCTGCTGAATATAGTGATGTGCAAATTTTCCAAAGAAAATATGACCAGCTGCGTGAGAAAACGGAAATATTAATTTAATTCCCTACAAATGACATTTCTAATCCCCAGCTCGATCTAGTGCCTTTGGATGAATTTCAATAGGATTTTGACATTCTCTACATATTGCAGCCAAGGTTTACAGGTTCGCTAAAGGTCATTGTCTTAATTTTGAGATACCTAGATATCGTCTTTTTCATGACGCTTCATTCCCTTGTATATGTTGCATATTGATTTTATCATCCACAAATTGTTGAATAAGATCGCAGGTCTTAGATTTTGTCATCTCCTCAGAGGGTTGTAAATCTCTTCATAAATAAACGTAAAGGTCGCCCAGCAAAGTCTAGAAGCGAGTTCTCAATGATCTTCAGTAGTAATAAAGCATTCTACTAAGAGGATACGCCAAGGTTATTCTATATTTTTTCCTGACAATGTATCCAATCGTGCCTAGAAATTAAGTGGAAACCTTCTAAGGGCGGTTCATTTTTGAATGGTTGACAAATTTCCTTAGCTGCAGGTAGGATTTCAACATCTTTAAAGTATAATGGCTGATCTAATGTAATAACACGTGTTTTTTCCACTTTTATTGTACTTATTTTCTGTATGCAAAAGCGTAGAATAGAATATTGGTACTTGATAATGAATTATTGAAGAATTACAGAAGGACTTGTCTGCTTATATCGAAAGTAGAGGTGTGTATGTCAGCATTTAACAATCGATGTGGCGAAAGCTTTTACAAGATGAAAGCTATCCAAATGTTGTTTGAGAAAAAGAAATTGACACGCGAGAAGCGAGCGAAGACTTGATTAATTCTTCCGAGTATGACCGCCTTGACACACCAAGAACATGATTATATAGCATTAGAGGGAAAAAAGATTTCATAATTACCAAATGTGATACGATATTTCTATCAAGACATTGCTACCGTGATATCAGATTACATTTTCATTCAAGAACTTGGATATAGAGAATTTCATCAAGAGCCTTCTCAAATGAATGACTTTTCTGCTCTAAGAAATGTGCGGCTCTTAGTTATTAATCAAAGCATACAGTGAGCTTATATGAAAAGATTATTTGATTAGCCAGCAGTTTGGTTGCTTTGTAATGACCAGTTTTCGAAAGCACACAGGATTACTATACCATAAATATTTTCCAGCTAACCGTCTAATAGAAGATTTCAAAAGATCTTAAAATCGAATCTTTATTTGTCTCATCGATCCTGATCACGGGTCTCAGGCCCTAAGTAAGGCTGTTTTGGAGGTTACATTATAATGGGTTCCATAGAAAGTTTTGCAAGATACAGTCAGGAAAATAATATTAATGATAGACCGGAACGAAGTGAATCCTACTCAGCTCTGTATGTAAGCGCTAGTGAGCAGCAAGCACGCTAATTAAATGCATATTTGATAGCCTCGAGTGTTAACACACTTCAGACTAGGTGTAAATAATATATTTGTATGTACACGACTCTTTGGATTAAACATCTTTTATCAGGGTAACAATCAAGAAAAAGGTGAGATCGTTATGTGTGCTAAGTTGATTTCTTCAGCGGGAAGCACTCTCAGATAGCATTCTAGTTGCATATAAACGGGAAGTTTAGCTATTGCTCGATTATCAATGATCAATTAATACTTTTGCTTTTTACATTTGGTATCAGAACCTCTTTCAACCCCAAGAGCGCACCTAAAAAAAACAGCTGTACGTTCCGAGGCTATACGTGTAAAATACCCTCGTCTTATTAAAGGGAGAGGTAAATCCACGGTTTTTTAATTGGTACGTTTTTCTATAAGGTGAGTTAAGTAGCTCTAAAGGGACTACTTATTCGTTTTTGAAACATAGCTAAAGATCAAAATATCCTGCGGCCTCCGATTCGGTGTTGAATTCCTTTGCTAGCTGCAGGCCAATAGTAGTTTAGGAATACATGCTGATGTCCACCGCTGACTTCTAGATTTCGCAGCATTTTAAAAAGGAATGTCGAAGCCGTTTAGCCTTACCGGACACCTCGAAAGAGAACTCTCGAATTATTGGCACGCCTGTGGCCCCCTAAACCACTATTTAAAAATCGAACATCCCCGTCCATCCTAAAAATTATTTCTTTAGTCACCTCATCACTTAGAGATCGCTCCCTTTCATGATTAATATATCTTTTAAGACAATGTAATATACTATTAGAATGAATTCAATTGACATCCACGTTAATGTTCTTAATGTTATCATTTTAAGGTGATTTGAGACGTTGCAGATGCATATTACAAAAAGCTTCACCAGCTCACGGATGCGAGCCCTAACGCGAGTGACCCATCAACTTGTCAATCATTTTAACTTAATTTCTTTTTACTAATTTTACGAAAACAATAATTTACGAGCTCACCGTGCTATTACTTTTTTCTCAGCTAATGATTTCTTGTTTCGCAAGTCACTGGGTTTCGCATGTCACTCGATTAATTCGAATTTGCAAGTCCTAAGGACTGTATGAGCAGCCGTGCTTTCCCCATTTCAATCCACCCGCACTCGTCCGTTGTACTGCACGCAAACGGATTCCACTCATTCTAATGCAAGCATCATGAGTGTTCTCGACATCTATTGTTCCTAACTTTTTATCTAAATGCATCCTGATATCAACAATTCGTAATAACATTATTGCTGCAGAAAGCCACACCTGCAGCCTTGTAGATAAATCTTAAATTTTTTGCCATATCAAAGTAATGCTTCAACAGATTTTAGTCTACTACAGCATATAAGTTGCAATTGAAAAATCCTAATATCACTACCCTTCCTATCAAATATCACTATGTCTGGTTTGTTTTAGTATTAAAGTTGCATATCAACGAGAAGTATAGCTATTGCTTAATATCGTTGATAAATTAATACTCAAGTTTTATTACATTTGGTATCACAATTTTTTCAACCACAAGGGCCCACCTAAAACAAACAGTTGTACGTTCCCAAAACTATACGTCTGTGATACCATCGTGTTATTAAAGGGAGAAGTAAATCCACGGTTTTTTAAGTGGTACGCCTCTCTATAAGGTGAGTTAAGTAGCTCTAAAAGCACTACTGCTTCGTTTTAGGAACCTAGTAAAAAAACACAAGAACTTGCGGACTCCGACTCAGTGTTAAATTGCTTTAGAAGTTGTAAAGCAAGAGGAAATTCGGAATACATGTCGATACCCACTGCTGACTTCTAAATTACGCAGGATTTTAAGGAAAAACTTACAAGCTGGTTAGCCTTACCGGACACCTCGGAAAAGAACCCTCGAATTATTGGAACGCCTGTGGCACCCTAAACCGTAATTAAAAATGGAAAACCTCCGTCGAATTTGAAAATTATTTCTATAATCACCGCACCACTTAGAGGTCGCTATCATCCCTGATTAATATATCTTTTAGAAAATGGAGAATACTATTACAAAGAAGTCAAGTGACTTTACTGATAACGTTCTCATTTTAAGGTGGTCTGACATTGCAAGTGAAAATTTCAAAAGGCTTCACCAGCTCCGGGATGCCTGGCCTATGGCTAATGACTCATCAACTTTTTCATAATTTTAACGCGCTTTATCATTTCTAGTTTTACGAAAACAATGCATTAATAGATCAACCTGATATACATTCTTTCTGAGTTTAAGACTTCTTGTTCCACATTTCTCTGGGTTTAAACTCAGATATTTCGAATTTGCTAGTCCTAAGGACAATATTAGCTCCTTACTTTTCCCATTTCAATCCATTACAGAATTACAGACGGACTAGTTTACCTATATCAAAGGGAGATGTTTGTAAATCACAATTCCACAATCGTTGTCGCGAAACTTTCACAAGATGGATAGCTATCGAAAGGTTAGTTTGGGAAAAGGGAATCGCGAGACGCGAGTGAAGACTTGATAAAATCTTCCAAGTAAGACACCATTGACACCTAGAACATGAGTATATAGCATTAGAGGAGAATAGGTTGTCAGAATTACGGAATGTAAAACGATATTCTTATCAAGACAATGCTGCCGTTATATCACATTACTATTTCATTCAAGAATTTGTATATAAACAATTTATACAGGCCTGGTAGAACATGTGTAGTACACAGACATCAGCAATAATATCAATTGACAGATTTTTTTCCTACTTAGCTTATTAGACTTTAGGGGACTATCAGATAAATCCCCCGATATAAATGTTCCAAGGCTCACTTCCCATATCTTGGAACAGAAGCCTCAAATTACTTGGATAGCTCTTGGGAATAGTGTCGGAGAACTTAGTCTCGCAGGACACAGAACATAAAGGAGACTGAGAGAAACTTTCGATTAGCCGAAAAGTTTAACGCGTCTATAAAAATTTTCGAGGGGGCTTTTGCAACTTTGACTTACTTCATTAAAGTTTTATATTGATAACGCTCCGTATCTCTCTCACTATCCTTTAGGCTATAAAACTTTAAAATCTCACTGGTTCACTCTGCCATTTAGCACACTCTTATTAAACTTATTGGAGGAATTGAATTTTTCAATCTTCTCAACGTTTTCTCAACGGTGAGTAAATTTCTAGTTAGGTTACGCTCAGGAGCAGACAACTACAGAACTGTATTAGCTTTTCAACACCTTACATACGTGAGACGGAATGATCAACCACAAGAATTTCTATAATCATATTTATTAAAATCACCTCATCTCGCTGACGTGAATAGATGTTGCGTGTCCTGTCCACCGACTCTAAGGTGTATTCTCAAGAGCAGAAAGCTACTCCAGAAATTTGTACCCGATTAATCGCCACTTGTTGATGCTTACGAAGTGTACTCATCTCTAAAACTGAACCAGACTGTCATCTTGATGTACTTTTAAATGAAGCCATAGAGAGAAACAAGGTACAAAACATGAAGGTGGAATATGAAGGCCACGAAATCTTCCGGGGTATTAACTCAACGTCTGACGCTATATTAGCAAGACTAATCCTTTATTCCTAAATACTGTTACGATAGGAAAAGATCTACAGGACTTTTGTGGGAAACAGTTAGTCATCTGAGCGGCACGTTGGGTGATGCGTCCTTCCTAATGTGATAATTTCTCAATTCTCAAGAATATCAATTCGAATGCGGTGAATATTGCAGTCTTCAAATGATGAAAACAGTTTTCGAAGGAGCAAAAGATAGTTGTATATGGACAACAGTAATGCAAGAAACTACAAACGGGAAATCTGTAGATGTTGATGGGTCTGATACAGGTCTTTTAAGAATCTTGCTAGAAGACTTCATGAGCATTTGCTGTATCTCTTAACAAACAAGCAGAACTGAAAGGAAATGTTAGGAAATTATTAAATTTGAAGAAACTCTAGTCTTTAAAATTCTGCTTTCGCTTTCTTCATGATGCAACAGGCTTAGACACGACCTAAGTTATAATCAGGAGTGAATAGTTCCAGGCTACATTAACCTTAAAAATGAAAAAGGACTGTACAAGTCAGTCAAAATCTTAAACCAACCAAATATCAATCCTTACAAAATGGTCAAGATTAGACATTTCTTATTCGTCAATATGGAGAAATAACATATCCTCGCACCTACAAGCCACATTAAGTATAAGGATTTTTTTCATGCTTAGACCATATCGCTCCTGGACTTTGAGGTACTTCCGAGTTGGTTGCTCCACAGCTTCCGTGTTAGTAGAGGAAAAAGTGGCCATATTGAAGTTTCCTAACTACTTTGTTGTTATACCTGATATGGCTTATACCAAAGAGGACATGTTTCCTTCTCCGTAAATTCGAATAAGATATGTCTTAATGTTGACCAATTTGTCAGGATTGAGATATGGTTAGTTGAAGACTCTAACTTGCACTATTCATTTTCTTTTTCAAGAATCTTGTAGGCTGCCAACTGTTTCTCCTGAGTATAGTTAAGGTCGTGTCACAGCCTGTTCCATCATAAAAAAAGTGAAAGCAGGATTTTAATGGCGCCAGAGTTTCTTTTAATTTAATGATTTCATAGCATTTCCTTTCAGATCTGCTTGAATGTGACTATAAGAGAAGCAGCAACTGATCAAAAAGTATTCTAGCAAGATTCTAAAAGATTTGAATTCGGACATTCAACAGCTACAGATTTCCCGTTTGTAATTTCTTACATTACTGCTTTCCATATACGACTACCTTTTGCTCCTTGTCTATCTCACAATCCACAATGGTTTTGGCGAAGCTTTCACAATATGAATAGCTATCCAAAGTTTGTTTGAGAAAAACAAATCGAGACGCGAGACGCGAGTAAAGACGATTAATTCTTTCGCATAATATAGAATTAACATAGAGTTAACACACCGAGAGCATGAGTATATACTATTAAAAAGGATAAGGATGTCAGAATTACGAAATGTGATACGATATTCTTACGAAGACAATGCTAGCGTAATTATAGATTACTTTTTTTATTAAAGAAGATGGAAATGGAGAATTTTCACCAAGAGACTTCAGAAATGAATGACTTTTTCTGCTCTATGAAATGTGTGGTACTTAGTTACTAATAAAAGCATACAGTGAGCTTATATGAAAATATTGTTTGATCAGCTCATAGTTTGGTTGCCTTGCGATGAACAGTGTTACTACGTTGGTAGCGATTACATGACTGACTATACCGTAAATATTTTCCGCCTAATCTTGTATCTCAAAAGAACTTAAAATTGATTCTTCTGTCATCGATTAGATCACCGGTCTCAGGACCAAAGTAAGGCCGTTTCGGAGGTTAGTATATAATGGTTTCCAGAGCAAGTTTTACAGGATACAATCGGAATTAATGATGGACCGGAACTTTGTGAATGCTACCTGGTGTATTCCATAGTGAGCATATTTGATTCTAAATAATGCATATTTGTCACCTTTGAGGGTTAACACAGTAGACTTTGTTTGAGTAATTTATCCGTAACAACGCAATTCTTTGGATTAAACAGTTTGTATCAGTTTATCGTAGATTTCTTCAGCAAGAAGCACTCTGAAATAGTATTTTAGTTGCATATAAACGGGAAGTATAGCTATTGCTTGATTATCATTAATAGTTAAGTTTTTTACATATGGTATAACAACATTTTTCAATCTCAAAAGCCCACCTAAAAAATCCGCTGTAAGTTCCCAAAGCTATACGTGTGCGATATCCTCGTCTAATTAAAGGGAGAAGTAAATCCACGGTTTTTTAAATGGTACGCCATTGTATAATATGAGTTAAGTATCATTACTGCTTCGTTTTTAAGACCTACCTAAAGAACACAAGATCCTGCGGCCTCCGATTCGATGTTGATTAATTTACTAGCTGTAAGCATAGCAATAATTATTAACTAATACATGTCGATGTCGTCTGCTGACTTCTAAATTTCACATCATTTCTTCGAAAGAAAACCCTCGGAAGATATATCTAGGTCGGTGGACAGAACAAGGAACCTTTATTCACTTCAGCGAGATAAGGTAGTGTTGAATTGAATAAATAAGATTACAGAAATTATGCTTGTTGATCATTCCGTCTATGATATGAAAGGTGTCGAATAGCTAATAGAGTTTGTGCATTAGTCTCCTCCTGATCGGAAAGTTACCGCACATTTACTTACCGGTAAAAAAAAGTTAAGAAGATTGAGAAATACGAATCATCCAATATGTATAATAAGAGTGTGCGACTATGGCAGTGTGTAGTGAAAGATGAACCGGGCGAGCCAGAGAGATTTTACGTTCTATAGCCCAAAAGTTAGAGAGAGAGAGGTAGGTAGACTTACCAATATAGCTTCTTGATAAAATGAATTCAGACGACAAAAAACACCTCGAAAATTTTTATAGACGCAAGTTTAACTTTGAGGCTAAGAACGAACACCTCGAAAGAAAACCCTCGAATTATTGGTACGCTTGTTGCTCCCTAAACCACTAATTAAAAATCGTATATCCCCGTCCATCCTCAAAATTATTTCTTTAATAAACGCATCACTTAGAGATCGCTTTCAACTCTGATTAATATCTTTTGAGAGCATGTAGAAACTATTACAATGAAGTCAAGTGACATCCCTGTTAACGTACTCATTTTAAATAGATTTCTAACGTCGAAGATGCATATTACAAAAATCTTCACCACCTCAGGGATGCCTGCCGTATCTGAGGAGTCCCATCAGCATGTTTATCTTTTTAACGCTCTTTCTCTTTACTAGTTTTACCTTATAAGCTCAATGTGATAATTTTCTTTTCTCAGCTAAAGAATTCTTGTTCATCACGTCACTGGGTGTAAACTCAAATATTTCGAATTTGCAAGTCCTAAGGACAATATCTGCTTCCGTGCTTTCCCATTTCAATCCAACCGATGTCGTCGTTTGTTGAGCATTCAAAGTCATTCCAATCGTTCTAATGCAAGTATCATGGCGGATCTCGACATCTACTGCTATTATCTCACTAGGGAAAAAAGGGACTAGATCGCAGAGGGGACCAGAAACTTCATTTGTAGGCTATCAAATTGATTCTTCCGTTTCTCACGCATTGGTCATCTCTTGGAAGCAAAATTTGCACATCACTATACTCAGCAGACGGGAGCCTTGCAGGCAACTACGGTATCAGATGATTACAAGAATTTAATAACTGAAGGAAACAACTATTCGCAGAAAAAGAGCCCTTCTGGAGCGAATTTCCAAATGATATGATTATCGAACAGTGCTTAATGAGGCTACGAAATTTTCTGGGGGATTAACTCAACGTCAGACACTACGCTAGCTACATTAATCCTATTCCTATATACTGTTACGATAACTGAAGTTCTACAATGTTTTTGTGGGAAACATTTTGTCATGTGTTGCACGTAGAGCTAATGCCACCTTCCATATGTCATGATATCTGAATACACAAAATGTCAATTCGACTGCGGTGAATGACATATTGGTTTTCTGCAGCTTTTCTTCGTCCACATCTGTATCAGATATTCTTCCCATCTGCCATTTGTACATGAGATCTCGGGTAAGATACACAAAACATTGAATACTTCATATCGGCTCTTTTATACTAAGATGTGGCTCGTTCACAATCCTATCATGCAGTCACTTTTTATCTACAGGTAAGTAAGTTTATCCGGCCGGAGCTGATAGTACCTGTGTGGGTCCTGGAATTCGTATACATTAACTTCATTCGATTGGGTTCATGCTTATACGTTTTCGCCATTCTGGATTTTCACTTGTATTGTCTTAGCGTACAGGATACCCCAAAATTCTTCTATACCATTTTCTGAACTAATGTATCTAATCGTGCTTTGAAATTACTTTGTGGAAATTTCTTGAGGGCGGAAAACTTTGGACAGTTCAGAAATTTCTTCAGCTGCACAACTTTAAAGTATAATGTCTGATGTAGTAAAGTAATAACAGTTGTGCTTTGTCAACTTTTGTTACACTTATATATTGTATGCAAAGGAGTAGAATATATAGTACTGGTACTTGAGTTGAATTATTAAGGATATCCAGAATGACTAAACAGCTTATATCAAAAGGACGTGTGAGTATCTCACCATTTCCCAATCGTAGTGGCGTAGCTTTCACAAAATCAATAGCTATCCAAATGATTGAGAAACTGATATCGATAGGCAAGACGCGAATGTAGACTTGATTAAATCTTCCGAGTAAAAACGAATGGACACCAAGAATATGAGTATATAGCATTAAAAGAGTAAGGATGTCAAAAATACGAAGTGTGATATGATATTCTTATCAAGACAATGATACCGTGATATCAGATTACTTTTTCATTCAAGACCTTGAATATGGAGAATTTTCATTGAGACTTCTGAAATGAATGACTTTTTCTGCTCTATGTAATGTGTGGCACATAGCTGATAACCAAGCATACAGTTTGTTTATATGAAACGATTATTTGATTAGCCTACAGGTTGGTTGATTTGTGATGATCAATGCTACTAAGTTAGTAGCGACCATAAATATTTTCCACCTAACCGTCTAAGAGAAGATCTCAAATTAACTTTAAATCATTCTTTATTTGTCTTATGGTTATATCAGCAGTCTCAGACACACAGCAAGGCTGTTTCGGAGGTTAGAATATAATAGGTTCCATAGCAAGTTTTACAGGAAATAATCGAGAAAATATTATTAATGATAGACAGGAACTTAGTGAATCCAACACAACTCTGGATGTAAGCCTTAGTGATCTATAAGGACACTAATTACATGCATATTTGAAAACTTCGAATGTTAACACACAGGTGACTTTGTTTAAGTAAATTATCTACAATTAGTAACACCATTATTTCAGCAGAAAAACACAGCCGGCAGCCTTCTAAATAAATATTAATTATTTTGCTATATGAAAGTAATTTTTGACCATATATTAGTCTATTACAGCGTGTGAGTTGCAAGTGGAAAATTCTATTGTCACAACGCTACACAGATGTAATTAGGTACGTGATTACCTTCTAGAACCTGTGAGACGTCCTGCCGATGAATTACTAAAGCTAGCGTAGTAAAGCACTGTTTCGCGAAACATAGGAGTTATACGGGCCAGGTAGAACAGGTGTAACAGAGACATAAACAAAATTATCAATTGACAGATTTTTTTTTGTACTTAGATTACATTGGGAGATTACGTTAAGTACACCTGAAAGATATGAAACTTACTAGGCTCACTTCCCACATCTTGGACCAGAAGCCCTGAATTTCCTCCCTAGGGTATAGTGTTGAGAACTTGCTCATCTTGCTGCCCAAATAAAGTAAAAGAGAATTCGATAAACTTTCGATTAGCCAGAAAGTTAAGCTTGCGTTAATAAAATATTTCGAGGTGTCTTTTGCAACCTTGCCTCACATTTTCAAGACGCTATAATGATATTGCTACGTATCTCACACTAAACTTTAGTAAATAGAATTTAAAATTTTCTCTGGCTCGCAAGGTATATCTTGCAGTAAAGACTGCCATATCGCACACTTATTATGCTTATTGGAGGATTTGATTTTGTCAATCTTCTCAACGTTTTCTCACAGGTCAGCAATACGATTCTGATTTTCACTCGATACTACAGCGAAACTATGGCTATGGCTTACACGAAAGAGGACATGTTTCCATCTCCATAAATTACGATTAAGATATGTCTAATGTTGACCATTTTGTCAGGATTGAGATATGGTAAGTTGAAGACTCTAACTTGCACTATTCATTTTCTTTTTGAAGAATCTTGTAGGCTGCCAACTGTTTTTCCTGAGTATAGTTAAGGTCGTATAAAAACCTGTTCCATCATTAAAAAAGTGAAAGCAGTTTTTAATTACGCCAGAGTTTCTTTCAATTTAATGATTTCATAGCATTTCCTTTCAGTTCTGCTTGTGTCTTGCTATAAGAGAATCAGTAAATGCTCAAGAAGACTTCAAGCAAGATTCTTAAAAGATCTGAATTAGACAATTAAACAGCAGATTTCCCGTTCGTAATTTCTTCCATTACTGCTGTCCATATACGGGTAACTTTTGCTACTTGTCTATCACACAATTAACAATGGTTTTGGCGAATCTTTCACAATATGAAGAGCTATTCAAATTTTGTTTGAGAAAAGCAAATCGAGACGCGAGACGCGAGTGAAGACGATTATTTCTTTCGAGTAAGACAGAATTGACACACCGAGAGCATGAGTATATAATATTAGAAGGGGAAAAGGATGTCAGAATTATGAAATGTGATACGATATTCTTATCAAGACAACCCGTTACGGAAGTAAGAATATAATGAATGGGATTAATAGCAAGCTTAACAATTTTCCGTAGAAGATTACTTTTTTAATTAAAGAAGTTGGATATGGAGAATTTTCCTCAAGAGACTTCTGAAATGAATGACTTTTCTGCTCTACGAAATGTGTGGCACTTAGTTACTAATCAAAGAATACAGTAAGCTTATATGAAAATATTGTTTGTTTAGCTCACAGTTTGGATGCTTTGCGATGAACAGTGTTACTAAGTTGGTAGCGATAACATGACTGACTATTCCGTAAATATTTTCTACCTAATCGTGTATCTCAAACGAACTTAAAATTGATTCCTTATTTTTCTCATCGATTAAATCACCGGTCTCAGGCAGAAAGTAAGGCCGTTTCGGAGGTTAGAATATAATGTAATTCTACGTCGTTTCGTTTTTGAGTCGTAAAGATTCGAGTATTAGTTAAGAAGATATAGTCAAAAACTAACACTATGAATTCGTAGAGGCGGCAATATTTATAGCCGACATATTGGATTCTCACGATCTGTCAGAGTTATGCCACTTCGATTCCTGCTTAGTTGGATCAGGGAAACTACATATCCGAGTGGCACTTTTAAACACAAAGTGCAGGATACTTCTTGTAAGATCCCCTACTTAGTAAGCCCGTTACGGAGGTTAGAATATAATGAATGGGATTAATAGCAAGCTTAACAATTTTCCGTAGCAAGTATATTACGCTCATGGTCGTAAGCTTGTAAAGGATATTGGCCTGAAACTCTAGTAGGTGATCCTTATGTAGTTAGGTACCTGATACCTTGTAGAACCAGGCCAGTTTTTCTTGGCCTGTGAGAGTGGTCCTGCCGATGAAATACTAAAGCTAGCTTAGTAAAGGATTGATTCGAGATACAAAGAAGTTTCCAGGGTACGGTAGATCAGGTGTAGAACAGAGACATTAACAAAACTAATAATTGACATTTTTTTTGTACCTTGTTTACTTTGTGAGATTCTCAGTTAAGTACACCGGGAAGATATAATACTTAAGTTCACTGTGGACATGTTGAACCAGAAACCTGAATCCTCCCCTTGGGTATAGTGTTCAAGAACTTACTCATCTTGATGCCCAAAGAAATTAAAAGAGACTGCGATAAACTTTCGATTAGCCTGAAAGTTAAACTTGCGTCTTAAAAAATTTCGAGGCGTCTTTTGCAACCTAGACTCACTTCATGAAGGTGCTATATTGATAACGCTACGTATCTCTCACACTAATCTTCAGTAACTAGAATTTTAAAAAATCTCTGGTTCTCAAGGTTCATCTTGCACTACAGACTGCCATATCGCGGACTCTTATTAAGTTTATTGGAGTATTTGAATTTGCGAATTTTTTCAACGTTTTCTCACAGGTGAGTAAATTTCTAGTAACCTTCCGTTCAGGAGCAAACTAGTGCACAATCTGTATTATCTTTTCAGACACATTACATATCGAAGACTGAATGGTCATCAAGGAGAATTTCTGTAATCTTATTTATTAAATTCAACACTACCATATCTAGCATTCCTCATTAATATCTCTTTTGAGATAATGTAGAAAAATATTACAATGAAATCAATTGACTACTGCTAATGTTTTCATTTGAGGGTGATTTCTGAAGTTGCAGATGCACATTACAAAAAGCTTCAACAGCTATGAAAGCCTGGCCTATCGCTAGTGACCCATCAACATGTCCATCATTTTAATGCGTTTTCTCATTACTAGTTTTATGAAAACAATACCTTTTTAGCTCAACCGATATACATTCTTTCTCAGTTTAAGACTTCTTGTTCCACATGTCACTGGGTTTAAACTGGAATAATTCGAAGTTGGATGTCCCAAGGACAATATGTACTACCGTAGTTTTCCTATTTCAATCCACCTGAACTCGTATGTTGTACTGCATGCAAGCTGATCCCACTCGTTCTAATGCAAGTATCAAGGCGGATCACATCTACTGCTATTATCTTTTTATTTAAATGCATCCTGATATCTACAATTAGTAATACCATTAATTCTTGAGAAAAGCACACCTAGCAGCCTAGTAGATAATTTTAAATATTTTGCCATATCAATGTAAAGTTCAAAAGATTATAGCCAATTACAGCGAGTGAGTTGCCAATGAAAATCCTAATCTCACTACGCTTCTTATCAAATATTACTATCTGTTTGGTTGTAGTGCATGCTAACTACTTGCATTCGTTTTGATAAGAGAACAACTCGTATCTCGACATCTCCTCTTAGTAAAATGTTGTCTAAAGTTTCGTGATGTCCGCTCTTGGTAACACAATATTCTCTGAAAACAGTCTGAACCATAGACAACTGTGTGTTTCGTCTTTCTTCTTGCCAGTAATAACAGCTCTTAGCTGGACTCTGCAGGGAATGTACTTTAGGCAGTTTGCCATGATATTCCGCTATATGAAGCGAACACCTATGCAAAATTCTACCCAAGACTTGGTGCTTCTATTATTTTTAGAGGAATTTAATTTGAAATCTACGATGGCTCTAGTCGACAGCCATTTATTTATATGCTCGGAAATATACCAGACCAAATAACAGTCTTTTTCATTATTAGAATTTAGTACACTTCGTAAGCCTCAACTGCCGGCGATCAATCGGGTACATTTTTTGGGGAAGCTTTTTGCTCTTGAGAAGATATCTTTTACTCGGTTGACAGGACACGCTAACTCTATTGACGCAAGCGAGATGAGGTAGTGTTGAATTTAATAAATATGATTACATACATTTTTATTTGTTGATCTTTCCGTCTCAGATATGAAAGGTGTTGAACAATTAGTGGACTAGTCTGCTCCTGACCGGAAGCCTAACAGAAATACACTCACTGGAGAGAAAACGTTGGGAAGATTGAGAAATTCAAACCCTCCAATAAGCTTAATAAGAGTGTGTGATTATGGCTGTCTGTAGTGCAAGATGAACTATGCGATCTAGAAAAATTTAAAGGTTCTATAAGATTAAAGATTACTGTGATTGATACGCAGCGTTATCAATATAGCGTCTTCAAAAAGTGAGGAGAGGTTGCAAAAGACACCTCGAAATATTTTATAGACGCAAGTTTTACTTTCAGGCTAATCGAAAGTTTATCGCAGCCTCTTTTACTTTATTTGGGCAGCAAGACGAGCAGATTCTCAGACACTATACCCAAGGGAGGAAATTCAGGGCTTCTGGTCCAAGATGTGCGAAGTGATCCTCGTAAGTTACTGATCTTTCGGTGTACTTAACCCATTTGGTGCAATATTTTTTCTTGTGCTATTTCTGATTGAGTGCTACATATTTTCTCATACATAGGACACATATACAAAAGAAAAATAGTTTTGATTGTATGTACCGGGGTACGAATTGTACAGCCTATCCTATATATAGGATATTGTCCTTTTGGGTTGACAATACTACAAACTAAAAACAATTATATTTATTTTTTACTAAGCTTTATTAAGCAATGTTTTCAAGATTGCATACCCTTACAATGTGTCTTAGCAAATTTACATCGCACTTTTACACTAACGATGGTAATTATCAAGCGCGGAACAGCACTCAAGCCAACCTGGCATTCCTGACATTATGTTATCGGCTTTTTTTTGACATCCTTGACATGTTTGCTTTCCTTTCTCATTTCGTATTGGGGTATGTTTGCTATGTTTCCGTGCTTCAGAACACTTTTTGTACAATCCCTGAAGCCGCGGACGAAAACTTGTCGATGCTAGAAGGGGGGGGGGGGGGGCGCGTGAACTTGGCCCCCCAAATTTTTTTGCTTGTAGCTCCTACACTAATTAAGCACTAACGGTAGGGGTTGGTGCAATAAGAAGCACTAACGATACACTACGATTGACACTAATTTTATCGTTAGTGCTCAAAGCGGGGGGGCAAGGTTCACGGACGTCTTTAAGTACAATCCCTGAAGCCGCGGACGAAAACGTGTCGATGCAGACTGTGAGAGCACTGCCATTCTAGAAGATCCTAGAAATTCTGTGTGAAATCTGTGTGAAATCTGTGAGAAATCTGTGTGAAATTCTAGAAGATCCAAATTACGTAAGTGCCAGAACCGATAGTTTCCATCTAGCAACTAAAGCAGTTTACACAACATTTGTAATTAAGTTCCAATGCCACTTATTGCCCTTGATCTTGATTGGGTATAAGCTCATCAATTTGTAAATAAATCTACGCCAGCATTGAATTTGTTATATGAAGCAATACATGAATTACTTTGATGTTTTCTATACGCCCTTTGTTATTTCATGTTACTGTTTCCACACAATCAATGGAATCACTATTCGTTACAACAGTCCAATCAGTTATGATTATTATTTTGTAATAACGTCCACGCTTTTTAGAAAAAAAAATGACATGAAAACGATATACTTGTAAATTTAAATGGAGGAATAAAGACAAGGTTTAAAATATGTTTAACAAAATTTTTATACGTATTTAACACAGATTTTATTTAAATTTTTAGCCCACAACATTGCGTGTAGAAGGACTCTTCCTTCTACGTGTGGGTTTCATAACATAAGTCAACAGAGACTGCAATATTCACCACAGTCGAATTGATATTTTTGCGCTATGAGGTATTATCGCACAAGGAAAGTAACATTAGCTCAATCTGCCGCTCAGATGACAACGGTTTCCCACAAAATTCCTGTAGAACTTCTGTTATCGTAACAGTCTCTTCGAATGAAAGATTAACCTTGCTAACGTAGTGTGTGACATTGAGTTAATCCACCAGAAAATTTCGTGCCTTCATTAAGCTGTTCGATATTCATATCACTTGGATTTTCATTCCAGAAAAAATCTTTTTCTGCGAATTTTGATTGTTCCTTGAAGTGTTAATTTCTTTAATCCTCTGATACCGTTGTTGCATCCAAGTCTTCCATCTGCTTAGTACAGTGATATTCAAATCTTGCATTGAAAAGATGACCAGCTGCGTGAGAAAAGAGAAGCATTAATTTAATTGCCACAAATTAAGTTTCTAGTCCCATTTTCGATCCAGTCCCTTAGGAATAATAGCAATACGATTCTGACCTTCTCAATATACTGCAACCAAAATTTACCGCTTCGGTATAGGTCATCGTATTAATTTTGAGATTTCCACGACATTGTTTTTTTCATATAGGTTTATTTCCTTGCAAATGTTGCATTTTGTTTTCCTCATCCAGACATTGTCGAATAAGATCGCAGATCCTAGATTTTGTTATCATCTCAGAGGGTTGTAAATGCATTCATAACCAGATGTAATGATCGCCTAGCAAAGTCTAGAATCGACTTTTCAATGTTCTTGAGTAGGCATGGCATTCAGCATTTTCACTAAATTTGTCTTAGCGTACATATTACCCCAAAGATTTTCTATACCAATTCCTGACATAATGACTCCAATCGTGGCTAGAAATTCCTTAAGTGTAATCCTCCTAAGGGCGGTACAACTTTGGACAGTTCTGAAATTTCTTCAGTTGCAGGTACGATTTGAACACCTTTCCAACATGAAAGCTGATCTAATGTCATAACATGTTCTTTGTCTGCTTTTCTTCTTTTTTCTTTGGACTTTGTGTCTCGAGATGGCACAATCGAAGATCTGCGATCTTTTTCAAAAATGTCTGGTTGAGGAAATCAATATGCAACATTTACAAGAAAATGAAGCGGCATGGAAAAAAAAATAAAACGATATCGAGGAATTATCAAAATTAAGACGATGACCTTTACCGAACTGGTAAATTTTGGTTCATATATAGAGAAGGTCAGAGTCGTACTGCTAATCATTCAAAGGGACTAGATCGATGAAAGGACTAGAAACTTTATTTGTAGGCAATTTAATATTACTTTCGATTTCTGACGCAGCTGGTCATGTTTTCTATGCAAAATTTGCACATCACTATACTAAGCAGATGGAATCCTTGGAGGCAATTATGTTATCAGATGATTACAGGAAATTAATAGCACAAAGAACTTTCACAATTCGCAGAAAAAGAGGCCTTCTGGGGCGTAGATAAAAGTTATATAATATCGTACAGTGCTTAATGAGTCCACAAAATAATCTTGGGGTTTACTCAACGTCAGACACTACGTTAGTAAGATTAATCCTTCTTTCGCAAATACTGTTACGATAACAGAAGTTCTAAGGACCTTTATGGGAAAAGGTTTGTCATCTGAAGGGCACGTTGAGCTAACGCCACCTTCCTTGAGTGATCATTACTCAATCCACAGGAATGTCAATTCGACTCCGGCGAATACTACAGAGTCGCTGTGGTTTTCTGTTTTAAAACCCACACGTAGAAGATGGTGTCCATCTAGACGCAATGGTGTGGACTAAAGATGACTAATCATACCTGCGTTAATTACATATATAAATTATGTTATGCGCTTTTTTCATCTAATATTTTACGGATATAAATTACAATTAGACACGAAAAGTCCCGAAAGACCAGAAAGAGCTTCGCGAAATATTTAAAACGATAGAATTTTATTCTGCCTTTGAAGCGACGTCAATTCAATCTTAGTTCCAAAGGTCCAAAGGTTATTTGAGACAAGGAAATCGACACGCGAGACGCGAGCGAAGATTTGATTAAATGTTCCGAGTAAGACAGTATTGACTCACCAAGAAAATGAGTATATAGCATTAGAGGGAAAAGGATGTCAGAATTACGAAATGTGATACGATATTCTTATCAAGACAATGCCACCGTTAAATCAAAATACTTTTTCATTCAAGAACTTGGATATAGAGAATTTTCATCAAGAGACCTGAAATGAGCGACTTTTTCTGCTCAATGAAATGATTGCGCTTAGTTACTATTCAAAGCTCACAGAGAGCTTATATGAAAGATTATTTTTTAGCCCACAGTATGAATGCTTTGTGATGACCTGTTTTACAAAGCTAGTAGGGAACACAGGACTGACTATATCGTAAATATTTTCCTCCTAACCGTCTAAGAGAGGATCTCAAGAGAACTTAAAATCGATTCTTTATTTGTCTCATCGATCCTGATCACCGGACACAGTCCCAAAGTAAGGCTCTTTCAGAGGTTAGAATAAAATGAGTTCCATAGAAAGTTGTACAGAATACGATCAGGAAAATATTGTTAATGAAGACCGGAACCTAGTGAATCCTACAGAACTCTGTATGTAAGCCCTAGTGAGCTGCAAGGGCGCTAATTAAATGCATTTTGAAAGCTTCGAGTGTTAACACACAGGTGACATTGTTTAAGTAAATTATCCGTAAGAATCTTTTGGATTAAACAGTTTGGATCAGGCTAACGATCATGAAATAGTGAGAGCGTTATAAGTGTTAAGTAGATTTCGCCACCTGGAAGCACTCTCAACTAGTATTGTACTTGCTTATAATCGGAAATATAGCAATTGCTTGATTATCATTGATAAATTGATACTTTTGTTTTTACATATGGTTTCACAACCATTTTCAATCCCAATGGCCCACGTAAATCAAACTTCTATACGTTCACAAAGCTATACGTCTGTGATACCTAGTGATGTGAGGTGTAAAATTTTCCGCTATATTTTTCCGATAATTTTTTTTAATTCTTGAAAAATATCAGTAATCAAGTAACAATTCCTCAGCAATCATCAAATTGGTTGGATTCATGTACAGAAATGTGAAATGAAAGATCGTTTATAGAATCTGAAAATTTTCATGTCTCAGACAATTTTCAGTACTATGTAGGAACAAGTTAAACAATTTCTCATGTATGGAAATACCTTCTGTCTTATATGGAAAAATAGAACTTTTTATGATTCGGAAAATTTTCAAAATTTGAAGCAAAAGGTAAGACAGCTTTTAGTAAATCGGAAACTTTTGTTGCTCTTTAGAAACAAGTGAAATTAATTTTACTTTACAGGAATTCAATTTTGTGGCTGAATGTGCAGTTAAAAATTCCACCTAATATCAAAAATTGTACGGCTTATGAAATGTTTCATCCACTTGTTTCTACATTGTGATGAAAGTTTTCCGATTCATTAAAATTCCTTACATTTGTTTCTATAGAGCATTAGAACTTTGCGAAACACAAAAAGTTGTTTTACTTTTTCCTTCAAAATAATGAAAAGTTTTAGACTCAAAAATTTCTTCAATTTTTAAATACAAGACAAAATATTTCGATTTATAAAACTGTTTCACTTGTTCTTATATAGTACTGAAAATTGTGTAAGCCATGAGAATATTCAGATTCTTTAAACGATCTTTCACTTTCTAACATTTTTATACATGATTTCATCAATTTTATGAATACTGAGTATCTCTTACTTGATCACTGATATTTGTTAAGAGCGGAAAATTTTCCGAAAGATATAGAAGAAAATTTTCAACCTAACATCACGACTAAACAACGATGTAGGAATGTGGAATATGTTTTTATGACTCGGGGAATTTTCATCGCTGTACAGGACATACAATTCTACGATTCATGAAAAATAGTTTCACATGTTCCTACATAGTACTTAAAATTGTCTGGACTAAGAAAATTTTCAGATTCATTAAACGATCTATCTTTTTAACATTTCTATACATTATTTCAATAAATTTTATGAATACTGAGGAATTGTTACTTGATCACTGATATTTGTTAGCGGAAAATTTTCCTGAAAAGTAGAGAAGATAATTTTCCAACTCACATCACGGCTATACAACAATGTAGAAATAACTGTTTTTTTTGTTTGTTTTTTTTTTTGAATCGGAATATTTTCCGGAAAATTTTCATCACGGGTGATACCCTCGTCTTATTAAAGGGAGAAGTAAATCCACGGTTTTTCAAATGCTACGCCATTGTATAATGTGATTTAAGAAGCTCTAAAAGAACTACTCTTTCGTTTTTAAGACCTTGGTATACAACACAAGACCCTGCGGCTTCCGATTGGGTTTCAATGCCTTTGCTAGCTGCAAGCCAATAGGAATTTAGGAATACATATCGATGTCCACCGCTGACTTCTAGATTTCACAGCATTTTAAGAAGGAACGTCGAAGCCGTTTAGCCTTACCGGACACCTCGAAAGAGAACTCTCGAATTATTGGCACGCCTGTGGCCCCCTAAACCACTAATTAAAAATCTAACACCCCCGTCCATCCTAAAAAATTATTTCTTTAGTCACTTAGAGATCGCTCCCTTTGATGATTAATATCTCTTTTAGACAATATAATATACTATTAGAATGAATTCAATTGACATCCACGTTAATGTTCTTAATGTTATCATTTTAAAGTGATTTGTGACGTTGCAGATGCATATTACGAAAAGCATCACCAACTCACGGATGCGAGCCCTATCGCTAGTGACACATGAACTTGTCAATCATTTTAACTCAATTTCTTTTTACTAATTTTACGAACACAATAACTTAGGAGCTCACCGTGCTATTACTTTTTTCTCAGCTAATGATTTCTTGTTTCGCAAGTCACTGGGTTTCGCATGTCACTCGATTAATTCGAATTTGCAAGTCCTAAGGACTGTATGAGCAGCCGTGCTTTTCCTATTTCAATCCACCCGCACTCGTCCGTTGTACTACACGCAAACTGATTCCACTCATTCTAATGCAAGCATCATGGGTGTTCTCGACATCTACTGTTACTAACTTTTATATCTAAATGCATACTGATATCAACAATTCGTAATAACATTATTGCTGCAGAAAGCCACACCTGCAGCCTTCTAGATAGATCTTAAATTTTTTGCCATATCAAAGTAATGCTTCAACAGATTTTAGTCTACTACAGCTAATGAGTTGTAATTGAAAAATCCTAATCTCACTACCCTTCTTATCAAATATCACTATGTCTGGTTTGTTTTAGCATTATAGTTGCATATCGACGAGAAGTATAGCTATTGCTTAATTATCATTGATAAATTAATACTCAAGTTTTATTATATTTGGTATCACAATTTTCTCAACCACAAGGGCCCACATAAAACAAACAGTTGTACGTTCCCAAAACTATACGTCTGTGATACAATCGTGTTATTAAAGGGAGAAGTAAATCCACGATTTTTTAAGTGGTACGCCTCTCTGTAAGGTGAGTTAAGTAGCTCTAAAAGCACTACTGCTTCGTTTTAGGAATCTAGGAAAAAAACACAAGATCTTGCGTCCTTCGACTCGGTGATAAATTGCTTTAGAAGTTGTAAAGCAAGAGGAAATTCGGAATACATGTCGATACCCACTGCTGACTTCTAAATTACGCAGGATTTTAAGAAAAAACATACAAACTGGTTAGCCTTTCCGGACACCTCGGAAAAGAACCTTCGATTTATTGGAACGCATGTTGCACCCTAAACCGTAATTAATAATTGAAAACCTCCGTCCAATTTCAAAATTATTTTTTATAATCACCGCATCACTTAGAGGTCGCTATCATCCCTGATTAATGTATCTTTTTAGAAAATGGAGAATACTATTACAAAGAAGTCAAGTGACTTTACTCATAACGTTCTCATTTTAAGGTGGTCTGACGTTGCAAGTAACAATTTCAAAAACAATTTCAATTTCAAGGAATTCATGCAGATGTCCACTGCTCACTTCTAAATTTCACAGTCAGAAAAGCAGATTGGTACAATCACAAGGAAACAAGGTGCTTACAAGCTTTAGCTAAGGTGAGGTAGTTTTGAAATTAATAAATAAGATTACTGGAATTCTTTTTGTTGATACTTCTGATATTCGAAACGCTAAGACTGTTGGTGCACTAGGCTGCTACTGAAGGTTACCAGGAATTTTCTCACCGCTGAGAAAACATTTATATGATTGAGAAATCCTAATCCTGCAATAAGCTTTATAAGAGTGAGATCGTTCAAAAAGAAAAGGAATTCTATAAGTTAGCGTCTTCAACCAATCAGATCTCAATCTTTACAAAATGGTCAAGATTAGACATTTCTTAATCCCCTGTATGCAGAAGGAAACGTATCCTCTTTGGTATAAGCCACATTAGGTATAACAAGGAAGTAGTTCCAAATCATCAGTATCGCCACTTTTCCCCCTACTAACACGGCAGCTGTTAAACATCATTTCGGAAGTACCTACAAGTCCAGGAGCGAAATAATCTAGGCATGAACCCATTCGAATGAGGTTAGTGTATGCCATTTTCAGGACCCACACAGCTCTTATCAGCTCCAGCCGGATAAGCTTACTTACCAGTAGATAAAAAAGAATGTAAGGTAAGATTGTGGACGAGTCACATTTTAGTGTAAAAGACAGGATATTAATTATTGCAGCTTTTGAGCATTTTGACAAAGGAGTTTATATACAAATTCGAGATCGGAAGAAAGACTGATATAGATGATGACGAACAACAGCTGTAGAAAATCATTCTCTTATTGACAAAGGCTTAATTGTTGATCCAATCAGTTATGTTTAATGTATTGTAATTACGTCCCCACCTTATAGACCTAAGAAAAATGGACATGAAGACGATCTTGATGTATATTTAAATGAAGTATAATGACAAGGCATATAACATGGTGGCGGTTTATTATTCTGCTTACATATTTTGGAATCCTTTAAAATGAGCGGCATTGGTACCCGATGAGAAAACGAAACTGTAGCAGAAAACATTTAATTTGATGAGTTAAACCAACTCATTTTGATATAACATTCACGTACTACAGTATTATTCAAATTACGTTTAAAACAATTGTTTATTTTTTATTGTTGATCTGTTAAGATGTTAAACAACAGTTTACTGCCTAAAAGGATTCTGCCATCTGCAAGGACACTTAAAATTGGGTAACTACCGTTCTCAATTCTCCTACTAAGAATCATAGTTTAACATTTTTAATAAAGAGCAATGTTTGGATATTCTGGACATACGAACATTCCATGTACAATTTTATCCAAGACGGGGTCGTGAGAATGAAAGATCTACTACACGTCGATCCCAGTTGGTTTCAAATTATTGTCCTAGGTTTTTATGCGACATAAGAATAATCAATGTTTACTGCCCAGCACTTGGTTACTTTGCGGCAGTACCATGCTGCTTGTCAGCAGAAGCCAAAGAAGCTTACCTATTTTGTTTAACAGTTATATTACACATACTGTACTAAGGTTGTAAAGGATTCACATCCAGGTTATTGCACTGAAACTCTAGTAGATGATCCTTATGTAATTAGGTATGTGATTATATGGTAGAACTTGTGAGACAAGCCCTGCCGATAATTAGTAAAGCTACCGTAGTAAAGCACTGTTTCACGATACAAAGGAGTTATACGGACCAGGGAGAACAGGAGTAGAACAGAGACATCAACAAAATTAGCAATTGGCTGAATTTTTTTATGTACTAAGGTAACTTTGGGCGATTTTCAGTTTACACCTGAAACATGTAAAACTCCCCAGGCTCACTTCCAACATCTCGGACCAGAAGCAATAATTTGTGGTCTTGGGAATAGTGTTCGAGAACCTTATTTTACTGACTGGAAGCTACTAGGAATTACGGATTACATGGCGATGTAAAATGATGACTTCTAAATTTTCAGAAAAAACACAAGCCTTACCGAACAACTCGGAAGACAACCAACCCACAGATTATTAGCACGCCTTTAGCACCTTAAATCGTCAGAAAGTCCTTACACTTCTGTTATCGTAACAGTTTTTGTGAAATAAGGATTAATCTTACTAACGTAGTGTCCGACGTTGAGTTAATCCTTCAGAAAATTTCGTGGCCTCATTAAGTACTGTTCGATAATGATATCACTTATAACTTTGCAACTCCTTTTCTGTGAATTGTGAAAGTCCCTTGAGATCTTAATTTCTTGTAATCATCTGGTACCGTAGTTGCCTCCAAGGCTTCCATCTGCTTAATATAGTGATGTGCAAATTTTCCATTGAAAATATGACCAGCTGCGTGACAAACGGAAACATTAATTTAATTGCCTACAAATGTCATTTCTAATCCCCTGCTCGATCGAGTGCCTTTGGAAGAATATCAATAGGATTCTGGAATTCTCTACATACTGAAGCCAAAGATTACAGGTTCGGTAAAGGTCATAGTCTTAATTTTGAGATTCCTAGATATCGCCTTTTTCAAGCAGCTTCATTTTCTTGTATATGTTGCATATTCATTTTATCATCCACAAATTGTTGAATAAGATCACAGGTGTTAGATTTTGTCATCTCCTCAGAGGGTTGTAAATCTCTTCATAAATACACGTAAAGGTCGCCCAGCAAAGTCTAGAAGCGAGTTCTCAATGATCTTGAGTAGTAATGGCCATTATGCATTCTTCTAAGAGCAAACGCCAAGGTTCTTCAATACCATTTCCTGACATAATGTATCCAATCGTGCCTAGAAAATAAGTGGAAACCTAATAAAGGCGGTTCATTTTTCGATGGTTGTGTAATTTCCTTACCAGCTGGTACGATTTGAACACTTTAAAGTATAATGGCTGATCTAATGTAATAACATGGGTTTGGTCCACTTTTATTGTACTTATTTTCTGTATGCAAAAGCGTAGAATAGAATATTGGTACTTGATGATGAATTATTGAAGAATTACAGACGGACTTGTCTGCTTATAACAAAAGTAGAGCTGAGTATCTCAGCATTTTACAATCGATGTGGCGAAGCTTTTACAAGATGAAAGCTATCCAAATGTTGTTTGAGAAAAGGAAATTGAAACGCGAGAAGCGAGCAAAGACTTGATTAATTCTTCCTAGTAAGACAGCCTTGACACACCAAGAACATGAGTACATGGGCGGCGATTAGGGGGGGCAAAGGGGGGCAGTTGCCCCCTCACTTTTTTTAAGTAACCAATTAATGTATATAGTTTCATTTGGAAATGTAACGATTTTGTATGTGTTACTGATTAATAGGAAAAAATGCTGCCATATAATATTTGCTGTTGCGTGAATACGTATTGGTTGTCTTCCCGTGGAGTAAACAAAGCTACAGTAATTGCGTTTTAATCGCCACAGAAAATAACCCCAAAAAAACCTATTGGAGCACAATTTCAGCATACTTTCATTTCTTCTTACAAGAGCTCGATATGTTAGTGAGCCGCTTTGAAGCTAATCGAAAGAACATTATGCAAAAAAGTAGGGCCTATTTCACAAGTTATTCTTTAATTGCACAAAAATTGACAGTTCCTAAAATGTCTTTTCTTCTTTCTAAAGTAAGGAATATCGATTAAAAAGAGCGTGATAAGAAACAACTTCTACCTTTTCCATTGTTTTGTAGTGTAATATACGAGTGAAGTGTTGTGTTTAAGGATGTACGAGTGTATATACAATAAAATTTAGTAAATTGAACATAATTTTAGGTTTTAAGTTTATTTTGTATAACTGAAGTGTGGATTGTAAGTATTGTTGTGTTTTGATGTGTTCCAAGAAAGTGAAATCTGCACCTAATGGCAACGAACATATTTCAAGAAGTTGCAAAAACAAATATTTCTTTAAATGTCGTAGCATATACTTGTATTATTTACTGTCTTTCATTTTCTAAGAGTAATAACATACATTTAATATCATGTGTGGAATTAAATATTAAGTTTTTCATTAATCCTCAGTTTCAAATTAACTTTTGCAAAACAAGCATCATTATTCATTACTATGATTAATATTATCCTTTCTATTTATTTGTTTTGCAAATTTATTAAATAATCTGATCACACAATTTTCCAGACAGAATTTTAAGATGTTCATGAGCAAGGAATCAAATCTCTTCTTACACTTTCGTTGTTTAAGAGTACAAAGGGCTAGTATCTACTTGCGTTGTTCTTCTCAATTTACTTAATAAATTATTATATACGATATACGGTATTTTAACGGAAAATATAGTATCCTATTAGTTATACAACCTTTCGTCAAACAAAATGTTAGAAACAACCAGGAAAACTAACATTTATATACAAATATTCAGATCATGTCTTGCCCCCTCACTTTTAACGTCCAACCGCCGCCACTGCATGAGTATATAGCATTAGAGGGGAAAAAGATTTCATAATTACCAATGTGATACCAATGTGATACGATATTTCTATCGAGACAATGCTACCGTGATATCAGATTACATTTTCATTCAAGAACTTGGATATAAGAATTTCATCAAGAGCCTTCTGAAATGAATGACTTTTTTGCTCTAAGAAATGTGTGGCTCTTAGTTATTAATCAAAGCTTATATGAAAAGATTATATGAAAAGATTATTATATGAAAAGAATATATAAGTGAGCTTATATGTATAGATTATTTGATTAGCCCACAGTTTGGTTGCTCTGTGATGACCAGTTTTCGAACCTCTGGTAAGCTTTCGCTGAGTAGCACACTAGTGCACCAACTGTATTTGCTTTCGACCCCTTTCATATCTGAGTCGGAATGATCAACAAGAAGTATTTATGTAATCTTATTTATTAAATTCAACACTACCTCGTCTCGCTGACGTGAATAGATCTTGCGTGTCTTGTGCACCGACTCAAAGGTATCTTCTCAAGAGCAGAAAGCTACTCCACAAAATGTACCCGTTTAATCGCCAACAGCTGAAACTTACAAAGTGTACTCACCAAACACTGTACCAGACTGTCATTTGGCTTGGTATGTTTGCGAGCATATCCATGGCCGTTGAGCAGAGCCATCCTAGATCACCAAGGAAATTCCATTACAAATTAGGAGCACTAAATCGTCTGTAGAATTCGGCATAGTTTTTCGCTGCATATAAAGGAATATCACAGCACCTGCCTAAAGTTTTTTCTTGTACACTCCAGCTGACAGCCGTTAACACTGGCAAGAAGAAAGTCGAAAAGCATAGTTATGTGCTTAGAACTATATTTCAGAATGTACTCAGAGAACATTGTATTACCAAGTGCAGACATCGCGAAACATTCAGATAATGTTTTACTAAGAAGAGATGTTGAGGTACGTGTTAAAACCAATGCAAGCAGATAGCATTCTGTAAAACCAAGCAGACATAGTGATATTTGATAAGAAGGGTAGTGAGATTAGATTCTGGAGATTATGAGAATGTGAGAATATGAGAATGTGAGAATATGAGAATGTCAGAATATGAGATTATGAGATAGTGAGAATGGGATTCTGGAGCGAAGTTCCAAATGATATGATTATCGAACAGTGCTTAATGAAGTCACGAAGTTTTGTGGGGGATTAACTCAACGTCAGACACTACGCTAGCTACATTAATCGTTCATTCCTATATAGTGTGACGATAACTGAAGTTCTACAATGCTTTTTTGGGAAACATTTTGTCATGTGTTGCACGTATAGCTAATGCCACCTTCCGTATGTGATGAGATCTGAATAAACAAAATGTCAATTCGACTGCGGTGAATGACATTGGTTTTCTCCAGCTTTTCTTCGTCCACATCTGTATCAGATTTTCTTCCGATCTTCCATTTGTACATGAGATCTCGGGTCATATACACAAAATATTCAATACTTCATATCGGCTCTTTTATACTAAGATGTGGCTCGTACACAATCTTATCTTGCAGTCACTTTTTATCTACAGGTAAGTAAGTTTATCCGGCTGGAGCTGATAGTACCTGTGTGGATCCTAAAATTCATATACATTAACCTCATTCGATTGGGTTCATTCTTATACGTTTTCGCCATTCTGGATTTTCACTTGTATAGTCTTAGCGTACAGGATACCCCTAAGTTCTTCTATACCATTTTCTGAAATAATGTATATAATCGTGCCTAGAAATTACTTAAGTGGAAACTTCCTGAGGGCGGTAAACTTTGGACAGTTCAGAAATATCTTCAGCTGCATGTAGGATTTGCACAACTTTAAAGTATAATAGCTGATGTAGTAAAGAAATAACAGATGTGCTTTGTCAACTTTTCTTACACTTATATATTGTATGCAAAGGTGTAGAATATATAGTATTGGTACTTGAGTTGAATTATTGAGGATATACAGAATGACTACACTGCTTATATCAAAAGGAGGTGTGTGTATCTCACAATTTCAAAATCGTTGTGGCGTAGCTTTCACAAAATGAATAGATATCCAAATGTTGTTTCAAAAACTGAAATCGACAGGCGAGACGCGAATTTAGACTTGATTAAATCTTCCGAGTAAGAAAGAATGGACACACCAGGAATATGAGTATATAGCATTAGAGGAGTAAGGGTGCTTGTTGATCATTCCGTCTAAGAAATGAAAGTTGTCGAATAGCAAATAGAGTTTTTGCAATAGTCTATTCCTGATCGGAAAGATATCACACATTTACTGACCGGAAAAAAAGTTCAGAAGATACGAATCATCAAATATGTATAATAAGAGTATGCGACTATGACAGTCTGTAGTGAAAGATGAACCTGGCGAGCCAGAGATTTTACGTTCTATAGCCCAAAAGTTAGAGAGAGAGAGGTAGGTAGTCTTATCAATATATCTTCTTGATAAAATGAGTTAAGACGGCAAAAAACACCTCGAAATATTTTATAGACGCAAGTTTAACTTTCAGGCTAAAACCGAACACCTCGAAAGAAAACCCTCGAATTATTGGAACGCTTGTTGCTCCCTAAACCACTAATTAAATATCGTTTTTCCCGTCCATCCTCAAAATTATTTCTTTAATAAACGAATCACTTAGAGATCGCTTTCGTCCCTGATTAATATCTCTTTTCAGACAATGTAGAAACTATTACAATGAAGTCAAGTGACATCCCTGTTAACGTTCTCATTTGAAGGTGATTTCTAACGTCGCAGATGCATATTACAAAAAGCTTCACCATCTCAGGGTTGTCTGCCGTATCTCAAGAGTCCCATCAGCTTGTTAACGCGCTTTCTCTTTACTAGTTTTACCTTATAAGCTTACTGTGACCATCAGCATGTCCTATTTGCACGAATATTTCGAATTTGCAAGTCGTAAGGACAATTTCCGCTTCCGTGCTTTCCCATTTCAATCCAACCGATGTCGTCGCTTGTTGAGCATTGAAAAACATTCCGATCGTTCTAATGCAAGTATCATGGCGGATCTCGACATTTACTGCTATTATCTCAGTAGGGACAAAGGGACTAATTTGTAGAGGGGACCAGAAACTTCATTTGTAGGTTATCAAATTGATTCTTCCGTTTCTCCCGCATTGGTATCTCTTGGATCCAAAATATGCACATCACTATACTCAGCAGATGGAAGCCTTGCAGGCAACTACGGTATCAAATGATTACAAGAAATTAACAACAGAAGGAAACCACTATTCACAGAAAAAGAGCCCTTCTGGATCGTATTTCCAAATGATATGATTATCGAACAGTGCTTAATGAGGCCACGAAATTTTTGGGGGGATTAACTCAACGTCAGACTCTACGCTAGCTACATTAATCATTCATTCCTATATACTGTTACGATAACTGAAGTTCTACAATGCTTTTGTGGGAAACATTTCTTCATGTGTTGCACGTAGAACTAATGCCACCTGCCATATGTGATGATATCTGAATACACAAAATGTTAATTCGACTGCGGTGAATGACATATTGGTTTTCTGCAGCTTTTCTCCGTCCACATCTGTGTCAGATTTTCTTCCGATCTGCCATTTGTACATGAGATCTCGGGTCAGATGCAGAAAACATTGAATACTTCATATCGGCTCTTTTATACTAACATGTTGTTCGTTCACAATCCTATCTTGCAGTCACTTTTTATCTATAGGTAAGTAAGTTTATCCGGCTGGAGCTGATAGTACCTGTGTGGGCTCTGGATTCATATACATTAACTTCATTCGATTGGGTTCATGCTTATACGTTTTCTCCATTCTGGATTTTCACTTGTATTGTCTTAGCGTCAGGATACCCCAAAGTTCTATATCATTTTCTGAAATAATGTATCTAATCGTGCCTAGAAATTACTTAAGTCGAAACTTCCTGGGGGTGGAAAACTTTGGACAGTTCAGAAATTTCTTCAGCTGCATTTAGGATTTGCACTACTTTAAAGTATAATGGCTGATGTAGTAAAGTAATAACAGATGTGCCTGGTCAACTTTTGTTACACTTATATATTGTATGCAAAGGAGTAGAATATTTAGTATTGGTAGTTGAGTGTAATTATTGAGGATATCCAGAATGACTAAACAGCTTATATCAAAAGGTTTGTATATCTCACTACTTCCCAATCGTAGTGGCGTAACTTTCACAAAATCAATAGCTATCCAAATGTTGTTTGAGAAACTGATATCGACAGGCGAGACGCGAATGTTGATCTGATAAAATCTTCCGAGTAAGAAAGAATGGACACACCAAGAATATGAGTATATAGCATTAGAGGAGTAAGGATGTCAAAAATACGAAGTGTGATACGATATTCTTATCAAGACAATGATACCGTGATATCAGATTACTTTTTCATTCAAGAACTTGAATATGGAGAATTTTCATGGAGACTTCTGAAATGAATGACTTTTTCTGCTCTATGTAATGTGTGGCACATAGCTGATAACCAAGCATACAGTTTGTTTATATGAAAAGATTATTTGATTAGCCTACAGGTTGGTGTCTTTGTGATGATCAATGCTACTAAGTTAGTAGCGACCATAAATATTTTCCACCTAACCGTCTAATAGAAGATCTCAAAAGAACTTTAAATCGATTCTTTATTTGTTTATTGATTATATCAGCACTCTCAGACACAAAGTAAGGCTGTTTCGGAGGTTAGAATATAATAGGTTTCATAGCAAGTTTTACAGGATATAATCGGGAAAATATTATTATTGATAGACAGGAATTTATTGAATCCTACACAACTCAGGATACAAGTTTTTGTGAGCTGTACGAACGCTAATTAAGTGTATATTTATAGCCTGGAGTGTGAAAACACTGCACACTTTGTTTATATAATATGTCCATAAGAACACAACTCTTTAGCCTGTTGAAGCCTAAACCACTAATTAAAAATCGAATATCCCCGTCCATCCACAAAATTATTTTTCTATCACCGCATTACTTAAAGATCGCTCACATCCCTGATTATTATTTTTCTAATTCATTGTATAATACAACTACAATGAAGTCGAGTGACATCCTTGAAATGTTCTTATTTTAAGGTGTTTTCTAACGGTGCAGATGCATATTACAAATAGTTTCACCAGCTCAGGAATGCCTGCCCTATCGCTAGTGACCCATCAACTTGCCCATCATTTAAATGCGCTGTTGTATGCGAATGTGATATCTAAATGAATTAGTTTAGCTCATGAATTAGTTCCGTTTTCTCTTAGGGTACCAAAGCTGCTCGTGAAAAAAAAAAAAACACATCCAAAGCATGTAAACAGACTAAAAAGCCACCTCCATGTTTTATACCCTTTCTTTATACCTTCATTTAAAGTTACATTAAGATCGTCTTTATATCCATTTTTGAGGTCTATAAAGGGGGACGTTATTACAAGATAATCACAACTTTGTGAATTAAAATTTAAGCCGTTATCATTAACATATTGGTTTTCTACAGCTGCTGTTCACATATTGGTTTCATCACCTATATCAAATTGTCTTGCGATATGGCATTTGTGCATGAATAACTTGGCAGAAGGCACAAAACATTTAATACTTCATATCGGCTCTTCTAATCAAACATGTGGCTCGTTGACAGTCCTATCTTGCAGTAACTTTTTATCTACAGGTAAGTAAGCCTATTCAGCTGGAGCTAATGGTACTGTGTGGGTCCCAGAATTTGCATACACTAATCTTATTCATTTGGGTTCATACTTAGACCATTTCGCTCCTGGACTTGGAGATACTTTCGAATTGAATGCTACACAGCTGCCATGATAGTTGGGAGAAAAGTGACCATATTGAAGCTTTGTAAATACTTCCTTGTTTATGTGATATGGCTTATACGAGGAGGGACATGTTTCCTTCTCCATACATTCGATTAAGAATTGTCCAATCTTGACCATTTTGTCAGGATTGAGTTTTGGTTGGTTGAAGACTCTCTCTAACTTGTACAGTTCTTATCCTTTTTAAGGATCTCCAAGGCTGGATTCTATTCTTTTCTCAAGTCGTATAACCTCCTGTTGGATCATGAAAAAAGTAAAAGCAGTCTTTTAGAGACTCTAAAGTTTCTTTAAATTAGATGATTTCGTAGCATTTCCTTTCACTTTTGCTTGCATGTGGGCTTAAGAGAATCAGGAACTGCTCATGAAGTCTTCTACCAAGATTATTAAAAGATCTGAATCAGACCCATCAACAGCTACAGATTTCCCGTTTGTATGTCTTCCATTACACCTTCCGTATACGGCTAACTTTTGCTCCTTCGAAAACTACATCATTTGAAGCCGTCTAGTATTGATCTCCAAGTTTCTCAAGAGCTGCGATTGAATTGTCGTGTCTTGAATGGAAGAACTAAATTCGATCGTTGCAGATTTTCCCGAAAGCTCTTTCTTGTCTTTCGGCACTTTCCGTTTGTAATTGTAATTTATATTCATAAAACATAAGGTGAAAATATCGCTTAGGATGATTTATATACGTAATTGACTCAGATTTGACTTGCCATATTTAATCCACACCATTGCGTGTAGAAGGACCCTTCCTTCTACGTGTGCGTTTTAAATCACCAAACAACAGAGATACTGACATTCTTGACATTGTTGACATTCTTGAGTATTCCGATATCATCACATATGGAAGGTAGCATTAGCTTTACGTGCCACTCAGATGACAAAATTTTCCATACAAAAGCCCTGTAGAACTTCAGTTATCTTAACAGGATTTAGGAATGAATTTTTAATCTGGCTTGCGTAGTGTCTGACCTTGAGTTAATCCCCCATAAAATTTCTTGGCCTCATTAAGCACTGTTAGATAATCATATAATTTGGAACTTCGCTCCAGAAAGGCTCTTTTTCTGCGAATTGTGAAGGTTCCTGGAGTTGTTAATTTCTTGTTATCATCTGATACCGTAGTTGCCTCCAAGGCTTACTTAAAGAACGAAGAACCATTAAACTTTAGCTGTGGTTTATAGGGAATGTCAGAATCGTATTGCTATTCATCCAAAGGGACTAAATCGAACAGAGGACTACAAACTTCATTTGTAGGCAATTAATGCTTACCATTTCTCACGCAGCTGGTCATCTTTTCTATGCAAAATAAGCACATCACTATACTCAGAAGATTAGTAACAGAGGAGACTACCACTCCAATACTAAACTGATGAGTAGCAACTACGGTATCAGATGATTACAAGAAATTTACAGCTCAATGAACCTATACAATTCGCACCAAAAGAGGCCTATGGAGTGAAGTGTCAAGTGATATGATTATGGAAGAGTGCTTACAGAAAGTCACGAAATTTTCTGTGGGATTAAGACTACGTTAGCAAGAATAATCCTTCTTTCCTAAATACTGTTACGATAGCAAAAGCTCTACAGGATTTTGTCATTTGAGCGGCACGTTAAGCTGATGCCACATTCCTGGTGTGTGAATTTCAATTCGATTGCGGAGAATATTGCAGAGTCTCTTTTGCCTTTTCATTAAAAACCCACACGCAGAAAAAAGTGTCCTTCTTCACGCAATGGTGTGGAATAAAAATGGCACGTCAAATCTGCATAAGTACGTATATAAATTAGGTTAAGCGATATTTTCACGTTACATTTTATTTTAATAAATTACAATTAGATAAGCAAAGGGCCGAAAGACAAGAAAGAGCTTTTGTAAATATATGCTTTTGTAAAACGATCGAATTTATTTCTGCCATTGAAGCCACGACAATTCAATTACAGTTCTTGAGAAATTTGGAGATCAATTATAAACGGCTTAAAATGATGCTATCAGTTTCCGAAAGAGTAAAGGTAGCTGTTTACGGACAAAAGTAATGGATAAAACTTCAAACGGGAAATCTGTAGCTGTTGATGTGTCTGATTCAGTTCTTATAAGAATCTTGCTAGAAGACTTCATGAGCAGTTGCTGACTCTGTTAAGGCCACATACAAGCTGAACTGAAAGAAATGCTTAAAAATCGTTAAATTTAAAGAGACTCTAGCGTCATTAAAAGACTTCATTCACTTTTTTCATGATGTAACAGCCTAACAGCCTGTGACACGACCTCAGCTAAACTCATATGAAAATAGTTTGCAGCCTTCAAGATCCTTAAAAAAGAAAAGGAATTGTGCAATCTAGTCAAAGTCACAACCAACTAAATCTCATTACTGACAAAATGGTCATGATTAGACATTTTTATTCGCCTGTACGGAGAAGGAAGTAAGTTCTCCCTGCTATAAGCCATATCAGGTATTACAAGGAAGTAGTTACAAAGTTTCAATATAGCCATTTTTCCCCCTACTACCACGGCAGCTCTGCAGCATTCAATTCGGAAGTACCTCTAAGTCCAGTAGAGAAAAGGTCTAAGCATGAACCCAATCCATTGAGGTTAGTGTATGCGAATTCCAGCACCCACACAGCTACCATCAGCTTCAGTCGGATAAGCTTACTTACGTGTATAAAAAAGTGAGTGCAAGATAGGATTGTGAACGAGCCGCATGTTAGTGTAAAGGATCCGATACGAAGTATTCAAGGTTTTGTGAATTCTGCCAAGAGAGTTCAGTTACTAATAGCAGATCGAAAGACATTCTGATATAGTTGATGACGAACAACAACTATTCTAATACGAATATGTCATTGATAACGTCTTAATTGTTGATCCAACCAGTTATGATTATTATATTGTAATAACGTCAATACCTTATAGACATAACAAAGTGGACATGAAAACGATATTGATGTATCTTTAAATGAAGATATCAATAAAAGGTATAAAACATGCAGGTGGTTTGTTGTTATGTTTACTTAGTATTTTATCCTTTAACACAAGCGGATTTAGTACCCGAGGAGAAAAACAAACATTTATTTTATCGAGCTAAATTAATTCATTTACATATCACATTCGCATACTACAAGTATCTTTCAATTGTATGATTATAACAATTATTATATATTTTTTTGATTGTTAATGTGTTATGTTCAAAAGCAAGTGATTGACCCCAAGGTTCCTGCCATCTGCAAGGACACTTATAATTGTGTAACTACCGTTTAGTTTTGACTCTGCTACAATCAATCAAGGTTTAACAATCTTAATAAAGAACGATGTTTGGATTTTCCTTACATGCAAACCCTATATGTACGTTTTTATCCTAGACGGGGTCGAAAGATTGAAACCTCTACTGCACGTCGATCCCAGGTGGTTTCTACTTATTGCCCTAGGTTTTATAGGATAATCAATGCTTAGTGCTAAGCACTTTGTTCCTTTGCCAATGTACCAAGCTGCTTTCCAGACTGAACCCCACAAAGCTTACGAACTTTCCGTCACAGTTATATTACACTTATAGTCGTAAGCTCGTAAAGGTTTCACATGCATTTTATTGGTCTCAAACTCTAGTAGTATATAATTAGTTAATTTGGTATTTGATTAGTTTGTAAAACCATGCATGCTTCTCTTGGCCTGTAAGACATGTCCTGCCGATGAATTACTAATGCTAGCGGTGTAAAGCAATGATTTGCGTTCGAAAGAAGTTATACAGGCCTGGTAGAACAGGTGTAGAACAGACACACCAACAAAATTTATTCAATGAATGATTTTTTTTTTTTTTTTTGTACGTATGTTAGATTGGGCGTCACTGAGTGTAAACTCGAATATTTCGAATTTCCAAGTATTAAGGACAATAAAAGGTGCCGTACTTTTCTCATTTAAATCCACACCATCTCGTCGGTTGTACTGTGTGCAAAGTGACTCCACACGTTCTAATGCAAGTATCATGGCGGATCTCGTCTTATCTCTTTATCTTATAACTTCGTACCGGAAGTGGTACAACCGAAAATTTTTGCGGTACATTCCGGCAGAAACGTAGCACAAACGATTGGCATAGTTTTTGTTTCGAAATTCCAAGTTTGGAGGCTGCTGTTTCTCCACCCCCCCATTTTAAAACCTTATAACTTCATACCGGAAGTGGTACAAACGAAAATTTTTGCGGTACATTCCGGCACAAACGTAGCACAAACGATCCTCCTAAAAGAAAAAGAATTGTGTTAGTCAGAGTCCTCAAACAACCAAATCTCAATCCTGATAAATTAGTCTACATTAGACAATGCTTAATCGCTATTATAGAGAAGGAAACATGTCCTCTTTGGTAATAGGGACAGTTGTTGTATTACCTGAAATTGCCATATCAGGTACATCAAGGAAGTAGTTACTAAGATTCAATATGGCCACTTTTGCCCCTACTAACGCGGCAGCTGTGCAGCATTCAATTCGGTAAAATCTCCAATCCAGCAGTGAAATGGCTTAAGGATGGACCCAATCGAATGAGGTTTGTGTGTCAAAGAATATATGCGAATTCCGGGATCCACACAGCTAGCTAGCATCAGGTCCAGCCGGATAAGCTTACTTACCTGCAGATAAAAAGTGAATGTAAGATAGGATTGTAAACGAACCACATGTTAGTATAAAACTGCCGATATGAAGTATTCTAGGTCTTGTGCATTCTGCCAAAGTAATTCATGTACACATGGTATATTGGAAGACAGTCTGATATAGATGATGAACAACCGCTGTAGAAATTCATACGTCATTGACAACGGCTTTATTGTTGATCCAAATATTATGGTTATTATTTAGTCTTATAGAAAAAACAAAATGGACATGAAAACTATATTGATGTAACTTTCGTACCTGAAGAGAAAGCGAAAACTTAGCAGGTCAGATTTAATTTCAAGAGCAAAACCAATTCATTTAGATATCACATTCGTGTACCTTAGTATCAATCAATTGAATGATTATAAAAATTTAGATGAATTAGTTGAGCTAGTTAAATTATATCAGTCTTACTACGATTTCGCTTCTCTTCGGATTCCAAAGCCGCTCGTGTTAGAGGATTCCAAACTATGTAAACTGATTAATAAACCACCTTCATGTTTTATACCATGTCTTTATACCTTTATTTAGAGTTAGGTTAAAATGGTCTTTATGTCCATTTTGTTAGATCTATAAGGCGGGGACGTAGTTACAAAATATTGTTGATTATAACTGTTTGTATCAACAATTAAGTCGTTGTCAAAGAGTTATTGGTTTTCTAAACGGTTGTTCGTCAACTTCTATACTTGATTATCTTCCGATCTGCCATATGTACATGAACTTTGTCAGAATGCAGAAAACCTTGAATAACTCATATCGGCTATTTTATACTGCCATGTGCTTCGTTCACAATTTTATCTTGCATTCACTTTTTATCTATAGGATGTATGTACGTATGTATGTATGTATGTACGTATGTATGTATGAATGTATGTATGTATGTATGTATGTATGTATGAATGTGTACGTTTATCCTCCTTCAGCTAATGGTACCTGTGTGGTCCTGGAATTGAATTCATTAACCGGTTAACTGAAAAGCTCGAGTATATTCGAGATTTTAATTTTACAAATAATTTAAAACCTCGAGTATATTCGGGCATTATTACAATTGATCACTGTTGAACGGTACAAAGTTTACAAGCTCGAGTATATTCGAGGTTTTATTGAAAGCACATTTTAGGCTTACGTAAATCATTGTTGCCTTCAGTAAAAATAATCACACTGTTGCCATTCGTTTTGTTCCTAAAATGTTAGAAGATATTAGATGTTAGAATTTAGCAATAAAAAAATAGGTAAAAATTGAAACGCTCCTTTGGAAATAATTGGTAAGTTAACCGGTTAATCTCATTCGACCTTGCGAAGGCATAGACCACTTCGCTCCTGGACTTGGAGGTACTTCCGAATTGAATGCTGCACAACTGCTTTTTATAAAGGGGAAAGTGGCCATAATGAAGTATTTTTAACTACTTCCTTGTTATACCAGGGAGGACATGTTTCCTTTTCCATATAGGCGAATAAGAAATGTCTAATTTGACCATTATGTCAGGATTGAAATTAGGTTGGTTTAAGACTTTGACTAACTTGCACAATAACTTTTCTTTTGAAGGATCTTTAAGACTGTCAATTATTCTCTCCTGATTACAGCGTGTCACGGCCTGTTGCATCATGTAAAATGTGAAATCAGTTTTTTAATGACGCTAGAGTTTCTTTAAACTTAATGATTTCGTAGCATCTCCATCTAGTTCTACTTGTATGTGGCCTTAAGAGAATCTGAAACTGCTCATGATGTCTTCTATCAAGAATCTAAATTGATTTGAATTACAACCATCAACAGCTGCAGATTTCCCGTTTGTAGTTTCTTCCATTACTGTTATCCATATACAGCCACCTTTACTCCTTCCAAAAGTGATTGCATCATTTGAAGCCGTCTAATATTGATCTCAAAGTTTTTCAAGAACTATAATTGAATAGTCGTCGCTTCAATGGCAGAATTGAATTCGATCGTTCCAGATATTTACCGAAAGATTTTTTTGTGTGTGTTTCGGCATTTTTTATCTATAATTGAATTTTATATCCATATAATATAAGCTGAAAATAGCGGTTTACATAATTTATATACGTACTTAACGGAGTTTCACTTCCAATTTTTAGTCCACACCATTGCGTGTAGAAGGACTCTTTTTTCTACGTGTGGGTTTTAAAACACAAATCAACAGAGACTCGGCAATATACACTACAGTCGCATTGATAATCTTGCGCATTGAGATATAACTCTAGGAAGGTGGCATCAACTCAACGTGCTGCTCAGGCTACAAACTGTTTTCCAAAAAAGCCATGTAGATCTTCTGTTATCGTAACAGTATTTGGGAATGAGGATTAATCTTGCTAACGTAGTGTCCGACGTAGAGTTATCCCTCAGAAAATTTCCTGCGCATTAAGCACGCTTCGATAAATATATCACTTGGAACTTCGCTCCAAAGGAATAATTTTGTTTTTGCGAATTCTGAAGGCTCCTATTGTTGTTTATTTCTTGTAATCATTATATACCGTAGTTGCCTTCAAGGATACCATCATCTCTGTTGCTATGTTAGTACCGAACACAGGACTGACTATACCGTAAATATTTTCCACTTAACCGTCTAAGAGATCTCAAAAGAACTTCGATTCTTTATTTGTCTCATCAATCCTGATCACGGGTTTCACGCCCAAAGTAAGGCTGTTTCGGAGGTTAGAACATAGTGAGTTCCATAAAAAGTTTTACAGAACAATATCGGGATAATTTATTGAAAGACCGGAACCTAGTAAAAACTACAAAACTCTGTATTTAAGCTCTAGTGAGCTGCAAAGACGATAACTAAAAGCATATTTGATAGCTTGGAGAGTTGACTCACATGAGACTTTGTATAATAATAAATCCGTAAAAACACAACTCATGGATTAAACAGTTCCTATCAGGCTAACGAAGAAGAAAAAGGTGAGAACATTATAAATGCTAAATAAATTTTTTCACCAGGAAGCACTGTCAAATAGTATTATAGTTGCATATTGACGAGAAGTATAGCTATTGCTTAATTATCATTGATAAATTAATACTCAAGTTTTTTACATTTGGTATCACAATTTTTTCAACCCCAATGGCCCACATAAAACAAGCAGTTGTACGTTCGCAAAACTATACGTCTGTGATACCATCGTGTTATTAAAGGGAGAAATAAATCCACGGTTTTTTAAATGGTACGCCTCTCTATAAGGTGAGTTAAGTAGCTCTAAACGCACTACTGCTTCGTTTTAGGAACCTAGGTAAAAAACACAAGATCTTGCTGCCTCCGACTCAGTGTTAAATTACTTTAGAAGCTGTAAAGCAAGAGGAAATTCGGAATACATATCGATACCAACAGCTGACTTCTAAATTACGCAGCATTTTAAGAGAAAACTTACAAGCTGGTTAGCCTTCCCGGACACCTCGGAAAACAACCCTCGAATTATTGGAACGCCTGTTGCACCCTAAACCGTAATTAAAAATTGAAAACTTCCGTCCAATTTCAAAATTAATTCTATAATCACCGCATCACGTAGAGGTCGCTTTCATCCCTGATTAATATATATTTTAAGAATACTATTACAAAGAAGTCAAGTGACTTTACTGATAACGTTCTCATTTTAAGGTAATTTCTCACGTTGCACGTGAAAATTTCAAAAAGCTTCACCAGCTCCGGGATGCCTGGCCTATCTCTAATGACCCATCAACTTTTTCATGATTTTAACGCGCTTTCTCATTTCTAGTTTTACGAAAACAATACATTAATAGCTCAACCTGATATACATTCTTTCTCAGTTTAAGACTTCTTGATCCACATTTCTCTGGGTTTAGATATTTCGAATTTGCTAGTCCTAAGGACAATATGAGCTCCTTACTTTTCCCATTTCAATCCATCCAATCACGTCCATTGTACTACTTGCAAACTGATGGCGGATCTCGACATCTATTGTTATTATTTATCTATCTAACTCCATCCTGATAATCTTAACATTATATTATCTGTAATTAGTAATAACATTATAGATAATCTTAAATCTTTTGCCATATGAATGTAATATTTAACAGATTATAGTCTATTACACCGTGTGTGTTGCGATTAAAAAATCCTCATCTCACTACGCTTCTTATCAAACATTACTACGTCAGGTTGGTTGTAGTGCATGCTAACAGCTTGCATTCGTTTTGATAATATAACAACACGTATCTTCTTTTCTTGTACTTATTTACTATATGCAGAAGTGTAGAAATGGAGTATAGGTACTTGATGTAGAATTATTCAAGAATTACAGACGGACTAGTCTGCCTATATCAAAAGAAGATGTTTGTAAATCACAATTCCACAATCGTTGTGGCGAAACTTTCACAAGATGGATAGCTATCGAAAGGTTAGTTGGGGAAAAGGGATTCGATACGCGAGACGCGAGTGAAGACTTGATTAAATCTCCCGAGTAAGACAGCATTGACACCTAGAACATGAGTATATAGCATTAGAGGGGAAGAGGATGTAAGAATTACGGAATGTGATACAATATTCTTATTAAGACAATGCTACCGTTATATCACATTACTATTTCATTCAAGAACTTGAATATAAACAAGTTATACAGGCCTGGTAGAACATGTGTAGTACACAGACATCAACAATAATATCAATTGACAGATTTTTCTTCTCCTTAGGTTATTAGACATTAGGGGACTATCAGATAAATCCCCCGATATAAATGTTCCAAGGCTCACTTCTCACATCTTGGAGCAGAAGCCTTAAATTACTCTCTCACTGCGGGTACCAAAGCCGTTCGTGTTAGACGATTAAAAAATATGTAATAAACATAATAAACCTCCTTTATACCTTATCTTTATAGCTTCTTTTAAAGTTACATCAAGATCGTCTTCATGTCCATTTTGTTTTTTTCTATAAGGCGTGGACGTTATTACATAATAATAATCATAACCGATTGGATCAACAATTAAGTTGTTTTCACTGACACATTGGTTTTCTACAGCTGTTGTTCGTCATCATCTATATCAGATTGTCTGGCGATCTGCCATTTGTACATGAACTCCTTTGGCAGAATGCACAAAACCTTGAATAATTCATATCGGCTCTTTTACACTAACATGTTGCCTGTTCACAATTCTATCTTGTTGTCACTTTTTTCTACAGGTAAGTAAGCTTATCCAGCTGGAGCTGATGGTAGCTGTGGGTCCTGGAATTCGCATATCCTCTTTTACACACCAACCTCTATTGATTAGGTTGATTGGGACCATATCGTTCCTGGACTTTGAGGTACTTCCGATTTGGTTGCTCAACAGCTGCCGTGTTATTAGAGGGAAAAGTGGCCAAATTGAAGTTTTGTAACTACTTTTTTGTTATACCTGATACGGCTTATACCAAAGAGGATATGTTTCCTTCTCCGTAAATGCGAATAAGAAATGTCTAATGTTGACAATTTTGTCAGGATTGAGATATGGTTCGTTGAAGACTCTAACTTACACTATTTATTTTCTTTTTTGAAGAATCTTGTAGGCCGCCAACTGTTTCTCCTAAGTGTAGTTAAGGTCGTGTCAAAGCCTGTTCCATCATAATAAAAAAAGTGAAAGCAGTCGTTTAATGAAGCGTGAAAGCAGCCATTTAATGAAGCCAGAGTTTCTTTTAATTTAATTATTTCATAGCATTTCCTTTCAGATCTGCTTGTATGTGGCCATAAGAGAAGCAACAACTGCTCAAAAAGTCTTCTAGCAAGATTCTTAAAAGGTTTGAATTCGGAATATTCAACAGCTACAGATTTCCCGTTTGTAATATCTTCCATTACTGCTGTCCATATACGACTACCTTTTGCTCCTTGTCTCTCTATCCACAATCGTTTTGGCGAAGCTTTCACAATATGAATAGCTATCCAAAGTTTGTTTGAGAAAAGCAAATCGAGATGCGAGACGCGAGTGAAGACGATTAATTCTTTCTAATAATAGAGAATTAACACAGAGTTAACACAAGAGAGCATGAGTATATACTATTAAAGGGGATAAGTATGTCAGAATTACGGAATGTGATACGATATTCTTATCAAGACAGTGCTAGCGTAATATCAGGTTACTTTTTTTTTTATTAAAGAAGATGGAAATGGAGAATTTTACCAAGAGACATCCTAAATGAATGACTTTTTCTGCTCTATGAAATGTGTGGCACTTAGTTACTAATCAAGGCATACAGTTAACTCATATGAAAAGATTGTTTGATCAGCTCATACTTTGGTTGCTTTACGATGAACAGTGTTACTAAGTTGGTAGCGATTACATGACTGACTATACCGTAAATATTTTCCACCTAATCGTGTATCTCAAATGAACTTAAAATTGATTCTTCTCTGATCGATTAGATCACCGGTCTCAGGCCCAAAGTAAGGCCGTTTCGGAGGTTAGTATATAATGGTTTCCATAGCAAGTTTTACACGATACAATCGGAATTAATGATGGACCGGAACGTAGTGAATGCTACCTGGTGTATTCCCTAGTGAGCATATTTGATGCAAACTAAATGCATATTTGTCAGCTTTGAGGGTTAACACAGTCGACTTTGTTTGAGTAATGTATCCGTAACAACGCAATTCTTTGGTTTAAACAGTTTGTATCAGTTTAACGTAGATTTCTTCAACAGGAAGCACTCTCAATTAGTATTGTAGTTGCATATAAACGGGAAGTATAGCTTTTGCTTGATTATCATCGATAAATTAATACTTATGTTTTTTGTATATGGTATAACAACTTTTTTCATTCCCAAGGGCCCACCTAAGAAAATCCGCTGTAAGTTCCAAAAGCTATATGTGTGCGATATCTTCGTCTAATTAAAAGGAGAAGTAAATCCACGGTTTTATAAATGGTACGCCATTGTATAATTTGAGTTAAATAGCAATACTGCTTCGTTTTTAAGACCTAACTAAAGAACACAAGATCCTGCGGCCTCCGATTCGGTGTTGATTCCTTTGCTTGCTGTAAGCCAGTAGCAATAAATATTAACTAATACACGTCGATGTCCACTGTTTACTTCTAAATTTCACAGCATTTTTTCCAAAGAAAACCCTCGGAAGATACATTTGTGTCGGTGCACAGAACAAGCAAGCTTTATTCACTTCAGCGAGATAAGGTAGTGTTGAATTTAATAAATAAGATTTCAGAAATTATGCTTGTTGATCATTCCGTCTAAGATATGAAAGGTGTAGAAGAGCTAATAGAGTTTATGCAATAGTCTGCTCCTGATTGAAAACTTACCACACATTAACTCATCGGTAAAAAAAGTTCAAAAAGTCGAGAAATACTAATCATCCAATGTGTATAATAAGAGTGTGCGACTATGGCAGTATGTAGTGAAAGACGAACCGGGCGAGCCAGAGTGATTTTACGCCCAAAAGTTAGAGAGAGAGAGGTATATAGACTTATGAACAGGGTCCGGATCTTGTTGACCTATAATTTTCTAGAAAGTGACCTATAAAATGACACTAAAATTCCTGTAAAATGCCCCTAAAATTCACAAAAATTGACCTTAAAAATTGCGTTTTTTTAAATGTATATCCATTGTATTTTAATTAACGTTTGTCACTCATATTCAAATAGTTTTGTTTCAGTTTGTTGCAGTCCATTGATCATTTATCTCCGTTGATCAGTCCATTGTACGGCATTGTACGTACTGAAAGCGTCAATTCACTCCCGAGTTGAAACTAGGAAGCACTCTTAAACAATAAATGTTCGCAAGTGTAGACTACATGAGAATAATAGATAAAAACCCTGTTTAAAATCCTTGTACGCCTTCTAATCCATTTTTACTTATTCATATGATCACATGTTTTTTGGTCAACATTCCAAAACTATCCGTTCGGACACCTACCAGCCTCCACCTTCCTCAACCAGCTACAGCTTAGTTTTCATTAGCTTGTTAAGAATGCAGTTTATCGACCCCAATGGTTAGGAAGCATGGAAAGAGATTTATTTATCTTCGTCTTTTTCACATCCGTAAACAGTGTTCATTTTAAGATTTCCTTATGTAGAAGAAAAAGAATTAAAAGACCCTAAGTGACCTAAAAGTTACCTTAAAATATTAAAAAATGACCTGAAACTTCAAAATGGCAAAAAGTGACCAAAAGTTGGCCCTAAAAATATATATATTTAGAACTTAGAGCTGATGGATAACGGTTTAATTTGAATTTGCCCTGTTTTATGCGTAACAGAAAATAGTTGACTTGTCAACAAAATCCGGGCCCTGCTTATCAATATAGCTTCTTGATAAAATGAGTTAAGACGGCAAAAATTTTTTACAGACGCAAGTTTAACTTTCAGGCTAAGACCGAACACCTCGAAAGAAAACCCTCGAATTATTGGCACGCTTGTTGCTCCCTAGACCACTAATTAAAAATCGTATATCCCCGTCCATCCTCAAAATTATTTCTTTAATAAACGCATCGCTTTCGTCCCTGATTAATATCTCTTTTGAGAGCATGTAGAAACTATTACAATGAAGTCAAGTGACATCCCTGTTAACGTTCTCATTTGAAGGTGATTTCTAACGTCGCAGATGCATATTATAAAAAGCTTCACCATCTCAGGGTTGTCTGCCGTATCTCAAGAGTCCCATCAGCTTGTTAACACGCTTTCTCTTTACTAGTTTTACCTTATAAGCTTACTGTGATAATTTTCTTTTCTCATCTAAAGACTTCTTGTTCATCACGTCACTGGGTTTAAACTCGAATCCCAAGAACAAAAGATCCTGCGGCCTCCGATTCGGTGTTGAATTCCTTTACTATCTGCAAGCCAATGTGAATTAAGTAATAAATACCGATGTCCACTGCTGACTTCTAAATTTCACAGCATTTTAAGAAGGAACCTATAAGCTGTTTAGCCTTACCGCATATCTCAAAAGGATATCTCGGAAAACCCTCTCATTATAGGCCCTCCTGTTGCACGCTAAACCAATAATTAAAAATCGAACATCCCCGTCCAACTTCAAAATTATTTCTCTAATCACTGCATCACTTTAACCATTGATCCACCACATCCCTTTTGAGATAATGAAAAAACTATTACATTAATGTCAAGTGAACTTACTCCTAATGTTCTCATTTTGAGGTTATTTCTGACGTTGCAGATGCATATTACAAAAAGCTTCTCCAGCTCAGAGATGCCTGGCCTATCGTTAGTAATGAATCAACTTGTTCATCATTTGAACGCGCTTTCTCTTTACTTGTTTTACGAAAACAATACCTTAATAGCTGAACCTGACATACATTCTTTCTCAGCTAAATACTTCTTGTTCCACACGTCACTTTGTTTAAACTACAATACTTTCAATTTGATAGTCCTAAGTATAATACGGGCTTCCCTAGCTTACCCATTTCAATCCAACCGATCTCGTCGGTTCTACTGCTTGCAAAGTGATTCCATCTTTCTAATGCAAGTATCATGGCGGATCTCGACATTTACTATTATTATCTTTTTATCAAAATGCATTATAATATCTAAAATTAGTAATACCATTATTTCTGCAGAAAACCAGAGCCGACAGCCTTGTTGATAAATCTTAAATCTTTTGCCATATGAAAGTAAAGTTTCAACAGATTTTCGTATAATACAGCGTGTGAGTTGCGATTGAAAAGTCCTAAACTCACTACGCTTCTTATCAAAGTTTACTATGTCTGGTTTCATGCTAACTGCTTGCATTTGTTTTGATAAAAAAAACAACAAGTATCACGACATCTCTTAGTAAAATGTTATTTCAATGTTTCTTGATATCTGCACTTGGTAATATAATTTTCTCTGATAACAGTCAGAAGTATAGATCTAAACAAATATCTGTGTTTCGACTTTCTACTTGCCAAAGTTAACAGCTCTTAGGTGGAGTGTGAAGGCAATGTACTCTAGACAGTTTGCCATAATATTCTACTATATGCAGCGAAGACGTATGCAGAATTTTAGAGACGACTTATTGCTTCATTTTTGTAAAGGAATTTACTAATTAAAAATCGAACATTCCTAAACAACGGAAAATTTTCATCACTGGTGATACCCTCCTCTTAATAAAGGGAGAAGTTAATCCACGATTTTTTAAATGCTACGCAATTACGCCATTGTAAATGTGTCCTGCTATGGTTTCGTTTTCTTTTCCGGTACCAAAGCCGCTCATTTATACTATTTAATAAAATATTAAAACATAAAAACACACCACCTTCTTATTTTAAACCTTGTCTTTATACCTCCATTTAAATTTACATAAATATCGTCTTCATGTCATTTTTTTTTCTAAAAAGCGTGGATGTTATTACAAAATAATAATCATAACTGATTGGACTGTTGTAACAAATAGTGATTCCATTGATTGTGTGGAAATACTAACATGAAATAACAGAGGGCGTAAAGAAAACATCAAAGTGCCTTCATGTATTGCTTCATATAACAAATTCAAGACTGGCGTAGATTTATTTACAAATTGATGAGCTTATACCCAATAAAGATGAAGGGCAATAAGTGGCATTGGAACTTAATTACGAATGTTGTGGAAACTGCTTTAGTTGCTAGATGGAAACTTTATCGGATCTTGCACTTACATAATTTGGATCTTCTAGAATTTCACAGAAGTGTTACAATGGCAGTGCTCTCACAGTCTGCATCGACAAGTTTTCGTCCGCGGCTTCAGGATTGTACAAAAAGTTTTCTGAAGCACGGAAACATAGCAAACATACCCCAATACGAAAGAAGAAAGGAAAGCAAAAATGTCAAGGATGTCAAAAAAAGCCGATAACATAATATCAGGAATGCCAGGTTGGCTTGAGTGCTGTTCCGTGCTTGATAATTACCATCGTAAGTGTAAAAGTGCGATGTAAATTTGCTAAGAAACATTGTAAGGGTATGTAATCTTGCAAACGATGTTTAATAAAGCTTGGTAAAAAATAAATAAAATTGTGTTTAGTTTGTATTATTTTCAACCCAAAAGGACAATATCCTATATGTAGGATAGGCTGTACAATTCGTACCCCGGTACATACAATCAAAACCTATTTTTCTTTTGTATATGTGTCCTATGTATGTGAAAATATGTAGCACTCATCAGAAATAGCACAACAAAAAGTATGGCACCAAATGGGTTAAGTACACCTAAAAGATCAGATACTTATTAGGCTCACTTCCCACATCTTGGACCAGAACCCCTGAATTTCCTCCCTTGTGTATAGTGTCTGACAAGTAAACCTTACGTTTGGGTGAATCGAGTTGCTGACTGAGACACATAAGAGAAAGTAGTACTAAATGTGGTCAGTATTTCAGTGAAGTTGTTGGTGCGAAGCTCCAGAGGTTTAGGAGATACAGCTACCAGAACATCACATGGAAGTACAGAATAGTCTTCATACAGTTGGAGGTAAAATCCCTGTAAAACCTCTTGTAATTACAAAAGGTGAATAACAAATATATGGGTACATATTAGGACTAGGGGGAAGTCATATAGAAAGGGTATGCCTGACGGCGGCCATCTTGAAATCCGCCATTTTGAATTAAGGTTAAGTTTTCAAAATAGGAATAGGGTCATGTGATACATGGTTTAAGACGCAAATTTAATCAGAAGAACAATGGTGACGTTAGTTTTGATTTACGCGCTATTGGTAAAAAGTTACAGGGAAATTAAATATTGTTGCAGCATATGTATTAGTTCTTTACCCCACCTTGTAAATTTTGGGTTAATGATAATAATTAAATAAAAAAGCAGGTGGATAAATATTAGGTCTATGGTAAGAGTTGCCTTAATGGCGGCCATGTTCAAATCCGCCATTTTGAATCAGACAAAAGTTTTAAACAAAACGCAAAACAGTGACACCTGCCGCTTTCAATCAGGCTGGATATTTGAATGAAGAACTTGGACGTTGGATCGCTCCTTACGACCACTGCTTTGACGGAATTGTTAACGACAAATGTGTCAAGTGTAACTCGATTGCCTTTGTTAGGTGTGCTCACTGTGAGCAGAGAATATGTGCAAGTCATGCACTCTTTTCTGAACTACATAGTGATTGTACTAATTGAGGACTTTTCTGGAAGAAAGACCCAAGTTCAATTATGACACAATTCCACTTTGGTCATTTTTCCTTAAACTAGCAACTTATTTATGCGATAACAAATGCTGGTTAATGATAAAGCAAACATGGTTATACCGTTGGATTTATGGTAAAATTTGCTATTAATAAGGTGTCACTGTTATGCGTTTTGTTTAAAACTTTTGTCTGATTCAAAATGGCGGATTTGAACATGGCCGCCATTAAGGCAACTCTTACCATAGACCTAATATTTATCCACTTGCTTTTTATTTAATTATTAACATTAACACAAAATTTACAAGGTGGGGTAAAAGACTAATACATATGCTGCAACAATATTTAATTTCCCTGTAACTTTTTACCAATTACTCGTAAATCAAAATTAACGTCACAATTGTTCTTCTGATTAAATTTGCGTCTTAAATCATGTATCACATGACCCTATTTCTATTTTAAAAACTTAACCTTAATTCAAAATGGCGGATTTCAAGATGGCCGCCGTAGGCATACCCTTTCTATATGACTTCCCCCTAGTCCTAATATGTACCCATATATTTGTTATTCACCTTTTGTAATTACAAGAGGTCCTACAGGGCTTTTACCTCTAACTGTATGAAGACTATTCTGTACTTCCATGTGATGTTCTGGTAGCTGTATCTCCTAAACCCCTGGAGCTTCGCACCTACAACTTCACTGAAATACTGACCACATTTAGTACTACTTTCTCATATGTGTCTCAGTCAGCAACTCGATTCACCCAAACGTAAGGTTTACTTGTGAGAATCTGCTTGTCTTGCTGCCCAAATAAAGTAAAAGAGACTGCGATAAACTTTCGATTAGTCTGAAAGTTAAACTTGCGTCTATAAAATATTTCGAGGTGTCTTTTGCAACCTTGCCTCACTTTTTGAAGACGCTATATTGATAACGCTGCGTATCTCTGACACTAATCTTTAATCTTATAGAACCTTTAAATTTCTCTAGATCGCATGGTTCATCTTGCACTACAGACAGCCATAATCACACACTCTTATTAAGCTTATTGGAGGATTTGAATTTCTCAATCTTCCCAACGTTTTCTCTCCGGTGAGTGTATTTCTGTTAGGCTTCCGCTCAGGAGCAGACTAGTCCACTAACCGTATTAGCTTTTCAACATCTTTCATATCTGAGACGAACAGATCAACAACAAAAAAAAAATGTCTGTAATCATATTTTAATAAACTCAACACTACCTCATCTCGCTTGCGTGAATAGAGTTTGCGTGTCCTGTCCACTGAGTAAAAAATATCTTCTCAAGAGCAAAAAGCTTCCCCAAAAAATGTTCCCGATTAATCGCAAGCAGTTGAGGCTTACTAAAATCTAATACTGAAAAAGACTGTTATTTGGCCTGGTATATTTCCGAGCATATAAATGGCCGTAGACCAGAGCCATCGTAGATTTCAAATCAAATTCCTTTAAAAAAATAGAAGCACCAAGTCATGGGTGGAATTTTGCATAGGTGTTCGCTGCATATAGCGGCATATCATGGGAAACTGCCTAAAGTACATTCCCTGCAGAGTCCAGCTAAGAGCTGTTAACACTGGCAAGAAGAAAGACGAAACACACAGTCGTCTATGATTCAGACTGTTTTCAGAGAATATTGTGTTACCAAGTGCGGGCATCACGAAACTTTAGACAACATTTTACAAACAGGAGATGTCGAGATACGAGTTTTTCTCTTATCAAAACGAATGCAAGTAGTTAGCATGCACTACAACCAAACAGATAGTAATATTGATAAGAAGCGTAGTGAGATTAGGATTTTACATTGGCAACTCACTCGCTGTAATTGGCTATAACCTTTTGAATCTTTTCATTGATATGGCAAAAGATTTAAAATTATCTACTAGGCTGCTAGGTGTGCCTTTCTGAAGAATTAATGGTATTACTAATTGTAGATATCAGGATGCATTTAAATAAAAAGATAATAACAGTAGATGTCGTGATCCGCCTTGATACTTGCATTAGAACGAGTGGTATCAGTTTGCATGCAGTAGAACATACAAGATAAGGTGGATTGAAATAGGAAAACTACGGTAGTACATATTGTCCTTGGGACATCCAACTTCGAATTATTCAAGTTTAAACCCAGTGACATGTGGAACAAGAAGTCAAACTGAGAAAGAATGTATATCAGGTTGAGCTAAAATGGTATTGTTTTCATAAAACTAGTAATGAGAATGAGCGTTAAAATGATTGACAAGAAGATGGGTCACTAGCGATAGGCCAGGCCTTCATAGCTGGTGAAGCTTTTTGTAATGTGTTTCTGCAACTTCAGAAATCACCTTCAAATGAGAACATTACCAGTAATGTCATTTGATTTCATTGTAATATTTTTCTACATTGTCTCAAAAGAGATATTAATCAGGAATGAAATCGATTAAGTGATGCGGTCATTACAGAAATAATTTTTAAAATGGACGGAGATGTTCGATTTATTACCATAGTTTAGGGTGCGACAGGCGTGCCAATAATTCAAGGCTTAAATAAAGTAAAGGAATTCAACACCGAATCGGAGGACGCATGATCTTGTGTAGTTCACCTAGGTTTTAAAAACGAAGCAGTAGTCCTTTTAGAGCTAGTTAACCCTCCTTATAGAGTGGCGTACCATTAAAAAACCGTGAATTTACTTCACGCTTTAATAACACGAGGGTACAACAGACACATAGCTTTGAGAACGTACAGCTGTTTGTTTTAGGTGGACCCTTGGGGTTAAAAAGCGTTCTGATACCAAATTTAAAAAGCATACGTATTAATTTATCAATGATAAACAAGCAATAACTATACTTCCCGTTTATATGCAACTATAATACTATTTGAGAGTACTTCCTGCTGAAAAAATATACTTACGACTTATAAGGCTTTCACCTTTTTCTTCATCGTTAGCCTGATAAATACTGCTTTATACAAACAGTTGTGTTCTGACGGATATATTATTTATACAAAGTCTCATGTGTGTTAACAATCAATAAGAAACATTCAAATCAAAAATAAATTTTAACGGCTTTTCATAGACCGAGTAACTCTGTGATTAAGGTTTAGTGACTCATCATCTTGTGATACCTCATTAAATGTTATTTCACCAGAAGCAGCTCGATAAGTAGAACTAAAAGATGGACTATTTGATTGTACACCGGCAATCATTGTTGGTTTAAAATATATTGTTCTGATGCAATCATAATTACAGCACTTGTCCCTATGTCTACAACAATTAATCTTAAAACTACAATATACTCCAAGGAAAATAAAAATGCTAAACTTGATTATATAAGTAAAAATAGAATACTAAAATACATCATTACTCTGTTTCATTTTCCATTCTTGTTCATTGATTAACCTTTCAACGTCTTAACACGATGGCTGGCATATTGCAAATCTATAACTTCGTGTATGATATGACTTAAAGACAAGTTAATAGCATATCCTTAATATTAATCTTTGAGTTTGAAAATTTGTAATAATCAATGCTATCATTAAATAGTGGAAACAAATCTTTTCTTGTATTGTTAGTAACATAAATCTCTTAAGAAGTAATCAAAGAATTTGGACCATAAACTTTACAGTTTTTGTCTAATATCAAATTACCATTGTTATGAATGAAAACAGTTATTGACACATCATTACCACATACTATTGTTAATTTTTCAGGGAATGGAGAAGCATATAACCATTCATTATTATGTGAAGAAATCCACAAAGGGAATCTATCCAAAGGGACTACATCGAACAGTAGACTCAAAACATCTTTTGTAGGCTATGAAATAAATGTTTCCGTTTTGGCGCGCAGCTTGTCATCTTTTCTAAACAAAATTTGCACATCACTATACTCAGCAGATGGAATCCTTGGAGGCAAATACGGTATCAGATGATTTCAAAGAAATTAACAACTCAATTATCTTTCACAATTCGCAGGAAAAGTGTTTAATGAGGCCACGAATATATATCTTCTCAACGTTTTCTCACCGATGAGTAAATTTTTGGTAAGCTTTCGCTGAGTAGCAGACTAGTGCACCAACTGTATTTGCTATCGACCCCTTTCATATCAGACGGAATGAACAACAAGAAGTATTTATGTAATCTTGTTTATTAAATTCAACACTACCTCATCTCGCTGACGTAAATAGAGCTTGCGTGTCCTGTGCACCGACTCAAAGGTATCTTCTCAAGAGCAGAATGCTACTTCACAAAATGTAACCGTTTAATCGCCAGCAGCTGAAACTTACGAAGTGTACTCACCAAACACTGAAGTACTCTGTCGTTTGGCTTGGTATGATTGCGAGCATATCCATTACAAATTAGAAGCACTAAATCATCTGTAGAATTCGCCATAGTTTTTTGCTGCATATAAAGGAATATCACAGCAACTGCCTAAAGTTTTTTTCTTGTACAGTCCAGCTGAGAGCCATTAACGCTGGCAAGAAGAAAGTTGAAAAGCATCTTTATGTGCTCAGAAGTATACTTTAGAATGTTTTCAGAGAACATTGTATTACCAAGCACAGACATCGCGAAACAATCAGATAATATTTTACTAAGAGGAGATGTTGAGGTACGTGTTAAAACCAGTGCAAGCAGATAGCATTCACTAAAACAAAGCAGACATAGTGATATTTGATAAGAAGGGTAGTGAGATTAGGATTTTTCATTGCAACCCATAAGCTGTAGTTGTAATCATACTTTGTTGTTATCATCATAAGTTGTTGATATCAGGATGGATTTAGATAAAAAGTTAGTAACAGTAGATGTCGAGAACCCCCATGCTGCTTTCATTAGAATGAGTGGAATCAGCTTGCGTGCAGTACAACGGACGAGTGCGGGTGGATTGAAATGGGAAAAGCACGGCTGCTCATACAGTCCTTAGGACTTGCAAATTCGAAATATTCGAGTGACATGCGAAACCCAGTGACTTGCGAAAAAGAAGTCATTAGCTGAGAAAAAAAGTAATAGCACGGTGAGCTCGTAAGTTATTGTTTTCGTAAAATTAGTAAAAAGAAATTAAGTTAAAATGATTGACAAATTGATGGCTCACTCGCGTTAGTGCTCGCATCCGTGACCTGGTGAAGCTGTTTGTAATATGCATCTGCAACGTCAAAAATCACCTTAGAATGATAACATTAAGAACATTAACGTTGATGTCAATTGAATTCATTCTAATAGTATATTACATGGTCTTAACACAGATATTAATCATGAAAGGCAGCGATTTCTAAGTGATGCGGTGACTAAAGAAATAATTTTCAGGATGGACGGGGAATCTCGATTTTTAATTAGTGGTTTAGGGGGCCACAGGCGTGCCAATAATTCGAGGTTCTCTTTCGAGTTGTCCGGTAACTCTAAACGGCTTCGACGTTCCTTCTTAAAATGTTGTGAAATCTAGAAGTCAGCGGTGGACATCGGCATGTATTCCTAAATTCCTATTGGCTTGCACCTAGCAAAGGCATTCAACACCCAATCGGAGGCCGCAGGGTATTATGTTGTATACCAAGGTCTTAAAAACGAAAGAGTAGTTCTTTTAGAGCTACTTTAAACATATCATACAATGGCGTAGCATTTGAAAAACCGTGGATTTACTTCTTTTAATAACACGAGGGTATCACCCGTGATGAAAATTTTCCGGAAAATATTCCGATTCAAAAAAACAAACTCCAGTAATTTTTACATTGTTGTATAGCCGTGTTGTGAGGTCGAAAATTATCTTCTTTACCTTTTAGGATAAATATCAGTGATCAAGTAACAATTCCTCAGTATTCATAAAATTTATTGAAATAATGTATAGAAATGTTAAAAAGAAAGATCGTTTAATGAATCTGAAAATTTTCTTAGTCCAGACAATTTTAAGTACTATGTAGGAACATGTGAAACTACTTTTCATGAATCGTAGAATTGTATGTCGTGTACAGCGATGAAAATTCTCCGAGTCATAAAAACATACTCCACATTCCTACATCGTTTTTTAGCCGTGATGTTAGATTGAAAAATTTTCATCTATATTTTTCGGGAAATTTTCCGCTCTTAACAAATATCGGTGATCAAGTAAGAGATCCTCAGTATTCATAAAATTGATGAAATCATGTATAAAAAAGTTCGTAGATCGTTTAAAGAATCTGAATATTTTAATGGCTTACACAATTTTCAGTACTATGTGAGAACAAGTGAAACTGTTTTATAAATCGAAATATTTTGTGTCTTGTATGGAAAAAATTGAAGAAATTATTGCCTAAAACTTTTCATTATTTTGAAGGAAAAAGTAAAAGAACTTTTTATGTATCGGAAAGTTCTAATGCTCTGTAGAAACAAATGTAAGGAATTTTAATGAATCGGAAAATTTTCATCACAATGTAGAAACAAGTGGATGAAACTTTTCATAAGCCGTACAATTATTGATATTAGGTGGACAATTTTAACTGCACATTCCCATAAAATTGAATTTCTGTAGAGTAAAATTAATTTCACTTGTTTCTAAAGAGCAACAAAACTTTCCGATTTACTAAAAGCTGTCTTACCTTTTGCTTCAAATTTTGAAAATTTTCCGAAACATAAAAAGTTCTATTTATACATATAAGACAGAAAGTATTTCCATACATGAGAAATTGTTTAACTTGTTCCTACATAGTACTGAAAATTGTGTGAGCCATGAAAATTTTCAGATTCTTTAAACGATCTTTCACTTCTTCACTTTTCTGTATATAAATCCAACCAATTAGATGATTGCTGAGGAATTGTTATTTGATTACTGATATTTTTCAAGAATTAAAAAAGAATTATCGGAAAAATATAGCGGAAAATTTTACACCTCACATCACTAGGTATCACAGACCTAAAGCTTTGTGAACGTATAGAAGTTTGTTTTAGGTGGGCCATTGGGATTGAAAATGGTTGTGTAACCATATGTAAAAACAAAAGTATTAATTTATCAATGATAATCAAGCAATTGCTATAATTCCGATTATAAGCAAATACAATACTAATTGAGAGTGCTTCCAGGTGACGAAATCTACTTAACACTTATAATGCTCTCACTTTTTTCATAATCGTTAGCCTGATCCAAACTGTTTAATTTAAAAGATTCTTACGGATAATTTACTTAAACAAAGTCACCTGTGTGTTAACACTCGAAGCTTTCAAATATGCATTTAATTAGCGTCCTTGCATCTCACTAGGGCTTACATACAGAGTTGTGTAGGATTCACTAGGTTCCGGTCTTCATTAACAATATTTTCCCGATCGTATTCTGTAAAACATTCTATGGAACTTATTTTATTCTATCCTCTGAAACAGCCTTACTTTGGGCCTGAGACCGGTGATCAGAATCGATGAGACAAATAAAGAATCGATTTCAAGCTCTTGAGATCCTCTCTTAGACGGTTAGGAGGAAAATATTTACGGTATAGTCAGTCCTGTATTCGCTACTAGCTTTGTAAAACAGGTCATCACAAAGCATTCATACTGTGGGCTAAAAAATAATTTTTCATATAAGCTCTCTGTGAGCTTTAAATAGTAACTAAGCGCAATCATCTCATTGAGCAGAAAAAGTCGTTCATTTCAGAAGTCTCTTGATAAAAAATCTCCATATCCAAGTTCTTGAATGAAAAAGTATTCTGATTTAACGGTAGCATTGTCTTGATAAGAATATCGTATCACATTTCGTAATTCTGACATCCTCCTCCCCTCTAAGGCTATATACTCATTTTCTTGGTGAGTCAATACTGTCTTACTCGGAACATTTAATCAAATCTTCGCTCGCGTCTCGCGTGTCGATTTCCTCTTTGAAATATCCTTTGGATAGCTATTCCTCTTACGAAAGTTTTGCCACAACTACTGTAGAATGGTGAGATAAACACCTGACCTTTTTATATAAGAAGTAAGGGCCCTTTGTAATTCTAGCATAGTGTAAATAAGTGCAAGAAAAGTCGACAAAGAACATGTTATGACATTAGATCAGCTTTCATATTGGAAAGGTGTTCTAATCGTACCTGCAACTGAAGAAATTTCAGAACTGTCCAAAGTTGTACCGCCCTTAGGAGGTTTATACTTAAGGAATTTCTAGCCACGATTGGAGTCGTTATGTCAAGAATTGGTATAGAAAATCTTTGGGGTAATATGTACGCTAAGACAATTTTGGTGAAAATCCTGAATGGCCATGCCAACTGAAGAACATTGAAAAGTCGCTTCTAGACTTTGCTCGGCGATCATTACATCTGGTTATGAATGCATTTACAACCCTCTGAGTAGATAATAAAATCTAGGATCTGCGATCTTATTCGACAATGTCTGGATGAGGAAATCAATATGCAACATTTCCAAGGAAATCAACCTGTATGAAGAAAACAATGTCGTGGTAATCTCAAAATTAATACGATGACCTATACCGAAGCGGTAAATTTTGGCTTTAGTATATTGAGAAGGTCAGAATCGTATTGCTATTATTCCAAAGGGACTGGATTGAAAATGGGACTAGAAAGATCATTTGTTGGCAATTAAATTAATGCTTCCCTTTTCTCACGCAGCTGGTCATGTTTTCAATGCAAGATATGAATATCACTGTACTAAGCAGATGGAAGACTTGGAGGCAACAACGGTATCAGACGATTACAAGAAATTAACACTTCAAGGAACAATCAAAATTCGCAGAAAAAGAATTTTTGTGGAACGAAAATCCAAGTGATATAAATATCGAACAGCTTAATGAAGGACACGAAATTTTCTGGTGGATTAACTCAATGTCACACACTACGTTAGCAAGATTAATCCTTCATTCGAAGAGACTGTTACGATAACAGAAGTTCTACAGGACTTTTGTGGGAAACCGTTTGTCATCTGAGCGCCAGATTGAGCTAATGTTACATTCCTTGTGTGATAATACCTCATTGCGCAAAAATATCAATTCGACTGTGGTGAATATTGCAGTCTCTGTTGACTTATGTTATAAAACCCACACGTAGAAGGAGAGTCCTTCTACACGCAATGTTGTGGACTAAAAATTTTAAATAAAATCTAAGTACGTATATAAATTTAGTTAAGAGCTGTTTTCACCTTATATTTTATGGATATAAACTACAATTAGACACTGAGAGTACCGAAAGACACGAAAGAGGTTTTGGAAAATATTTGCAACGATGGAATTTCATTCTGCAATTGCAGCCACGACAATTCATCACCGTTCCTGAGATACATGGAGATCAATAATAGACGAATTCAAATAATGCAAAAAATTTTCCAAGGAGCAAAAGATAGCTTTATATGGACAGCACTACTGGAAGAAACTACAACGTGAAATCTTAAGGTATTCAAAGATCTGATTCAGATCCTTAAGAATCTTGCTAGAAGACTTCATGAGCAGTTACTGATTCTCTTAAGGCGACTAACGAGCAGAACTGAAACGAAATGATATGAAATACTTACATCTAAAGAAACACTAGGGTGATTAAAAACTGCTTTCAATTTTTTTAAGATGAAACAGGCTGTGACACGACCTTAGCTATAATCAGGAGAAACAGTTGGCAGTCTTAAAGATCCTCCTAAATGAAAAAATATTGTGTTAGTCAGATTCCTCAAACAACCAAATCTCAATCCTGACAAATTGGTCAACATTAGACAATGCTTATTCGCGATTATAGAGAAGGAAACTTGTCCTCTTTGGTATAAGGGACAGTTGTTGTATTACCTGAAGTTGCCATATCAGGTATAACAAGGAAGTTGTTACTAAGATTCAATATGGCCACTTTTGCCCTACTAACGCGGCAGCCGTGCAGCATTCAATTCGGTAATACCTCCAAGTCCAGGAGTGAAATGGCCAAGCATAGGCCCAATCGAATGAGCTTTGTGTGTCAAAGAGGAGATGCGAATTCCGGGATCCGCACAGCTAGCTAGCATCAGGTCCAGCCGGATAAGCTTACTTACCTTCAGATAAAAAGTGACTGTAGGATAGGATTGTAAATGTACCACATGTTAGTGTAAAACTGCCGATATGAAGTATACTAGGTCTTGTGCATTCTGCCAAAGTAATTCATGTACACATGGTATATTGGAAGAAAGTCTGATATAGATGATGAACAACCGCTGTTGAAATTCGTACGTCGTTGACAACGGCTTTATTGTTGTTCCAAATATTATGGTTACTATTTACTTATAAAAAAAAAAAAAACAAAATGGACATGAAAACAATATTGATGTAACTTTCGTACCTGAAGAGAAAGCGAAAACTTAGCAGGACAGATTTAATTTCAAGAGGAAAACCAATTCATTTAGATATCACATTCGCGTAATTGAATGATTATAAAAAATTAAATGAATTAGTTGAGCTCGTTAAATTATATCAGTCTTACTACGATTTCGCTTCTCTTTGGGTTCCAAAGCCGCTCGTGTTAGAGGATTCCAAACTATGTAAACGGAATAATAAACCACCTTCTTGTTTTATATCATGTCTTTATGCCTTTATTTAGAGTTAGGTCAAAATGGTCTTTATGTCCATTTTGTTAGATCCATAAGGCGGGAACGTTGTTACAAAATATTGTTGATTATAACTGTTTGTATCAACAATTAAGTCGTTGTCAAAGAGTTATTGATTTTCTAAACGGTTGTTCGTCATCTTCTATACTAGATTATCTTCCGATCTGCCATATGAACATGAACTTTGTCAGAATGCACAAAACCTTGAATAACTCAAATCGGCTATTTTATACTACCATGTGCTTCGTTCACAATTCTATCTGGCATTCTCTTTTTATCTATAGGATGTATGTATGTATGTATGTACGTATGTATATATGTATGTATGTATGTATGTATGTATGTATGTATGTATGTATATATGTATGTACGTTTGTATGTATGTATGTATGTATAAATTTATCCGGCTTCAGCTAATGGTACCTGGGTGGTCCTGGAAATCGTATACATTAATCTCATTCGACCTTGTGAAGGCATAGACCACTTCACTCCTGGACTTGGAGGTACTTCCGAATTGAATGCTGCACAACTGCCTTTTATAAAGGGGAAAGTGGCCATAATGAAGTATTTTTAACAACTTCCTTGTTATACCAGGGAGGACATGTTTCCTTTTCCATATAGGCGAATAAGAAATGTCTAATTTGACCATTATGTCAGGATTGAAATTTGGTTGGTTTTAGACTTTGACTAACTTGCACAATATTTTTTTTCTTTTGAAGGATCTTTAAGACTGTCAATTATTCTCTCCTGATTATAGCGTGTCACGGTCTGTTGCATCATGAAAAATTTGAAATCAGTTTTTTAATGACGCTAGAGTTTCTTTAAGCTTAGTGATTTCGTAGCATCTCCATCTAGTTCTACTTGTGTGTGGCCTTAAGAGAATCAGCAACTGCTCATGATGTCTTCTATCAAGAATCTAAAATAATCTGAATTACAACCATCAACAGCTGCAGATTTCCCGTTTGTAGTTTCTTCCATTACTGTTGTCCATATACAGCCATCTTTACTCCTTCAAAAATTGATTGCGTCATTTGAAGCCGTCTAGTATTGATCTCAAAGTTTTTCAAGAACTGTGATTGAATAGTCGTCGCTTCAATGGCAGAATTAAATTCGATCGTTCCAAATAATTCGCGATAGATTTTTTTTGTGTGTGTTTCGGCACTTTCCATGTATAATTGAATTTTATATCCATATTATATAAGGTAAACATAATTTATATACGTACTTAACGGAGATTTTACTTCCAATTTTAAGTCCACACCATTGCGTGTAGAAGGACTCTTTTTTCTACGTGTGGGTTTCAAAACACAAGTCAAAAGAGACTCGGCAATATACACTACAGTCGAATTGAATTTCTTGGGCATTGAGATATCACTCTAGAAAGGTGGCATCAACTCAACGTGCCGCTCAGGCTACAAACTGGTTTCCAAAAAAGCCATTTAGAACTTCTGTTATCGTAACAGTATTTGGGAATGAGGATTATCTTGCCAACGTAGTGTCCGACGTAGAGTTTATCCCTCAGAAAATTTCGTGGGCATTAAGCACGCTTCGATAAATATATCACTTGGAACTTCGCTCTAAAGAAATATATTTTTTTTTTTTTTTTGCGAATTGTGAAGGCTCCTAGAGTTGTTTATTTCTTGTAATCATCTGATACCGTAGTTGCCTTCAAGGATACCATCTGCTGTGTTACTATGTTAGTAGCGAACACAGGACTGACTATACCGTAAATATTTTCCACCTAACCGTCAAAGAGAAAATCTCAAAAGAACAAAATCGATTCTTTATTTGTCTCATCGATCCTCATCACGGGTCTCACGCCCAAAGTAAGGCTGTTTCGGAGGTTAGAACATAATGACTTCCATTAAAAGTTTTACAGAACCCAATCGGGAAAATTTATTAATGACAGACCGGAACCTAGTAAAAACTATAAAACTCTGTATTCAATCTCTAGTGAGCTGCAAAGACGATAACTAAAAGCATATTTGATAGCTTGGAGAGTTGACACACATGAGACTTTGTATAGTAATAAATCCGTAAGAACACAACTCTTTGGATTAAACAGCTCCTATCAGGCTAACGAAGAAGAAAAAGGTGAGAATATTATAACTGCTAAATAGATTTCTTCAGCAGGATAAATAGTATTATAGTTGCATATCGTCGAGAAGTATAGCTATTGCTTAATTATCATTGATAAATTAATACTCAAGTTTTATTACATTTGGTATCACAATTTTTTCAACCACAAGGTCCCACATAAAACAAACAGTTGTACGTTCCCAAAACTATACGTCTGTGATACCATCGTGTTATTAAAGGGAGAAGTAAAACCACGGTTTTTAAAGTGGTACGCCTTATATATAAGGTGAGCTTTATAAGGTGAGTTAAGTAGCTCTAAAAGCACTACTGCTTCGTTTTAGGAACCTAGGAAAAAACACAAGATCTTGCGGCCTCCGACTCGGTGTTAAATTGCTTTAGAAGCTGTAAAGCAAGAGGAAATTCGGAATACATGTCGATACCCACTGCTGACTTCTAAATTACGCAGGATTATAAGAAAGAACTTACAAGCTGGTTAGCCTTACCGGACACCTCGGAAAAGAACCCTCGAATTATTGGAACGCCTGTTGCACCCTAAACCGTAATTAAAAATTGAAACCCTCCGTCGAATTTCAAAACTATTTCTATAATCACCGCATCACTTAGAGGTCGCTTTCATCCCTGATATGAATATATCTTTTAAGTAAATAGAGAATACTATTACAAAGAAGTCGAGTGACTTAACTGATAACGTTCTCATTTTAAGGTGGTCTGACGTTGCAAGTGAAAATTTCAAAAAGCCTCACCAGCTCCGGGATGCCTGGTCTATGGCTAATGACCCATCAACTTTTTCATGATTTTAACGCGCTTTCTCATTTCTGGTTTTACGAAAACAATACATTAATAGCTCAACCTGATATACATTCTTTCTCAGTTTAAGACTTCTTGTTCCACATTTCTCCGGGTTTAAACTCAGATATTTCGAATTTGCTAGTCCTAAGGACAATATGAGCTCCTTACTTTTCCCATTTCAATCCATTACAGAATTACAGACAAACTACTCTACCTATATCAAAAGGAGATGTTTGTAAATCACAATTCCACAATCGTTGTGGCGAAACTTTCACAAGATGGATAGCTATCGAAAGGTTAGTTTGGGAAAAGGGAATCGCGAGACACGAGTGAAGACTTGATTAAATCTTCCGACTAAGACACCATTGACACCTAGAACATGAGTATATAGCATTAAAGGGGAAGAGGATGTCAGAATTACGGAATGTGAAACGATATTCTTATCAAGACAATGCTACCGTTATATCACATTACTATTTCATCAAGAATTTGAATATAAACAATTTATACAGGACTGGTAGAACATGTGTAGTACACAGACATCAGCAATAATATCAATTGACAGATTTTCTATCTACTTAGCTTATTAGACATTAGGGGACTATCAGATAAATCCCCCGACATAAATGTTCCAAGGCTCACTTCCCATATCTTGGAGCAGAAGCCTTAAATTACTCTCTTGGGAATAGTGTCGGAGAACTTAGACTCGCAGGACACAGAAAGTAAAGGAGACTGAGAGAATCTTTCGATTAGCCGAAAAGTTTAACGCGTCTATAAAAATTTTCGAGTGGGCTTTTCCAACCTTGACTTACTTCATTAAAGTTTTATATTGATAACGCTCCGTATCTCTCACACTAACCTTTAGGCTATAAAACTTTAAAATCTCACTGTTCGCGCGGATCATCTTGCACTACACTCTGCCATTTAGCACACTCTTATTAAACTTATTGGAGGAATTGAATTTCTCAATCTTCTCAACGTTTTCTCAACGGTGAGTAAATTTCTAGTTAGGTTACGCTCAGGAGCAGACAACTACAGAACTGCATTAGCTTTTCAACACCTTACATACGTGAGACGGAATGATCAACCACAATAATTTCTATAATCATATTTTTTAAAATCAACACTACCTCATCTCGCTGACGTGAATAGAACTTGCATGTCCTGTCCACCGACTCTAAGCTGTATTCTCAAGAGCAGAAAGCTAATCCAGAAATTTGTACCCTATTAATCATCTGCTGTTGAACATCTTAACAAATATACAATCAGACAATAAACAAAAGTTATCAACGTACAATTGAATTATACTGTAGTACTCGAAAGTGATATCCAAATGATTTAGTTTAGCTCTTAAATTTAATGTGTCTTGCAACGGTTTCGTTTTCTGTGCGGGTACCAAAGCCGTTTGTGTTAAAGGATTACAAAATATGTAAAGAATAGAATGAACCACCTTTATGATTTATATCTTATCTTTATAGCTTCATTTAAAGTTACATCGAGATCGTCTTTATATTCGTTTTGCTTTTTCTATAAGGCGTGGACGTTATTACATTATAATAATCATAACTGATTGGATCAACAATTAAGTCGTTGTCAATGACACATTGGTTATCTACAGCTGTTGTTCATCGTCATCTATATCAGATTATCTGCCTATCTGCCATTTGTACATGAACTCCTTTGGCAGAATGCACAAAACCTTGAATAATTCATATCGGCTCTTTTACACTAACGTGTTGCCTGTTCACAATCCTATCTTGTCACCTTTTTCTACAGGTAAGTAAACTTATCCAGTTGGAGCTGATGGTAGCTGTGGGTCCTGGAATTCGCATATCCTCTTTTACACACCAACCTCTATCGATTTGGTTCATGCTTAGACCATATCGCTCCTGGACTTTGAGGTACTTCCGAGTTGGTTGCTCCACAGCTTCCGTGTTAGTAGAGGAAAAAGTGGCCATATTGAAGTTTCGTAACTACTTTCTTGTTATACCTGATATGGCTTATACCAAAGAGGACATGTTTCCTTCTCCGTAAATTCGAATAAGATATGTCTTAATGTTGACCAATTTGTCAGGATTCAGATATGGTTGGTTGAAGAGTCTAACTTCCACTATTCATTTTCTTTTTCAAGAATCTTGTAGGCTGCCAACTGTTTCTCCTGAGTATAGTTAAGGTCGTGTCACAGCCTGTTCCATCATAAAAAAGTGAAAGCAGTATTTTAATGGCGCCAGAGTTTCTTTTACTTTAATGATTTCATAGCATTTCCTTTCAGATCTGCTTGAATGTGACCATAAGAGAAGCAGCAACTGATCAAAAAGTATTCTAGCAAAATTCTTAAAAGTTTTGAATTCGGACATTCAACAGCTACAGATTTCCCGTTTGTAATTTCTTCCATTACTGCTGTCCATATACGACTACCTTTTGCTCCTTGTCTATTTCACAATCCACAATGGTTTTGGCGAAGCTTTCACAATATGAATAGCTATCCAAAGTTTGTTTGAGAAAAGCAAATCGAGACGCGAGACGCGAGGGATGACGATTAATTCTTTCGCATAGTATAGAATTAACACAGAGTTAACACACCGAGAGCATGAGTATATACTACTAAAGGGGATAAGGATGTCAGAATTACGAAATGTGATACGATATTCTTATCAAGACAATGCTAGCGTAATATCAGATTACTTTTTTTTATTAAAGAAGATGGAAATGGAGAATTTTCACCAAGAGACTTCAGAAATGAATGACTTTTTCTGCTCTATGAAATGTCTGGTACTTTGTTACTAGTCAAAGCATACAGTGAGCTTATATGAAAAGATTGTTTGATCAGCTCATAGTTTGGTTGCCTTGCGATGAACAGTGTTACTAAGTTGGTAGCGATTACATGACTGCCTATACCGTAAATATCCGCCTAATCTTGTATCTCAAATGAACTTAAAATTGATTCTTCTGTCATCGATTAGATCACCGCTCTCAGGACCAAAGTAAGGCCTTTCGGAGGTTAGTATATAATGGTTTCCAGAGCTAGTATTACAGGAAATAATCGGAATTAATGATGGACCGGAACCTTGTGAATGCTACCTAGTGTATTCCCTAGAGAGCATATTTGATGCTAAATAATGCATATTTGTCACCTTTGAGAGTTAACACAGTAGACTTTGTTTGAGTAATTTATCCGTAACTACGCAATTCTTTGGTTTAAACAGTTTGTATCAGTTTAGAAGAACAGTTTGTATCAGAAGATTGAGAAATACGAATCATCCAATGTGTATAATATGAGTGTGCGAATATGGCAGTCTTTAGTGAAAGATGAAACGGGCGAGTCTGAGAGATTTTACGTTCTATAGCCCAAAAGTTAGAGAGAGAGAGGTAGGTAGACTTATCAATATAGCTTCTTGATAAAATGAGTTAAGACGGCAAAAAACACCTCGAAATTTTTTATAGACGCAAGTTTAAATTTCAGGCTAAGACCGAACACCTCGAAAGAAAACCCTCCAATTATTGGAACGCTTGTTGCTCCCTAAACCACTAATAAAAAATCGTATATCCCCGTCCATCCTCAAAATTATTTCTTTAATAATCGCATCACTTAGAGTTCGCTTTCATCCCTGATTAATATCTTTTGAGAGCATGTAGAAACTATTACAATCAAGTCAAGTGACATCCCTGATAACGTTCTCATTTTAAATAGATTTCTAACGTCGAAGAAGCATATTACAAAAATCTTCACCATCTCAGGGATGCCGGCCGTATCTGAGGAGTCCCATCAGCATGTTTATCTTTTTAACGCGCTTTCTCTTTACTAGTTTTACCTTATAAGCTCACTGTGATAATTTTCTTTTCTCAGCTAAAGAATTCTTGTAAGAAGAGATGCTGAGGTACGTGTTAAAACCAATGCAAGCAGATAGCATTCAGTAAAACCAAACAGACATAGTGACATTTGATAAGAAGGGTAGTGAGATTAGATTCTGGAGATTATGAGAATGTGAGATTATGAGAATGTCGAAATGAGAATGTCAGAATATGAGATTATGAGATAGTGAGAATGAGATTCTGGAGCGAGTTCCAAATGATATGATTATCGAACAGTGCTTAATGAAGTCACGAAGTTTTGTGGGGGATTAACTCAACGTCAGACACTACGCTAGCTACATTAATCGTTCATTCCTATATAGTGTTACGATAACTAAAGTTCTACAATGCTTTTGTGAGAAACATTTTGTCATATGTTGCACGTAGAGCTAATGCCACCTTCAATATGTGATGATATCTAAATACACAAAATGTCAATTCGTCTGCGGTGAATCACATTGGTTTTCTGCAGCTTTTCTTCGTCTACATCTGAATCAGATTTTCTTTCGATCTGCCATTTGTACATGAGATCTCGGGTCATATACACAAAACATTCAATACTTCATATCGGCTCTTTTATACTAACATGTGGCACGTACACAATTCTATCTTGCAGTCACTGTTTATCTACAGGTAAGTAAGTTTATCCGGCTGGAGCTGATAGTATCTCTGTGGGTCCTAAAATTCATATACATTAACCTCATTCGATTGGGTTCATGCTTATACGTTTTCGCTATTCTGGATTTTCATTTGTATAGTCTTAGCGTACAGGATACCCCAAAGTTCTTCTATACCATTTTCTGAAATAATGTATCTAATCGTGCCTAGAAATTACTTAAGTGGAAACTTCCTGAGGGCGGTAAAACTTTGGACAGTTCAGAAATATTTTCAGCTGCATATAGGATTTGCACAACTTTAAGTATAATGGCTGATGTACTAAAGTAATAACAGATGTACTTTGTCAACTTTTCTTACACTTATATATTGTATGCAAAGGAGTAGAACATATAGTATTGGTACTTGAGTTGAATTATTGACGATATACAAAATGACCACACTGGTTATATCAAAAGGAGGTGTGTGTATCTCAGAATTTCACAATCGTTGTGGCGTAGCTTTGACAAAATGAATAGATATCCAAATGTTGTTTCTAAAACTGAAATCGACAGGCAAAACGCGAATGTAGACTTGGTTAAATCTTCCGAGTAAGAATGAATGGACACACCAAGAATATGAGTATATAGCATTAGAGGAGTAAGGATGTCAAAAATACGAAGTGTGATACGATATTCTTATCAAGACAATGCTACCGTTATATCAGATTACTATTTCATTCAACAACTTGAATATGGATAATTTTCATCGAGACTTCTGAAATGAATGACTTTTTCTGCTCTATGAAATGTGTGGCACATAGCTGATAACCAAGCATACAGTTTGTTTATATGAAAAGATTATTTGATTAGCCTACAGGTTGGTGTCTTTGTGTTGATCAGTGCTACTAAGTTGGTAGCGACCATAATTATTTTCCACCTAACCGTCTAAGAGAAGATCTCAAAAGATCTTTAAATCTAATCTTTATTGGTCTTATTGATTGTATCAGCGGTCTTAGACACAAAGTAAGGCTGTTTCGGAGGTTCGAATATAATAGGTTCCATAGCAAGTATTACACGATATATCCGGGAAAATATTATAAATGATAGATTAAGGTTTTGTGAGCATACGAACGCTAATTAAATGCATATTTAAAGCCAGGAGTGTTAAAACACTGCACACTATGTGTATATAATATTTCCGTAAGAACACAACTCTTTAGCCTGTTGAAACCTAAACCACTAATCAAAAATTGAACATCCTAGTCCATCCACAAAATTATTTTTTGATCACCGCTTCACTTAGAGATCGCTCAAATCACTGATTAATATCTTTCTAATCAATGTAGAATACAACTACAATGAAGTCAAGTGACATCCTTAATATGTTCTTATTTTAAGGTGTTTTCTAACGTTGCAGATGCATATTAGAAATAGTTTCACCAGCTCAGGAATGCCTGCCCTATCGCTAGGGACCCATCATTTAAACGCGCCGTTGTATGCGAATGTGATATCTAAATAATTAGTTTAGCTCATTAAATTAAATGTGTAGTGCTACTGTTCCGTTTTCTCTTTGGGTACCAAAGCTGCTCGTGAACAAAAAAAAGAACCACCTCCAAAGCATGTAAACAAAATAAAAAGGCACATACATGTTTTATACCCTTTCTTTATACCTTCATTTAAAGTTACATGAAGATCGTCTTCATGTCCATTTTTTTAGGTCTATAAAGGGGGACGTTATTACAAGATAATCACAACTGAGTGAATTAAAACTTATGCCGTTACCATTAACATATTGTTTTTCTACAGCTGTTGTTCGTCATCACCTATATGAAATTGTATTGCGATCTGGCATTTGTGCATGAATAACTTGGCAAAAGGCACAAAACATTTAATACTTCATATCGGCTCTTCTAAACAAACATGTGGCTCGTTGACAATCCTATCTTGCAGTAACTTTTTATCTACAGGTAAGTAAGTTTATCCGGCTGGAGCTAACGGTACCTGTGTGGGTCCCGGAATTCGCATACACTAATCTTATTCATTTGGGTTCATACTTAGATCATTTCGCTCCTGGACTTGGAGGTACTTTCGAATTGAATGCTACACAGCTGCCGTAATAGTTGTTTCATAGAAGGTATCACAGAACCAAATCGGGAAAATAACTAATGATAGACTGGAACCTAGTGAATCTTACACAATTCTGTATGTAGCTCGAGTGACCTGCAAAGACGTTAACTAAATGCATATTTGATAGCTTTGAGAATTGATACATATGAGACTTTGTATAACTAACATTTCCGTAAGAACACAACTCTTTGGATTAAACAGTTCCTATCATCCTAACGATGAAGAAAAAGGTGAGACCGTTATTAGTGCTAATTTGATTTCTTCAGCAGGAAGCACTGTGAAATAGAATTATAGTTGCATATAAACGAGAAGTATAGCTATTGCTTGAATATCATTGATAAATTAATACTTAAGTATTTTTATTTGGTATCACAATTTTTTCAACCCCAAGGGCCCACATAAAACAAACAGCAGTACGTTCTCAAAACTATATACGTCTGTGATACTATCGTTTTATTATAGGGAGAAGTAAATCCACGGTTTTTTAAGTGGTACGACTCAGTAAGACAATGAAAAAGACGATATCTAGGAATCTCAAAATTAAGAAATGACCTTTACCGTACCGGTAAACTTTGGCTGGAGTATATAGAGAAGGTCAGAATCCTATTGCTATTCATTCAAAGGGACCAGATCGAACAGGGAATTAGAAACATAATTAGTAGGCAATTAAATATTGCTTCAGTTTTCTCACGCAGCTGGTCATCTCATCTATGCAAAATTTGAACGTCACTATACTCAGTAGATGGAAGTCTTGGAGGCAACTACGGTACCAGTGGATTACAAGATATTAACAACTCATGTAACTCTCACAACTCGCAAAAAAGAGGTTTTTTGGGGCGAAGTTTCAAGTGATATAATTTCGAAGCGTGCTTCCCCAGATGATTGACTCTGGAGGGATTCTGCCTGGATGGACACTTAAAATTTAGTAACTACCGTTTAGTTTTCGACTCTCCTGCATACAATCAAAGATTAACAATCTTAATAAAGAACGATGTTTGGATATTCCGTACATGCGTTCACTGCATATAAATTTTTATCCTAGACTTGGTCGTAAGATTAAAAGCTGTACTACAGGTCGAACCCAGTTTCTGAGAAATTTAGAAGTCAGCAGCGAACCTCGGCATGCACTCCTTAATTCCTGTTGGCTTACAGCTAGTAAAAAAATTGAACACCAAACCGGAGGGCGCAGGATCTTGTGTTGCGTACGTAGGACTTAAAAACGAATCAAAAGTGCTTTTAGAGCTACTTAACTCACATTATAAATTAGCGTAGAAATTTAAAAACCTTGGATTTAATAAGAAAAGGGTATCGCAAACGTATAGCTTTGGGTCCGCACCGCAGTTTGTTTTAGGTTTGCAGCCCCCCCCCCCCCCCCCCCCGAACATTGTTTCTGAAGGAAACACTGCTTATGAAGGACTTCTTTTTCAGCGAAATGTTATCTCAATTAGTTCCAAAGCGGCTGACTAACATATCGAGACCTTGTAAGAAGAAATGAATATGAAAGTACACCCGCATAGGTTAATTTTTGAGCCATTTTTCCTGGCAATTAAAACGCAACTCTTCTAGCTTTCCTAACTAATACGTACTCACGGAACGGCAAATATTTTATGGCACCATTTTCATTCTATGAATTTTAATACATACAAAAACTTTATATTTCCATATGAAATTATATAGGGACATTAATGGGTCATTTCAAAAGAGTGGGGGGGTGAAATGTCCCCATTTGCCCCTCTAATCGCCGCCCATGCTATGATGTGTGGCACATTTGTGCGAAATTAATAATAATATGATTAAACTGTTTAACCACAACAAAATCCTTCTCGTTTTGCTGAAGTGGCTTTTCCTAAGTTTTATTTGTTTCATATATCCTACAGTTTTTTTCAGGCCTTTTTTTTAATCTGTTCAAATTTATATTTCTCCTTTTACCACACAATCGTCCAATACTTGCACTATAATATTTACAATCAGTATATCATCCTGTAACGTATTTTATTCCTAACACAACATACAAACCCTATCTCACTGGCTTGCACGCGAACCTTTGGGGCATGGGGTCCTGGGGACAATTCCGAGTGGGAGAACATTGAACGACAGTGGGTCCAATTCTCATAGCCTCGCCGACGAAAGAGGACGCTAAACGGCAATCAGTCAACAGTTGCAAATTTCGGCTGCATAAACAACTTATGTCTTGTGGAACTTATTTAATTTATTTTGTTAAAGCAGCTCTTTTAACAAAATTTCAGTATTAACGTGTTAGATATTTCTATTTAAGGACAAGAAAAAACATATTATTTATTTTGTAACTAAATGATAGCTCTACCCACGTAGATTATAAAAGCAGAAACAATGAAAATCGATACAATAGTGACTGACATTATTTTAACAAATATCGACTCAGATAATAGTTTGGGCTGTATGAAAAGTTAAAAATTCCGATTAATTGTAACTTTATTAGTGGTGGACATTGGAGGAGGATGTATGCTATTAATCAGCCCATTTCATGGGCATCCACACTCACGAGCTCAACGCTCGCTAGCTCGGCATTCGCGCTCGACCGTTCTCGGGTTCAATAATTAAGCGCTACCCCGATCGCCAATGAAATAAGTCAGCGCGAGTCCAACTGAGGGAAGTGAGCCCGAACACGATTCCCAAAGGAATAAATGAGCGAGAGCCCAGTTGAAAAAGATGAGCCCGAGTCTGAGAGAGTCCAGAGCAAAATGGCCATCTATGAACCAAAGTCATCCCATCAAGTCTTTTTCTATCTGATCTATTGTATTCTGATGTTTCTCTCATTGATTGTGTTTGTTCAGATATCAGCGCTCTTGTCATTTACAGCTGAATGACGTGAGTGACTGTCTGTCTGTCTACCAACACTTTAAACATTACAGTGTAGTAGACACTTCTTATCTAAAATGTCTCCAGCACAGGGAGGGCAACAATGGGGCACACTTACTTCTTGATGTAGCGCTATTTCTACCCGGAAACTTTCATGGGAAAAATCAAATATTATTCTTATTTGCATTATTATTTTTAATAATGATGTACGTACACACGAGAAATTGTCTACTGCAAATAATTGAAAGGAAACATACGATCAATGTATGACACTAACTTTTCATCTAGGGGACACGGCAGATGATATTTTAAATTTTGCTTCTTCAAAAGAGGTCAAACAGCAAACTCAAAAACAGTTGCTTTTAAGGAAGCTTCTCCTCCTCCCTCGCTTGCCGTCGTTCTCATGAAGGAAGTTGTCTCTAGCCATCGTGCACCCTCGCTCCCGTAGTAACACTTGCCCCTCACCCTCGTTCTCTTCGTCGAAGCTTTTACTCGCCCTCGCGCACCTTCACCCTCGGCATCGAAGCTTGTCCTCGCCCTCGCGCACCATCGCCCTCGCTGCCGAAACTTGTCAACGCCCTCGCGCACCCTCGCCCTCTTCGTCGAAGCTTTTCCTCGCACCCTCAACCTCGTCATCGTAGCTTGTCCTCGCCCTCGCGCACCCTCACCCTCGCCTTCGAAGCTTGTCCTCGCCCTCGCGGCCAAAACTTGTCCACTCCCTCGCGTCACTGTGGGCGAGGGAACTTGAGGGTGAGGATGCCCTCGAGAGGGCCACCCTCGCGTGGGTGAACATCTCTGCATATTAGACCCTTTTTGTTCTGCTGAATATAGGGATTCAATTACCGTATATCACCGCTATAGATGATTCTGGGAGCAACATTAACGAGTCCAGTATTTTCTTCAAACGGATTTCACAAATTCGACGAAGACTTCTTTCATCTTTGCAACAGCCGATTTAAATTTTTCTTGCTTCGACGAGTAATTTTCATGGTGCTTATTATCAAAATCATTATCATTATATGACATTTTGAATTCGTTAATTAGCCTACTAATTTCTGGTCCCGCTGTCATCCATTTGACAAGAGCATTGAAGCCGTGTAAGAGATAAATCGGCCCTCCATCCCCTTTTATAATTTTGTTATTCTGTTTGTGAGCCGAACTATAGCTATTGCAGAGAAAGGTTTTGATGTCTTTCTTATCACCAAGTAACGCATTTCGAAAGCATTCAAAATCTCAGGGTGTGTTTCTTCCAAATTCTTGAAATAAAAAATGCGAAAGGGAATCCAACGAGCATAGTTCAGGAGGTTCGTTACGAAACACCATTCTGCAATTGGTTTTAGTGATTCAACGTACTAGGAGGTACTAGAGCATATTTATCGGGGAGAACAGGAGCAGTTTTCTTTTTTATATTGACATTATCCAGTGAGACATGGTCACCTTGAATGCAATAGTTATCCTTATACAGAAGCTGGAAAATAGAAATGTTCGTAGGATGAAAAAAATCCTTTGATGTGCTAGAAGGATTGTAGTCAATATAGCTAATGTTGCAATGGTTAAAACACCTCGACGAAGAGTGGAAGGACATATATTTCGTCACTTTGTTTTATCAAGCACTGAGAAAGACTTGAAGGTATTTCCTCTACACATGTAGACGATATACAATACCCTAGTGAATGCAATTCTTTTATGATATATTTTTTACGAGTTTTAGCCGAAAAGCTCAGTCCAACATTGAGAAGAAGGGATTGCACGCGATTGCGTTTGTGCCTTGCTGTTTTTGTTTCAATATCTCCTTTTTTCTGATGGAAGTTTTAAAATATAAGTAAGCTAGATGTGGAAGTTGGTTGACTTACGCTGCTATTATGGGTAGCAGATGAACCATGAAGTAACATATTATCAGCAGCAGCTATTAGTGAAGGAGGAACAGAATCTTCCTGGCAGTGATTCTCAAATTTTCCTGCAAAATGACTCTTGTGGTTTACCATATCCTTTCGAAGCAACTTAACAACACGACTTAGTGCCATAGCATCTACATCAATGTCTTCCTCCAACTCTCTTATTATGTCAGATTCTTCTGAAAGTAAACCATATTCTCTGCCAGACAGAGGAGCTATTACCTCTGGCCTGTGACGAAGAATCCTTACACAAAATCTTGTACTATGAACTTCTTCAAAAAGAAAATGAATAGTGCAAGTTAGAGTCTTCAACTAACCATAACTCAATCCTGACAAAATGGTCAACATTAGACATATCTTAATCGCATTTATGAAGATGGAAACATGTCCTCTTTCGTGTAAGCCATAGCCATAGTTTCGCTGTAGTATATAGTGAAATTCAGAATCGTATTGCTGACCTGTGAGAAAACTTTGAGAAGATTGACAAAATCAAATCCTCCAATAAGCAAAATAAGTGTGCGATATGGCAGTCTTTACTGCAAGATATACCTTGCGAGCAAGAGATAATTTTAAATTCTATTTACTAAAGTTTAGTGTGAGAGATACGTAGCGATATCAATATAGCGTCTTGAAAATTTGAGGCAAGGTTGCAAAAGACACCTCGAAATATTTTATAGACGCAAGTTTAACTTTCAGGCTAATCGAAAGTTTATCGAATTCTCTTTTACTTTATTTGGGCAGCAAGATGAGCAAGTTCTCAACACTATACCCTAGGGAGGAAATTCAGGGCTTCTGGTCCAAGATGTGGGAAGTGAGCCTAGTAAGTTTCATATCTTTCAGGTGTACTTAACTGATAATCTCCCAATGTAATCTAAGAACAAAAAAAAATCTGTCAATTGATAATTTTGTTGATGTCTCTGTTCTACACCTATTCTACCTGGCCCGTATAACTCCTATGTTTCGCGAAACAGTGCTTTACTACGCTAGCTTTAGTAATTCATCGGCAGGACGTCTCACAGGTTCTAGAAGGTAATCACGTACCTAACTACATCTGTGTAGCGTTGTGAGAATAGAATTTTCCACTTGCAACTCACACGTTGTAATAGACTAATATATGTTCAAAAACTACTTTCATATAGCAAAATAATTAAAATTTATTCAAAAGGATGCCGGCTGTGTTTTTCTGCTGAAATAATGGTATTACTAATTGTAGATAGTTTACTTAAACAAAGTCACCTGTGTGTTAACACTCGAAGCTTTCAAATTTGCATTTAATTAGCGTCCTGGCAGATCACTAAGGCTTACATCCAGAGTTGTGTAGGTTTCACTAAGTTTCTGTCTATCATTAATAATATTTTCTCGATTATATCCTGTAAAACTTGCTATGGAACCTATTATATTCCAACCTCCGAAACAGCCTTGCTGTTTGTCTGAGACACTGATATAACCATAAGACAAATAAAGAATGATTTAAAGTTCATTTGAGATCTTCTCTTAGACGGTTAGGTGGAAAATATTTAAGGTCGCTACTAACTTAGTAGCACTGATCATCACAAAGCAACCAACTTGTAGGCTAATCAAATAATCTTTTCATATAAACAAACTGTATGCTTCGTTATCAGCTATGTGCCAGACATTACATAGAGCAGAATAAGTCATTCATTTCAGAAGTCTCAATGAAAATTCTCCATATTCAAGTTCTTGAATGAAAAAGTAATCTGATATCACGGTATCATTGTCTTGATAAGAATATCGTATCACACTTCGTATTTTTGACATCCTTACTCCTTTAATGCTATATACTCATATTCTTGATATGTCCATTCGTTCTTACTCGGAAGATTTAATCAAGTCTACATTCGCGTCTTGCCTGTCGATATCAGTTTCTCAAACAACATTTGGATAGCTATTGATTTTGTGAAAGCTACGCCACTACGATTGGGAAATGGTAAGATACACACACGTCCTTTTGATATAAGCTGTTTAGTCATTCTGGATATCCTTAATAATTCAACTCAAGTACCAGTACTATATATTCTACTCCTTTGCATACAATATATAAGTGTAACAAAAGTTGACAAAGCACAACTGTTATTACTTTACTACATCAGACATTATACTTTAAAGTTGTGCAGCTGAAGAAATTTCTGAACTGTCCAAAGTTTTCCGCCCTCAAGAAGTTTCCACAAAGTAATTTCAAAGCACGATTAGATACATTAGTTCAGAAAATGGTATAGAAGAACTTTGGGGTATCCTGTACGCTAAGACAATACAAGTGAAAATCCAGAATGGCGAAAACGTATAAGCATGAACCCAATCGAATGAAGTTAATGTATACGAATTCCAGGACCCACACAGGTACTATCAGCTCCGGCCAGATAAACTTACTTACCTGTAGATAAAAAGTGACTGCAAGATAGGATTGTGAACGAGTCACATGTTAGTATAAAAGAGCCGATATGAAGTATTCAATGTTTTGTGTATCTTACCCGAGATCTCATGTACAAATGGCAGATGGGAAGAATATCTGATACAGATGTGGACGAAGAAAAGCTGCAGAAAACCAATATGTTATTCACCGCAGTCGAATTGACATTTTGTGTATTCAGATATCTTCACATATGGAAGGTTAGCTCTACGTGCAACACATGACAAAATGTTTCCCACAAAAGCATTGTAGAACTTCAGTTATCGTAACAGTATATAGGAATAGGATTAATGTAGCTAGCGTAGTGTCTGACGTTGAGTTAATCCGCCAGAAAATTTCGTGGCCTCATTAAGCACTGTTCGATAATCATATCATTTGGAAATTAGCTCCAGAAGGGCTCTTTTTCTGCGAATAGTGGTTTCCTTCAGTTATTAATTTCTTGTAATCATCTGATTCTGTAGTTGCCTGCAAGGCTTCTATCTGCTGAGTATAGTGATGTGCAAATTTTGCATCCAAGAGATGACCAATGCGTGAGAAACGGAAGAATCAATTTGATAGCCTACAAATGAAGTTTCTGGCCCCCTCTACGATCTAGTCACTTTGTCCCTAGTGAGATAATAGCAGTAGATGTCGAGATCCGCCATGATACTTGCATTAGAACGATTGGAATGACTTTGAATGCTCAACAAACGACGACATCGGTTGAATTGAAATGGGAAAGCACGGAAGCAGATATTGTCCTTAGGACTTGCAAATTCGAAATATTTGAGTTTACACCCAGTGACATGATGAACAAGAATTCTTTAGCTGAGAAAAGAAAATTATCACAGTGTGCTTATAAGGTATGCGATTATTAAAGAAATAATTTTTGAGGATGGACGGGGATATACGATTTTTTATTAGTGGTTTAGGGAGCAACAAGCGTTCCAATAATTGGAGGGTTTTCTTTCGAGGTGTTCGGTCTTAGCCTGAAATTTAAACTTGCGTCTATAAAAAATTTCGAGGTGTTTTTTGCCGTCTTAACTCAATTTATCAAGAAGCTATATTGATAAGTCTACCTACCTCTCTCTCTCTCTAACTTTTGGGCTATAGAACGTAAAATCTCTCAGGCTCGCCCGTTTCATCTTTCACTAAAGACTGCCATATTCGCACACTCATATTATACACATTGGATGATTCGTATTTCTCAATCTTCAGATACAAACTGTTCGTCTAAACTGATACAAACTGTTTAAACCAAAGAATTGCGTTGTTGCGGATAAATTACTCAAACAAAGTCTACTGTGTTAACTCTCAAAGGTGACAAATATGCATTATTTAGCATCAAATATGCTCTCTAGGGAATACACTAGGTAGCATTCACAAGGTTCCGGTCCATCATTAATTCCGATTTCTGAAGTCTCTTGGTGAAAATTCTCCATTTCCATCTTCTTTAATAAAAAAAAAGTAATCTGATATTACGCTAGCATTGTCTTGATAAGAATATCGTATCACATTTCGTAATTCTGACATCCTTATCCCCTTTAATAGTATATACTCATGCTCTCGGTGTGTTAACTCTGTGTTAATTCTATATTATGCGAAAGAATTAATCGTCTTCCCTCGCGTCTCGCGTCTCGATTTGCTTTTCTCAAACTTTGGATAGCTATTCATATTGTGAAAGCTTCGCCAAAACCATTGTGGATTGTGAAATAGACAAGGAGCAAAAGGTAGTCGTATATGGACAGCAGTAATGGAAGAAATTACAAACGGGAAATCTGTAGCTGTTGAAAGTCCGAATTCAAATCATTAAGAATCTTGCTAGAATACTTTTTGATCAGTTGCTGCTTCTCTTATGGTCACATTCAAGCAGATCTGAAAGGAAATGCTATGTAATCATTAAATTAAAAGAAATTCTGGCGCCATTAAAATACTGCTTTCACTTATTTTATGATGGAACAGGCTGTGACACGACCTTAACTATACTCAGGAAAAACAGTTGGCAGCCTACAAGATTCTTCAAAAAGAAAATGAATAGTACAAGTTCTCTTCAACCAACCATATCTCAATCCTGACAAATTGGTCAACATTAAGACATATCTTATTCGAATTTACGGAGAAGGAAACATGTCCTCTTTGGTATAAGTCATATCAGGTATAACAACAAAGTAGTTACGAAACTTCAATATGGCCACTTTTTCCTCTACTAACACGGAAGCTGTGGAGCAACCAACTCGGAAGTACCTCAAAGTCCAGGAGCGATATGGTCTAAGCATGAACCAAATCGATAGAGGTTGGTGTGTAAAAGAGGATATGCGAATTCCAGGACCCACAGCTACCATCAGCTCCAACTGGATAAGTTTACTTACCTGTAGAAAAAGGTGACAAGATAGGATTGTGAACAGGCAACATGTTAGTGTAAAAGAGCCGATATGAATTATTCAAGGTTTTGTGCATTCTGCCAAAGGAGTTCATGTACAAATGGCAGATAGGCAGATAATCTGATATAGATGACGACGAACGACAGCTGTAGATAACCAATGTGTCATTGACAACGACTTAATTGTTGATCCAATCAGTTATGATTATTATAATGTAATAACGTCCACGCCTTATAGAAAAAGCAAAACGAATATAAAGACGATCTTGATGTAACTTTAAATGAAGCTATAAAGATAAGGTATAAATCATAAAGGTGGTTTATTCTATTCTTTACATATTTTGTAATCCTTTAACACAAACGGCTTTGGTACCCGCAGAGAAAACGAAACCGTTGCAAGACACATTAAATTTAAAGAGCTAAACTAATTTATTTGGATATCACATTCGAGTACTACAGTATAATTCAATTGTACGTTGATAACTTTTGTTTATTGTCTGATTGTATATTTGTTAAGATGTTCAACAGCAGATGATTAATCGGGTACAAATATCTGGAGTAGCTTTCTGCTCTTGAGAATACAGCTTAGAGTCGGTGGACAGGACATGCAAGTTCTATTCACGTCAGCGAGATGAGGTAGTGTTGATTTTAGAAAATATGATTATAGAAATTCTTGTGGTTGATCATTCCTTCTCACGTATGTAAGGTGTTGAAAAGCTAATACAGTTCTGTAGTTGTCTGCTCCTGAGCGTAACCTAACTAGAAATTTACTCACCGTTGAGAAAACGTTGAGAAGATTGAGAAATTCAATTCCTCCAATAAGTTTAATAAGAGTGTGCTAAATGGCAGAGTGTAGTGCAAGATGATCCGCGCGAACAGTGAGATTTTAAAGTTTTATAGCCTAAAGGTTAGTGTGAGAGATACGGAGCGTTATCAATATAAAACTTTAACACTAGAAGCACGAAGCAGTCATTTTGACTGCTTCGAGAAATATAATTTCGTATAACTTCTGTAATGTTTCCGCTAAGGCTCTGAAATTCATTGACTTTTAATATTTTTGTGCCTACTTGTTAATAGTATTAATAGTAAGTTTGTGTCCCTTTCTACAGGGGCGCTAGTGTCAGTTATACCTAGAAGCACGAAGCAGTCATTTTGACTGCCTTATAAAGAATATGGAAATGAAGTGTATCTGTATCTGATTTACAAATGGCAATTTTAAACACTTCTTGTTTCTGGAGAAAAGAAATATTGAAACTTTATATTAATTGCAATTTGAAGCAGAAAAAATAAGATAACTTATTATTTTGTTGTGATATCCAGTTCCAACAATAACTTTATATAAGTTTTTCTATTGCCTTACAAGATATCTCGTAATGATTTATAGTCGAAAAACAAATTAGTTCAGGTACATGTGCCCAATATCTGCATCTTAGTTTGTAGGTGTAGTTGGTTGAGGTGAACTTTGTACATGTGACATTTTAAGATGAGACCTCAAGAAATATTTCGTATTTTACATGATCTGTGAGAAGGTGAGTCTGAAGAATATAATGAAAATTTGCAGGTTTGGAGTGAAGATGGAAACTGAAATGATTCTCAACCTAAAGAGAACATTTTATATTCAAGTGATGAAGAAGTGGAAGACAGTGATGGGAAGACAACGCCAGTAGTGGTGACAATTTATTGCTCCCGATGGAACAATGTGGACAAAATTGGATTTGTTGGAAGATGACGTATTCCGTATATCTAAGCAAAATATTGTTCACGAAGCTCCAGGACTGACAGAGTTTTCCAAGCGGTGAGTGTCTGAGGAAGAATGTAGTAGTTCTTTTCGTTTACTATTTGATGATTCAATGATGAATCATATCCTAAAGTGCAACATTCCTGAAGCAAATAGGCAACTGAATTCAACAACATGGACATTAGCTCTTTCAGAACTACAATGTTATTTGGGCCTTTTTATTTACCAAAGTGCTACTAGTGCGTTAGCAATTCCCATTACGGTCTTGAAGAGAAAAACCGGGTCACCAATTTATAGGCAAACAATGAATAGAGATGGATTTTTTGAAATAAAACGGTACTTGAGATTTGATGAAAAGGTGACAAGATCTCCAAGACTTCAAACGGACAAATTCGCAACCGCATCCGAACAGTAGGATTCCTTTCTTGAGAACTACACAAAATGTTGCAAACCACATGACAACGTGACTGTTAACAAGCAACTCTATTCTACGAAAGTCAGATGTCGAATTCTGTAATATATGCCAACTAATCCGATAAATTTACCATCAAAGTCTGGTTACTTGCCGACATCAATGTCTGCCCATACCTAGGCAAGAATTTGGAATAGAGTAAGGTGAATTTGTAGTGTCTAGTTTGATAAATCCTTTTACTAAAACAAAGAATAAATGTGACATGTGATAACTTCTTTACAAGGAAACTTGCTGAATCTCTTAGAGCAATAAGTTCAGCTCTACTAGTTTGGTTGCGACAATGAAGCAAAATCAAAGAGAGTTTCCTAAAGCACCACCACTACGTGCTTCCCAACCCCCGCACCCCCCCTAAAAAAAGCATCTACTTCACTGAGATGTTTACTGCGATTAGAATGGTATTACATGAACTGTCTAGAAATGTAAGCGGAACAAAAGTGTTTCTGTGTTGAGTACCATGCATAAGTTAGTGTTAATTTCTGTGACACCAACGAAAGACCCGAAACAATAACATATTACAATCAGACTCAGTTTGGTATAGTCATCGCGGGTCAAAGAAAGAAGAAACACACTGTGAGATGTGCGTGTAGACGGTGGCTAAAGTACGTTTTCTTCAACATGGTTGATTTGGCATGTTTTAATTCCTGGATGATCTGCAGAGAAGCTACCGGAAAGAAAATCAGTAACGACAATATCTCCAACGTTTGGCCGAGGAGTTGATGGTTAATGTCGCTGATGACAATTACAGTGTATCTGAAGACGATGAAGTTCCTTCCACACACACGTGACAATGTCGAGTACAATTGTATAAAAAAGCAAAACAGGTGAGATATGCTTCAAATGTCGAATATGTTTCTGGAATGTGTACTGCAGAGATCTGAAAGCGAGTTATCTGCGCCAAGTGTAGGTGACTATGTAATGATCTCCTCCTAATACGATATTTAGAAAGATATCAGAGGAGATGTTAATTTACAATAAACATTTAATATCTAAGAGTTGAAAGTAATCTTTTATTACTTTATCATTATTTTAAAAGTACTTATATCGAAAATATTTTTTTCATAAATATTTTTAATATATCAAAATTAATGCACTTAATGCTTATAAATTAAATTAATAAAACAAATAATACACTTCCTAGGCTTACTTATGAATGGGACTCATTACGAATGTCATTAAAAACGTTCATCTTGTGTCACCATTACCCTATATTTTAGTCAGAAATGGAAAGCAGTCATTTTGACTGCTTCGTGCTTCTAGGGGGTTCAAAATTTCCGTGCTTCTAGTGTTAATGAAGTAAGTCAAGGTTGCAAAAGCCCCCTCGAAAATTTTTATAGACGCGTTAAACTTTTCGGCTAATCGAAAGATTCTCTCAGTCTCCTTTACTTTCTGTGTCCTGCGAGTCCAAGTTCTCCGACACTATTCCCAAGAGATTAATTTAAGGTTTCTGCTCCAAGATATGGAAAGTGAGCCTTGGAACATTTATGTCGGGGGATTAATCTGATAGTCCCCTAATGTCTAATAAGCTAAGTAGATAGAAAATCTGTCAATTGATATTATTGCTGATGTCTGTGTACTACACATGTTCTACCAGTCCTGTATAAATTGTTTATATTCAAATTCTTGATGAAATAGTAATGTGATATAACGGTAGCATTGTCTTGATAAGAATATCGTTTCACATTCCGTAATTCTGACATCCTCTTCCCCTTTAATGCTATATACTCATGTTCTAGGTGTCAATGGTGTCTTAGTCGGAAGATTTAATCAAGTCTTCACTCGTGTCTCGCGATTCCCTTTTCCCAAACTAACCTTTCGATAGCTATCCATCTTGTGAAAGTTTCGCCACAACGATTGTGGAATTGTGATTTACAAACACCTCCTTTTGATATAGGTAGAGTAGTTTGTCTGTAATTCTGTAATGGATTGAAATGGGAAAAGTAAGGAGCTCATATTATCCTTAGGACTAGCAAATTCGAAATATCTGATTTTAAACCCAGAGAAATGTGGAACAAGAAGTCTTAAACTGAGAAAGAATGTATATCAGGTTGAGCTATTAATGTATTGTTTTCGTAAAACCAGAAATGAGAAAGCGCGTTAAAATCATGAAAAAGTTGATGGGTCATTAGCCATAGACCAGGCATCCCGGAGCTGGTGAAGCTTTTTGAAATTTTCACTTGCAACGTAAGACCACCTTAAAATGAGAACGTTATCAGTAAAGTCACTCGACTTCTTTGTAGTAGTATTCTCTATTTACTTAAAAGATATATTAATCAGGGATGAAAGCGACCTCTAAGTGATGCGGTGATTATAGAAATAATTTTGAAATTCGACGGAGGGTTTCAATTTTTAATTACGGTTTAGGGTGCAACAGGCGTTCCAATAATTCGAGGGTTCTTTTCCGAGGTGTCCGGTAAGGCTAGCCAGCTTGTAAGTTCTTTCTTATAATCCTGCGTAATTTAGAAGTCAGCAGTGGGTATCGACATGTATTCCGAATTTCGTCTTGCTTTACAGCTTCTAAAGCAATTTAACACCGAGTCGGAGGCCGCAAGATCTTGTGGTTTTTTCCTAGGTTCCTAAAACGAAGCAGTAGTGCTTTTAGAGCTACTTAACTCACCTTATAAAGCTCACCTTATATATAAGGCGTACCACTTAAAAAACCGTGGTTTTACTTCTCCCTTTAATAACACGATGGTATCACAGACGTATAGTTTTGGGAACGTACAACTGTTTGTTTTATGTGGGCCCTTGTGGTTGAAAAAATTGTGATACCAAATGTAATAAAACTTGAGTATTAATTTATCAATGATAATTAAGCAATAGCTATACTTCTCGACGATATGCAACTATAATACTATTTATCCTGCTGAAGAAATCTATTTAGCAGTTATAATATTCTCACCTTTTTCTTCTTCGTTAGCCTGATAGGAAGTGTTTAATCCAAAGAGTTGTGTTCTTACGGATTTATTACTATACAAAGTTTCATGTGTGTCAACTCTCCAAGCTATCAAATATGCTTTTAGGTATCGTCTTTGCAGCTCACTAGAGCTTGAATACAGAGTTTTGTAGTTTTTACTAGGTTCCGGTCTGTCATTAATAAATTTTCCCGATTGGGTTCTTTAAAACTTTTTATGGAATTCATTATGTTCTAACCTCCGAAACAGCCTTACTTTGGGCGTGAGACCCGTGATGAGGATCGATGAGACAAATAAAGAATCGATTTTGTTCTTTTGAGATCTTCTCTTTGACGGTTAGGTGGAAAATATTTACGGTATAGTCAGTCCTGTGTTCGCTACTAACATAGTAACACAGCAGATGGTATCCTTGAAGGCAACTACGGTATCAAATGATTACAAGAAATAAAAAACTCTAGGAGCCTTCACAATTCGCAAAAAAAAAAAAAAATCCTTTAGAGTGAAGTTCCAAGTGATATATTTATCGAAGCGTGCTTAATGCCCACGAAATTTTCTGAGGGTTAAACTCTACGTCGGACACTACGTTGGCAAGATAATCCTCATTCCCAAATACTGTTACGATAACAGAAGTTCTACATGGCTTTTTTGGAAACCAGTTTGTAGCCTGAGCGGCACGTTGAGTTGATGCCACCTTCCTAGAGTGATATCTCAATGCCCAAGAAATTCAATTCGACTGTAGTGTATATTGCCGAGTCTCTGTTAACTTGTGTTTTGAAACCCACACGTAGAAAAAAGAGTCCTTCTACACGCAATGGTGTGGACTTAAAATTGGAAGTAAAATCTCCGTTAAGTACGTATATAAATTATGTTTACCTTATATAATATGGATATAAAATTCAATTATACATGGAAAGTGCCGAAACACACAAAAAAAATCTATCGCGAATTATTTGGAACGATCGAATTTAATTCTGCCATTGAAGCAACGACTATTCAATCACAGTTCTTGAAAAACTTTGAGATCAATACTAGACGGCTTCAAATGATGCAGTCACTTTTGGAAGGAGTAAAGAAGGCTGTATATGGACAACAGTAATGGAAGAAACTACAAACGGGAAATCTGCAGCTGTTGATGGTTGTAATTCAGATCATTTTAGATTCTTGATAGAAGACATCATGAGCAGTTGCTGATTCTCTTAAGGCCACACACAAGTAGAACTAGATGGAGATGCTACGAAATCACTAAGCTTAAAGAAACTCTAGCGTAATTAAAAAACTGATTTCAAATTTTTCATGATGCAACAGGCCGTGACACGCTATAATCAGGAGAGAATAATTGACAGTCTTAAAGATCCTTCAAAAGAAAAAAATATTGTGCAAGTTAGTCAAAGTCTTAAACCAACCTAATTTCAATCCTGACATAATGGTCAAATTAGACATTTCTTATTCGCCTATACGGAAAAGGAAACATGTCCTCCCTGGTATAACAAGGAAGTTGTTAAAAATACTTCATTATGGCCACTTTCCCCTTTATAAAAGGCAGTTGTGACGCATTCAATTCGGAAGTACCTCCAAGTCCAGGAGTGAAGTGGTCTATGCCTTCACAAGGTCGAATGAGATTAATGTATACGATTTCCAGGACCACCCAGGTACCATTAGCTGAAGCCGGATAAATTTATACATACATACATACATACATACATACAAACGTACATACATATATACATACATACATACATACAGACATACATCCTATAGATAAAAAGAGAATGCCAGATAGAATTGTGACGAAGCACATGGTATTATAAAATAGCCGATATGAGTTATTCAAGGTTTTGTGCATTCTGACAAAGTTCATGTACATATGGCAGATCGGAAGATAATCTAGTATAGAAGATGACGAACAACCGTTAAGAAAACCAATAACTCTTTGACAACGACTTAATTGTTGATACAAACAGTTATAATCAACAATATTTTGTAACAACGTTCCCGCCTTATGGATCTAACAAAATGGACATAAAGACCATTTAGACCTAACTCTAAATAAAGGCATAAAGACATGAGACTTTGCTCGGCGATCATTACATCTGGTTATGAATGCATTTACAACCCTCTGCGAAGATAACAAAATCTAGGATCTGCGATCTTATTCGACAATGTCTGGATGAGGAAATCAATATGCAACATTTGCAAGGAAATGAACCGGTATGAAAAAAACAATGTCGTGGAAATCTCAAAATTAATACGATGATCTATACCGAAGTGGTAAATTTTGGCTGCACTATATTGAGAAGGTCAGAATCGTATTGCTATTCATCCAAAGGGACTGGATCAAAAAGGGACTAGAAACTTCAATTGTTGGCAATTAAATTAACGCTTCTCTTTTCTCACGCAGCTGGTCATCTTTTCAATGCAAGATTTGAATATCACTGTACTAAGCAGATGGAAGACTTGGAGGCAACAACGGTATCAAAGGATTACAAGAAATTAATACTTCAAGGAACAATCAAAATTAGCAGAAATAGAATCTTTCTAGAACGAAAATCCAAGTGATATGAATATCGAACAGCTTAATGAAGGACACGAAACTTTCTGGTGGATTAACTCGATGTCACACACTACGTTAGCAAGATTAATCCTTCATTCGAAGAGACTGTTACGATAACAGAAGTTCTACAGGAATTTTGTGTGAAACCGTTTGTCATCTGAGCGGCATATTGAGCTAATGTTATTTTCCTTGGGGGATAATACCTCATTGCGCAAAAATATCAATTCAACAGAGGTGAATATTGCAGTCTCTGTTGTCTTATGTTATAAAACCCACACGTACAAGGAAGAGTTCTTCTACACGCAATGTTGTGGACTAAAAATTTTAAATAAAATTTGGGTTAAGTACGTATATAAATTTTGTTAAGCGCTATTTTCACCTTATATTTTATGGATATAAACTACAATTAAACACTCAGAGTACCGAAAGACAAGAAAGACCTTTTGAAAAATATCTCCAAGGATGGAATTTCATTCTGCAATTGTAGCCACGACAATTCATCACCGTTTCTGAGATACATGGGGATCAATAAAAGACGAATTCAAATAATGCAAAAAATTTTCCAAGGAGCAAAAGATAGCTTTATATGGACAGCACTACTGGAAGAAACTACAACGTGAAATCTGAAGGTATTCAAAGATCTGATTCAGATCCTTAAGAATCTTGCTAGAAGACTTCATGAGCAGTTACTGATTCTTTTAAGGCCACAAACGAGCACAACTGCAACGAAATAATATGAAATCATTACATCTAAATAAACTCTAGGGTGATTAAAAGACTGCTTTCAATTTTTACATGATAAAACAGGCTGTGACACGATCTTAGCTATAATCAGGAGAAACAGTTGGCAGTCTTAAAGATCCTCCTAAAAAAAAAAAGAATTGTGTTAGAGTCCTCAAACAACCAAATCTCAATCCTGACAAATTAGTCAACATTAGACAATGCTTATTCGCTATTATAGAGAAGGAAACATGTCCTCTTTGGTATAAGGGTCAGTTGTTGTATTACCTAAGTTGCCATATCAGGTATATCAAGGAAGTAGTTACTAAGATTCAATATGGCCACTTTTGCCCCTACTAACGCTGCAGCCGTGTAGCATTCAATTCGGTAATATCTCTAAGTCCAGCAGTGAAATGGCTTAAGCATGGACCCAATCGAATGTGGTTTGTGTGTCAAAGAGTATATGCGAATTCCGGGATCCACACAGCTAGCTAGCATCAGGTCCAGTCGGATAAGCTTACTTACCTGCAGATAAAAAGTGAATGTAAGATAGGATTGTAAACGAACCACATGTTAGTGTAAAACTGCCGATATGAAGTATTGTGCATTCTGCCAAAGTAATTCATGTACACATGGTATATTGGAAGAAAGTCTGATATAGATGATGAACAACCGCTGTAGAAATTCGTACGTCATTGACAACGGCTTTATTGTTTTTCCAAATATTATGGTTACTATTTACTTATAAAAAAAAACAAAATGGACATGAAAACTATATTGATGTAACTTTGGTACCTGAAGAGAAAGCGAAAACTTAGCATGACAGATTTAATTTCAAGAGCAAAACCAATTCATTTAGATATCACATTCGCGAACTAGAGTATCATTCAATTGAATGATTATAAAAATTAAATGAATTAGTTGAGCTCGTTAAATTATATCAGTCTTGCTACGATTTCGCTTCTCTTTGGGTTCCAAAGCCACTCGTGTTAGAGGATTCCAAACTATGTAAACGGAATAATAAACCAAAGTCTAGAAGCGACTATTCAATGTTCTTGAGTAGGCATGGCAATTCAGCATTTTCACTAAAGTTGTCTTAACGTACATATTACCCCACAGATTTTCTATACCAATTCTTGACATAACGACTCCAATCGTGGCTAGAAACCTCATAAGGGCGGTACAACTTTGGACAGTTCTGAAATTTCTTCAGTTGCAGGTACGATTTGAACACCTTTCCAATATGAAAGCTGATCTAATGTCAAAACATGTTTCTTGTCGAATTTTCTGGCACTTATTTACACTATGCACAAGAGTAGAACATATAGTAAAGATAATTGATATTAATTATTGAAGAAGTACAGAGGGCCCTTACTTCTTATATAAAAAGGTGAGGTGTGTATCTCACAATTCTACAGTAGTTGTGGCGAAACTTTCGTAAAAGGAATAGCTATCCAAAGGTTATTTGAGACAAGGAAATCGACACGCGAGACACGAGCGAGGATTTGATTAAATGTTCCGAGTAAGACAGTATTGACTCACCAAGAAAATGAGTATATAGCATTAGTGGGGAAGAGGATGTCAGAATTACGAAATGTGATACGATATTCTTATCAAGACAATGCTACCATTAAATCAGAATACTTTTTCATTCAAGAACTTGGATATGGAGAATTTTCATCAAGAGACTTCTGAAATGAACGACTTTTTCTGCTGAATGAAATGATTGCGCTTAGTTACTATTCAAAGCTCACAGTGAGCTTATATGAAAGATTATTTTTTAGCCCACAGTATGAATGCTTTGGGATGACCTGTTTTACAAAGCTAGTAGCGAACATAGGACTGACTATACCGTAAAGATATTCCTCCTAACCGTCTAAGAGAGGATCTGAAGAAAACTTAAAAGCGATTCTTTATTTGTCTCATCGATCCTGATCACCGGTCTCAGGCCCAAAGTAAGGCTGTCTTAGAAAATTTACATCGCACTTTTACACTAACGATGTTAATTATCAAGGACGGAACAGCACTCAAGCCAACTTGGCATTTCTGACATTATGTTATCGGCTTTTTTTGACATCCTTGACATATTTGCTTTTCTTTCTCATTTCGTATTCGGGTACGTTTGCTATGTTTCCGTGCTTCAGAACCCTTTTTGTAAAATCCCTGAAGCCGCGGACGAAGTCTGCAGACTGTGAGATTCTGTAACACTTCTGTGAAATTCCGATAAAGTTTCCATCTAAACTAAAGCAGTTTCCACAACATTCGTAAATTAGTTCCAATTCCACTTATTTCCCTTCACCTTGATTGGGTATAGGCTCATCAATTTGTATATAAATCTACGCCAGTCTTGTATTTGTTATATGAAGCAATACATGCAGGCACTTTGATGTTTTCTTTACGCCCTTTGTTATTTCATGTTACTGTTTCCACACAATCAATGGAATCACTATTCGTTACAACAGTCCAATCAGTTATGATTATCATTTTGTAATAACGTCCACGATTTTTAGACAAAAAAAATAGACATGAAGACGATATTCATGTAAATTTAAATTGAGGTATAAAGACATGGTATAAAATATGAAAGTGGTGTGTTTTTATGTTTAAATCTCTTATTAAATAGTATAAATGAGTGGCTTTGGTCCCGGAAGAGAAAACGAAACCATCGCAGGACACATTAACAATGGCGTAATTGCGTAGCATTTAAAAAATCGTGGATTAACTTCTCCTTATAATAAGAGGTGCGTATCACCAGTGATGAAAATTTTCCGATATTTAGGAATGTTCGATTTTTAATTAGTAAATTACTTTCCAAAAATGAAGCAGTAAGTTGTCTCTAAAATTCTGCATACGTCTTCGCTGCATATAGCGGAATATTATGGCAAACTGGGTAGAGTACATTCACACTACACCTAAGAGCTGATAATTTTGGCAAGCAGACAACTCCGTCTGTAATTCTTCAATAATTCATTATCAAGTACCAATATTCTATTTTACGCTTTTGCATACAGAAAATAAGTACTATAAAAGTGGACGAAATACGTGTTATTACATTAGATCAGCCATTGTACTTTAAAAGGTGTTCAAATCATAACTGCAGCTAAGGAAATTTCTCAACCATCCAAAAATGAACCGCCGTTATTAGGTTTCCACTATATTTCTAGGCACGATTGGATACATTATGTCAGGAAATTGTATTGAATAACCTTGGCGTATCCCTTTAGTAGATTGCTTAATAGTCATTACTACTCAAAATCATTGAGAACTCGCTTCTAGACTTTGCTGGGCGACCTTTACGTGTATTTATGAAGAGATTTACAACCTTGTGAGGGGATGACAAAATCTAAGACCTGCGATCTTATTCAACAATTTGTGGATGATAAAATCAATATGCAACATATACAAGGAAATGAAGCTGCATGAAAAACACGATATCTAGGTATCTCAAAATTAAGACAATGACCTTTAGCGAACATGTAAACTTCGGCTGCAGTACGTAGAGAAGGTCAAAATCCTATTGATATTCATCCAAAGGCACTAGATCGAGCAGGGAATTAGAAATGTCATTTGTAGGCAATTAAATTAATGTTTCCATTTTCTCACGCAGCTGGTCGTCTTTTCTATGGAATATTTGCACATCACCTCATTCAGAAGATGGAAGCCTTGGAGGCAACTACGGTACCAGATGATTACAAGAAATTAAGATCTCAAGGGACTTTAAAAATTCACAGAAATAGAGTTGCAAAGTTATGTGATAACATTATCGAACAGTGCTTAATGAGGCCACGAAATTTTCTGAAGGATTAACTCAACGTCAGACACTACGTTAGTAAGATTAATCCTTATTTCAGAAAAACTGTAATGATAACAGAAGTGAAAGGACTTTGTGACGGTAAGGTGCATAAGGCGTGCTAATAATCTGTGGGTTGTTTTTCTTGTTGTTCGGTAAGGCTTGTAAGTTTTTTCTGAAAATTTAGAAGTCATCATTGGACATCGCCATGTAATCTTTAACTCCTAATAGCTTCCAGTCAGTAAAATGATTCTATATGGAATCGGAGCCCCAGAAACTTGTGAAGGTCTTAAAAATGGAGCAGTAGTCTTTTAGTGTTACTTATCTCACATTATAAAAAGGCGTACCATTTTAAAAAACGTGAATTTACTTCTCCCTCTAATAAGACGAGGGTGTCACAGATGTATAGCTTTGGGAGTGAAGACGATTAATTTTTACGGGTAAGACAGCATTGACACGCCAAGTACTTGAGTATATACCACTAGAGGGGAGTTTAAACACTGTATGTGATTATGGCAGTCTGTAGATGAACCGTGCAAAGCAGACAGATTTTAAGGTTCTATAGCCTAAAGATCACTGTGAGAGATAGGTAGCGTTAATAATATAGCATCTTGAAGAAGTGAGTCAAGTTACAAAAGACGCCTCGAAAATTTTTATAGACGCAAGTTTAACTTTCTTGGCTAATCGGAAGTTAATCGCAGTCTCATTTACTTCCTTTGCACAGGAGAGTAAATTCTCGAACACTATTCCCAAGACCAGAAATTATTGCTTCTGGTCCGAGATGTTGGAAGTGAGCCTAGGATGTTTTCCGTGTTTCAGGTGTAAACTGAAAATCTCCCAAAGTTACCTAACTACATAAAAAAAATTCTGCCAATTTTAAATTTTGTTGATGTCTCTGTTCTACTCCTGTTCGTCCTTGCCTGTATAACTCCTTTGTATCGTGAAACAGTGCTTTACTACGCTAGCTTTAGTAATTATCGGCAGGACTAGTCTCACAGGTTCTACCATATAATCACATACCTAATTACATAAGGATCATCTACTAGAGATTCAGTGCAACAACTTGGATGTGTATCCTTTACAACCTTACTACAGTAAGTGTAATATATCTGTTATAGAAAATAGAAAGCTTCGTTGGCTTCTGTCTGAAAAGAAGCTTGATACAGCCGCAAAGGTACAAGGCGCTGAGCAGTAAGCATTGATTATTCGTATGTCGTATAAAAACCTAGGACAATAATTTGAAACCAACTGGGATCGACGTGTAGTAGAGCTTTCATTCTTAGTACCCCGTTTTGGATAAAAATGTACATGGAATGTTTGTATGTGCGGAATATCCAAACATTGCTCTTTATTAAGAATGTTAAACTATGATTCTTAGTAGGAGAATTGAAAACTAAACAGTAGTTACACAATTTTAAGTGTCCTTGCAGATGGCAGAATCCTTTGAGGAAGTAAACTGTTGTTTAACATCTTAACAGACAACAATAAAATATAAATAATTGTTATAAACGTAATATTGAATAGTTCTGTATTACGCGAATGTTATATCTAATTGAGTTGGTTTAACTCATCAAATTAAATGTGTTCTGCTATAGTTTCGTTTTCTCATCGGGTACCAATGCCTCTCATGTTAAAGGATTCCAAAATATGTAAACAGAATAATAAACCGCCACCATGTTATATGCCTTGTCATTATACTTCATTTTAATTTACATCAAGATCGTTTTCATGTCCATTTTTCTTAGGTCTATAAGGTGGGGACTTAATTACAATACATTAAACATAACTGATTGGATCAACAATTAAGCCTTTGTCAATAAGAGAATGATTTTCTACAGCTATTGTTCGTCATCATCTATATCAGACTTTCTTCCGATCTCGCATTTTTACATAAACTCCTTTGGCAGAATTCTCAAAAATTTCAATACATAATATCCTGGTTTTACACTAAAATGTGGCTGGTTCATAATCTTACCTTACATTCACTTTTTTTCTACAGGTAAGTAAGCTTATCTGGCTGGAGCTGATATGAGCTACGTGGGTCCTGAAAATGGCATACAGTAACTTTATTCGGTTGGGTTTATGCTTAGATTTTTTCGCTCCTGGACTTGTAGGTACTTCCGAGTTGATGTTTCGCAGCTGCCGTGATAGTAAGGGGAAAAGTGGCGATACTGATGATTTGGAACTACTTCCTTGTTATACCTAATGTGGCTTATACCAAAGAGGATACGTTTCGTTCTCCTTACAGGGGAATACGAAGTGTCGAATATTGACCATTTTGTATACATTGAGATCTGATTGGTTGAAGACTCTAACTTATAGAATTCTTTTTCTTCTTGAACGATCTTGTAGGCTGCCAGCTGTTCTCTCCTGAATATAGATGAAATCGATTCACAGCCTGTTGCATCATGAAAAAAGTGAAAGCAGTTTTTTAATGACACTAGAGTTTCTAAAATTTAATGATTACTAGCATTTTCTTTTAGTTCTGTTTGTATTTGGCCTTAAGACAATCAGACACTGATATGAACTCTTCTAACAAGATTCTTAAGAGATCTCAATCAGACCCATCATAAGCCACATATTTCCCGCTTGAAGTTTCTTCAATTACTGTTGTCCGTATAAACTACGTTTTGTTCCCTGAACAGTTGCTTCATCACTAGAAGTTTCTCAAAAACTGTGATTGAATTGACGTGGCTTCAAAGGCAGAATTAAATTCTATCGTTTTATATATTTCGCGAAAGCTCTTTCTGGTCTTTCGGGACTTTCCGTGTCTAATTGTAATTTATATCCGTAAAATATTAGATGAAAAAAGCGCATAACTAATTTATATACGTACTTAACGCAGATATGACTTGTCATTTTTAGTCCACAGCATTGCGTTTAGAAGGACACCATCTTATACGTGTGGGTTTTAAAACAGAAAACCACAGCGACTCTGTAGTATTCGCCGCAGTCGAATTGACATTCCTGTGGATTGAGTAATGATCACACAAGGAAGGTGGCGTTAGCTCAACGTGCCCTTCAGATGACAAACCTTTTACCATAAAGGTCCTTAGAACTTCTGTTATCGTGACAGTATTTGGGATAGAAGGATTACTCTTACTAACGTAGTGTCTGACGTTGAGTTAATCCCCAAGATTATTTTGTGGACTCATTAAGCACTGTACGATATTATATAACTTTTATCTACGCCCCAGAAGGCCTCCTTTTCTGCGAATTGTGAAAGTTCTTTGAGCTATTAATTTCCTGGAATCATCTGATAACGTAATTGCCTCCAAGGATTCCATCTGCATAGTATAGTGATGTGCAAAAGTTGCATAGAAAACATGACCAGCTGCGTGAGAAAACGAAAGAAATATTAAATTGCCTACAAATAAAGTTTCTACTCCTTTGTTCGATCTAGTCCCTTTGAATGAATAGCAATACGATTCTGACCTTCTGTATATATGCAGCCAAAATTTACAGGTTCGGTAAAGGTCATCGTCTTAATTTAGATAATTCCTCGATATCGTTTTCTTTTTTCCATGCAGCTTCATTTTCTTGTAAATGTTGCATATTGATTTCCTCATCAAGACATTTTTGAATAAAATCGCAGTTCTTGGATTGTGCCATCTCGTCAGAGGGTTGTAAATCTATTCATAACTACATGTAAAGATATCCGAGCAAAATCTAGAAGTGAGTTAACAATTATCTTGAGTATTCATGGCAATTCAGCATATTCACTTACGTTTTCAACGCGTACAGGATACCCCATAGTTCTTTTATATAATTTCCTGACTTAAAGTATCCAATTGTGCCTATAAATTACCTAAGTGAAGACCTAAGGGCGGTACAATTTTCGAAATTTCAGAATTTTCCTCAGCTGCAGGTATGATTTGAACACTTTTTACGTATACATAGCTGAATGAATGTCATAACACATGTTTTTTGTCCACTTTGCTTGAAGTTATTTATGTATGCAATGGACTATAAAATATAGTATTAGTATTTGATGTTGAGTTATTAAAGAAATACAGAGGAACTACACTGCATATAACAAATGCAAAGGCATGTAACTAACAATTCCTTAATCTTTGTGACGAAGTTTTTACAAGCTGAATTGATATCCAAAGGATGTTTGAGAAGAAGAAATCGAAACGCAATACGCGAATGAAGATTTGATTTAATCTTCCGAGTAATACAGCACTGAAACCAAGAACATTAGCATATAGATTAGAGGAGAAGAGGAAGTCAGAATTACGAAATGTGATACGATATTCTTATCGAAACAATGCTACAGTGATATCAGATTAGTTTTTCTTTCAATCACTTGGATATAAAAATTTTCATCAAGAGATTTCTGAATGAATGACGTTTCCTGCTGTATAAAATTTGTGGCATTTATAATCAAGGCATAGAGTGAGTTTGTATGAAATGATTATTGGAATAGACCACAGTTTTGTTCTTCTTTATTTGTCTCTTCGATCACATAAAGAAACTCAGGACCAACGTAAAGCTGTTTCGGAGGTTAGAATATAATGGGTTGAATAGCAAGTTTTATAGGATACATTCGGAAAAATATTACTAATGATAGTCTTGAATATATTGAATCTTACACAAATCAGTATGTAAGCCCTAGTGAGCAGCAAGGACGCTAACTAAATGCATATTTGATAGCTTCGAGTGTTAACAAGTCTCTTTGTTTAAGTAATTTATCCGTAACTACACAACTCTTTAGATTAAACAGTATCTATCAGGAAACGATCTAGAAAAACGTGAGTGTGTTGTGAGTGCTAAGTAGATTTTTCAGCAGGAAGCACTCTCGAATAGTATTGTAGTTGCATATGAACGGGAAGTATACCAATTGCTTGATTATCATGATAAATTAATCTTATGTTTTTTACATTTGGTATAACAACCTTTTTCAACACCAAGGGACGCCTAAAACAAACTGTGTTAAAAAACTTGGTATAATTACAACTGCACTATTCTCGAAGTATTTGTAATGTTTCAGCGGGAATAGTTTGGAATCACACAAAAGGGCGAAGTTTGAGGCACCTGCGCAATTCTTGTGTTACCAAGAAGCCGCCGATTCAAAATGAGCGATCTTTTTATACTGTACAAAACACGGTTAATTTCGATAATGTAGAAACCTAAATCAGAATATATAGAAGTTCATAGTACAAGATTTTGTGTAAGGATTCTTCGTCACAGGCCAGAGGTAATAGCTCCTCTGTCTGGCAGAGAATATGGTTTACTTTCAGAAGGATCAGACATAATAAGAGAGTTGGAGGAAGGCATTGATGTAGATGCTATGGCACTAAGTCGTGTTGTTAAGTTGCTTCGAAAGGATATGGTAAACCACAAGAGTCATTTTGCAGGAAAATTTGAGAATCACTGCCAGGAAGATTCTGTTCCTCCTTCAATAATAGCTGCTGCTGCTAATATGTTACTTCATGGATCATCTGCTACCCATAATAGCAGCGTAAGTCAACCAACTTCCACATCTAGCTTACTTATATTTTAAAACTTCCATCAGAAAAAAGGAGATATTGAAACAAAAACAGCAAGGCACAAACGCAATCGCGTGCAATCCCTTCTTCTCAATGTTGGACTGAGCTTTTCGGCTAAAACTCGTAAAAATTATATCATAAAAGAATTGCATTCACTAAAGTATTGTATATCGTCTACATGTGTAGAGGAAATACCTTCAAGTCTTTCTCAGTGCTTGATAAAACAAAGTGACGAAATATATGTCCTTCCACTCTTCGTCGAGGTGTTTTAACCATTGCAACATTAGCTATATTGACTACAATCCTTCTAGCACATCAAAGGATTTTTTTCATCCTACGAACATTTCTATTTTCCAGCTTCTGTATAAGGATAACTCTTGCATTCAAGGTGACCATGTCTCACTGGATAATGTCAATATAAAAAAGAAAACTGCTCCTGTTCTCCCCGATAAATATGCTCTAGTACCTCCTAGTACGTTGAATCACTAAAACCAATTGCAGAATGGTTTTTCGTAACGAACCTCCTGAACTATGCTCGTTGGATTCCCGTTCGCATTTTTTATTTCAAGAATTTGGAAGAAACACACCCTGAGATTTTGAATGCTTTCGAAATGGGTTACTTGGTGATAAGAAAGACATCAAAACCTTTCTCTGCAATAGCTATAGTTCGGCTCACAAACAGAATAACAAAATTATAAAAGGGGATGGCGGGGCGATTTATCTCTTACACGGCTTCAATGCTCTTGTCAAATGGATGACAGCGGGACCAGAAATTAGTAGGCTAATTAACGAATTCAAAATGTCATATAATGATAATGATTTTGATAATAAGCACCATGAAAATTACTCGTCGAAGCAAGAAAAATTTAAATCGGCTGTTGGAAAGATGAAAGAAGTCTTCGTCGAATTTGTGTAATCCGTTTGAAGAAAATACTGGACTCGTTAATGTTGCTCCCAGAATCATCTATAGCGGTGATATACGGTAATTGAATCCCTTATATTCAGCAGAACAAAAAGGGTCTAATATGCAGAGATGTCCACCCACGCGAGGGTGGCCCTCTCGAGGGCATCCTCACCCTCAAGTGCCCTCGCCCACAGTGACGCGAGGGAGTGGACAAGTTTTGGCCGCGAGGGCGAGGGTGCGCGAGGGCGAGGACAAGCTTCGATGGCGAGGGTGAGGGTGCGCGAGGGCGAGGACAAGCTTCGATGACGAGGTTGAGGGTGCGAGGAAAAGCTTCGACGAAGAGGGCGAGGGTGCGCGAGGGCGTTGACAAGTTTCGGCAGCGAGGGCGATGGTGCGCGAGGGCGAGGACAAGCTTCGAGGCTGAGGGTGAGGGTGCGCGAGGGCGAGTAAAAGCTTCGACGAAGAGAACGAGGGTGAGGGGCAAGTGTTACTGCGGGAGCGAGGGTGCACGATGGCTAGAGACAACTTCCTTCAGGAGAACGAGGGCAAGCGAGGGAGGAGGAGAAGCTTCCTTAAAAGCAACTGCTTTGGAGTTTGTTGTTTGACCTCTTTTGAAGAAGCAAAATTTAAAATATCATCTGCCATGTCCCCTAGATGAAAAGTTAGTGTCATAGCAAGGTTATACATTGTTCGTATGTTTCCTTTCAATTATTTGCAGTAGACAATTTCTCGTGTATACGTACATCATTATTAAAAATAATAATGCAAATAAGAATAATATTTGATTTTTCCCATGAAAGTTTCCGGGTAGAAATAGCGCTACCTCAAGAAGTAAGTGTGCCCCATTGTTGCCCTCCCTGTGCTGGAGACATTTTAGATAAGAAGTGTCTACTACACTGTCATGTTTAAAGTGTTGGTAGACAGACAGACAGTCACTCACGTCATTCAGCTGTAAATGACAAGAGCGCTGATATCTGAACAAACACAATCAATGAGAGAACCATCAGAATACAATAGATCAGATAGAAAAAGACTTGATGGGATGACTTTGGTTCATAGATGGCCATTTTGCTCTGGACTCTCTCCGACTCGGGCTCATCTTTTTCAACTGGGCTCTCGCTCATTTATCCCTTTGGGAATCGTGTTCGGGCTCACTTCCCTCAGTTGGACTCGCGCTGACTTATTTCATTGGCGCTCGGGGTAGCGCTTAATTATTGAACCCGAGAACGGTCGAGCGCGAATGCCGAGCTAGTGAGCGTTGAGCTCGTGAGTGTGGATGCCCATGAAATGGGCTGATTAATAGCATACATCCTCCTCCAATGTCCACCACTAATAAAGTTACAATTAATCGGAATTTTTAACTTTTCATACAGCCCAAACTATTATCTGAGTCGATATTTGTTAAAATAATGTCAGTCACTATTGTATCGATTTTCATTGTTTCTGCTTTTATAATCTACGTGGGTAGAGCTATCATTTAGTTACAAAATAAATAATATGTTGTTTCTTGTCCTTAAATAGAAATATCTGACACGTTAATACTGAAATTTTGTTAAAAGAGCTGCTTTAACAAAATAAATTTAATAAGTTCCACAAGACATAAGTTGTTTATGCAGCCGAAATTTGCAACTGTTGACTGATTGCTGTTTAGCGTCTTCTTTCGTCGGCGAGGCTATGAGAATTGGACCCACTGTCGTTCAATGTTCTCCCACTCGGAATTGTCCCCAGGACCCCATGCCCCAAAGGTTTGCGTGCAAGCCAGTGAGATAGGGTTTGTATGTTGTGTTAGGAATAAAATACGTTACAGGATGATATACTGATTGTAAATATTATAGTGCAAGTATTGGACGATTGTGTGGTAAAAGGAGAAATATAAATTTGGACAAATTAAAAAAAAGGCCTGAAAAAAAACTGTAGGATATATGAAACAAATAAAACTTAGGAAAAGCCACTTCAGCAAAACGAGAAGGATTTTGTTGTGGTTAAACAGTTTAATCATATTATTATTAATTTCGCACAAATGTGCCACACATCATAGCATGGGCGGCGATTAGAGGGGCAAATGGGGACATTTCACCCCCCCCCTATTTTGAAATGACCCATTAATGTCCCTATATAATTTCATATGGAAATATAATGTTTTTGTATGTATTAAAATTCATAGAATGAAAATGGTGCCATAAAATATTTGCCGTTCCGTGAGTACGTATTAGTTAAGAAAGCTACAAGAGTTGCGTTTTAATTGCCAGGAAAAATGGCTCAAAAATTAACCTATGCGAGTGTACTTTCATATTCATTTCTTCTTACAAGGTCTCGATATGTTAGTCAGCCGCTTTGGAACTAATTGAGATAACATTTCGCTGAAAAAGAAATCCTTCATAAGCAGTGTTTCTTTCAGAAACAATGTTCGGGGGGGGGGGGGCTGCAAACCTAAAACAAACTGCGGTGCGGACCCAAAGCTATACGTTTGCGATACCCTCTTCTTATTAAAGGGAGAAGTAAATCCAAGGTTTTTAAATTTCTACGCCAATTTATAATGTGAGTTAAGTAGCTCTAAAAGCACTTTTGATTCGTTTTTAAGTCCTACGTACGCAACACAAGATCCTGCGGCCTCCGGTTTGGTGTTCAATTCTTTTACTAGCTGTAAGCCAACAGAAATTAAGGAATGCATGCCGAGGTCCGCTGCTGAATTCTAAATTTCTCAGAATTTACGATGGAACTTCTAAACCGTTTAGCCTTAGCAGACACCTCGAAAGAAACCCCTCGAATTATTGGCACGCCATTTGCACCCTAATCCACTAATTAAAAATCGAACATCCTCTTCCATCCTCAAAATTATTTTTTTAATCACCACATCACTCACAGATCACAACGAAGAATACTATTACAATAAAGTCAAGAGACATCCGAGCTAATGTTCTCATATAAGTTGATTTCTGACTTTACAGATGCACATTACAAAAAGCTTCAGAAGCTCAGTGATGCCTGCCCTATCGCAAGTGACACATCAACATGTCCATCATTTTATCGCGCTTTCTCTTCACTAATTTTACGAAAGCAATAACCTACGAACTCACCGTAATATTCCGTTTTCTCAGCTAATGACTTCTTGTTTAGCACGTCACTGGATTTCGCACGTCACTGGAATATTTCGAACTTGCAAATGCTAACGAATATATTAGCTAGTATAGTTTTCCCATTTCTATCCACCGGATCTCGTCGATTGTACTGAAAGCAAACTGATTGCACTCGTTCTAATGCAATTATTATGGCGGATCTCGATATCTATTGCTTTTATTTTTTTTTTTTTATCTGAAATCATCCTGATATTTACAATTAGTAATACCTTTAATTCTGCGGAAAGCCAAAGCCGGCAGCTTTGTAGATAATCTTAAATCTTTTGCCATGTGTAAGTAATGTTTTGACAGAATTTATTGTATTACAGCGTGTGAGTTGCAATAGAAAATTCCTAATCTCACTACGCTTCACATCAAATATTACTATATTGGTTGTAGTGCATGCTATCTGGTTGCATTCGTTTTATTAAAAGAGCAACACGTATCTCGAAATCTCTTAGTAATATGTTGTCTAAATGTTTCGTGAAGTCTGCACTTGCTAATACAATTATCTCTGAAAACAGTCTGAAGTATAGATATCTGTGTTTTTCGACTTTCTTCTTGCCAGTGTTAACGCCTCTTAGGTGGACTGTGCTGCGAATGTACTCTAGGCAGTTTACCATGATATTCCGCTCTCTGAAGCGAACACCTATGCAGAATTCTACACACGACTTGGAGCTTTTTTTTAAGTAAAGGAATATACTTGGTGATCTTGGATGGCTTTTGTCAAAGGCCATGGATATGCTTGTAAACATACCAGGCCGAATGTCAGGCTTTTGAATGTTGGAGATGAGTACATTTCCCAAGCCTTAACTGCTGACGATTAATCGGGTACACTTTGTGGAGTAGCTCTCTGCTCTTGGGAAGATACCCTTGAGTCGGTCGACAGGACACGCAAGCTCTATACACGTTAGCGAGAAGAGGTAGTGTTTAGTTGAATAAATAAGATTACAGATATTCTTCTTGTTGATGATTCCGTGTCAGAAATGAAAGATGTCGTAAAGCAAATGCAGTTGGTGCACTAGCCCGCTACTGAGTGGAAGCTTACCAGAAAATTACTCACCGGTTAGAAAACGTTGAGACGATTCAGAAATTCAAATCCTCTAATAAGCTTAATTAGAGTGTGCTATTATGGAAGTTTGTAGTACAAGATGAACCGCGTGAGTCAGTGAGATTTTAAGGTTTTTTTTAGCCTAAACGTTAGTGTGAGAGATACATAGCGTTATCAATATAGCATCTTGATAAAGACGGCTCGAAATTTTTTATATACAAAAAAAAAGTCTGTCAATTGATAATATTCTTGATTTGGGTGTTCGTACCTGTTCAACCAGGCCTGTATAACTTTTTTGTATCGCGAATCTTTAGTAATTCACCGGCAGGACTTGTCTCAAAGGTTAAGAGAAGCTGGCATGGTTTTACAAGCAAATAAAATATCTAATTACCTAAGGATACACTACAAGAGTTTGAGGCCAATAAAATGCATGTGAATCCTTTACAAGCTTACGACTATAAGTGTAAAATAACTGATATGAAAAGTTGGTAAGCTTTGTGGGCTTCTGTCTGCAAAGCAGCTTGGCACAGTCGCTAAAGAACAAATTGTTGAGAATTGATGATCCTTATGTCGTATAAAACCTATGGCAATAAGTTGAAACCAACTGGGTTCGACCTGTAGTACAGCTTTTAATCTACGACCAAGTCTAGGATAAAAATTTATATGCAGTGAACGCATGTACGGAATATCCAAACATCGTTCTTTATTAAGATTGTTAATCTTTGATTGTATGCAGGAGAGTCGAAAACTAAACGGTAGTTACTAAATTTAAAGTGTCCTTGCTGGTGGCAGAATCCTTGGAGTCAATCATCTGGGGAAGCACGCTTCAAAGTCATATCACTTGAAACTTCGCTCCAGAAGGCCTCTTTTTTGCGAATTGTGAAAGTTACATGAGTTGTTAATATCTTGTAATCCACTGGTACCGTAGTTGCCTCCAAGACTTGCATCTGCTGAGTATAGTGACGTTCAAATTTTGCATAGATGAGATGACCAGCTGCGTGAGAAAAATGAAGCAATATTTAATTGCCTACTAATGATGTTTCTAATTCCCTGTTCGGTCTAGTCCCTTTGAATGAATAGCAATAGGATTCTGACCTTCTCTATATACTCCAGCCAAAGTTTACCGGTACGGTAAAGGTCATTTCTTAATTTTGAGATTCCTAGATATCGTCTTTTTCATTGTCTTACTGAGTCGTACCACTTAAAAAACCGTGGATTTACTTCTCCCTATAATAAAACGATAGTATCACAGACGTATATAGTTTTGAGAACGTACTGCTGTTTGTTTTATGTGGGCCCTTGGGGTTGAAAAAATTGTGATACCAAATAAAAAAAACTTAAGTATTAATTTATCAATGATATTCAAGCAATAGCTATACTTCTCGTTTATATGCAACTATAATACTATTTCACAGTGCTTCCTGCTGAAGAAATCAAATTAGCACTTATAACGGTCTCACCTTTTTCTTCATCGTTAGGATGATAGGAACTGTTTAATCCAAAGAGTTGTGTTCTTACGGAAATGTTAGTTATACAAAGTCTCATATGTGTCAATTCTCAAAGCTATCAAATATGCATTTAGTTAACGTCTTTGCAGGTCACTAGAGCTTACATACAGAGTTGTGTAATATTCACTAGGTTCCAGTCTATCATTAGTTATTTTCCCGATTTGGTTCTGTGATACCTTCTATGAAACCCAATATATTCTAATCTCCGAAACAGTCTTACTTTGGGTCTGAGACCCGTGATGAGGATCGATGAGACAAATAAAGAATCAGTTTAAGTTCTTTTGAGATCTTTTCTTAAAGGGTTAAGTTGAATTTATGTACGGTATATCATCTGAGCGGCACGTTGAGATAATGCCACCTTCCTAGTGTGATAATATCTCAATTGGCAAGAATATCAATTCGACTGTAGTGAATATTCCCGAGTCTCTGTTGACTTGTTTTAAAACCCACACGTAGATCGAAAAGTCCTTCTACACGCAATGGTGTGGACTAAAAATGGGAAGTGAAATCTGCGTCAAGTACTCATATAAATTATTTCAAGCACTATTTTCATCTTATATTTTATGGATATAAAATACTATTAGACATGGAAAGTGCCGAAAGACAAAAAAAATATCTTTAAGTTAATATCTGAACGATCGAATTTAATTCACCATTGAAGCCGCGACAATTGAATCACAGTTCTTGAAAAACTTTGAGATCAATACTAGACGGCTTTAAATGATGCAATCACTTTTCCAAACAGTAAAGGCAGTTGTATATGGGCAACAGTAACTGGGCATCTGTGACTGTGGATGAGTCTGATTCAGATCTTTTAAGAATCTTGTTAGAAGAATTGATGAGCAGTTCCTGATTCTCTTAAGCCCACATGCAAACAGAAGTGAAAGGAAATGCTACGAAATCATTAAATTTAAAGAAACACTAGAGTCTCTAAAAGACTGCTTTCAGTTTTTTCATGATCCAACCGGAGGTTATACGACTCTAGAAAAGAATAGAGTCCAGCCTTGGAGATCCTTAAAAAAGAAAAAGAACTCTACAAGTTAGAGAGAGTTTTCAACCAACCAAATCTCAATCCTGACAAAATGGTCAAGATTTGACATTTCTTAATCGCCTGTATGGAGGCTTATACATGTCCCTCCTCGTATAAGCCATATCAGATATAACAAGGAAGTAGTTACAAAGCTTCAATATGGTCACTTTTCTCGCAACTATTACGGCAGCTGTGCAGCATTCAATTCGAAAGTACCTCCAAGTCCAGGAGCGAAATGGTCTAAGTAGGAACCCAAATGAATAAGATTAGTGTATGCGAATTCCGGGACCCACACAGGTACCGTTAGCTCCAGCCGGATAAACTTACTTACCTGTAGATAAAAAATTACTCCAAGATAGGATTGTCAACGAGCCACATGTTTGTTTAGAAGAGCCGATATGAAGTATTAAATGTTTTGTGCCTTTTGCCAAGTTATTCATGCACAAATGCCAGATCGCAATACAATTTGATATAGGTGATGACGAACAACAGCTGTAGAAAACCAATATGTTAATGATAACGGCATAAGTTTTAATTCACTCAGTTGTGATTATCTTGTAATAACGTCCCCCTTTATAGACCTAAAAAAATGGACATGAAGACGATCCTCATGTAACTTTAAATGAAGGTATAAAGAAAGGGTATAAAACATGTATTTGGCTTTTTATTTTGTTTACATGCTTTGGAGGTGGTTCTTTTTTTTGTTCACGAGCAGCTTTGGTACCCAAAGAGAAAAAGGAACAGTAGCACTACACATTTAATTTAATGAGCTAAACTAATTCATTTAGATATCACATTCGCATACAACGGCGCGTTTAAATAATGGGCAAGTTGAAGGGTCCCTAGCGATTGGGCAGGCATTCCTGAGCTGGTGAAACTATTTCTAATATGCATCTGCAACGTTAGAAAACACCTTAAAATAAGAACATTTTAAGGATGTCACTTGACTACATTGTAGTTGTATTCTACATAGATTTAGAAAGATATTAATCAGTGATGTGAGCGATCTCTAAGTGATGCGGTGATCAAAAAATAATTTTGTGGATGGACTGGGATGTTCGATTTTTGATTAGTGGTTTAGGTTTCAACAGGCTAAAGAGTTGTGTTCTTACGGAAATATTATATACACATAGTGTGCAGTGTTTTAACACTCCAGGCTTTAAATATGCATTTAATTAGCGTTCGTACTGCTCACAAAACCTTAATCTATCATTTATAATATTTTCCCGGATATATCGTGTAATACTTGCTATGGAACCTATTATATTCTAACCTCCGAAACAGCCTTACTTTGTGTCTGAGACCGCTGATACAATCAATAAGACAAATAAAGATTAGATTTAAAGATCTTTTGAGATCTTCTCTTAGACGGTTAGGTGGAAAATAATTATGGTCGCTACCAACTTAGTAGCACTGATCAACACAAAGACACCAACCTGTAGACTAATCAGATAATCTTTTCATATAAACAAACTGTATGCTTGGTTATAAGCTATGTGCCACACATTTCATAGAGCAGAAAAAGTCATTCATTTCAGAAGTCTCGATGAAAATTCTCCATATTCAAGTTGTTGAATGAAATAGTAATCTGATATAACGGTAGCATTGTCTTGATAAGAATATCGTATCACACTTCGTATTTTTGACATCCTTACTCCTCTAATGCTATATACTCATATTCTTGGTGTGTCCATTCATTCTTACTCGGAAGATTTAACCAAGTCTACATTCGCGTTTCGCCTGTCGATTTCAGTTTTTGAAACAACATTTGGATATCTATTCATTTTGTGAAAGCTACGCCACAACGATTGTGAAATTCTGATATACACACACCTCCTTTTGATATAAGCAGTGTAGTCATTTTGTATATCGTCAATAATTCAACTCAAGTACCAATACTATATGTTCTACTCCTTTGCATACAATATATAAGTGTAAGAAAAGTTGACAAAGTACATCTGTTATTACTTTAGTACATCAGCCATTATACTTTAATGCTGTGCAAATCCTATATGCAGCTGAAAATATTTCTGAACTGTCCAAAGTTTTACCGCCCTCAGGAAGTTTCCACTTAAGTAATTTCTAGGCACGATTAGATACATTATTTCAGAAAATGGTATAGAAGAACTTTGGGGTATCCTGTACGCTAAGACTATACAAATGAAAATCCAGAATAGCGAAAACGTATAAGCATGAATCCAATCGAATGAGGTTAATGTATATGAATTTTAGGACCCACAGAGATACTATCAGCTCCAGAGACCCGAGATCTCATGTACAAATGGCAGATCGAAAGAAAATCTGATACTGATGTAGACGAAGAAAAGCTGCAGAAAACCAATGTGATTCACCGCAGTCGAATTTACATTTTGTGTATTCAGATATCATCACATATTGAAGGTGGCATTAGCTCTACGTGCAACATATGACAAAATGTTTCCCACAAAAGCATTGTAGAACTTTAGTTATCGTAACACTATATAGGAATGAAAGATTAATGTAGCTAGCGTAGTGTCTGACGTTGAGTTAATCCCCCACAAAACTTCGTGACTTCATTAAGCACTGTTCGATAATCATATCATTTGGAACTCGCTCCAGAATCTCATTCTCACTATCTCATAATCTCATATTATGACATTCTCATTTCGACATTCTCATAATCTCACATTCTCATAATCTCCAGAATCTAATCTCACTACCCTTCTTATCAAATGTCACTATGTCTGTTTGGTTTTACTGAATGTTATCTGGTTGCATTGGTTTTAACACGTACCTCAGCATCTCTTCTTACTAGGCAGGGTACCTCGGTGTAACACGCCGATTTTGATAAGATTGCACAGACATACATATCATCAAGAAAGAAGCGACACGTATTTTTTTATATCGGCCAACAAGCGTATTGAAAGGGTCAAATGGGGGCATAAAAATGGGGTCAAAATGAGATTTTAAGCAATATAGCGAGAACGAGAAGAGATATCGGGAAAGGTTAAATGTACGAAATACTACCCATAGTTGACGCAAGCCATTGAGGTAGAACTTACCCATGTGAAGAATGCAGAACATCCGGAAATGGACCAATCACGTTTACAACATTGTCATAATGTGCTACAGAAATGAGTGAAGAGGGTGGCAAGGAGCAGGAAGATAGAAAACACGAAAATGTAAAATACGTGTTTTTTCTTTGGGTGCATACGTTATCCATATGCGAAAGAGACGCAAATTTATCTCACTGCACGAAGATTCATCTCTACAAGCATGAAGGATGCAAACGCCGTTCATATAGGCAGCCAGTGAGACAATACTGCACAGTGGGTTGCATATATTGTGGAATGGGAGGAACGGTGAGATACATATTGGAAACGGGAATGTTTGTAGCTAGTAACACACACACACACACACAAAATGCATTGCACAGTAGAATGTAATAGCAGGTGGTCCACATGTAGAATAAAGAGCAACAGCAATTTCAGTTCTACGCATGAGTATCTACATTATATCATGAAATGAAAATGAAATGAAATCTTTGAGTTTTACGTCCCACGGTTATGCCGGTTAGGCTAAAGGAGACGGTGATTATGAGAGATGAGTGAAATGGTGGAATGAAGAAAGTGGGAGGAAACGGAAGAACCCCGAGAAAATTCACGAGCACGGTGTATATTATATCATGAAAATACGCGTACATGTGTACGTACAACATAAAATTCAGCAGAGGTGTATGCTGAAAACAAGACGCTCACTCCTGATAAGTAGCACAAAAATGATATTTCAGGAAGAAATCGTCCAAACAAAAACAGTATTTGCAGCACGAACACTTGATGATGGATGGGTTCTGGCACTCTGCTTCTTCGCAGACCAATGACGTCAACTGATGAAAACAAAACTCCACTGGATTTGGAAAATAATCTGGTCGTGATGAAAGATATCCAGAACAAAACCATGCGTATTGGAATAGATGTATGTACCGTGGAGATGAAAGTTGATTATGCACAAGGGATTGAAGTTTCAGTATATTGTCTCTGCTGTATAGATTGATGTTGAGTTGCTGAAGGCGTACCGTATCAGATACTTTGCGTACGAAGTTCTTCCAAATTCTGAAACCATACACATCCAGAGGTTGTATTAACCCAGTTGTGTGTGTAGGTATCGTCATAATGTTGCACTGCTTGTCCTGTGGCATTATTGTTGCCAAGTCGGATCGATCATAACCCGTCCACGAGTCTACTAACAGTACCGTTTGCTCATTGACTTGTGGAAGGAACACTGATTGGAACCACGTCTTAACGATCTGTTTTGTCACTTTCCAAGATGATGATGCACAAATATATGTTTTGTGGGCGAAACATTGTTTGCTGAATCCGTGGCCCAAACGTACCATGAAGTTCTTTCAAGACTATGAGCATGGGCGACAGCAATCTTCCACTGGCAGATATAACAGGCTGTATTGTGTAGCTATGTGTGATGGCAGGTAGAGATTGCATTGTTGCTGTAATATGCTTCTCGCCTCGCAAAGCCAGAGAGCGTCCAGAGTGAAATTCTGAAGCAAAGCCACTCTGATCTGTGTTATATACGTTATCCTCGCCATGAGCAGTAATGAGTAATTGTACATTTTGGACGAAGGTTTTAGCGCTTTCGTGCACTTGTGTGGCCTTCGCTGTAATGCTATGTGTTACAAATTTTGTAACTTTGCGTGAACCAATACCGTGACGTGTTTTAAAGCGCCATAACCATTTCTTCGAAGCTTTGAAATTAGCAACGGCTGTTGTTTGGTTTGCTTCTAACGCCCAACGTTGCAAGTCTGTGTCATGGACAATTAAATGCCGCTGTTTTGCTGTCGCAAATTTTTCATACACAGTTCGGTCTAACTAATACGTACTCACGGAACGGCAAATATTTTATGGCACCATTTTCATTCTATGAATTTTAATACATACAAAAACTTTATATTTCCATATGAAATTATATAGGGACATTAATGGGTCATTTCAAAAGAGTGGGGGGTGAAATGTTCGCATTTGCCCTTCTAATCGCCGCCCATGCTATGATGTGTGGCACATTTGTGCGAAATTAATAATAATATGATTAAACTGTTTAACCACAACAAAATCCTTCTCGTTGTGCTGAAGTGGCTTTTCCTAAGTTTTATTTTTTTCATATAACCTACAGGTTTTTTTCAGGCCTTTTTTTAAATTTGTCCAAATTTATATTTCTCCTTTTACCACACAATCGTCCAATACTTGCACTATAATATTTACAATCAGTATATCATCCTGTAACGTATTTTATTCCTAACACAACATACAAACCCTATCTCACTGGCTTGCACGCGAACCTTTGGGGCATGGGGTCCTGGGGACAATTCCGAGTGGGAGAACATTGAACGACAGTGGGTCGAATTCCGCGTTAAACCTATAGGTCCAATTCTCATAGCCTCGCCGACGAAAGAGGACGCTAAACGGCAATCGGTCAACAGTTGCAAATTTCGGCTGCACAAACAACTTATGTCTTGTGAAACTTATTAAATTTATTTTGTTAAAGCAGCTCTTTTAACAAAATTTCAGTATTAACGTGTCAGATATTTCTATTTAAGGACAAGAAAAAACATATTATTTATTTTGTAACTAAATGATAGCTCTACCCACGTAGATTATAAAAGCAGAAACAATGAAAATCGATACAATAGTGACTGACATTATTTTAACAAATATCGACTCAGATAATAGTTTGGGCTGTATGAAAAGTTAAAAATTCCGATTAATTGTAACTTTATTAGTGGTGGACATTGGAAGAGGATGTATGCTATTAATCAGCCCATTTCATGGGCATCCACACTCACGAGCTCAACGCTCACTAGCTCGGCATTCGCGCTCGACCGTTCTCGGGTTCAATAATTAAGCGCTACCCCGAGCGCCAATGAAATAAGTCAGCGCGAGTCCAACTGAGGGAAGTGAGCCCGAACACGATTCCCAAAGGGATAAATGAGCGAGAGCCCAGTTGAAAAAGATGAGCCCGAGTCGGAGAGAGTCCAGAGCAAAATGGCCATCTATGAACCAAAGTCATCCCATCAAGTCTTTTTCTGTATTCTGATGGTTCCCTCATTGATTGTGTTTGTTCAGATATCAGCCCTCTTGTCATTTACAGCTGAATGACGTGAGTGACTGTCTGTCTGTCTACCAACACTTTAAACATGACAGTGTAGTAGACACTTCTTATCTAAAATGTCTCCAGCACAGGGAGGGCAACAATGGGGCACACTTACTTCTTGATGTAGCGCTATTTCTACCCGGAAACTTTCATGGGAAAAATCAAATATTATTCTTATTTGCATTATTATTTTTAATAATGATGTACGTACACACGAGAAATTGTCTACTGCAAATAATTGAAAGGAAACATACGATCAATGTATAACCTTGCTATGACACTAACTTTTCATCTAGTGGACATGGCAGATGATATTTTAAATTTTGCTTCTTCAAAAGAGGTAAAACAGCAAACTCCAAAGCAGTTGCTTTTAAGGAAGCTTCTCCTCCTCACTCGCTTGCCCTCGTTCTCCTGAAGGAAGTTGTCTCTAGCCATCGTGCACCCTCGCTCCCGGAGTAACACTTGCCCCTCACCCTCGTTCTCTTCGTCGAAGCTTTTACTCGCCCTCGCGCACCCTCACCCTCGGCATCGTAGCTTGTCCTCGCCCTCGCGCACCATCGCCCTCGCTGCCGAAACTTGTCAACGCCCTCGCGCACCCTCGCCCTCTTCGTCGAAGCTTTTCCTCGCACCCTCAACCTCGTCATCGAAGCTTGTCCTCGCCCTCGCGCACCCTCACCCTCGCCATCGAAGCTTGTCCTCGCCCTCGCGCACCCTCGCCCTCTTCGTCGAAGCTTTTCCTCGCACCCTCAACCTCGTCATCGAAGCTTGTCCTCGCCCTCGCGCACCCTCACCCTCGCCATCGAAGCTTGTCCTCGCCCTCGCGCACCCTCGCCCTCGCGGCCAAAACTTGTCCACTCCCTCGCGTCACTGTGGGCGAGGGCACTTGAGGGTGAGGATGCCCTCGAGAGGGCCACCCTCGCGTGGGTGAACATCTCTGCATATTAGACCCTTTTTGTTCTGCTGAATATAGGGATTCAATTACCGTATATCACCGCTATAGATGATTCTGGGAGCAACATTAACGAGTCCACTATTTTCTTCAAACGGATTCCACAAATTCGACGAAGACTTCTTTCATCTTTCCAACAGCCGATTTAAATTTTTCTTGCTTCGACGAGTAATTTTCATGGTGCTTATTATCAAAATCATTATCATTATTTGACATTTTGAATTCGTTAATTAGCCTACTAATTTCTGGTCCCGCTGTCATCCATTTGACAAGAGCATTGAAGCCGTGTAAGAGATAAATCGCCCCGCCATCCCCTTTTATAATTTTGTTATTCTGTTTGTGAGCCGAACTATAGCTATTGCAGAGAAAGGTTTTGATGTCTTTCTTATCACCAAGTAACCCATTTCGAAAGCATTCAAAATCTCAGGGTGTGTTTCTTCCAAATTCTTGAAATAAAAAATGCGAACGGGAATCCAACGAGCATAGTTCAGGAGGTTCGTTACGAAAAACCATTCTGCAATTGGTTTTAGTGATTCAACGTACTAGGAGGTACTAGAGCATATTTATCGGGGAGAACAGGAGCAGTTTTCTTTTTTATATTGACATTATCCAGTGAGACATGGTCACCTTGAATGCAATAGTTATCCTTATACAGAAGCTGGAAAATAGAAATGTTCGTAGGATGAAAAAAATCCTTTGATGTGCTAGAAGGATTGTAGTCAATATAGCTAATGTTGCAATGGTTAAAACACCTCGACGAAGAGTGGAAGGACATATATTTCGTCACTTTGTTTTATCAAGCACTGAGAAAGACTTGAAGGTATTTCCTCTACACATGTAGACGATATACAATACTTTAGTGAATGCAATTCTTTTATGATATAAATTTACGAGTTTTAGCCGAAAAGCTCAGTTCAACATTGAGAAGAAGGGATTGCACGCGATTGCGTTTGTGCCTTGCTGTTTTTGTTTCAATATCTCCTTTTTTCTGATGGAAGTTTTAAAATATAAGTAAGCTAGATGTGGAAGTTGGTTGACTTACGCTGCTATTATGGGTAGCAGATGAACCATGAAGTAACATATTAGCAGCAGCAGCTATTAGTGAAGGAGGAACAGAATCTTCCTGGCAGTGATTCTCAAATTTTCCTGCAAAACGACTCTTGTGGTTTACCATATCCTTTCGAAGCAACTTAACAACACGACTTAGTGCCATAGCATCTACATCAATGCCTTCCTCCAACTCTCTTATTATGTCTGATCCTTCTGAAAGTAAACCATATTCTCTGCCAGACAGAGGAGCTATTACCTCTGGCCTGTGACGAAGAATCCTTACACAAAATCTTGTACTATGAACTTCTATATATTCTGATTTAGGCTTCTACATTATCGAAATTAACCGTGTTTTGTACAGTATAAAAAGATCGCTCATTTTGAATCGGCGGCTTCTTGGTAACACAAGAATTGCGCAGGTGCCTCAAACTTCGCCCTTTTGTGTGATTCCAAACTATTCCCGCTGAAACATTACAAATACTTCGAGAATAGTGCAGTTGTAATTATACCAAGTTTTTTAACACAGTTTGTTTTAGGCGTCCCTTGGTGTTGAAAAAGGTTGTTATACCAAATGTAAAAAACATAAGATTAATTTATCATGATAATCAAGCAATTGGTATACTTCCCGTTCATATGCAACTACAATACTATTCGAGAGTGCTTCCTGCTGAAAAATCTACTTAGCACTCACAACACACTCACGTTTTTCTAGATCGTTTCCTGATAGATACTGTTTAATCTAAAGAGTTGTGTAGTTACGGATAAATTACTTAAACAAAGAGACTTGTTAACACTCGAAGCTATCAAATATGCATTTAGTTAGCGTCCTTGCTGCTCACTAGGGCTTACATACTGATTTGTGTAAGATTCAATATATTCAAGGCTATCATTAGTAATATTTTTCCGAATGTATCCTATAAAACTTGCTATTCAATCCATTATATTCTAACCTCCGAAACAGCTTTACGTTGGTCCTGAGTTTCTTTATGTGATCGAAGAGACAAATAAAGAAGAACAAAACTGTGGTCTATTCCAATAATCATTTCATACAAACTCACTCTATGCCTTGATTATAAATGCCACAAATTTTATACAGCAGGAAACGTCATTCATTCAGAAATCTCTTGATGAAAATTTTTATATCCAAGTGATTGAAAGAAAAACTAATCTGATATCACTGTAGCATTGTTTCGATAAGAATATCGTATCACATTTCGTAATTCTGACTTCCTCTTCTCCTCTAATCTATATGCTAATGTTCTTGGTTTCAGTGCTGTATTACTCGGAAGATTAAATCAAATCTTCATTCGCGTATTGCGTTTCGATTTCTTCTTCTCAAACATCCTTTGGATATCAATTCATCTTGTAAAAACTTTGTCACAAAGATTAAGGAATTGTTAGTTACATGCCTTTGCATTTGTTATAAGCAGTGTAGTTCCTCTGTATTTCTTTAATAACTCAACATCAAATACTAATACTATATTTTATAGTCCATTGCATACATAAATAACTTCAAGCAAAGTGGACAAAAAACATGTGTTATGACATTCATTCAGCTATGTATACGTAAAAAGTGTTCAAATCGTACCTGCAGCTGAGGAAAATTCTGAAATTTCGAAAATTGTACCGCCCTTAGGTCTTCACTTAGGTAATTTATAGGCACAATTGGATACTTTAAGTCAGGAAATTATATAAAAGAACTATGGGGTATCCTGTACGCGTTGAAAACGTAAGTGAATATGCTGAATTGCCATGAATACTCAAGATAATTGTGAACTCACTTCTAGATTTTGCTCGGATATCTTTACATGTAGTTATGAATAGATTTACAACCCTCTGACGAGATGGCACAATCCAAGAACTGCGATTTTATTCAAAAATGTCTGGATGAGGAAATCAATATGCAACATTTACAAGAAAATGAAGCTGCATGGAAAAAAGAAAACGATATCGAGGAATTATCTAAATTAAGACGATGACCTTTACCGAACCTGTAAATTTTGGCTGCATATATACAGAAGGTCAGAATCGTATTGCTATTCATTCAAAGGGACTAGATCGAACAAAGGAGTAGAAACTTTATTTGTAGGCAATTTAATATTTCTTTCGTTTTCTCACGCAGCTGGTCATGTTTTCTATGCAACTTTTGCACATCACTATACTATGCAGATGGAATCCTTGGAGGCAATTACGTTATCAGATGATTACAGGAAATTAATAGCTCAAAGAACTTTCACAATTCGCAGAAAAGGAGGCCTTCTGGGGCGTAGATAAAAGTTATATAATATCGTACAGTGCTTAATGAGTCCACAAAATAATCTTGGGGATTAACTCAACGTCAGACACTACGTTAGTAAGAGTAATCCTTCTATCCCAAATACTGTCACGATAACAGAAGTTCTAAGGACCTTTATGGGAAAAGGTTTGTCATCTGAAGGGCACGTTGAGCTAACGCCACCTTCCTTGTGTGATCATTACTCAATCCACAGGAATGTCAATTCGACTGCGGCGAATACTACAGAGTCGCTGTGGTTTTCTGTTTTAAATCCCACACGTAGAAGATGGTGTCCTTCTAAACGCAATGCTGTGGACTAAAAATGACAAGTCATATCTGCGTTAAGTACGTATATAAATTAGTTATGCGCTTTTTTCATCTAATATTTTACGGATATAAATTACAATTAGACACGGAAAGTCCCGAAAGACCAGAAAGAGCTTTCGCGAAATATATAAAACGATAGAATTTAATTCTGCCTTTGAAGCCACGTCAATTCAATCACAGTTTTTGAGAAACTTCTAGTGATGAAGCAACTGTTCAGGGAACAAAACGTAGTTTATACGGACAACAGTAATTGAAGAAACTTCAAGCGGGAAATATGTGGCTTATGATGGGTCTGATTGAGATCTCTTAAGAATCTTGTTAGAAGAGTTCATATCAGTGTCTGATTGTCTTAAGGCCAAATACAAACAGAACTAAAAGAAAATGCTAGTAATCATTAAATTTTAGAAACTCTAGTGTCATTAAAAAACTGCTTTCACTTTTTTCATGATGCAACAGGCTGTGAATCGATTTCATCTATATTCAGGAGAGAACAGCTGGCAGCCTACAAGATCGTTCAAGAAGAAAAAGAATTCTATAAGTTAGAGTCTTCAACCAATCAGATCTCAATGTATACAAAATGGTCAATATTCGACACTTCGTATTCCCCTGTAAGGAGAACGAAACGTATCCTCTTTGGTATAAGCCACATTAGGTATAACAAGGAAGTAGTTCCAAATCATCAGTATCGCCACTTTTCCCCTTACTATCACGGCAGCTGCGAAACATCAACTCGGAAGTACCTACAAGTCCAGGAGCGAAAAAATCTAAGCATAAACCCAACCGAATAAAGTTACTGTATGCCATTTTCAGGACCCACGTAGCTCATATCAGCTCCAGCCAGATAAGCTTACTTACCTGTAGAAAAAAAGTGAATGTAAGGTAAGATTATGAACCAGCCACATTTTAGTGTAAAACCAGGATATTATGTATTGAAATTTTTGAGAATTCTGCCAAAGGAGTTTATGTAAAAATGCGAGATCGGAAGAAAGTCTGATATAGATGATGACGAACAATAGCTGTAGAAAATCATTCTCTTATTGACAAAGGCTTAATTGTTGATCCAATCAGTTATGTTTAATGTATTGTAATTAAGTCCCCACCTTATAGACCTAAGAAAAATGGACATGAAAACGATCTTGATGTAAATTAAAATGAAGTATAATGACAAGGCATATAACATGGTGGCGGTTTATTATTCTGTTTACATATTTTGGAATCCTTTAACATGAGAGGCATTGGTACCCGATGAGAAAACGAAACTATAGCAGAACACATTTAATTTGATGAGTTAAACCAACTCAATTAGATATAACATTCGCGTACTACAGAACTATTCAATATTACGTTTATAACAATTATTTATATTTTATTGTTGTCTGTTAAGATGTTAAACAACAGTTTACTTCCTCAAAGGATTCTGCCATCTGCAAGGACACTTAAAATTGTGTAACTACTGTTTAGTTTTCAATTCTCCTACTAAGAATCATAGTTTAACATTCTTAATAAAGAGCAATGTTTGGATATTCCGCACATACAAACATTCCATGTACATTTTTATCCAAAACGGGGTCCTAAGAATGAAAGCTCTACTACACGTCGATCCCAGTTGGTTTCAAATTATTGTCCTAGGTTTTTATACGACATACGAATAATCAATGCTTACTGCTCAGCGCCTTGTACCTTTGCGGCTGTATCAAGCTTCTTTTCAGACAGAAGCCAGCGAAGCTTTCTATTTTCTATAACAGATATATTACACTTACTGTAGTAAGGTTGTAAAGGATACACATCCAAGTTGTTGCACTGAATCTCTAGTAGATGATCCTTATGTAATTAGGTATGTGATTAGATGGTAGAACCTGTGAGACTAGTCCTGCCGATAATTACTAAAGCTAGCGTAGTAAAGCACTGTTTCACGATACAAAGGAGTTATACAGGCAAGGACGAACAGGAGTAGAACAGAGACATCAACAAAATTTAAAATTGGCAGAATTTTTTTTATGTAGTTAGGTAACTTTGGGAGATTTTCAGTTTACACCTGAAACACGGAAAACTTCCTAGGCTCACTTCCAACATCTCGGACCAGAAGCAATAATTTCTGGTCTTGGGAATAGTGTTCGAGAACTTACTCTCCTGTGCAAAGGAAGTAAATGAGACTGCGATTAACTTTCGATTAGCCAAGAAAGTTAAACTTGCGTCTATAAAAATTTTCGAGGCGTCTTTTGTAACTTGACTCACTTCTTCAAGATGCTATATTATTAACGCTACCTATCTCTCACAGTGATCTTTAGGCTATAGAACCTTAAAATCTGTCTGCTTTGCACGGTTCATCTACAGACTGCCATAATCACATACAGTGTTTAAACTCCCCTCTAGTGGTATATACTCAAGTACTTGGCGTGTCAATGCTGTCTTACCCGTAAAAATTAATCGTCTTCACTCCCAAAGCTATACATCTGTGACACCCTCGTCTTATTAGAGGGAGAAGTAAATTCACGTTTTTTAAAATGGTACGCCTTTTTATAATGTGAGATAAGTAACACTAAAAGACTACTGCTCCATTTTTAAGACCTTCACAAGTTTCTGGGGCTCCGATTCCATATAGAATCATTTTACTGACTGGAAGCTATTAGGAGTTAAAGATTACATGGCGATGTCCAATGATGACTTCTAAATTTTCAGAAAAAACTTACAAGCCTTACCGAACAACAAGAAAAACAACCCACAGATTATTAGCACGCCTTATGCACCTTACCGTCACAAAGTCCTTTCACTTCTGTTATCATTACAGTTTTTCTGAAATAAGGATTAATCTTACTAACGTAGTGTCTGACGTTGAGTTAATCCTTCAGAAAATTTCGTGGCCTCATTAAGCACTGTTCGATAATGTTATCACATAACTTTGCAACTCTATTTCTGTGAATTTTTAAAGTCCCTTGAGATCTTAATTTCTTGTAATCATCTGGTACCGTAGTTGCCTCCAAGGCTTCCATCTTCTGAATGAGGTGATGTGCAAATATTCCATAGAAAAGACGACCAGCTGCGTGAGAAAATGGAAACATTAATTTAATTGCCTACAAATGACATTTCTAATTCCCTGCTCGATCTAGTGCCTTTGGATGAATATCAATAGGATTTTGACCTTCTCTACGTACTGCAGCCGAAGTTTACATGTTCGCTAAAGGTCATTGTCTTAATTTTGAGATACCTAGATATCGTGTTTTTCATGCAGCTTCATTTCCTTGTATATGTTGCATATCGATTTTATCATCCACAAATTGTTGAATAAGATCGCAGGTCTTAGATTTTGTCATCCCCTCACAAGGTTGTAAATCTCTTCATAAATACACGTAAAGGTCGCCCAGCAAAGTCTAGAAGCGAGTTCTCAATGATTTTGAGTAGTAATGACTATTAAGCAATCTACTAAGGGGATACGCCAAGGTTATTCAATACAATTTCCTGACATAATGTATCCAATCGTGCCTAGAAATATAGTGGAAACCTAATAACGGCGGTTCATTTTTGGATGGTTGAGAAATTTCCTTAGCTGCAGTTATGATTTGAACACCTTTTAAAGTACAATGGCTGATCTAATGTAATAACACGTATTTCGTCCACTTTTATTGTACTTATTTTCTGTATGCAAAAGCGTAAAATAGAATATTGGTACTTGATAATGAATTATTGAAGAATTACAGACGGAGTTGTCTGCTTGCCAAAATTATCAGCTCTTAGGTGTAGTGTGAATGTATTCTACCCAGTTTGCCATAATATTCCGCTATATGCAGCGAAGACGTATGCAGAATTTTAGAGACAACTTACTGCTTCATTTTTGGAAAGTAATTTACTAATTAAAAATCGAACATTCCTAAATATCGGAAAATTTTCATCACTGGTGATACGCTCCTCTTATTATAAGGAGAAGTTAATCCACGATTTTTTAAATGCTACGCAATTACGCCATTGTTAATGTGTCCTGCGATGGTTTCGTTTTCTCTTCCGGGACCAAAGCCACTCATTTATACTATTTAATAAAAGATTTAAACATAAAAACACACCACTTTCATATTTTATACCTTGTCTTTATACCTCAATTTAAATTTACATGAATATCGTCTTCATGTCTATTTTTTTTTGTCTAAAAATCGTGGACGTTATTACAAAATGATAATCATAACTGATTGGACTGTTGTAACGAATAGTGATTCCATTGATTGTGTGGAAACAGTAACATGAAATAACAAAGGGCGTAAAGAAAACATCAAAGTGCCTGCATGTATTGCTTCATATAACAAATACAAGACTGGCGTAGATTTATATACAAATTGATGAGCCTATACCCAATCAAGGTGAAGGGAAATAAGTGGAATTGGAACTAATTTACGAATGTTGTGGAAACTGCTTTAGTTTAGATGGAAACTTTATCGGAATTTCACAGAAGTGTTACAGAATCTCACAGTCTGCAGACTTCGTCCGCGGCTTCAGGGATTTTACAAAAAGGGTTCTGAAGCACGGAAACATAGCAAACGTACCCGAATACGAAATGAGAAAGAAAAGCAAATATGTCAAGGATGTCAAAAAAAGCCGATAACATAATGTCAGAAATGCCAAGTTGGCTTGAGTGCTGTTCCGTCCTTGATAATTAACATCGTTAGTGTAAAAGTGCGATGTAAATTTTCTAAGACAGCCTTACTTTGGGCCTGAGACCGGTGATCAGGATCGATGAGACAAATAAAGAATCGCTTTTAAGTTTTCTTCAGATCCTCTCTTAGACGGTTAGGAGGAAAATCTTTACGGTATAGTCAGTCCTATGTTCGCTACTAGCTTTGTAAAACAGGTCATCCCAAAGCATTCATACTGTGGGCTAAAAAATAATCTTTCATATAAGCTCACTGTGAGCTTTGAATAGTAACTAAGCGCAATCATTTCATTCAGCAGAAAAAGTCGTTCATTTCAGAAGTCTCTTGATGAAAATTCTCCATATCCAAGTTCTTGAATGAAAAAGTATTCTGATTTAATGGTAGCATTGTCTTGATAAGAATATCGTATCACATTTCGTAATTCTGACATCCTCTTCCCCACTAATGCTATATACTCATTTTCTTGGTGAGTCAATACTGTCTTACTCGGAACATTTAATCAAATCCTCGCTCGTGTCTCGCGTGTCGATTTCCTTCTCTCAAATAACCTTTGGATAGTTATTCCTTTTACGAAAGTTTCGCCACAACTACTGTAGAATTGTGAGATACACACCTCACCTTTTTATATAAGAAGTAAGGGCCCTCTGTACTTCTTCAATAATTAATATCAATTATCTTTACTATATGTTCTACTCTTGTGCATAGTGTAAATAAGAGCCAGAAAATTCGACAAGAAACATGTTTTGACATTAGATCAGCTTTCATATTGGAAAGGTGTTCAAATCGTACCTGCAACTGAAGAAATTTCAGAACTGTCCAAAGTTGTACCGCCCTTATGAGGTTTCTAGCCACGATTGGAGTCGTTATGTCAAGAATTGGTATAGAAAATCTGTGGGGTAATATGTACGTTAAGACAACTTTAGTGAAAATGCTGAATGGCCATGCCTACTCAAGAACATTGAAAAGTCGCTTCTAGACTTTGGTTTATTATTCCGTTTACATAGTTTGGAATCCTCTAACACGAGTGGCTTTGGAACCCAAAGAGAAGCGAAATCGTAGCAAGACTGATATAATTTAACGAGCTCAACTAATTCATTTAATTTTTATAATCATTCAATTGAATGATACTCTAGTTCGCGAATGTGATATCTAAATGAATTGGTTTTGCTCTTGAAATTAAATCTGTCCTGCTAAGTTTTCGCTTTCTCTTCAGGTACCAAAGTTACATCAATAAGGTTTTCATGTCCATTTTGTTTTTTTTTATAAGTAAATAGTAACCATAATATTTGGAAAAACAATAAAGCCGTTGTCAATGACGTACGAATTTCTACAGCGGTTGTTCATCATCTATATCAGACTTTCTTCCAATATACCATGTGTACATGAATTACTTTGGCAGAATGCACAATACTTCATATCGGCAGTTTTACACTAACATGTGGTTCGTTTACAATCCTATCTTACATTCACTTTTTATCTGCAGGTAAGTAAGCTTATCCGTCTGGACCTGATGCTAGCTAGCTGTGTGGATCCCGGAATTCGCATATACTCTTTGACACACAAACCACATTCGATTGGGTCCATGCTTAAGCCATTTCACTGCTGGACTTAGAGATATTACCGAATTGAATGCTACACGGCTGCAGCGTTAGTAGGGGCAAAAGTGGCCATATTGAATCTTAGTAACTACTTCCTTGATATACCTGATATGGCAACTTCAGGTAATACAACAACTGACCCTTATACCAAAGAGGACATGTTTCCTTCTCTATAATAGCGAATAAGCATTGTCTAATGTTGACTAATTTGTCAGGATTGAGATTTGGTTGTTTGAGGACTCTAACACAATTCTTTTTTTTTTTTAGGAGGATCTTTAAGACTGCCAACTGTTTCTCCTGATTATAGCTAAGATCGTGTCACAGCCTGTTTTATCATGTAAAAATTGAAAGCAGTCTTTTAATCACCCTAGAGTTTATTTAGATGTAATGATTTCATATTATTTCGTTGCAGTTGTGCTCGTTTGTGGCCTTAAAAGAATCAGTAACTGCTCATGAAGTCTTCTAGCAAGATTCTTAAAGATCTGAATCAGATCTTTGAATACCTTCAGATTTCACGTTGTAGTTTCTTCCAGTAGTGCTGTCCATATAAAGCTATCTTTTGCTCCTTGGAAAATTTTTTGCATTATTTGAATTCGTCTTTTATTGATCCCCATGTATCTCAGAAACGGTGATGAATTGTCGTGGCTGCAATTGCAGAATGAAATTCCATCCTTGCAGATATTTTTCAAAAGGTCTTTCTTGTCTTTCGGTACTCTGAGTGTTTAATTGTAGTTTATATCCATAAAATATAAGGTGAAAATAGCGCTTAACAAAATTTATATACGTACTTAACCCAAATTTTATTTAAAATTTTTAGTCCACAACATTGCGTGTAGAAGAACTCTTCCTTGTACGTGTGGGTTTTATAACATAAGACAACAGAGACTGCAATATTCACCTCAGTTGAATTGATATTTTTGCGCAATGAGGTATTATCCCCCAAGGAAAATAACATTAGCTCAATATGCCGCTCAGATGACAAACGGTTTCACACAAAATTCCTGTAGAACTTCTGTTATCGTAACAGTCTCTTCGAATGAAGGATTAATCTTGCTAACGTAGTGTGTGACATTGAGTTAATCCACCAGAAAGTTTCGTGTCCTTCATTAAGCTGTTCGATATTCATATCACTTGGATTTTCGTTCTAGAAAGATTCTATTTCTGCTAATTTTGATTGTTCCTTGAAGTATTAATTTCTTGTAATCCTTTGATACCGTTGTTGCCTCCAAGTCTTCCATCTGCTTAGTACAGTGATATTCAAATCTTGCATTGAAAAGATGACCAGCTGCGTGAGAAAAGAGAAGCATTAATTTAATTGCCAACAATTGAAGTTTCTAGTCCCTTTTTGATCCAGTCCCTTTGGATGAATAGCAATACGATTCTGACCTTCTCAATATAGTGCAGCCAAAATTTACCACTTCGGTATAGGTCATCGTATTAATTTTGAGATTTCCACGACATTGTTTTTTTCATACCGGTTCATTTCCTTGCAAATGTTGCATATTGATATCCTCATCCAGACATTGTCGAATAAGATCGCAGATCCTAGATTTTGTTATCTTCGCAGAGGGTTGTAAATGCATTCATAACCAGATGTAATGATCGCCGAGCAAAGTCTCATGTCTTTATGCCTTTATTTGGAGTTAGGTCTAAATGGTCTTTATGTCCATTTTGTTAGATCCATAAGGCGGGAACGTTGTTACAAAATATTGTTGATTATAACTGTTTGTATCAACAATTAAGTCGTTGTCAAAGAGTTATTGGTTTTCTTAACGGTTGTTCGTCATCTTCTATACTAGATTATCTTCCGATCTGCCATATGTACATGAACTTTGTCAGAATGCACAAAACCTTGAATAACTCATATCGGCTATTTTATAATACCATGTGCTTCGTCACAATTCTATCTGGCATTCTCTTTTTATCTATAGGATGTATGTATGTATGTATGTACGTATGCATGTATGTATGTATGTATGTATGTATGTATGTATGTCTGTATGTATGTATGTATATATGTCTGTACGTTTGTATGTATGTATGTATGTATGTATGTATAAATTTATCCGGCTTCAGCTAATGGTACCTGGGTGGTCCTGGAAATCGTATACATTAATCTCATTCGACCTTGTGAAGGCATAGACCACTTCACTCCTGGATTAGATTTAAAGATCTTTTGAGATCTTCTCTTAGACGGTTAGGTGGAAAATAATTATGGTCGCTACCAACTTAGTAGCACTGATCAAAACAAAGACACCAACCTGTAGGCTAATCCAATAATCTTTTTATATAAACAAACTGTATGCTTGGTTATCAGCTATGTGCCACACATTTCATAGAGCAGAAAAAGTCATTCATTTCAGAAGTCTCGATGAAAATTCTCCATATTCAAGTTGTTGAATGAAATAGTAATCTGATATAACGGTAGCATTGTCTTGATAAGAATATCGTATCACACTTCGTATTTTTGACATCCTTACTCATATTCTTGGTGTGTCCATTCATTCTTACTCGGAAGATTTAACCAAGTCTACATTCGCGTTTTGCCTGTCGATTTCAGTTTTAGAAACAACATTTGGATATCTATTCATTTTGTGAAAGCTACGCCACAACGATTGTGAAATTCTGAGATACACACACCTCCTTTTGATATAACCAGTGTGGTCATTTTGTATATCGTCAATAATTCAACTCAAGTACCAATACTATATGTTCTACTCCTTTGCATACAATATATAAGTGTAAGAAAAGTTGACAAAGTACATCTGTTATTACTTTAGTACATCAGCCATTATACTTAAAGTTGTGCAAATCCTATATGCAGCTGAAAATATTTCTGAACTGTCCAAAGTTTTACCGCCCTCAGGAAGTTTCCACTTAAGTAATTTCTAGGCACGATTAGATACATTATTTCAGAAAATGGTATAGAAGAACTTTGGGGTATCCTGTACGCTAAGACTATACAAATGAAAATCCAGAATAGCGAAAACGTATAAGCATGAACCCAATCGAATGAGGTTAATGTATATGAATTTTAGGACCCACAGAGATACTATCAGCTCCAGCCGGATAAACTTACTTACCTGTAGATAAACAGTGACTGCAAGATAGAATTGTGTACGTGCCACATGTTAGTATAAAAGAGCCGATATGAAGTATTGAATGTTTTGTGTATATGACCCGAGATCTCATGTACAAATGGCAGATCGAAAGAAAATCTGATTCAGATGTAGACGAAGAAAAGCTGCAGAAAACCAATGTGATTCACCGCAGACGAATTGACATTTTGTGTATTCAGATATCATCACATATTGAAGGTGGCATTAGCTCTACGTGCAACATATGACAAAATGTTTCTCACAAAAGCATTGTAGAACTTTAGTTATCGTAACACTATATAGGAATGAACGATTAATGTAGCTAGCGTAGTGTCTGACGTTGAGTTTATCCCCCACAAAACTTCGTGACTTCATTAAGCACTGTTCGATAATCATATCATTTGGAACTCGCTCGAGAATCTCATTCTCACTATCTCATAATCTCATATTATGACATTCTCATTTCGACATTCTCATAATCTCACATTCTCATAATCTCCAGAATCTAATCTCACTACCCTTCTTATCAAATGTCACTATGTCTGTTTGGTTTTACTGAATGCTATCTGCTTGCATTGGTTTTAACACGTACCTCAGCATCTCTTCTTACAAGCCAGGGTACCTCGGTGTAACACGCCGATTTTGATAAGATTGCACAGACATACAGATCAACAAGAAAGAAGCGACACGTATTTTTTTATATCGGCCAACAAGCGTATTGAAAGGGTCAAATGGGGGCATAAAAATGGGGTCAAAATGAGATTTTAAGCAATATAGCGAGAACGAGAAGAGATATCGGGAAAGGTTAAATGTACGAAATACTACCCATAGTTGACGCAAGCCATTGAGGTGGAACTTACCCATGTGAAGAAAGCAGAACATCCGGAAATGGACCAATCACGTTTACAACATTGTCATAATGTGCTACAGAAATGAGTGAAGAGGGTGGCAAGGAGCAGGAAGATAGAAAATACGAAAAGGTAAAATACGTGTTTTTTCTTTGGGTGCATGCGTTATCCATATGCGAAAGAGACGCAAATTTATCTCACTGCACGAAGATTCATCTCTACAAGTATGAAGGATGCAAACGCCGTTCATATAGGCAGCCAGTGAGACAATACTACACAGTGGGTTCCATATATTGTGCAATGGGAGCAACGGTGAGATACATATTGGAAACGGGAATGTTTGTAGCTAGTAACACACACACACACACACAAAATGCATTGCACAGTAGAATGTAATAGCAGGTGGTCCACATGTAGAATAAAGAGCAACAGCAATTTCAGTTCTACGCATGAGTATCTACATTATATCATGAAATGAAAATGAAATGAAATCTTTGAGTTTTACGTCCCACGGTTATGCCGGTTAGGCTAAAGGAGACGGTGATTATGAGAGATGAGTGAAATGGTGGAATGAAGAAAGTGGGAGGAAACGGAAGAACCCCGAGAAAATTCACGAGCACGGTGTATATTATATCATGAAAATACGCGTACATATGTACGTACAACATAAAAGTCAGCATAGGTGTATGCTGAAAACAAGACGCTCACTCCTGATAAGTAGCACAAAAATGATATTTCAGGAAGAAATCGTCCAAACAAAAACAGTATTTGCAGCACGAACACTTGATGATGGATGGGTTCTGGCACTCTGCTTCTTCGCAGATTAATGACGTCAACTGATGAAAACAAAACTCCACTGGATTTGGAAAATAATCTGGTCGTGATGAAAGATATCCAGAACAAAACCATGCGTATTGGAATAGATGTATGTACCGTGGAGATGAAAGTTGATTATGCGCAAGGGATTGAAGTTTCAGTATATTGTCTCTGCTGTATAGATTGATGTTGAGTTGCTGAAGGCGTACCGTATCAGATACTTTGCGTACGAAGTTCTTCCAAATTCTGAAACCATACACATCCAGAGGTTGTATTAACCCAGTTGTGTGTGTAGGTATCGTCATAATGTTGCACTGCTTGTCCTGTGGCATTATTGTTGCCAAGTCGGATCGATCATAACCCGTCCACGAGTCTACTAACAGTACCGTTTGCTCATTGACTTGTGGAAGGAACACTGATTGGAACCACGTCTTAACGATCTGTTTTGTCACTTTCCCAGATGATGATGCACAAATATATGTTTTGTGGGCGAAACATTGTTTGCTGAATCCGTGGCCCAAACGTATCATGAAGTTCTTTCAAGACTATGAGCATGGGCGACAGCAATCTTCCACTGGCAGATATAACAGGCTGTATTGTGTAGCTATGTGTGATGGCAGGTAGAGATTGCATTGTTGCTGTAATATGCTTCTCGCCTCGCAAAGCCAGAGAGCGTCCAGAGTGAAATTCTAAAGCAAAGCCACTCTGATCTGTGTTATATACGTTATCCTCGCCATGAGCAGTAATGAGTAATTGTACATTTTGGACGAAGGTTTTAGCGCTTTCGTGCACTTGTGTGACCTTCGCTGTAATGCTATGTGTTACAAATTTTGTAACTTTGCGTGAGACAATACCGTGACGTGTTTTAAAGCGCCATAACCATTTCTTCGAAGCTTTGAAATTAGCAACGGCTGTTGTTTGGTTTGCTTCTAACGCCCAACGTTGCAAGACTGTGTCATGGACAATTAAATGCCGCTGTTTTGCTGTCGCAAATTTTTCATACACAGTTCGGTCTAACTAATACGTACTCACGCAACGGCAAATATTTTATGGCACCAATCGAATGTGGTTTGTGTATCAAAGAGTATATGCGAATTCCGGGATCCACACAGCTAGCTAGCATCAGGTCCAGTCGGATAATCTTACTTACCTGCAGATAAAAAGTGAATGTAAGGTAGGATTGTAAACGAACCACATGTTAGTGTAAAACTGCCGATATGAAGTATTCTAGGTCTTGTGCATTATGCCAAAGTAATTCATGTACACATGGTATATTGGAAGACAGTCTGATATAGATGATGAACAACCGCTGTAGAAATTCATACGTCATTGACAGCGGCTTTATTGTTGATCCAAATATTATGGTTATTATTTAGTCTTATAGAAAAAACAAAATGGACATGAAGACCTTGTTGATGTAACTTTGGTACCTCAAAAGAAAGCTAAAACTTAGCAAGACAGATTTAATTTCAAGAGCAAAAAAATTTCATTTAGATATCACATTCGTGTACCTCAGTATCAATCAATTGAATGATTATAAAAATTTAAATGAATTAGTTGAGCTCGTTAAATTATATCAGTCACTACGATTTCGCTTCTCTTCGGGTTCCAAAGCCGCTCGTGTTAGAGGATTCCAAACTATGTAAACAGATTAATAAACCACCTTCATGTTTTATACCATGTCTTTATACCTTTATTTAGAGTTAGGTCTAAATGGTCCTTATGTCCATTTTGTTAGATCTATAAGCCGGGAACGTAGTTACAAAATATTGTTGATTATAACTGTTTGTATCAACAATTAAATCGTTGTCAAAGAGTTATTGGTTTTCTAAACGGTTGTTCGTCAACTTCTATACTTGATTATCTTCCGATCTGCCATATGTACATGAACTTTGTCGGAATGAACAAAACCTTGAATAACTCATATCGGCTATTTTATACTGCCATGTGCTTCGTTCACAATTCTATCTTGCATTCACTTTTTATCTATAGGATGTATGTACGTATGTATGTATGTATGTACGTATGTATGTATGAATGTATGTATGTATGTATGTATGTATGTATGAATGTGTACGTTTATCCGCCTTCAGCTAATGGTACCTGTGTGGTCCTGGAATTGTATTCATTAATCTTATTCGACCTTGCGAAGGCATAGACCACTTCGCTCCTGGACTTGGAGGTACTTCCGAATTGAATGCTGCACAACTGCCGTTTTATAAAGGGGAAAGTGGCCATAATGAAGTATTTTTAACTACTTCCTTGTTATACCAGGACGGACATGTTTCCTTTTCCATACAGGCGAATAAGAAATGTCTAATTTGACGATTATGTCAGGATTGAAATTTGGTTGGTTTAATACTTTGACTAACTTGCACAATAATTTTTTTTCTTTTGAAGGATCTTTAAGACTGCCAATTATTCTCTCCTGATTATAGCGTGTCACGGCCTGTTGCAGAATCTAAAATGATCTGAGTTACAACCATCAACAGCTGCAGATTTCCCGTTTGTAGTTTCTTTCATTACTGTTATCCTTATACAGCCACCTTAGCTCCTTCCAAAAGTGATTGCATCATTTGAAGCCGTCTAATATTGATCTCAAAGTTTTTCAAGAACTGTGATTGCATAGTCGTCGCTTCAATGGCAGAATTAAATTCGATCGTTCCAGATATTTACCGAAAGATTTTTTTGGGCATTTTCTATGTATAATTGAATTTTATATCTATATAATATAAACTGAAAATAGCGGTTTACATAATTTATATACGTACTTAACGGAGTTTCACTTCCAATTTTTAGTCCACACCATTGCGTGTAGAAGGACTCTTTTTTCTACGTGTGGGTTTTAAAACACAAGTCAACAGAGACTCGGCAATATACACTACAGTCGAATTGATAATCTTGCGCATTGAGATATAACTCTAGGAAGGTGGCATCAACTGAACGTGCTGCTCAGGCTACAAACTGTTTTCCAAAAAAGCCATGTAGAAATTCAGTTATCGTAACAGTATTTGGGAATGAGGATTAATCTTGCTAACGTAGTGTCCGACGTAGAGTTATCCCTCAGAAAATTTCCTGGGCATTAAGCACGCTTCGATAAATATATCACTTGGAACTTCGCTCCAAAGGAATAATTTTGTTTCTGCGAATAGTGAAGGCTCCTATTGTTGTTTATTTCTTGTAATCATCATATACCGTAGTTGCCTTCAAGGATACCATCTGCTGTGTTACTATGTTAGTAGCGAACACAGGACTGACTATACCCTAAATATTTTCCACTTAACGGTCTAAGAGAAGATCTCAAAAGAACTTAAAGTCGATTCTTTATTTGTCTCATCGATCCTGATCACGGGTTTCACGCCCAAAGTAAGACTGTTTCGGAGGTTAGAACATAGTGAGTTCCATAAAAAGTTTTACAGAACAAAATCGGGATAATTTATTGACAGACCGGAACATAGTAAAAACTACAAAACTCTGTATTTAAGCTCTATTGAGCTGCAAAGACGATAACTAAAAGCATATTTGATAGCTTGGAGAGTTGACTCACATGAGACTTTGTATAATAATAAATCCGTAAAAACACAACTCTTTGAATTAAACAGTTGATATCAGGCTAACGAAGAAGATAAAGGTGAGAACATTATGTGCTAAATAATTTTTTTCACCAGGAAGCACTGTCAAATAGTTTTATAGTTGCATATTGACGAGAAATATAGCTATTGCTTAATTATCATTGATAAATTAATACTCAAGTTTTTTACATTTGGTATCACAATTTTTTCAACCCCAAGGGCCCACATAAAACAAGCAGTTGTACGTTCCTAAAACTATACGTCTGTGATACCATCGTGTTATTAAAGGGAGAAGTAAATCCACGGTTTTTTAAATGGTACGCCTCTCTATAAGGTGTGTTAAGTAGCTCTAAACGCACTACTGCTTCGTTTTAGGAACCTAGGTAAAAAACACAAGATCTTGCTGCCTCCGACTCAGCGTTAAATTACTTTAGAAGCTGTAAAGCAAGAGGAAATTCGGAATACATATCGATACCCACAGCTGACTTCTATATACGCAGCATTTTTAAAAAAACTTAGAAGCTGGTTAGCCTTCCCGGACACCTCGGAAAACATCCCTCGAATTATTGGAACGCCTGTTGCACCCTAAACCGTAATTAAAAATTGAAAACTTCCGTCCAATTTCAAAATTAATTCTATAATCACCGCATCACGTAGAGGTCGCTTTCATCCCTGATTAATATATCTTTTTAGAATACTATTACAAAGAAGTCAAGTGACTTTACTGATAACGTTCTCATTTTAAGGTGATGTCTCACGTTGCACGTGAAAATTTCAAAAAGCTTCACCAGCTACGGGATGCCTGGCCTATCTCTAATGACCCATCAACTTTTTCATGATTTTAACGCGCTTTATAATTTCTAGTTTTACGAAAACAATACATTAATAGCTCAACCTGATATACATTCTTTTTCAGTTTAAGACTTCATGATCCACTTTTATCTGGGTTTAAACTCAGATATTTCGAATTTGCTAGTCCTAAGGACAATATGAGCTCCTTACCTTTCCCATTTCAATCCATCCAATCTCGTCCGTTGTACTACTTGCAAACTGATTCGATTCGTTCTAATGCAATTATCATGGCGGATCTCGACATCTATTGTTATTATTTATTTATCTAACTCCATCCTGATAATCTTAACATTATATTATCTTATCAGTAAAAAGAAGACTTGTTTTAACTTCCGCGCCTTATAGATCTAACTAAACGTACACAAAGATCATCTTGATATAACTCTGAATAAAGGTATGAAGACAAATTATAAAACATGAAGGTTGTTTAATATTGTGTTTACATAGTATGGAATTCTCTAACACGAACGTATTTGGTACCCGAAGAGAAAACGAAATATTAGCAGGACATATTTGATATAACGAGCTAACCCAATTCATTTAGATATCACATTCGCTTACTACAATTTCATTCACTGTATGTTTATAACATTTTTTTTTTATTATTTGAGTATCTGTTAAGATGTTAAACAACAGATAATTGACTGCAAGGATCCAGCGAACGGTATGGACACATAAAATTGTGTAACTACCGTTCAGTTTTCGAGTTTCCTACAAAGATTAGTTAAAACACTTAATAAAGAACGATTTTTGGATATTGCGTATAGGCAAATATTCCATGTACATTTTTATCCAAGACGGGATTGTAAGAATGAAAGCTGTGCTACACGCCGATCTCAGTTGGTTTCAACTTATTCCCCTGGATTTTATACGACATAAGGAAGACCAATGTCAGCACCTTCTTCCTGTACGACTGTACCTAGCTGTTTTTCAGACAGAAGCCCACGAAGCTTAACAATTATCCGTAACAGTTATATTACGGTTATGATCTTAAACTTGTATAGGATAATGGCCTGAAACTCTAGTAGCAGATGCTTATGTAATTAGGTATGTGATTACCTTGTAGAACCTTTGAAACCTGCCTATGAACTAATAAAGCTGGCGTACCAAAGCACTGTTTCGCGAAACAAAAGAGTTATACGGGCCAGGCAGAACAGTTGTAGAACAGAGACATGAACAAAATTATCATTTGAAAGATTTTTTTTTCTTTTTGTACTTGGATTAAATTGGGAGTTTTTCAGTTAAGTGCACCTGAATAATATAAAACATCGTACGCTTACTTACCACATGTTGAACCAAAAGCCCGGTATATACCCCTTGGTATAGTGTCCGAGAACTTGCTCGTCCTTCTTCTCAAATCAAGTAAAAGCAACAGCGATATTTCGAGGTTTCTATAAGATATTTCGAGGTTTCTTATGCAACTTTGACCCACTTCTTCAAGAAGTTATATTGATAACGCTACGTATCTCTCACATTAATGTTTAGTAAATAGAATTTTAAATTATCTCTGGTACACAAGGTATATCTTAAAGTACAGACTGCCATATCGCACACTCTTATGAAGCTTATTGGTGAATGGGAATTTGTCAATCTTCTCAACGTTTACTCACAGGTCAGCAATACGATTCTGATATTCACTATATACTACACCGTAAGATTACTGGTTCGGAAAACATCACTGTCTTAATTTTCAGAATTCCTCGATAACGTTTTTCTCATGCATATTGATAATGTTGCATATTGATTTTCTCGTCGAGGCATTGATGAATAAGATCGAAATCCTAGATTTTGTCATCTCTTCAGAGGGTTGTAAATGTCTTCATATCCAGATGTAAAGGTAGCCGAGCAAAGTCTAGAAATGGGTTCTTAATGATCATGAGTAGGCATGGCCATTCAGCATTTTCACTAATGTTGTCTTAGCGTACAGGATACCCCAATGTTCTTCTTTGCCATTTCCTCACATAATGTATCCAATCGTACCTAGAAATTACTTAAGTGGAAATCTCCTGTGGGCGGTACAACTTTGGACAATTCAGAAATTTCTTCAGGTGCAAGTACGATTTGAAGACCTTTCCAGCAGAATGGTTGATCTAATGTGATTTGTCTATTTTCTTGCACTTATGTCTACTTTCTTTTCTGTGTTCAGAAGAGTAGAATATATATATAGTATTGGTACATGATGTGAATTATGGAAGATGGATTACACTGCTCATATCAAAGGAGTTGTGTGTATGTCACAGTTCTACACTCGTTGTAGCGAAGCTGTCATAAGATGAATAGCTATCCAAAGATTGTTTTAAGAAAAGCAAATCGAGACGGGACACGCGTGTGAAGACGATTAATGCTTGTGAGAGACAGCCTTGACACACCAAGAACATGAGTACATACCAGTAGAGAAGAAAAGGATGTCAGAATTACGATATGTTATACATTCTTATCAAGACAATGCTACCGTGATATCAGATTACTTTTTCATTCAAGAACTTCGATATGAAGAATTTTCATCAAGAGACTTCTGAAATGAATGACTTTTCTGTTCTACGAAATGTGTGGCACTTAGTTACTAATCAAAGAATACAGTAAGCTTATATGAAAAGATTGTTTAATTAGTTCACTATTTGGTTGCTTTGCGATGAACAGTGTTACTAAGTTGGTAGCGATAACATGACTGACTATTCCGTAAATATTTTCCACCTAATCGTGTATCTCAAACGAACTTAAAATTGATTCTTTATTTCTCTCATCGATTAAATCACAGGTCTCAGGCACAAAGTAAGGCCGTTTCGGAGGATAGAATATAATGGAATACTACGTCGTGTACTTTTGAATCGAGAAGATTCGACTTTTAGTTGAGAAGATATAGGCAAAAACTAACACTATGAATTCGTTGAGGCGGCAATTTTTATAGCCGACATATTGGATTCTTACGATCTGTCAGAGTGATGCCATTTCGATTCCTGCTTAGTTGGTTCAGGGAAACTACATATCCGAGTGGCACCTTATTAACACAAAGTGCAGGATACTTCTTGTAAGATCCCCTACTAAGTAAGCCCGTTACGGAGGTAGGAATGTAATGAATGGGTTTAATAGCAAGCTTAACAATTTTCCGTAACAGTTATATTACGCTCATGGTCGTAAGCTTGTAAAGGATAATGGCCTGAAACTCTAGTAGGTGATCCTTATGTAGTTAGGTATCTGATACCTTGTAGAACCAGGCCAGTTTCTCTTTTCCTGTGAGAGTGGTCCTGCCGATGAAATACTAAAGCTAGCTTAGTAAAGGATTGATTCGAGATACAAAGAAGTTTCCCGGGTCCGGTAGATCAGGTGTAGAACAGGCATCAACAAAACTAATAAATGACTTTTTTTTTGTACCTTGTTTACTTTGTGAGATTTTCAGTTAAGTACACCGGAAAGATATAAAACTTAAGCTCACTGTGGACATGTTCAACCAGAAACCTGAATCCTCCCCTTGGGTATGGTGTTCGAGAACTTACACATCTTGATGCCCAAAGAAATTAAAAGAGACTGCGATAAACTTTCGATTAGCCTGAAAGTTAAACTAGCGTCTTTAAAAATTTGAGGCGTCTTTTGCAACCTTGACTCACTTCATGAAGATGCTATATTGATAACGCTACGTATCTCTCACACTAATCTTTAGTAACTAGAATTTTAAATAATCTCTGGTTCGCAAGGTTCATCTTGCACTACAGACTGCCATATCGCAGACTCATATTAAGTTTATTGGAGTATTTGAATTTACGAATTTTCTCAACGTTTTCTCACAGGTGAGTAAATTTCTAGTAACCTTCCGCTCAGGAGCAAACCAGTGCACAATCTGTATTATCTTTTCAGACACATTACATATCAAAAACCGAATGATCATCAAGAAGAATTTCTGTAATCTTATTTATTAAATTCAACACCAGCACATCTCGCTGACGTGAATATAGCTTCCGTGTCCTGTACACCAACTCAAAGGTATTTTCTCAAGAGCAGAAAGGAACTCCATAACATGTACCCCATTAATCGCCAGCAGTTGAGGCTTACGAAGTGTCATTTGGCCTGGTATGATTGCGAACATATTCATGGCCGTTGACCATAGCCATCCTAGTTCACCAAGTAGATTCCTTTACGAAAATGAAGTAGCAAATCGTCTGTAGATTTTCTTCATAGGTGTTCGCTGCATATAGCGGAATATTATGGGAAACTGGCCTTCACACTCCACCTAAGAGCTGTTAACACTGGCAAGAAGAAAGTCGAAACACAAAGATATGTGCTTAGATCTGTACTTAGATCTATTGAGAGTGCTTCCTGCTGAAGAAATCCACTTAGCACACATAACAATCTCACCTATTTCTTGATTGTTACCCTGATAAAAGCTTTTTAATCCAATGAGTCATGGACTTACAAAGTCTCATGTGTGTTAACACTCTCGGCTATAAAATATGCATTTGATTAAGTGCTTGCTGTTTACTAGGGCTTACGTACAGAGGTGAGTAGGATTCATTCGTTCCGGTCATTCATTATTAATGTTTTCCCGTCGGTATCTTGTATAACTTTCTATGGAACCCACTATAATCTTACCTCCGAAGCAGCCTTACTTTGGGCATGAGACCGGTGATCTAAAGAATGACACAAATAAAGAATCGGTTTTAAGATCTTTTTAAATCTTCTCTTAGACGGTTAAATGGAATATTATTTCGGTATAGTATTATTATTTCCTGTGTTCGCTACCACCTTTCGAAAACTGTCATCACAAAGCAAGCAAACTGTGGGCTGATCAAATAATCTTTTCATATAAGCTCACTGTATGCTCTGATTAGTAACTAAGAGCCTCACCATTCTTAGAGCAGAAAGGTCATTCATTTCAGAAGGCTCTTCATGAAATTCTCTATATCGTACTTCTTGAATGAAAAAGTAGTCTATCACGGTAGCATTGTCTTGATAGAAATATCATAACACATTTGGTAATTATGAAATCCTTTTCCCTTCTAATGCTATATACTCATGTTCTTGGTGTGTCAAGGCTGTCTTACTCGGAAGAATTAATCAAGTGTTCACTCGCTTCTTGCGTCTCGATTTCCTTTTCTCAAACTACATTTGGAAAGCTATTCATCTTGTAAATACTTCGCCACATCGATTGTTAAATGCTGAGATAAACACCTCTACTTATGATATAAGCACAGAAGTCCGTCTGTAATTCTTCAATAATTCAACATCAAGTACCAATACTCTATTCTACGCTTTCGCATACAGAAAATAAGTACAACAAAAGTGGACCAAACACTTGTTATTACATTAGATCAGCCATTATACTTTAAAGGTGTTCAAATCGTACCTGCAGCTAAGGAAATTTCTCAACAATCCAAAAATTAACCACCGTTATTGGGTTTCCACTTAATTTCTAGGCACGATTGGATACATTATGTCAGGAAATGGTATAGAAGAACTTTGGCGTATCCTGTTTGGGTATCCTGTACGCTAAGAAAACATTAGTGAAAATGCTGAATGTCCATTACTACTCAAATTCATTGAAAACTCACTTCTAGACTTTGCTCGGCGACCTTTACGTGTATTTACGAAGAGATTTACAACCCTCTGAGGAGATGACAAAATCTAGGACCTGCGATCATATTCAACAATTTGTGGATGTTAAAATAAATATGCAACATATACAAGAAAATGAAACTGGATGAAAAAGATGATATCTAGGAATCTCAAAATTAAGACAATGACCTTAATCTCAGGTGCAAGTAGAGATTTGAACACTTTTCCAGTATAATGGTTGATCTAATCTTATAACACATGCGATTTGTCCATTTTTCTAGCACTTATATAATGTATTCAGAAGAGTAGAATAATATAGTATTGGTACTTGATGGTATTGGTATTTGTACGTGTACACTGAAGGACTACACTGCATATATCAAAAGGAGTTGTTATATCTCACAATTCTACAATCGTTGTAGCGAAGCTTTTACAATGTGAATATCTATTCAAAGATTGTTTGAGAAAACAAAATCGAGACGTGAGACGCGAGTGAAGACAATTAATTTTTACAAGTAAGACAGCATTGACACACCAAGGACATGACTATATACCACTAGAGGGGAACTTAAACAGAGTGTGCGATTATGGCAGTCTGTAGATGAACCGTGCGTGCGAGAGAGATTTTGAGGTTGTATAGACTAAATGTCAGTGGGAGAGATACGTAGCGTTATCAATATAGTATCTTGAAGAAGTGAGTGAAGTACAAAAGAGGCCTCGAAGGTTTTTATAGACGCAAGTTTAAGTTTCAGGCTAATCGAAAGTTAACCGCAGTCTTTTTTACTTTTTTGGGCAGCCAGAGTAAGTTCTCGAACTCTATTCCCAAGGGGAGAAGTCATTGTTACTGGTCCTAAATGTTGGAAGTGAGCCTAGTTAGTTTTATATCTTTCGGTGTAACTGGATTTCTCCCTTGTTATTTGTTGTATACTTCATTTAAATTACATCAAGATCGTCTTCATGTCCATTTTACTTAGGTCTATAAGGTGGTGATGTAATTGCAATATATTAACCTTAACTGATTCGATCAACAATTAAGCCGTTGTCAATAACATAATGTATTGTAGAGCTGTTGTTCATCATCATCTATAACAGACGATCTCTCATTTTTGCATGAATTCCTTTGGCAGATTGCTCAAAACCTTTAATATTTAATATCGGGTTTTTTACACTAAAATGTGGCTCGATCACAATCTTACCTTACATTCACTTTATATCTACAGGTAAATAACCTTATCTGGCTGGAGTTCATATGAGCTACGTGGGTCTTGCTAATGGCATACACTAACCTCATTTAATTGTGTTCATGATTATTTCGCTCCTGGACTTGTAGGTACTTTAGATATGATGCTGCACAGCTGCGCTTTAGTAGGGAGAAAAGTGGCCATACTGATGATTTGCAACTTTTTCCTTGTTATACCAAATATGGCTTATACCAAACAGGACATGTTTCTTTCTCCATACAGGCGGATAACAAAATCTTGACCATTTTGTCAAGATCGAGATCTGATTCGTTCAAGACTAGCTTATACAATTCTTTCTCTTTTTGAACGATCTTGTAGGCTGCCAGCTCTTCTTTCCTGAATATAGATGAGGTCGATTCACAGCCTGTTGCATCAAGAAGAAAGTGAAAGTAGTTTTTTAATGACTCTAGAGTTTCTATAAATTTAATGATTTGTATCATTTTCTTTTAGTTCTGCTTGTATAGCTATTGCTTGAATATCATTGGTAAATTAATACTTTTTAATATGTTTTTTTTTTATTTTCTATCACAATTTTTGAAACACCAAGGGCCCACATAAAACAAACAGCAGTACGTTCTCAAAACTATACGTCTGTGATACTATCGTGTTATTATATTGAGAAGTAAATCCAGGGTTTTTTAAGTGGTACGACAATGATAAGACGATATCTAGGATTCTCAAAATTAAGACAATGACCTTTACCGTACCGGTAAACTTTGGCTGGAGTATATAGAGAAGGTCAGAATCCTATTACTATTCATCCAAAAAGACTAGATCGAACAGGGGAATAGAAACATCATTAGTAGGCAATTAAATATTGCTTCAGTTTTCTCACGCAGCTGGTCATCTTATCTATGCAAAATTTGACCATTACTATACTCAGCATATGGAAGCCTTGGAGGCAACTACGGTATCAGTTGATTACAAAAATTAACAACTAATGTAACTTTCACAATTCGAAGAAAAAAGGCTTTCTGGAGCGAAGTTTCAAGTGATATGAATATTGAAGCGTGCTTCAGGAGATGATTGATTCCAAGGATTCTGCCACCTGCAAGGACACTTAAAAATCAGTAACTACCGTTTAGTTGTCGACTCTCCTACAAACAATCAAAGTTTAACAATCTTAATAAAGAACGATGTTTGGAAATTCCGTACATGCGTACACTGCATTTACATTTTTATCCTAGACTTGGTCGTAAGATTAAAAGCTGTACTACAGGTGGAACCATGTTGGTTTCAACTTATTGCCCTCGGTTTTATACGACATAGGGATCATCTATTCTCAACAATTTGTTCTTTAGCGACTGTACCAAGCTGCTTTGCCGACAGAAGCCCACAAGGCTTACCGACTCTTCGTATCAGTTATTTTACACATATAGTCGTCAGCTTGTAAATGATTCACATGCATTTAATTGGCCTCAAACTGTAGTAGTGTATCCTTAGGTAATTAGATATTTTATTTGCTTGTAAAACCATGCCAGCTTCTCTTAACCTTTGAGACAAGTCCTGCCGGTGAATTACTAAAGATTCGCGATACAAACAAGTTATACAGGCCTGGTAGAACAGGTACGAACACCCAAATCAAGAATATTATCAATTGACAGACTTTTTTTGTCTATAAAAAATTTCAATGAGTCTTTATCAAGATGCTATATTGATAACGCTATGTATCTCTCACACTAACCTTTAGGCTAAAAAAAAACCTTAAAATCTCACTGGCTCACGCTGTTCATCTTGTACTACAAACTTCCATAATAGCACACTCTAATTAAGCTTACTGGAGGATTTGAATTTCTGAAACTTCTCAACGTTTTCTAACCGGTGAGTAATTTTCAGTTTAGCTTCCGGTCAGTAGCGGACTAGTGCACCAACTGCATTTGCTTATCAACATCTTTCATTTCTGACACGGAATCATCAACAAGAAGAATTTCTGTAATCTTATTTATTAAACTAAACACTACCTCATCTCGCTGACGTGAATAGAGCTTACGTGTCCTGTCGACAAACTCAACAGCAGAGAGCTACTCCACAAAGTGTACCCGATTAATTGTCAGGAGTTAAGGCTAGGGAAGTGTACTCATCTCTAACATTCAACAGGCTGACATTTGGCCTGGTATGTTTGCGTGCATATTCCTTTACTAAAGGAAAAAAAAAAAAAAAAAAGCACCAATTCGACTGTACAATTCTGCATAGGTGTTCGCTTCAGATAGCGGAATATCATGGCAAACTGCCTACAGTACATTCCCAGCGCAGTCCACCTAAGAAGCGTAACACTGGCAAGAAGAGAGTCGAAACACACAGATATCTATACTTCAGACTGTTTTCAGAGAACATTGTATTAGCAAGTGCAGACTTCACGAAACATTTAGACAATATTTTACTAAGAGGAGATTTCGAGATACGTGTTGCTCTTTTATCAAAACGAATGCAACCAGTTAGCATGCACTACAACCAACCAAACATAGTAATATTTTATATGAAGCGTAGTGAGATTAGGATTTTTCTATTGCAACTCACACGCTGTAATACACTAAAATCTGTCAAAACATTACTTACACATCGCAAAAGATTTAAGATTTTCTACAAAGCTGCCGGCTGTGGCTTTCTGCAGAATTAAAGGTGTTACTAATTGTAGATATCAGGATGCATTTAGATAAAAAAATAAATAAAAAGAAAATAAAAGCAATAGATGTCGTGATCCGCCTCAATAATTGCATTAGAACGAGTGCAATCAACCTACTTGCAGTACAATCGACTAGATCGGGTGGATAGAAATGGGAAAACTATACTAGCTAATATATTCGATAGGATTTGCAAGTTCGAAATATTCGAGTGACGTGCGAAATCTAGTGACGTGCTAAACAAGAAGTCATTCCCTGAAAAAAAGGAATATCACGGTTAGTTCGTAAGTTATTGCTTTCGTAAAATTAGTGAAGAGAAAGCGCGTTTCAATGATGAACAAGTTGATGTGTCACTTGCGATAGGGCAAGCATCACTGAGCTGGTGAAGCTTTTTGTAATGTGCATCTGTAAAGTCAGAAATCAACATATATGAGAACATTAGCTCGGATGTCTCTTGACTTGATTGTAATAGTATTCTTCGTTGTATCAAAGGAGATATTAATCAGGGTTGAAAGCGATCTGTGAGTGATGTGATTAAAAAAATAATTTTGAGCATGAACGAGGATGTTCGATTTTTAATTAGTCGATTAGGGTGCAAATGGCGTGCCAATAGTTTCTTTCGAGGTGTTTGGTAAGGCTAAACGGTTTAGAAGTTCCATCGTAAATTCTGAGTAATTTAGAAGTCAGCAGCGGACCTTGGCATGCATTCCGTAATTCCTGTTGGCTTACAACTAGTAAAAAAATTCAACACCAAACCGGAGGCCGCAGGATCTTGTGTTGCGTACGTAAAACATAAAAACGAATCAAAAGTGCTTTTAGAGCTACTTAACTCACATTATAAATTGGCGTAGAAATTACAAACCTTGGATTTACTTCTGCCTTTAATAAGAAGAGGGTATTGCAAACGCATTGCTTTGGGTCCGCACCGCAGTTTGTTTTAGGTAGGCCCTTGGGGTTGAAAAAGGTTGTTATACCATATGTAATTCTTAGGTATTAATTTATCATGATAATCAAGCAATTGCTATATTTCCCGTTCATATGCAACTACAATACTATTCGAGAGTGCTTCCTGCTGAAGGTATCTACTTAGCACTCATAACACTCTCTCGTTTTTCTTGATCGTTACCTGATAGAAACTGTTTAATCTAAAGTTTAATGTGGACTTGTAGGTACTTCCGAGTTGATGTTTCACAGCTGCCGTGTTAGTAAGGGGAAAAGTGGCGATACTGATGATTTGGAACTACTTCCTTGTTATACCTAATGTGGCTTATACCAAAGAGGATACGTTTCCTTCTCCATACAGGGGAATACGAAGTGTCGAATATTGACCATTTTGTATACATTGAGATCTGATTGGTTGAAGACTCTAACTTATAGAATTCTTTTTCTTCTTGAACGATCTTGTAGGCTGCCAGCTATTCTCTCCTGAATATAGATGAAATCGATTCACAGCCTGTTGCATCATGAAAAAAGTGAAAGCAGTTTTTTAATGACACTAGAGTTTCTAAAATTTAATGATTACTAGCATTTTCTTTTAGTTCTGTTTGTATTTGGCCTTAAGACAATCAGACACTGATCATGAACTCTTCTAACAAGATTCTTAATAGATCTCAATCAGACCCATCATAAGCCACATATTTCCCGCTTGAAGTTTCTTCAATTACTGTTGTCCGTATAAACTACCTTTTGTTCCTTGAACAGCTGCTTCATCACTAGAAGTTTCTCAAAAACTGTGATTGAATTGACGTGGCTTCAAAGGCAGAATTAAATTCTATCGTTTTATATATTTCGCGAAAGCTCTTTCTGGTCTTTCGGGACTTTCCGTGTCTAATTGTAATTTATATCCGTAAAATATTAGATGAAAAAAGCGCATAACTAATTTATATACGTACTTAACGCAGATATGACTTGTCATTTTTAGTCCACAGCATTGCGTTTAGAAGGACACCATCTTCTACGTGTGGGTTTTAAAACAGAAAACCACAGCGACTCTGTAGTATTCGCCGCAGTCGAATTGACATTCCTGTGGATTGAGTAATGATCACACGAGGAAGGTGGCGTTAGCTCAACGTGCCCTTCAGATGACAAACCTTTTCCCATAAAGGTCCTTAGAACTTCTGTTATCGTGACAGTATTTGGGATAGAAGGATTACTCTTACTAACGTAGTGTCTGACGTTGAGTTAATCCCCAAGATTATTGTGTGAGCACTGTACGATATTATATAACTTTTATCTACGCCCCAGAAGGCCTCCTTTTCTGCGAATTGTGAAAGTTCTTTGAGCTATTAATTTCCTGTAATCATCTGATAACGTAATTGCCTCCAAGGATTCCATCTGCATAGTATAGTGATGTGCAAAAGTTGCATATAAAACATGACCAGCTGCGTGAGAAAACGAAAGAAATATAAAATTGCCTACAAATAAAGTTTCTACTCCTTTGTTTGATCTAGTCCCTTTGAATGAATAGCAATACGATTCTGACCTTCTCTATATATGCAGCCAAAATTTACAGGTTCGGTAAAGGTCATCGTCTTAATTTAGATAATTCCTCGATATCGTTTTCTTTTTTCCATGCAGCTTCATTTTCTTGTAAATGTTGCATATTGATTTCTTCATCCAGACATTTTTGAATAAAATCGCAGATCTTGGATTGTGTCATCTCGTCAGAGGGTTGTAAATCTATTCATAACTACATGTAAAGATATCCGAGCAAAATCTAGAAGTGAGTTAACAATTATCTTGAGTATTCATTGCAATTCAGCATATTCACTTACGTTTTCAACGCGTACAGGATACCCCATAGTTCTTTTATATAATTTCCTGACTTAAAGTATCCAATTGTGCCTATAAATTACCTAAGTGAAGACCTCCTAAGGGCGGTACAATTTTCGAAATTTCAGAATTTTCCTCAGCTGCAGGTACGATTTGAACACTTTTTACGTATATATAGCTGAATGAATGTCATAACACATGTTTTTTGTCCACTTTGCTTGAAGTTATTTATGTATGCAATGGACTATAAAATATAGTATTAGTATTTGATGTTGAGTTATTAAAGAAATACAGAGGAACTACACTGCTTATAACAAATGCAAAGGCATGTAACTAACAATTCCTTAATCTTTGTGACAAAGTTTTTACAAGATGAATAGATATCCAAAGGATGTTTGAGAAGAAGAAATCGAAACGCAATACGCGAATGAAGATTTGATTTAATCTTCCGAGTAATACAGCACTGAAACCAAGAACATTAGCATATAGATTAGAGGGGAAGAGGAAGTCAAAATTACGAATGTGATACGATATTCTTATCGAAACAATGCTACAGTGATATCAGATTAGTTTTTCTTTCAATCACTTGTATATAAAAATTTTCATCAAGAGATTTCTGAATGAATGACGTTTCCTGCTGTATAAAATTTGTGGTATTTATAATCAAGGCATAGAGTGAGTTTGTATGAAATGATTATTGGAATAGATCACAGTTTTGTTCTTCTTTATTTGTCTCTTCGATCACATAAAGAAACTCAGGACCAACGTAAAGCTGTTTCGGAGGTTAGAATATAATGGGTTGAATAGCAAGTTTTATAGGATACATTCGGAAAAATATTACTAATGATAGTCTTGAATATATTGAATCTTACACAAATAAGTATGTAAGCCCTAGTGAGCAGCAAGGACGCTAACTAAATGCATATTTGATAGCTTCGAGTGTTAACAAGTCTCTTTGTTTAAGTAATTTTTCCGTAACTACACAACTCTTTAGATTAAACAGTATCTATCAGGAAACGATCTAGAAAAACGTGAGTGTGTTGTGAGTGCTAAGTATATTTTTCAGCAGGAAGCACTCTCGAATAGTATTGTAGTTGCATATGAACGGGAAGTATACCTATTGCTTGATTATCATGATAAATTAATTCTTGTTTTTTACATTTGGTATAACAACCTTTTTCAACACCAAGGGACCGCCTAAAACAAACTGTGTTGAAGAACTTGGTATAATTACAACTGCACTATTCTCGAAGTATTTGTAATGTTTCAGCGGGAATAGTTTGGAATCACACAAAAGGGCGAAGTTTGAGGCACCTGAGCAATTCTTGTGTTACCAAGAAGCCGCCGATTCAAAATGAGCGATCTTTTTATACTGTACAAAACACGGTTAACTTCGATAATGTAGAAGTCTAAATCAGAATATATAGAAGTTCATAGTACAAGATTTTGTGTAAGGATTCTTCGTCACAGGCCAGAGGTAATAGCTCCTCTGTCTGGCAGAGAATATGGTTTACTTTTAGAAGGATCTGACATAATAAGAGAGTTGGGGGAAGACATTGATGTAGATGCTATGGCACTAAGTCGTGTTGTTAAGTTGCTTCGAAAGGATATGGTAAACCACAGGAGTCATTTTGCAGAAAAATTTGAGAATCACTGCCAGGAAGATTCTGTTCCTCCTTCAATAATAGCTGCTGCTGCTAATATGTTACTTCATGGTTCATCTGCTACCCATAATAGCAGCGTAAGTCAACCAACTTCCACTTCTAGCTTACTTATATTTTAAAACTTCCATCAGAAAAAAGGAGATATTGAAACAAAAACAGCAAGGCACAAACGCAATCGCGTGCAATCCCTTCTTCTCAATGTTGGACTGAGCTTTTCGGCTAAAACTAGTAAAAAATATATCATAAAAGAATTGCATTCACTAGGGTATTGTATATCGTCTACATGTGTATAGGAAATACCTTCAAGTCTTTCTCAGTGCTTGATAAAACAAAGTGACGAAATATATGTCCTTCCACTCTTCGTCGAGGTGTTTTAACCATTGCAACATTAGCTATATTGACTACAATCCTTCTAGCACATCAAAGGATTTTTTTCATCCTACGAACATTTCTATTTTCCAGCTTCTGTATAAGGATAACTATTGCATTCAAGGTGAACATGTCTCACTGGATAATGTCAATATAAAAAAGAAAACTGCTCCTGTTCTCCCCGATAAATATGCTCTAGTACCTCCTAGTACGTTGAATCACTAAAACCAATTGCAGAATGGTTTTTCGTAACGAACCTCCTGAACTATGCTCGTTGGATTCCCGTTCGCATTTTTTATTTCAAGAATTTGGAAGAAACACACCCTGAGATTTTGAATGCTTTCGAAATGGGTTACTTGGTGATAAGAAAGACATCAAAACCTTTCTCTGCAATAGCTATAGTTCGGCTCACAAACAGAATAACAAAATTATAAAAGGGGATGGCGGGGCGATTTATCATTTACACGGCTTCAATGCTCTTGTCAAATGGATGACAGCGGGACCAGAAATTAGTAGGCTAATTAACGAATTCAAAATGTCATATAATGATAATGATTTTGATAATAAGCACCATGAAAATTACTCGTCGAAGCAAGAAAAATTTAAATCGGCTGTTGGAAAGATGAAAGAAGTCTTCGTCGAATTTGTGGAATCCGTTTGAAGAAAATAGTGGACTCGTTAATGTTGCTCCCAGTGCCCTCGCCCACAGTGACGCGAGGGAGTGGACAAGTTTTGGCCGCGAGGGCGAGGGTGCGCGAGGGCGAGGACAAGCTTCGATGGCGAGGGTGAGGGTGCGCGATTGCGAGGACAAGCTTCGATGACGAGGTTGAGGGTGCGAGGAAAAGCTTCGACGAAGAGGGCGAGGGTGCGCGAGGGCGTTGACAAGTTTCGGCAGCGAGTGCGATGTTGCGCGAGGGCGAGGACAAGCTTCGATGCCGAGGGTGAGGGTGCGCGAGGGCGAGTAAAAGCTTCGACGAAGAGAACGAGGGTGAGGGGCAAGTGTTACTGCGGGAGCGAGGGTGCACGATGGCTAGAGACAACTTCCTTCAGGAGAACGAGGGCAAGCGAGGGAGGAGGAGAAGCTTCCTTAAAAGCAACTGCTTTGGAGTTTGCTGATTGACCTCTTTTGAAGAAGCAAAATTTAAAATATCATCTGCCATGTCCCCTAGATGAAAAGTTAGTGTCATAGCAAGGTTATACATTGATCGTATGTTTCCTTTCAATTATTTGCAGTAGACAATTTCTCGTGTGTACGTACATCATTATTAAAAATAATAATGCAAATAAGAATAATATTTGATTTTTCCCATGAAAGTTTCCGGGTAGAAATAGCGCTACATCAAGAAGTAAGTGTGCCCCATTGTTGCCCTCCCTGTGCTGGAGACATTTTAGATAAGAAGTGTCTACTACACTGTCATGTTTAAAGTGTTGGTACACAGACAGACAGTCACTCACGTCATTCAGCTGTAAATGACAAGAGCGCTGATATCTGAACAAACACAATCAATGAGAGAACCATCAGAATACAATAGAGCAGATAGAAAAAGACTTGATGGGATGACTTTGGTTCATAGATGGCCATTTTGCTCTGGACTCTCTCCGACTCGGGCTCATCTTTTTCAACTGGGATCTCGCTCATTTATCCCTTTGGGAATCGTGTTCGGGCTCACTTCCCTCAGTTGGACTCGCGCAGACTTATTTCATTGGCGCTCGGGGTAGCGCTTAATTATTGAACCCGAGAACGGTCGAGCGCGAATGCCGAGCTAGCGAGCGTTGAGCTCGTGAGTGTGGATGCCCATGAAGTGGGCTGATTAATAGCATACATCCTCCTCCAATGTCCACTACTAATAAAGTTACAATTAATCGGAATTTTTAACTTTTCATACAGCCCAAACTATTATCTGAGTCGATATTTGTTAAAATAATGTCAGTCACTATTGTATCGATTTTCATTGTTTCTGCTTTTATAATCTACGTGGGTAGAGCTATCATTTAGTTACAAAATAAATAATATGTTTTTTCTTGTTTTTAAATAGAAATATCTGACACGTTAATACTGAAATTTTGTTAAAAGAGCTGCTTTAACAAAATAAATTTAATAAGTTCCACAAGACATAAGTTGTTTATGCAGCCGAAATTTGCAACTGTTGACTGATTGCCGTTTAGCGTCCTCTTTCGTCGGCGAGGCTATGAGAATTGGACCTATAGGTTTAACGCGGAAAACGACCCACTGTCGTTCAATGTTCTCCCACTCGGAATTGTCCCCAGGACCCCATGCCCCAAAGGTTCGCGTGCAAGCCAGTGAGATAGGGTTTGTATGTTGTGTTAGGAATAAAATACGTTACAGGATGATATACTGATTGTAAATATTATAGTGCAAGTATTGGACGATTGTGTGGTAAAAGGAGAAATATAAATTTGGACAAATTAAAAAAAAGGCCTGAAAAAAAACTGTAGGATATATGAAACAAATAAAACTTAAGAAAAGCCACTTCAGCAAAACGAGAAGGATTTTGTTGTGGTTAAACAGTTTAATCATATTATTATTAATTTCGCACAAATGTGCCACACATCACAGCATGGGCGGCGATTAGGGGGCAAATGGGGACATTTCACCCCCCACTCTTTTGAAATGAACCATTAATGTCCCTATATAATTTCATATGGAAATATAAAGTTTTTGTATGTATTAAAATTCATAGAATGAAAATGGTGCCATAAAATATTTGCCGTTCCGTGAGTACGTATTAGTTAGACCGAACTGTGTATGAAAAATTTGCGACAGCAAAACAGCGGCATTTAATTGTCCATGACAGACTTGCAACGTTGGGCGTTAGAAGCAAACCAAACAACAGCCGTTGCTAATTTCAAAGCTTCGAAGAAATGGTTATGGCGCTTTAAAACACGTCACGGTATTGTCTCACGCAAAGTTACAAAATTTGTAACACATAGCATTACAGCGAAGGCCACACAAGTGCACGAAAGCGCTAAAACCTTCGTCCAAAATGTACAATTACTCATTACTGGCGAGGATAACGTATATAACACAGATCAGAGTGGCTTTGCTTTAGAATTTCACTCTGGACGCTCTCTGGCTTTCCGAGGCGAGAAGCATATTACAGCAACAATGCAATCTCTACCTGCCATCACACATAGCTACACAATACAGCCTGTTATATCTGCCAGTGGAAGATTGCTGTCGCCCATGCTCATAGTCTTGAATGAACTTCATGGTACGTTAGGGCCACGGATTCAGCAAACAATGTTTCGCCCACAAAACATATATTTGTGCATCATCATTTGGGAAAGTGACAAAACAGATCGTTAAGACGTGGTTCCAATCAGTGTTCCTTCCACAAGTCAATGAGCAAACGGTACTGTTAGTAGACTCGTGGACGGGTTATGATCGATCCGACTTGGCAACAATAATGCCACAGGACAAGCAGTGCAACATTATGACGATACGTACACACACAACTGGGTTAATACAACCTCTGGATGTGTATGGTTTCAGAATTTGGAAGAACTTCGTACGATAAGTATCTGATACGGTACGCCTTCAGCAACTCAACATCAATCTATACAGCAGAGACAATATACTGAAACTTCAATCCCTTGTGCATAATCAACTTTCATCTCCACGGTACATACATCTTTTCCAATACGCATGGTTTTGTTCTGGATATCTTTCATCACGACCAGATTATTTTCCAAATCCAGTGGAGTTTTGTTTTCATCAGTTGACGTCATTGGTCTGCGAAGAAGCAGAGTGCCAGAACCCATCCATCATCAAGTGTTCGTGCTGCAAATACTGTTTTTGTTTGGACGATTTCTTCCTGAAATATCATTTTTGTGCTACTTATCAGGAGTGAGCGTCTTGTTTTCAGCATACACCTCTGCTGAATTTTATGTTGTACGTACACATGTACGCGTATTTTCATGATATAATATACACCGTGCTCGTGAATTTTCTCGGGGTTCTTCCGTTTCCTCCCACTTTCTTCATTCCACCATTTCACTCATCTCTCATAATCACCGTCTCCTTTAGCCTAACCGGCATAACCGTGGGACGTAAAACTCAAAGATTTCATTTCATTTTCATTTCATGATATAATGTAGATACTCATGCGTAGAACTGAAATTGCTGTTGCTCTTTATTCTACATGTGGACCACCTGCTATTACATTCTACTGTGCAATGCATTTTGTGTGTGTGTGTGTGTGTTACTAGCTACAAACATTCCCGTTTCCAATATGTATCTCACCGTTCCTTCCATTCCACAATATATGCAATCCACTGTGCAGTATTGTCTCATGGCTGCCTATATGAACGGCGTTTGCATCCTTCATGCTTGTAGAGATGAATCTTCGTGCAGTGAGATAAATTTGCGTCTCTTTCGCATATGGATAACGTATGCACCCAAAGAAAAAACACGTATTTTACATTTTCGTGTTTTCTTTTTTCCTGCTCCTTGCCACCCTCTTCACTCATTTCTGTAGCACATTATGACAATGTTGTAAACGTGATTGGTCCATTTCCGGATGTTCTGCTTTCTTCACATGGGTAAGTTCTACCTCAATGGCTTTTGTCAACTATGGGTAGTATTTCGTACATTTAACCTTTCCCGATATCTCTTCTCGTTCTCGCTATATTGCTTAAAATCTCATTTTGACCCCATTTTTATGCCCCCATTTGACCCTTTCAATACGCTTGTTGGCCGATATAAAAAAATACGTGTCGCTTCTTTCTTGATGATCTGTATGTCTGTGCAATCTTATCAAAATCGGCGTGTTACACCGAGGTACCCTGCCTTGTAAGAAGAGATGCTGAGGTACGTGTTAAAACCAATGCAAGCAGATAGCATTCAGTAAAACCAAACAGACATAGTGACATTTGATAAGAAGGGTAGTGAGATTAGATTCTTGAGATTGAGAATGTGAGATTATGTGAATGTCGAAATGAGAATGTCAGAATATGAGATTATGAGATTATGAGATAGTGAGAATGAGATTCTGGAGCGAGTTCCAAATGATATGATTATCGAACAGTGCTTAATGAAGTCACGAAGTTTTGTGGGGGATTAACTCAACGTCAGACACTACGCTAGCTACATTAATCGTTCATTCCTATATAGTGTTACGATAACTAAAGTTCTACAATGCTTTTGTGGGAAACATTTTGTCATATGTTGCACGTAGAGCTAATGCCACCTTCAATATGTGATGATATCTGAATACACAAAATGTCAATTCGACTGCGGTGAATCACATTGGTTTTCTGCAGCTTTTCTTCGTCTACATCTGTATCAGATTTTCTTTCGATCAGCCATTTGTACATGAGATCCCGGGTCATATAAACAAAACATTCAATACTTCATATCGGCTCTTTTATACTAACATGTGGCACGTACACAATCCTATCTTGCAATCACTTTTTATCTACAGGTAAGTAAGTTTATCCGGCTGGAGCTGATAGTATCTCTGTGGGTCCTAAAATTCATATACGTTAACCTCATTCGATTGGGTTCATGCTTATACGTTTTCGCTATTCTGGATTTTCATTTGTATAGTCTTAGTGTACAGGATACCCCAAAGTTCTTCTATACCATTTTCTGAAATAACGTATCTAATCGTGCCTAGAAATTACTTAAGTGGAAACTTCCTGAGGGCGGTAAAACTTTGGACAGTTCAGAAATATTTTCAGCTGCATATAGGATTTGCACAACATTAAAGTATAATGGCTGGTGTACTAAAGTAATAACAGATGTACTTTGTCAACTTTTCTTACACTTATATATTGTATGCAAAGGAGTAGAACATATAGTATTGGTACTTGAGTTGAATTATTGACGATATACAAAATGACTACACTGCTTATATCAAAAGGAGGTGTGTGTATCTCAGAATTTCACAATCGTTGTGGCGTAGCTTTCACAAAATGAATAGATATCCAAATGTTGTTTCAAAAACTGAAATCGACAGGCGAAACGCGAATGTAGACTTGGTTAAATCTTCCGAGTAAGAATGAATGGACACACCAAGAATATGAGTATATAGCATTAGAGGAGTAAGGATGTCAAAAATACGAAGTGTGATACGATATTCTTATCAAGACAATGCTACCGTTATATCAGATTACTATTTCATTCAACAACTTGAATATGGAGAATTTTCATCGAGACTTCTGAAATGAATGACTTTTTCTGCTCTATGAAATGTGTGGCGCATAGCTGATAACCAAGCATACTGTTTGTTTATATGAAAAGATTATTTGATTAGCCTACAGGTTGGTGTCTTTGTGTTGATCAGTGCTACTAAGTTGGTAGCGACCATAATTATTTTCCACCTAACCGTCTAAGAGAAGATCTCAAAAGATCTTTAAATCTAATCTTTATTTGTTTTATTAATTGTATCAGCGGTCTCAGACAAAAAAGTAAGGCTGTTTCGGAGGTTAGAATATAATAGGTTCCATAGCAAGTATTACACGATATATCCGGGAAAATATTTTAAATGATAGATTAAGGTTTTGTGAGCATACGAACGCTAATTAAATGCATATTTAAAGCCTGGAGAGTTAAAACACTGCACACTATGTGTATATAATATTTCCGTAAGAACACAATCAAAAATCGAACATCCCAGTCCATCCACAAAATTATTTTTTGATCACCGCATCACTTAGAGATCGCTCACATCACTGATTAATATCTTTCTAAATCAGTGTAGAATACAACTACAATGAAGTCAAGTGACATCCTTAAAATGTTCTTATTTTAAGGTGGTTTCTAACGTTGCAGATGCATATTAGAAATAGTTTCACCAGCTCAGGAATGCCTGCCCTATCGCTAGGGACCCTTCAACTTGCCCATTATTTAAACGCGCCGTTGTATGCGAATGTGATATCTAAATGAATTAGTTTAGCTCATTAAATTAAATGTGTAGTGCTACTGTTCCGTTTTCTCTTCGGGTACCAAAGCTGCTCGTGAACAAAAAAAAGAACCACCTCCAAAGCATGTAAACAAAATAAAAAGCCAAATACATGTTTTGTACCCTTTCTTTATACCTTCATTTAAAGTTACATGAGGATCGTCTTCATATCCATTTTTTTAGGTCTATAAAGGGGGACGTTATTACAAGATAATCACAACTGAGTGAATTAAAACTTATGCCGTTATCATTAATATATTGGTTTTCTACAGCTGTTGTTCGTCATCACCTATATCAAATTGTATTGCGATCTGGCATTTGTGCATGAATAACTTGGCAAAAGGCACAAAACATTTAATACTTCATATCGGCTCTTCTAAACAAACATGTGGCTCGTTGACAATCCTATCTTGGAGTAACTTTTTATCTACAGGTAAGTAAGTTTATCCGGCTGGAGCTAACGGTACCTGTGTGGGTCCCGGAATTCGCATACACTAATCTTATTCATTTGGGTTCATACTTAGACGATTTCGCTCCTGGACTTGGAGGTACTTTCGAATTGAATGCTACACAGCTGCCGTAATAGTTGCGGGAAAAGTGACCATATTGAAGCTTTGTAACTACTTCCTTGTTATATCTGATATGGCTTATACGAGGAGGGACATGTTTCCTTCTCCATACAGGCGATTAAGAAATGTCCAATCTTGACCATTTTGTCAGGATTGAGATTTGGTTGGTTGAAAACTCTCTCTAACTTGTAGAGTTCTTTTTCTTTTTTAAGGATCTCCAAGGCTGTACTCTATTCTTTTCTAGAGTCGGTTGGATCATGAAAAAACTGAAAGCAGTCTTTTAGAGACTCTAGAGTTTCTTTAAATTTAATGATTTCGTAGCATTTCCTTTCACTTCTGCTTGCATGTGGGCTTAAGAGAATCAGGAACTGCTCATCAATTCTTCTAACAAGATTCTTAAAAGATCTGAATCAGACCCATCCACAGTCACAGATGCCCAGTTAGTTTTGCCCATATAGAACTGCCTTTACTGTTTGGAAAAGTGATTGCATCATTTAAAGCCGTCTAGTATTGATCTCAAAGTTTTTCAAGAACTGTGATTCAATTGTCGCGGCTTCAATGGTGAATTAAATTCGATCGTTCAGATATTAACTTAAAGATATATTTTTTTTTGTCTTTCGGCACTTTCCATGTCTAATAGTATTTTATATCCATAAAATATAAGATGAAAATAGTGCTAGAAATAATTTATATGAGTACTTGACGCAGATTTCACTTCCCATTTTTAGTCCACACCATTGCGTGTAGAAGGACTTTTCAATCTACGTGTGGGTTTTAAAACAAGTCAACAGAGACTCGGGAATATTCACTACAGTTCGAATTGATATTCTTGCCAATTGAGATATTATCACACTAGGAAGGTGGCATCATCTCAACGTGCCGCTCAGATGATATACCGTACATATATTCAACTTAACCCTTTAAGAAAAGATCTCAAAAGAACATAAATTGATTCTTTATTTGTCTCATCGATCCTCATCACGGGTCTCAGGCCCAAAGTAAGACTGTTTCGGAGATTAGAATATATTGGGTTTCATAGAAGGTATCACAGAACCAAATCGGGAAAATAACTAATGATAGACTGGAACCTAGTGAATCTTACACAACTCTGTATGTAAGCTCTAGAGACCTGCAAAGACGTTAACTAAATGCATATTTGATAGCTTTAAGAATTGACACATATGAGACTTTGTATAACTAACATTTCCGTAAGAACACAACTCTTTGGATTAAACAGTTCCTATCATCCTAACGATGAAGAAAAAGATGAGACCGTTATAAGTGCTAATTTGATTTCTTCAGCAGGAAGCACTGTGAAATAGTATTATAGTTGCATATAAACGAGAAGTATAGCTATTGCTTGAATATCATTGATAAATTAATACTTAAGTTTTTTTTATTTGGTATCACATTTTTTTCAACCCCAATGGCCCACATAAAACAAACAGCAGTACGTTCTCAAAACTATATACGTCTGTGATACTATCGTTTTATTATAGGGAGAAGTAAATCCACGGTTTTTTAAGTAGTACGACTCAGTAAGACAATGAAAAAGACGATATCTAGGAATCTCAAAATTAAGAAATGACCTTTACCGTACCGGTAAACTTTGGCTGGAGTATATAGAGAAGGTCAGAATCCTATTGCTATTCATTCAAAGGGACTAGATCGAACAGGGAATTAGAAACATCATTAGTAGGCAATTAAATATTGCTTCATTTTTCTCACGCAGCTGGTCATCTCATCTATGCAAAATTTGAACGTCACTATACTCAGCAGATGGAAGTCTTGGAGGCAACTACGGTACCAGTGGATTACAAGATATTAACAACTCATGTAACTTTCACAATTCGCAAAAAAGAGGCCTTCTGGAGCGAAGTTTCAAGTGATATGACTTTGAAGCGTGCTTCCCCAGATGATTGACTCCAAGGATTCTGCCACCTGCAAGGACACTTAAAATTTAGTAACTACCGTTTAGTTTTCGACTCTCCTGCATACAATCAAAGATTAACAATCTTAATAAAGAACGATGTTTGGATATTCCGTACATGCGTTCACTGCATATAAATTTTTATCCTAGACTTGGTCGTAAGATTAAAAGCTGTACTACAGGTCGAACCCAGTTGGTTTCAACTTATTGCCCTAGGTTTTATACGACATAAGGATCATCAATTCTCAACAATTTGTTCTTTAGCGACTGTGCCAAGCTGCTTTGCAGACAGAAGCCCACAAAGCTTACCAACTTTTCATATAAGTTATTTAACACTTATAGTCGTAAGCTTGTAAAGGATTCACATGCATTTTATTGGCCTCAAACTCTTGTAGTGTATCCTTAGGTAATTAGATATTTTATTTGCTTGTAAAACCATGCCAGCTTCTCTTAACCTTTGAGACAAGTCCTGCCGGTGAATTACTAAAGATTCGCGATACAAACAAGTTATACAGGCCTGGTAGAACAGGTACGAACACCCAAATCAAGAATATTATCAATTGACAGACTTTTTTTTGTATATAAAAAATTTCGAGGCGTCTTTATCAAGATGCTATATTGATAACGCTATGTATCTCTCACACTAACGTTTAGGCTAAAAAAACCTTAAAATCTCACTGACTCACGCGGTTCATCTTGTACTACAGACTTCCATAATATCACACTCTAATTAAGCTTATTAGAGGATTTGAATTTCTGAATCGTCTCAGCGTTTTCTAACCGGTGAGTAATTTTCTGGTTAGCTTCCACTCAGTAGCGGGCTAGTGCACCAACTGCATTTGCTTTACGACATCTTTCATTTCTGACACGGAATCATCAACAAGAAGAATTTCTGTAATCTTATTTATTCAACTAAACACTACCTCTTCTCGCTAACGTGTATAGAGCTTGCGTGTCCTGTCGACCGACTCAAGGGTATCTTCCCAAGAGCAGAGAGCTACTCCACAAAGTGTACCCGATTAATCGTCAGCAGTTGAGGCTTGGGAAATGTACTCATCTCCAACATTCAAAAGCCTGACATTCGGCCTGGTATGTTTGCGAGCATATCCATGGCCTTTGACAAAAGCCATCCTAGATCACTAAGTATATTCCTTTACTTAAAAAAAAGCTCCAAGTCGTGTGTAGAATTCTGCATAGGTGTTCGCTTCAGAGAGCGGAATATCATGGTAAACTGCCTAGAGTACATTCGCAGCACAGTCCACCTAAGAGGCGTTAACACTGGCAAGAAGAAAGTCGAAAAAAACAGATATTTATACTTCAGACTGTTTTCAGAGATAATTATATTAGCAAGTGCAGACTTCACGAAACATTTAGACAACATATTACTAAGAGATTTCGAGATACGTGTTGCTCTTTTAATAAAACGAATGCAACCAGATAGCATGCACTACAACCAACATAGTAATATTTGATGTGAAGCGTAGTGAGATTAGGACTTTTCTATTGCAACTCACACGCTGTAATACACTAAAATCTGTTAAAACATTAGTTACACATGGCAAAAGATTTAAGATTATCTACAAAGCTGCCGGCTGTGGCTTTCCGCAGAATTAAAGGTATTACTAATTGTAAATATCAGGATGCATTCAGATAAAAAAAAAATAAATAAAAGCAATAGATATCGAGATCCGCCATAATAATTGCATTAGAACGAGTGCAATCAGTTTGCTTTCAGTACAATCTACGAGATCCGGTGGATAGAAATGGGAAAACTATACTAGCTAATATATTCGTTAGCATTTGCAAGTTCGAAATATTCCAGTGACGTGCGAAATCCAGTGACGTGCTAAACAAGAAGTCATTAGCTGAGAAAAAGGAATATTACGGTGAGTTCGTAGGTTATTGCTTTCGTAAAATTAGTGAAGAGAAAGCGCGTTAAAATGATGGACAAGTTGATGTGTCACTTGCGATAGGGCAGGCATCACTGAGCTTCTGAAGCTTTTTGTAATGTGCATCTGTAAAGTCAGAAATCAACTTATATGAAAACATTAGCTCGGATGTCTCTTGACTTTATTGTAATAGTATTCTTCGTTGTGATCTGTGAGTGATGTGATGATTAAAAAAATAATTTTGAGGATGGAAGAGGATGTTCGATTTTTAATTAGTGGATTAGGGTGCAAATGGCGTGCCAATAATTCGAGGGGTTTCTTTCGAGGTGTCTGCTAAGGCTAAACGGTTTAGAAGTTCCATCGTAAATTCTGAGAAATTTAGAAGTCAGCAGCGGACCTCGCCATGCATTCCTTAATTCCTGTTGGCTTACAGCTAGTAAAAAAATTGAACACCAAACCGGAGGCCGCAGGATCTTGTGTTGCGTACGTAGGACTTAAAAACGAATCAAAAGTGCTTTTAGAGCTACTTAACTCACATTATAAATTGGCGTAGAAATTTAAAAACCTTGGATTTACTTCTCCCTTTAATAAGAAGAGGGTATCGCAAACGTATAGCTTTGGGTCCGCACCGCAGTTTGCTTTAGGTTTGCAGCCCCCCCTCCCCGAACATTGTTTCTGAAAGAAACACTGCTTATGAAGGACTTCTTTTTCAGCGAAATGCTATCTCAATTAGTTCCAAAGCGGCTGACTAACGTATCGAGACCTTGTAAGAAGAAATGAATATGAAAGTACACTCGCATAGGTTAATTTTTGAGCCATTTTTCCTGGCAATTAAAACGCAACTCTTGTAGCTTTCTTAACTAATACGTACTCACGGAACGGCAAATATTTTATGGCACCATTTTCATTCTATGAATTTTAATACATACAAAAACTTTATATTTCCATATGAAATTATATAGGGACATTAATGGGTCATTTCAAATAATGGGGGGGTGAAATGTCCCCATTTGCCCCTCTAATCGCCGCCCATGCTATGATGTGTGGCACATTTGTGCGAAATTAATAATAATATGATTAAACTGTTTAACCACAACAAAATCCTTCTCGTTTTGCTGAAGTGGCTTTTCCTAAGTTTTATTTGTTTCATATATCCTACAGTTTTTTTTCAGGCCTTTTTTTTAATTTGTCCAAATTTATATTTCTCCTTTTACCACACAATCGTCCAATACTTGCACTATAATATTTACAATCAGTATATCATCCTGTAACGTATTTTATTCCTAACACAACATACAAACCCTATCTCACTGGCTTGCACGCGAACCTTTGGGGCATGGGGTCCTGGGGACAATTCCGAGTGGGAGAACATTGAACGACAGTGGGTCGAATTTCGCGTTAAACCTATAGGTCCAATTCTCATAGCCTCGCCGACGAAAGAGGACGCTAAACGGCAATCAGTCAACAGTTGCAAATTTCGGCTGCATAAACGACTTATTTCTTGTGGAACTTATTAAATTTATTTTGTTAAAGCAGCTCTTTTAACAAAATTTCAGTATTAACGTGTCAGATATTTCTATTTAAGGACAAGAAAAAACATATTATTTATTTTGTAACTAAATGATAGCTCTACCCACGTAGATTATAAAAGCAGAAACAATGAAAATCGATACAATAGTGACTGACATTATTTTAACAAATATCGACTCAGATAATAGTTTGGGCTGTATGAAAAGTAAAAAATTCCGATTAATTGTAACTTTATTAGTGGTGGACATTGGAGGAGGATGTATGCTATTAATCAGCCCATTTCATGGGCATCCACACTCACGAGCTCAACGCTCGCTAGCTCGGCATTCGCGCTCGACCGTTCTCGGGTTCAATAATTAAGCGCTACCCCGAGCGCCAATGAAATAAGACAGCGCGAGTCCAACTGAGGGAAGTGAGCCCGAACACGATTCCCAAAGGGATAAATGAGCGAGAGCCCAGTTGAAAAAGATGAGCCCGAGTCGGAGAGAGTCCAGAGCAAAATGGCCATCTATGAACCAAAGTCATCCCATCAAGTCTTTTTCTATCTGATCTATTGTATTCTGATGGTTCTCTCATTGATTGTGTTTGTTCAGATATCAGCGCTCTTGTCATTTACAGCTGAATGACGTGAGTGACTGTCTGTCTGTGTACCAACACTTTAAACATGACAGTGTAGTAGACACTTCTTATCTAAAATGTCTCCAGCACAGGGAGGGCAACAATGGGGCACACTTACTTCTTGATGTAGCGCTATTTCTACCCGGAAACTTTCATGGGAAAAATCAAATATTATTCTTATTTGCATTATTATTTTTAATAATGATGTACGTACACACGAGAAATTGTCTACTGCAAATAATTGAAAGGAAACATACGATCAATGTATAACCTTGCTATGACACTAACTTTTCATCTAGGGGACATGGCAGATGATATTTTAAATTTTGCTTCTTCAAAAGAGGTCAAACAGCAAACTCCAAAGCAGTTGCTTTTAAGGAAGCTTCTCCTCCTCCCTCGCTTGCCCTCGTTCTCCTGAAGGAAGTTGTCTCTAGCCATCGTGCACCCTCGATCCCGCAGTAACACTTGCCCCTCACCCTCGTTCTCTTCGTCGAAGCTTTTACTCGCCCTCGCGCACCCTCACCCTCGGCATCGAAGCTTGTCCTCGCCCTCGCGCACCATCGCCCTCGCTGCCGAAACTTGTCAACGCCCTCGCGCACCCTCGCCCTCTTCGTCGAAGCTTTTCCTCGCACCCTCAACCTCGTCATCGAAGCTTGTCCTCGCCCTCGCGCACCCTCACCCTCGCCATCGAAGCTTGTCCTCGCCCTCGCGCACCCTCGCCCCCCGGGCCAAAACTTGTCCACTCCCTCGCGTCACTGTGGGCGAGGGCACTTGAGGGTGAGGATGCCCTCGAGAGGGCCACCCTCGCGTGGGTGAACATCTCTGCATATTAGACCCTTTTTGTTCTGCTGAACATAGGGATTCAATTACCGTATATCACCGCTATAGATGATTCTGGGAGCAACATTAACGAGTCCACTATTTTCTTCAAACGGATTCCACAAATTCGACGAAGACTTCTTTCATCTTTCCAACAGCCGATTTAAATTTTTCTTGCATCGACGAGTAATTTTCATGGTGCTTATTATCAAAATCATTATCATTATATGACATTTTGAATTCGTTAATTAGCCTACTAATTTCTGGTCCCGCTGTCATCCATTTGACAAGAGCATTGAAGCCGTGTAAGAGATAAATCGCCCCGCCATCCCCTTCTATAATTTTGTTATTCTGTTTGTGAGCCGAACTATAGCTATTGCAGAGAAAGGTTTTGATGTCTTTCTTATCACCAAGTAACCCATTTCGAAAGCATTCTAAATCTCAGGGTGTGTTTCTTCCAAATTCTTGAAATAAAAAATGCGAACGGGAATCCAACGAGCATAGTTCAGGAGGTTCGTTACGAAAAACCATTCTGCAATTGGTTTTAGTGATTCAACGTACTAGGAGGTACTAGAGCATATTTATCGGGGAGAACAGAAGCAGTTTTCTTTTTTATATTGACATTATCCAGTGAGACATGGTCACCTTGAATGCAATAGTTATCCTTATACAGAAGCTGGAAAATAGAAATGTTCGTAGGATGAAAAAAATCCTTTGATGTGCTAGAAGGATTGTAGTCAATATAGCTAATGTTGCAATGGTTAAAACACCTCGACGAAGAGTGGAAGGACATATATTTCGTCACTTTGTTTTATCAAGCACTGAGAAAGACTTGAAGGTATTTCCTATACACATGTAGACGATATACAATACCCTAGTGAATGCAATTCTTTTATGATATATTTTTTACGAGTTTTAGCCGAAAAGCTCAGTCCAACATTGAGAAGAAGGGATTGCACGCGATTGCGTTTGTGCCTTGCTGTTTTTGTTTCAATATCTCCTTTTTTCTGATGGAAGTTTTAAAATATAAGTAAGCTAGAAGTGGAAGTTGGTTGACTTACGCTGCTATTATGGGTAGCAGATGAACCATGAAGTAACATATTAGCAGCAGCAGCTATTAGTGAAGGAGGAACAGAATCTTCCTGGCAGTGATTCTCAAATTTTCCTGCAAAATGACTCCTGTGGTTTACCATATCCTTTCGAAGCAACTTAACAACACGACTTGGTGCCATAGCATCTACATCAATGTCTTCCCCCAACTCTCTTATTATGTCAGATCCTTCTAAAAGTAAACCATATTCTCTGCCAGACAGAGGAGCTATTACCTCTGGCCTGTGACGAAGAATCCTTACACAAAATCTTGTACTAGGAACTTCTATATATTCTGATTTAGACTTCTACATTATCGAAGTTAACCGTGTTTTGTACAGTATAAAAAGATCGCTCATTTTGAATCGGCGGCTTCTTGGTAACACAAGAATTGCGCAGGTGCCTCAAACTTCGCCCTTTTGTGTGATTCCAAACTATTCCCGCTGAAACATTACAAATACTTCGAGAATAGTGCAGTTGTAATTATACCAAGTTTTTCAAAACAGTTTGTTTTAGGCGGTCCCTTGGTGTTGAAAAAGGTTGTTATACCAAATGTAAAAAACATAAGAGTTAATTTATCATGATAATCAAGTAATTGGTATACTTCCCTTTCATATGCAACTACAATACTATTCGAGAGTGCTTCCTGCTGAAAAATATACTTAGCACTCACAACACACTCACGTTTTTCTAGATCGTTTCCTGATAGATACTGTTTAATCTAAAGAGTTGTGTAGTTACGGATAAATTACTTAAACAAAGAGACTTGTTAACACTCGAAGCTATCAAATATGCATTTAGTTAGCGTCCTTGCTGCTCACTAGGGCTTACATGCTGATTTGTATAAGATTCAATATATTCAAGACTATCATTAGTAATATTTTTCCGAATGTATCCTATAAAACTTGCTATTCCACCCATTATATTCTAACCTCCGAAACAGCTTTACGTTGGTCCTGAGTTTCTTTATGTGATCGAAGAGACAAATAAAGAAGAACAAAACTGTGGTCTATTCCAATAATCATTTCATACAAACTCACTCTATGCCTTGATTATAAATGCCACAAATTTTATACAGCAGGAAACGTCATTCATTCAGAAATCTCTTGATCAAAATTTTTATATCCAAGTGATTGAAAGAAAAACTAATCTGATATCACTGTAGCATTGTTTCGATAAGAGGCAACAACGGTATCAAAGGATTACAAGAAATTAATACTTCAAGGAACAATCAAAATTAGCAGAAAAAGAATTTTTCTAGAACGAAAATCCAAGTGATATGAATATCGAACAGGTTAATGAAGGACACGAAACTTTCTGGTGGAATAACTCAATGTCACACACTACGTTAGCAAGATTATACCTTCATTCGAAGAGACTGTTACGATAACAGAAGTTCTACAGGAATTTTGTGGGAAACCGTCATCTGAGCGGCAGATTGAGCTAATGTTATTTTCCTTGGGGGATAATACCTCATTGCGCAAAAATATCATTTCAACTGAGGTGAATATTGCAGTCTCTGTTGTCTTATGTTATAAAACCCACACGTACAATTAAGAGTTCTTCTACACGCAATGTTGTGGACTAAAAATTGTAAATAAAATCTGGGTTAAGTACGTATATAAATATTGTTAAGCGCTATTTTCACCTTATATTTTATGGATATAAACTACAATTAAACACTCAGAGTACCGAAAGACAAGAAAGACCTTTTGAAAAATATCTGCAAGGATGGAATTTCATTCTGCAATTGCAGCCACGACAATTCATCACCGTTTCTGAGATACATGGAGATCAATAATAGACGAATTCAAATAATACAAAAAATTTTCCAAGGAGCAAAAGATAGCTTTATATGGACAGCACTACTGGAAGAAACTACAACGTGAAATCTGAAGGTATTCAAAGATCTGATTCAGATCCTTAAGAATCTTGCTAGAAGACTTCATGAGCAGTTACTGATTCTTTTAAGGCCACAAACGAGCACAACTGCAACGAAATAATATGAAATCATTACATCTAAATAAACTCTAGGGTGATTAAAAGACTGCTTTCAATTTTTACATGATAAATCAGGCTGTGTCACGATCTTAGCTATAATCAGGAGAAACAGTTGGCAGTCTTAAAGATCCTCCTAAAAAAAAAAAAAAAAAAAAAAAAGAATTGTGATAGAGTCCTCAAACAACCAAATCTCAATCCTGACAAATTAGTCAACATTAGACAATGCTTATTCGCTATTATAGAGAAGGAAACATGTCCTCTTTGGTATAAGGGTCAGTTGTTTTATTACCTGAAGTTGCCATATCAGGTATATCAAGGAAGTAGTTACTAAGATTCAATATGGCCACTTTTGCCCCTACTAACGCTGCAGCCGTGCAGCATTCAATTCGGTAATATCTCCAAGTCCAGCAGTGAAATGGCTTAAGCATGGACCCAATCGAATGTGGTTTGTGTGTCAAAGAGTATATGCGAATTCCGGGATCCACACAGCTAGCTAGCATCAGGTCCAGTCGGATAAGCTTACTTACCTGCAGATAAAAAGTGAATGTAAGATAGGATTGTAAACGAACCACATGTTAGTGTAAAACTGCCGATATGAAGTATTCTAGGTCTTGTGCATTCTGCCAAAGTAATTCATATACACATGGTATATTGGAAGAGAGTCTGATATAGATGATGAACAACCGCTGTAGAAATTCATACGTCATTGACAACGGCTTTATTGTTGATCCAAATATTATGGTTATTATTTAGTCTTATAGAAAAAACAAAATGGACATGAAGACCTTGTTGATGTAACTTTGGAACCTCAAAAGAAAGCGAAAACTTAGCAAGACAGATTTAATTTCAAGAGCAAAACCATTTCATTTAGATATCACATTCGTGTACCTCAGTATCAATCAATTGAATGATTATAAAAATTTAAATGAATTAGTTGAGCTCGTTAAATTATATCAATCACTACGATTTCGCTTCTCTTCGGATTCCAAAGCCGCTCGTGTTAGAGGATTCCAAACTATGTAAACTGATTAATAAACCATCTTCATGTTTTATACCATGTCTTTATAAGTTTATTTAGAGTTAGGTCTAAATGGTCTTTATGTCCATTTTGTTAGATCTATAAGCCGGGAACGTAGTTACAAAATATTGTTGATTATAACTGTTTGTATGAACAATTAAGTCGTTGTCAAAGAGTTATTGGTTTTCTAAACGGTTGTTCGTCAACTTCTATACTTGATTATCTTCCGATCTGCCATATGTACATGAACTTTGCCAGAATGCACAAAACCTTGAATAACTCAAATCGGCTATTTTATACTGGCATGTGCTTCGTTCACAATTCTATCTTGCATTCACTTTTTATCTATAGGATGTATGTACGTATGTATGTATGTATGTACGTATGTATGTATGAATGTATGTATGTATGTATGTATGTATGTATGAATGTGTACGTTTATCCGCCTTCAGCTAATGGTACCTGTGTGGTCCTGGAATTGTATTCATTAATCTTATTCGACCTTGCGAAGGCATAGACCACTTCGCTCCTGGACTTGGAGGTACTTCCGAATTGAATGCTGCACAACTGCCGTTTTATAAAGGGGAAAGTGGCCATAATGAAGTATTTTTAACTACTTCCTTGTTATACCAGGGAGGACATGTTTCCTTTTCCATACAGGCGAATAAGAAATGTCTAATTTGACGATTATGTCAGGATTGAAATTTGGTTGGTTTAATACTTTGACTAACTTGCACAATAATTTTTTCTTTTGAAGGATCTTTAAGACTGCCAATTATTCTCTCCTGATTATAGCGTGTCACGGCCTGTTGCAGAATCTAAAATGATCTGAGTTACAACCATCAACAGCTGCAGATTTCCCGTTTGTAGTTTCTTTCATTACTGTTATCCATATACAGCCACCTTAGCTCCTTCCAAAAGTGATTGCATCATTTGAAGCCGTCTAATATTGATCTCAAAGTTTTTCAAGAACTGTGATTGCATAGTCGTCGCTTCAATGGCAGAATTAAATTCGATCGTTCCAGATATTTACCGAAAGATTTTTTTGTGTGTGTTTTGGCATTTTCTATGTATAATTGAATTTTATATCTATATAAGCTGAAAATAGCGGTTTACATAATTTATATACGTACTTAACGGAGTTTCACTTCCAATTTTTAGTCCACACCATTGCGTGTAGAAGGACTCTTTTTTCTACGTGTGGGTTTTAAAACACAAGTCAACAGAGACTCGGCAATATACACTACAGTCGAATTGATAATCTTGCGCATTGAGATATAACTCTAGGAAGGTGGCATCAACTGAACGTGCTGCTCAGGCTACAAACTGTTTTCCAAAAAAGCCATGTAGATCTTCTGTTATCGTAACAGTATTTGGGAATGAGGATTAATCTTGCTAACGTAGTGTCCGACGTAGAGTTATCCCTCAGAAAATTTCCTGGGCATTAAGCACGCTTCGATAAATATATCACTCGGAACTTCGCTCCAAAGGAATAATATTGTTTCTGCGAATTGTGAAGGCTCCTATTGTTGTTTATTTCTTGTAATCATCATATACCGTAGTTGCCTTCAAGGATACAATCTGCTGTGTTACTATGTTAGTAGCGAACACAGGACTGACTATACCGTAAATATTTTCCAATTAACCGTCTAAGAGAAGATCTCAAAAGAACTTAAAGTCGATTCTTTATTTGTCTCATCGATCCTGATCACAGCTTTCACACCCAAAGTAAGGGTGTTTCGGAGGTTAGAACATAGTGAGTTCCATAAAAAGTTTTACAGAACAAAATCGGGATAATTTATTGACAGACCGGAACCTAGTAAAAACTACAAAACTCTGTATTTAAGCTCTATTGAGCTGCAAAGACAATAACTAAAAGCATATTTGATAGCTTGGAGAGTTGACTCACATGAGACTTTGTATAATAATAAATCCGTAAAAACACAACTCTTTGAATTAAACAGTTCATATCAGGCTAACGAAGAAGATAAAGGTGAGAACATTATAAGTGCTAAATAAATTTTTTCACCAGGAAGCACTGTCAAATAGTATTATAGTTGCATATTGACGAGAAGTATAGCTATTGCTTAATTATCATTGATAAATTAATACTCAAGTTTTTTACATTTGGTATCACAATTTTTTCAACCCCAATGGACTACATAAAACAAGCAGTTGTACGTTCCTAAAACTATACGTCTGTGATACCATCGTGTTATTAAAGGGAGAAGTAAATCCACGGTTTTTTAAATGGTACGCCTCTCTATAAGGTGAGTTAAGTAGCTCTAAACGCACTACTGCTTCGTTTTAGGAACCTAGGTAAAAAACACAATATCTTGCTGCCTCCGACTTAGCGTTAAATTACTTTAGAAGCTGTAAAGCAAGAGGAAATTCGGAATACATATCGATACCCACAGCTGACTTCTATATACGCAGCATTTTAAAAAAAACTTACAAGCTGGTTAGCCTTCCCGGACACCTCGGAAAACAACCCTCGAATTATTGGAACGCCTGTTGCACCCTAAACCGTAATTAAAAATTGAAAACTTCCGTCCAATTTCAAAATTAATTCTATAATCACCGCATCACGTAGAGGTCGCTTTCATCCCTGATTAATATATCTTTTTAGAATACTATTACAAAGAAGTCAAGTGACTTTACTGATAACGTTCTCATTTTAAGGTGATGTCTCACGTTCCACGTGAAAATTTCAAAAAGCTTCACCAGCTCCGGGATGCCTGGCCTATCTCTAATGACCCATCAACTTTTTCATGATTTTAACGCGCTTTCTCATTTCTAGTTTTACGAAAACAATACATTAATAGCTCAACCTGATATACATTCTTTTTCAGTTTAAGACTTCTTGATCCACATTTATCTGGGTTTAAACTCAGATATTTCGAATTTGCTAGTCCTAAGGACAATATGAGCTCCTTACCTTTCCCATTTCAATCCATCCAATCTCGTCCGTTGTACTACTTGCAAACTGATTCGATTCGTTCTAGTGCATGTATCATGGCGGATCTCGACATCTATTGTTATTATTTATTTATCTAACTCCATCCTGATAATCTTAACATTATATTATCTTATGAGTAAAAAGAAGACTTGCTTTAACTTCCGCGCCTTATAGATCTAACTAAACGTACACGAAGACCATCTTGATATAACTCTGAATAAAGGTATGAAGACAAATTATAAAACATGAAGGTTGTTTAATATTGTGTTTACATAGTATGGAATCCTCTAACACGAACGTATTTGGTACCCGAAGAGAAAACGAAATATTAGCAGGACATATTTAATATAACGAGCTAACCCAATTCATTTAGATATCACATTCGCTTACTACAATTTCATTCACTGTATGTTTATAACATTTTTTTTTTTATTTTTATTTGAGTATCTGTTAAGATGTTAAACAACAGATAATTGACTGCAAGGGTCCAGCGAACGGCATGGACACATAAAATTGTGTAACTACCGTTCAGTTTTCGAGTTTCCTACAAAGAAGATTAGTTAAAACACTTAATAAAGAACAATTTTTGGATATTGCGTATAGGCAAATATTCCATGTACATTTTTATCCAAGACGGGATTGTAAGAATGAAAGCTGTGCTACACGCCGATCTCAGTTGGTTTCAACTTATTCCCCTGGATTTTATACGACATAAGGAAGACCAATGTCAGCACCTTCTTCCTGTACGACTGTACCTAGCTGTTTTTCAGACAGAAGCCCACGAAGCTTAACAATTATCCGTAACAGTTATATTACGGTTATGATCTTAAACTTGTATAGGATAATGGCCTGAAACTCTAGTAGCAGATGCTTATGTAATTAGGTATGTGATTACCTTGTAGAACCTTTGAAACCTGCCTATGAACTAATAAAGCTGGCGTACCAAAGCACTGTTTCGTGAAACAAACGAGTTATACGGGCCAGGCAGAACAGTTGTAGAACAGAGACATGAACAAAATTATCATTTGAAAGATTTTTTTTCTTTTTGTACTTGGATTAAATTGGGAGATTTTCAGTTAAGTGCACCTGAATAATATAAAACATCGTACGCTTACTTACCACATGTTGAACCAGAAGCCCTGAATATTTCCCTTGGTATAGTGTCCGAGAACTTGCTCGTCCTTCTTCTCAAATCAAGTAAAAGCAACAGCGATATTTCGAGGTTTCTATAAGATATTTCGAGGTTTCTTTTGCAACTTTGACCCACTTCATCAAGAAGTTATATTGATAACGCTACGTATCTCTCACATTAATCTTTAGTAAATAGAATTTTAAATTATCTGTGGTACACAAGGTATATCTTAAAGTACAGACTGCTATATCGCACACTCTTATGAAGCTTATTGGTGAATGGGAATTTGTCAATCTTCTCAACGTTTACTCACAGGTCAGCAATACGATTCTGATATTCACTATATACTACACCGTAAGATTACTGGTTCGGAAAACATCACTGTCTTAATTTTCAGAATTCCTCGGTAACGTTTTTCTCATGCATATTGATAATGTTGCATATTGATTTTCTCGTCGAGGCATTAATGAATAAGATCGAAATCCTAGATTTTGTCATCTCACCAGAGGGTTGTAAATGTCTTCATATCCAGATGTAAAGGTAGCCGAGCAAAGTCTAGAAATGGGTTCTTAATGATCATGAGTAGGCATGGCCATTCAGCATTTTCACTAATGTTGTCTTAGCGTACAGGATACCATAATGCTCTTCTTGGCCATTTCCTCACATAATGTATCCAATCGTACCTACAAATTACTTAAGTGGAAACCTCCTATGGGCGGTACAACTTTGGACAATTCAGAAATTTCTTCAGGTGCAAGTACGATTTGAAGACCTTTCCAGCAGAATGTCTGATCTAATGTGATTTGTCTACTTTTCTTGCACTTATGTCTACTTTCTTTTCTGTGTTCAGAAGAGTAGAATATATATATAGTATTGGTACATGATGTGAATTATGGAAGATGGACTACACTGCTCATATCAAAGGAGTTGTGTGTATGTCACAGTTCTACACTCGTTGTAGCGAAGCTGTCACAAGATGAATAGCTATCCAAAGATTGTTTTAAGAAAATCAAATCGAGACGCGACACGCGTGTAAAGACGATTAATGCTTGTGAGAGACAGCATTGACAAACCAAGAACATGAGTACATACCAGTAGAGGAGAAAAGGAAGTCAGAATTACGATATGTGATACATTCTTATGAAGACAATGCTACCGTGATATCAGAATACTTTTTCATTCAAGAACTTCGATATGAAGAATTTTCATCAAGAGACTTCTGAAATGAATGACTTTTACTGCTCTATTAAATGTGTGGCACTTAGTTACTAATCGAAACATACAATGAGGTTTTATGATAAGATAATATGATTTGCCTAATGTTTGGTTGTTTTGTGATGACAAGTGTTGGGAAGTAGGTAGCGAACACAGGAAAGATAATACCATAAATATTTTCCACCTAACTGCCTAAGAGATCTCAAAGGAACTTAAAATCGTTTGTAACTTCTTTATTTGTCTCATTGATTATATCTCTAGTCCCACGCCCAATGTAAGGCAGTTTTGGAGGTTAGAATATAATGGGTTACATGGAAAGTCTTACAAAGGTATTAATGATTGACCGGAACCTACAGAATTTTGTATGTTGGCTCTAGTGAGCAGCAAGGACCCTAATTAAAGGCACATTTATAGCCTCGAGTGTTAATACACAGGAGACTTTGTTTAAAAAATATATGCGTAAACACCACTCTTTGGATCTATCAACTTCTATCAGGCTAACAATCAAGAAAAAGGTAAAAAAGCCTATTTAAAACAAACCGCTGTACGTTCCCAAAACTATACGTCGTTCATACCCTTGTCCTATTAAAGGGAGAAATAAATCCACGGTGTTTTAAATCGTACGCCAATGTATAATGTGAGATAAGTAGCTCTAAAAGACACATGCATTGTTTTTAAGACCCAGTTACACGATACAAGATTCTGCGCCGCCGTATCAAGGTTGAATTCCTTTACTACCTGGAAGCCATTAGGAATTAAGGAATTCATGCCGATGTCCACTGCTCACTTCTAAATTTCACAGTCAGAAAAGCAGATTGGTACAATCACAAGGAAACAAGGTGCTTACAAGCTTTAGCTAAAGTGAGGTAGTTTTGAAATTAATAAATAAGATTACTGGAATTCTTTTTGTTGATGATTCTGATATTCGAAACGCTAAGACTGTTGGTGCACTAGGCTGCTACTGAAGGTTACCAGGAATTTTCTCACCGCTGAGAAAACATTTATATGATTGAGAAATCCTAATCCTGCAATAAGCTTTATAAGAGTGAGATCGTTCAAAAAGAAAAAGAATTCTATAAGTTAGCGTTTTCAACCAATCAGATCTCAATCTTTACAAAATGGTCAAGATTAGACATTTCTTTTCCCCTGTATGCAGAAGGAAACGTATCCTCTAAGGTGTAAGCCACATTAGGTATAACAAGGAAGTAGTTCCAAATCATCAGTATCGCCACTTTTCCCTCTACTAACACGGCTGCTGTTAAACATCATTTCGGAAGTACCTACAAGTCTAGGAGCGAAATAATCTAGGCATGAACCCATTCGAATGAGGTTAGTGTATGCCATTTTCAGGACCCACACAGCTCTTATCAGCTCCAGCCGGATAAGCTTACTTACCAGTAGATAAAAAAGAATGTAAGGTAAGATTGTGGACGAGTCACATTTTAGTGTAAGAGACAGGATATTAATTATTGAATGTTTTGAGCATTCTGCCAAAGGAGTTTATATACAAATTCGAGATCGGAAGAAAGACTGATATAGATGATGACGAACAACAGCTGTAGAAAATCATACTCTTATTGACAAAGGCTTAATTGTTGATCCAATCAGTTATGTTTAATGTATTGTAATTAAGTCCCCACCTTATAGACCTAAGAAAAATGGACATGAAAACGATCTTGATGTTAATTTAAATGAAGTATAATGACAAGGCATATAACATGGTGGCGGTTTATTATTCTGTTTACATATTTTGGAATCCTTTAACATGAGAGGCATTGGTACCCGATGAGAAAACGAAACTATAGCAGAACACATTTAATTTGATGAGTTAAACCAACTCAATTAGATATAACATTCGCGTACTACAGAACTATTCAATATTACGTTTATAACAATTATTTATATTTTATTGTTGTCTGTTAAGATGTTAAACAACAGTTTACTTCCTCAAAGGATTCTGCCATCTGCAAGGACACTTAAAATTGTGTAACTACTGTTTAGTTTTCAATTCTCCTACTAAGAATCATAGTTTAACATTCTTAATAAAGAGCAATGTTTGGATATTCCGCACATACAAACATTCCATGTACATTTTTATCCAAGACGGGGTCGTGAGAATGAAAGCTCTACTACACGTCGATCCCAGTTGGTTTCAAATTATTGTCCTAGGTTTTTATACGACATAAGAATAATCAATGTTTACTGCTCAGCGCCTTGTTCCTTTGCGGCAGTACCATGCTGCTTTTCAGCAGAAGCCAAAGAAGCTTACTTATTTTGTATAACAGTTATATTACACATACTGTACTAAGGTTGTAAAGGATTCACATCCAGGTTATTGCACTGAAACTCTAGTAGATGATCCTTATGTAATTAGGTATGTGATTATATGGTAGAACGTGTGAGACAAGCCCTGCCGATAATTACTAAAGCTACCGTAGTACAGCACTGTTTCACGATACAAAGGAGTTATACGGAGCAGGGAGAACAGGAGTAGAACAGAGAAATCAACAAAATTATCAATTGGCTGAATTTTTTTATGTACTAAGGTAACTTTGGGCGATTTTCAGTTTACACCTGAAACATGTAAAACTCGCCAGGCTCACTTCCAACATCTCGGACCAGAAGCAATAATTTGTGGTCTTGGGAATAGTGTTCGAGACACTCATTTTACTGACTGGAAGCTACTAGGAATTACGGATTACATGGCGATGTCCAATGATGACTTCTAAATTTTCAGATAAAACTTACAAGCCTTACCGAACAACTCGGAAGACAACCAACCCACAGATTATTAGCACGCCTTTAGCACCTTAAATCGTCACAAAGTCCTTACACTTCTGTTATCGTAACTGTTTTTGTGAAATAAGGATTAATCTTACTAACGTAGTGTCTGACGTTGAGTTAATCCTTCAGAAAATTTCGTGGCCTCATTAAGCACTGTTCGATAATGATATCACTTATAACTTTGCAACTCCTTTTCTGTGAATTGTGAAAGTCCCTTGAGATCTTAATTTCTTGTAATCATCTGGTACCGTAGTTGCCTCCAAGGCTTCCATCTGCTGAATATAGTGATGTGCAAATTTTCCATTGAAAATATGACGAGCTGCGTGACAAAACGGAAACATTAATTTAATTGCCTACAAATGTCATTTCTAATCCCCTGCTCGATCGAGTGCCTTTGGAAGAATATCAATAGGATTCTGACCTTCTCTACATACTGCAGCCAAAGATGGGTAAAGGTCATAGTCTTAATTTTGAGATTCATAGATATCGCCTTTGTCATGCAGCTTCATTTTCTTGTATATGTTGCATATTGAATTTAACATCCACAAATTGTTGAATAAGATCACAGGTGTTAGATTTTGTCATCGCCTCAGAGGGTTGTAAATCTCATCATAAATACACGTAAAGGTCGCCCAGCAAAGTCTAGAAGCGAGTTCTCACTGATCTTGAGGAGTAATGGCCATTATGCATTCTTCTAAGAGCAAACGCCAAGGTTCTTCAATACCATTTCCTGACATAATGTATCCAATCGTGCCTAGAAAATAAGTGGAAACTTAATAAAGGCGGTTCATTTTTGGATGGTTGTGTAATTTCCTTAGCTGCTGGTACGATTTGAACACTTTAAAGTATAATGGCTGATCTAATGTAATAACATTTGTTTGGTCCACTTTTATTGTACTTATTTTCTGTATGCAAAAGCGTAGAATAGAATATTGGTATTTGTTGATGAATTATTGAAGAATTACCGACGGACTTGTCTGCTTATAACAAAAGTAGAGCTGTGTATCTCAGCATTTTACAATCTATGTGGCGAAGCTTTTACAAGATGAAAGCTATCCAAATGTTGTTTGAGAAAAGGAAATTGAAACGCGAGAAGCGAGCAAAGACTTTATTAATTCTTCCTAGTAAGACAGCCTTGACACACCAAGAACATGAGTATATAGCATTAGAGGGGGAAAAGATTTCATAATTACCAATGTGATACCAATGTGATACGATATTTCTATCGAGACAATGTTACCGTGATATCAGATTACATTTTCATTCAAGAACTTGGATATAAGAATTTCATCAAGAGCCTTCTGAAATGAATGACTTTTTTGCTTTAAGAAATCTGCGGCTCTTAGTTATTAATCAAAGCTTATATGAAAAGATTATACGAAAAGAGTATATAAGTGAGCTTATATGAATAGATTATTTGATTAGCCCACAGTTTGGTTACTCTGTGATGACCAGTTTTCGAAGCTCTGGTAAGCTTTTGCTGAGTAGCACACTAGTGCACCAACTGTATTTGCTTTCGACCCCTTTCATATCTGAGTCGGAATGATCAACAAGAAGTATTTATGTAATCTTATTTATTAAATTCAACACTACCTCATCTCGTTGACGTGAATAGATCTTGCGTGTCCTGTGCACCGACTCAAAGGTATCTTCTCAAGAGCAGAAAGCTACTCCACAAAATGTACCCGTTTAATCGCCAGCAGCTGAAACTTACAAAGTGTACTCACCAAACACTGTACCAGACTGTCATTTGGCTTGGTATGTTTGCGAGCATATCCATGGCCGTTGAGCAGAGCCATCCTAGATCACCAAGGAAATTCATTACAACATAGGAGCACTAAATCGTCTGTAGAATTCGGCATAGCTTTCGCTGCATATAAAGGAATATCACAGCAACTGCCTAAAGTTTTTTCTTGTACAGTCCAGCTGACAGCCGTTAACACTGGCAAGAAGAAAGTCGAAAAGCATAGTTATGGGCTTAGAACTATATTTCAGAATGTATTCAGAGAACATTGTATTACCAAGTGCAGATATCGCGAAACATTCAGATAATGTTTTACTAAGAAGAAATGTTGTGGTACGTGTTAAAACCAATGCAAGCAAGTAGCATTCTGTAAAACCAAGCAGACATAGTGATATTTGATAATAAGGGTAGTGAGATTAGATTCTGGAGATTATGAGAATGTGAGAATATGAGAATGTGAGAATATGAGAATGTCAGAATATGAGATTATGAGATAGTGAGAATGGGATTCTGGAGCGAAGTTCCAAATGATATGCTTATCGAACAGTGCTTAATGAAGTCACGAAGTTTTGTGGGGGATTAACTCAACGTCAGACAGTACGCTAGCTACATTAATCGTTCATTCCTATATAGTGTGACGATAACTGAAGTTCTACAATGCTTTTGTGGGAAACATTTTGTCATGTGTTGCACGTATAGCTAATGCCACCTTCCGTATGTGATGAGATCTGAATAAACAAAATGTCAATTCGACTGCGGTGAATGACATTGGTTTTCTCCAGCTTTTGTTCGTCCACATCTGTATCAGATTTTCTTCCGATCTTCCATTTGTACATGAGATCTCGGGTCATATACACAAAATATTCAATACTTCATATCGGCTCTTTTATACTAAGATGTGGCTCGTACACAATCGTATCTTGCAGTCACTTTTTATCTACAGGTAAGTAAGTTTATCCGGCTGGAGCTGATAGTACCTGTGTGGATCCTAAAATTCATATACATTAACCTCATTCGATTGGGTTCATGCTTATACGTTTTCGCCATTCTGGATTTTCACTTGTATAGTCTTAGCGTACAGGATACCCTAAGTTCTTCTATACCATTTTCTGAAATAATGTATATAATCGTGCCTAGAAATTACTTAAGTGGAAACTTCCTGAGGGCGGTAAATTTTAGACAGTTCAGAAATATCTTCAGCTGCATGTAGGATTTGCACAACTTTAAAGTATAATAGCTGATGTAGTAAAGAAATAACAGATGTGCTTTGTCAACTTTTCTTACACTTATATATTGTATGCAAAGGTGTAGAATATATAGTATTGGTACTTGAGTTGAATTATTGAGGATATACAGAATGACTACACTGCTTATATCAAAAGGAGGTGTGTGTATCTCACAATTTCAAAATCGTTGTAGCGTAGCTTTGAATAGATATCCAAATGTTGTTTCAAAAACTGAAATCGACAGGCGAGACGCGAATTTAGACTTGATTAAATCTTCCGAGTAAGAAAGAATGGACACACCAAGAATATGAGTATATAGCATTAGAGGAGTAAGGGTGCATGTTGATCATTCCGTCTAAGAAATGAAAGGTGTCGAAGAGCAAATAGAGTTTGTGCAATAGTCTGTTCCTGATCGGAAAGTTATCACACATTTACTGACCGGTAAAAAAGGTTCAGAAGATACGAATCATCAAATATGTATAATAAGAGTATGCGACTATGGCAGTCTGTAGTGAAAGATGAACCTGGCGAGCCAGAGATTTTACGTTCTATAGCCCAAAAGTTAGAGAGAGAGAGGTAGGTAGACTTATCAATATATCTTCTTGATAAAATGAGTTAAGACGGCAAAAAACACCTCGAAATATTTTATAGACGCAAGTTTAACTTTCAGGCTAAGACCGAACACCTCGAAAGAAAACCCTCGAATTATTGGAACGCTTGTTGCTCCCTAAACCACTAATTAAATATCGTTTTTCCCGTCCATCCTAAAATTATTTCTTTAATAAACGAATCACTTAGAGATCGCTTTCGTCCCTGATTAATATCTCTTTTGAGACAATGTAGAAACTATTACAATGAAGTCAAGTGACATCCTGGTTAACGTTATCATTTTAATTTGATTTCTAAAGTCGCAGATGCATATTAGAAAAATCTTCACCATCTCAGGGACGCCTGCCGTATCTGAGGAGACCCATCAGCATGTCCCATCTGCACGAATATTTCGAATTTGCAAGTCGTAAGGACAATTTCCGCTTCCGTGCTTTCCCATTTCAATCCAACCGATGTCGTCGCTTGTTGAGCATTAAAATCATTCCGATCGTTCTAATGCAAGTATCATGGCGGATCTCGACATTTACTGCATTATCTCAGTAGGGACAAAGGGACTAGATTGTAGAGGGGACCAGAAACTTCATTTGTAGGTTATCAAATTGATTCTTCCGTTTCTCACGCATTGGTATCTCTTGGATCCAAAATATGCACATCACTATACTCAGCAGATGGAAGCCTTGCAGGCAACTACGGTATCAAATGATTACAAGAAATTAACAACTGAAGGAAACCACTATTCGCAGAAAAAGAGCCCTTCTGGATCGTATTTCCAAATGATATGATTATCGAACAGTGCTTAATGAGGCCACGAAATTTTTTGGGGGATTAACTCAACGTCAGACTCTACGCTAGCTACATTAATCATTCATTCCTATATACTGTTACGATAACTGAAGTTCTACTATGCTTTTGTGGGAAACATTTCTTCATGTGTTGCACGTAGAGCTAATGCCACCTGCCATATGTGATGATATCTGAATACACAAAATGTTAATTCGATTGCGGTGAATGACATATTGGTTTTCTGCAGCATTTCTTCGTCCACATCTGTGTCAGATTTTCTTCCGATCTGCCATTTGTACATGAGATCTCGGGTCAGATGCAGAAAACATTGAATACTTCATATCGGCTCTTTTATACTAACATGTGGCTCGTTCACAATCCTATCTTGCAGTCACTTTTTATCTATAGGTAAGTAAGTTTATCCGGCTGGAGCTGTTAGTACCTGTGTGGGCTCTGGATTCATATACATTAACTTCATTCGATTGGGTTCATGCTTATACGTTTTCGCCATTCTGGATTTTCACTTGTATTGTCTTAGCGTCAGGATACCCCAAAGTTCTATATCATTTTATGAAAAAATGTATCTAATCGTGCCCAGAAATTACTTAAGTCGAAACTTCCTGGGGGTGGAAAACTTTGGACAGTTCAGAAATTTCTTCAGCTGCATTTAGGATTTGCACTACTTTAAAGTATAATGGCTGATGTAGTAAAGTAATAACAGATGTACTTTGTCAACTTTTCTTACACTTATATATTGTATGCAAAGGAGTAGAAGATATAGTATTAGTACTTGAGTTGTATTATTGACGATATACAAAATGAACACTGCTTATATCAAAAGGAGGTGTGTGTATATCAGAATTTCACAATCGTTGTGGCGTAGCTTTCACAAAATGAATAGATATCCAAATGTTGTTTCAAAAACTGAAATCGACAGGCGTAACGCGAATGTAGACTTGGTTAAATCTTCCGAGTAAGAATGAATGGACACACCAAGAATATGAGTATATAGCATTAGAGGAGTAAGGATTTCAAAAATACGAAGTGTGATACGATATTCTTATCAAGACAATGATACCGTGATATCAGATTACCTTTTCATTCAAGAACTTGAATATGGAGAATTTTCATCGAGACTTCTGAAATGAATGACTTTTTCTGCTCTATGTAATGTGTGGCACATAGCTGATAACCAAGCATAGAGTTTGTTTATGTGAAAAGATTATTTGATTAGCCTACAGTTTGGTTGCTTTGTGATGATCAATGCTACTAAGTTAGTAGCGACCATAAATATTTTCCACCTAACCGTCTAATAGAAGATCTCAAAAGAACTTTAAATCGATTCTTTATTTGTTTATTGATTATATCAGCACTCTCAGACACAAAGTAAGGCTGTTTCGGAGGTTAGAATATAATAGGTTTCATAGCAAGTTTTACAGGATATAATCGGGAAAATATTATTATTGATAGACAGGAACCTATTGAATTCTACACAACTCTGGATACAAGCTTTTGTGAGCTGTACGAACGCTAATTAAGTGTATATTTATAGCCTGGAGTGTGAAAACACTGCACACTTTGTTTATATAATATGTCCATAAGAACACAACTCTTTAGCCTGTTGAAACCTAAACCACTAATTAAAAATCGAATATCCCCGTCCATCCACAAAATTATTTTTCTATCACCGCATTACTTAGAGATCGCTCACATCCCTGATTATTATTTTTCTAATTCAATGTATAATACAACTACAATGAAGTCGAGTGACATCCTTGAAATGTTCTTATTTTAAGGTGTTTTCTAACGGTGCAGATGCATATTACAAATAGCTTCACCAGCTCAGGAATGCCTGCCCTATCGCTAGTGACCCATCAACTTGCCCATCATTTAAATGCGCTGTTGTATGCGAATGTGATATGTAAATGAATTAGTTTAGCTCATGAGTTAGTTCCGTTTTCTCTTAGAGTACCAAAGCTGCTCGTGAAAAAAAAAAACACATCCAAAGCATGTAAACAGACTAAAAAGCCACCTCCATGTTTTATACCCTTTCTTTATACCTTCATTTAAAGTTACATTAAGATCGTCTTCATATCCATTTTTGAGGTCTATAAAGCGGGACGTTATTACAAGATAATCACAACTTTGTGAATTAAAATTTAAGCCGTTATCATTAACATATTGGTTTTCTACAGCTGCTGTTCACATATTGGTTTCATCACCTATATCAAATTGTCTTGCGATATGGCATTTGTGCATGAATAATTTGGCAGAAGGCACAAAACATTTAATACTTCATATCGGCTCTTCTAATCAAATATGTGGCTCGTTGACAGTCCTATCTTGCAGTAACTTTTTATCTACAGGTAAGTAAGTTTATCCGGCTGGAGCTAATGGTACTGTGTGGGTCCCAGAATTTGCATACACTAATCTTATTCATTTGGGTTCATACTTAGACCATTTCGCTCCTGGACTTGGAGATACTTTCGAATTGAATGCTACACAGCTGCCATGATAGTTGGGGGAAAAGTGACCATATTGAAGCTTTGTATATACTTCCTTGTTCTATGTGATATGGATTATACGAGGAGGGACATGTTTCCTTCTCCATACATTCGATTAAGAATTGTCCAATCTTGACCATTTTGTCAGGATTGAGTTTTGGTTGGTTGAAGACTCTCTCTAACTTGTACAGTTCTTTTCCTTTTTAAGGATCTCCAAGGCTGGATTCTATTCTTTTCTCAAGACGTATAACTTCCTGTTGGATCATGATAAAACTAATAGCAGTCTTTTAGAGACTCTAAAGTTTCTTTAAATTTGATGATTTCGTAGCATTTCCTTTCACTTTTGCTTGCATGTGGGCTTAAGAGAATCAGGAACTGCTCATGAAGTCTTCTACCCAGATTATTAAAAGATCTGAATCAGACCCATCAACAGCTACAGATTTCCCGTTTGTATGTCTTCCATTACACCTTCCGTGTACGGCTAACTTTTGCTCCTTCGAAAACTACATCATTTGAAGCCGTCTAGTATTGATCTCCAAGTTTCTCAAGTGCTGCGATTGAATTCTCGTGTCTTGAATGGAAGAACTAAATTCGATCGTTGCAGATTTTCCCGAAAGCTCTTTCTTGTCTTTCGGCACTTTCCGTTTGTAATTGTAATTTATATTCATAAAACATAAGGTGAAAATATCGCTTAGGATGATTTATATACGTAATTGACTCAGATTTGACTTGCCATATTTAATCCACACCATTGCGAGTAGAAGGACCCTTCCTTCTACGTGTGCGTTTTAAATCACCAAACAACAGAGATACTGACATTCTTGACATTCTTGACATTGTTGACATTCTTGAGAATTCCGATATCATCACATATGGAAGGTGGCATTAGCTTTACGTGCCACTCAGATGACAAAATGTTCCATACAAAAGCCCTGTAGAACTTCAGTTATCTTAACAGGATTTAGGAATGAATGATTAATCTGGCTTGCGTAGTGTCTGACCTTGAGTTAATCCCCCATAAAATTTCTTGGCCTCATTAAGCACTGTTAGATAATCATATAATTTGGAACTTCGCTCCAGAAGGGCTCTTTTTCTGCGAATTGTGAAGGTTCCTGCAGTTGTTAATTTCTTGTTATCATCTGATACCGTAGTTGCCTCCAAGGCTTACTTAAAGAACGAAGAACCATTAAACTTTGGCTGTTGTTTATAGGGAATGTCAGAATCGTATTGCTATTCATCCAAAGGGACTAAATCGAACAGAGGACTACAAACTTCATTTGTAGGCAATTAATGCTTACCATTTCTCACGCAGCTGGTCATCTTTTCTATGCAAAATAAGCACATCACTATACTCAGAAGATTAGTAACAGAGGAGATTACCACTCCGATACTAAACTGATGAGAAGCAACTACGGTATCAGATGATTACAAGAAATTTACAGCTCAATGAACCTATACAATTCGCACCAAAAGAGGCCTATGGAGTGAAGTGTCAAGTGATATGATTATGGAAGAGTGCTTACAGAAAGTCACGAAATTTTCTGTGGGATTAAGACTACGTTAGAAAGAATAATCCTTCTTTCCTAAATACTGTTACGATAGAAAAAGCTCTACAGGATTTTGTCATTTGAGCGGCACGTTAAGCTGATGCCACATTCCTGGTGTGTGAATTTCAATTCGATTGCGGAGAATATTGCAGAGTCTCTTTTACCTTTTCATTAAAAACCCACACGCAGAAAAAAGTGTCCTTCTTCACGCAATGGCGCGGAATAAAAATGGCACGTCAAATCTGCATAAGTACGTATATAAATTAGGTTAAGCGATATTTTCATGTTATATTTTATTTTAATAATTTACAATTAGTTAAGCAAAGGGCCGAAAGACAAGAAAGAGCTTTTGTAAATATATGCTTTTGTAAAACGATCGAATTTAATTCTGCCATTGAAGCCACGACAATTCAATTACAGTTCTTGAGAAATTTGGAGATCAATTATAAACGGCTTAAAATGATGCTATCAGTTTTCGAAAGAGTAAAGGTAGCTGTATACGGACAAAAGTAATGGATAAAACTTCAAACGGGAAATCTGTAGCTGTTGAGGTGTCTGATTCAGTTCTTATAAGAATCTTGCTAGAAGACTTCATGAGCAGTTGCTGACTCTGTTAAGGCCACATACAAGCTGAACTGAAAGAAATGCTTAGAAATCATTAAATTTAAAGAGACTCTATCGTCATTAAAAGACTTCATTCACTTTTTTCATGATGTAACAGCCTAACAGCCTGTGACACGACCTCAGCTAAACTCATATGAAAATAGTTTGCAGCCTTCAAGATCCTTAAAAAAGAAAAGGAATTGTGCAATCTAGTCAAAGTCACAACCAACTAAATCTCATTACTGACATAATGGTCATGATTAGACATTTTTATTCGCCTGTACGGAGAAGGAAGCATGTTCTCCCTGCTATAAGCCATATCAGGTATTACAAGGAAGTAGTTACAAAGTTTCAATATAGCCATTTTTCCCCCTACTACCACGGCAGCTGTGCAACATTCAATTCGGAAGTACCTCTAAGTCCAGGAGAGAAAAGGTCTAAGCATGAACCCAATCCATTGAGGTTAGTGTATGCGAATTCCAGCACCCACACAGCTACCATCAGCTTCAGTCGGATAAGCTTACTTACCTGTATAAAAAAGTGAGTGCAAGATAGGATTGTGAACGAGCCGCATGTTAGTGTAAAGGATCCGATACGAAGTATTCAAGGTTTTGTGAATTCTGCCAAGAGAGTTCAGTTACTAATAGCAGATCGAAAGACATTCTGATATAGTTGATGACGAACAACAACTATTCTAATACGAATATGTCATTGATAACGTCTTAATTGTTGATCCAACCAGTTATGATTATTATATTGTAATAACGTCAATACCTTATAGACATAACAAAGTGGACATGAAAACGATATTGATGTATCTTTAAATGAAGATATCAATACAAGGTATAAATCATGCAGGTGGTTTGTTGTTATGTTTACTTAGTATTTTATCCTTTAACACAAGCGGATTTAGTACCGGAGGAGAAAAAGAAACATTTATTTTATCGAGCTAAATTAATTCATTTACATATCACATTCGCATACTACAAGTATCTTTCAATTGTATGATTATAACAATTATTATATTTTTTTTTTTTTGATTGTTAATGTGTTATGTTCAAAAGCAAATGATTGACCCCAAGGTTCCTGCCATCTGCAAGGACACTTATAATTGTGTAACTACCGTTTAGTTTTGACTCTGCTACAATCAATCAAGGTTTAACAATCTTAATAAAGAACGATGTTTGGATTTTCCTTACATGCAAACCCTATATGTACGTTTTTATCCTAGACGGGGTCGAAAGATTGAAAGCTCTACTGCACATCGATCCCAGGTGGTTTCTACTTATTGCCCTAGGTTTTATAGGATAATCAATGCTTAGTGCTAAGCACTTTGTTCCTTTGCCAATGTACCAAGCTGCTTTCCAGACTGAACCCCACAAAGCTTACAAACTTTCCGTCACAGTTATATTACACTTATAGTCGTAAGCTCGTAAAGGTTTCACATGCATTTTATTGGTCTCAAACTCTAGTAGTATATAATTAGTTAATTTGGTATTTGATTAGTTTGTAAAACCATGCATGCTTCTCTTGGCCTGTAAGAAATGTCCTGCCGATGAATTACTAATGCTAGCGGTGTAAAGCAATGATTTGCGTTCGAAAGAAGTTATACAGGCCTGGTAGAACAGGTGTAGAACAGACACACCAACAAAATTATTCAATGAATGATTTTTTTTTTGTACGTATGTTAGATTGGGCGTCACTGAGTGTAAACTCGAATATTTCGAATTTCCAAGTATTAAGGACAATAAAAGGTGCCGTACTTTTCTCATTTAAATCCACACCATCTCGTCGGTTGTACTGTGTGCAAAGTGACTCCACACGTTCTAATGCAAGTATCATGGCGGATCTCGTCTTATCTCTTTATCTAAATCCATCCTATATCTTCAATTAGTAATACCATTATTTCAACAGAAAACCACAGCCGGCAGCCTTCTATATAAATTTTAAATCTTTTGCTATATGAAAGTAATTTTTGAACATATATTAGTCTATTACAGCGTGTGAGTTGCAAGTGGAAAATTCTAATCTCACTACGCTACACAGATGTAATTAGGTACGTGATTACCTTCTACGTACATCAACAAAAAGATACATCAACAAAATTATCAATTGACAGATTTTTTTTTGTACTTAGATCACATTGGGAGATTTTCAGTAAAGTACACCAAATAGATATGAAACTTACTATATTCATATCTATCGGCTGAGTTGCAAGTGGAAAATTCTAATCTCACTACGCTACACAGATGTAATTAGGTACGTGATTACCTTCTAGTACCTGTGAGACGTCCTGCCGATGAATTACTAAAGCTATCGTAGTAAAGCACTGTTTCGCGAAACAAAGCAGTTATGCGAGCCAAATAGAACAGGTGTAGAAAAGATACATCAACAAAATTATCAATTGACAGATTTTTTTTTGTACTTAGATCACATTGGGAGATTTTCAGTAAAGTACACCAGATAGATATGAAACTTACTACGCTCACTTCCCACATCTTGGACGAGAAGCCCTGAATTTCCTCCCTAGGGTTTAGTGTCTGAGAACTTGCTCATCTTGCTGCCCAAACAAAGTAAAAGAGAATTCGATAAACTTTCTATTAGCCTGAAAGTTATACTTCCGTCTATAAAATATTTCGAGGTGTCTTTTGCAACCTTGACTCACTTCATGAAGATGCTATATTGATATCGCTACGTATCTCTCACACTAAACTTTAGTAAATAGAATTTAAAATTATCTCAGGCTCGCAAGGTATATCTTGCAGTGAAGACTGCCATATCGCACACACTTATTATGCTTATTGGAGGATTTGATTTTGTCAATCTTCTTAACGTTTTCTCACAGGTCAGCATTGCGACTCTGAAATTCACTATATACTACAGCGAAACTACGGCTATGGCTTCCAACAAAGAGGACATGTTTCCATCTCCATAAATGCGATTAAGATATGTCTAATGTTGACCATTTTGTCAGGATTGAGATATGGTTTGTTGAAGACTCTAACTTGCACTATTCATTTTCTTTTTGAAGAATCTTGTAGGCTGCCAACTGTTTCTCCTGAGTATAGTTAAGGTCGTACAAAAGCTTGTTCCATCATGAAAAAAGTGAAAGCATTTTTTAATGACGTCAGAGTTTCTTTTAATTTAATGATTTCATAGCATTTCCTTTCAGTTCTGCTTGTGTGTTGCCATAAGAGAAGCAGCAACTGCTCAAAAAGTCTTCTAGCAAGATTCTTAAAAGATTTGAATTAGACAATTCAACAGCTACAGATTTCCCGTATGTAATTTCTTCCATTACTGCTGTCCATATACGGCTACCTTTTGCTACTTGTCTATCTCACAATTCAGAATGGTTTGGGAGAAGTTTTCAGAATATGAATAGCTATCCAAATTTTGTTTGAGAAAAGCAAATCGAGACGCGAGACGCGAGGGAAGACGATTAATTCTTTCGAGTAAGACAGAATTGACACTCCGAGAGCATGAGTATATACTATTAGAGGGGAAAAGGATGTCAGAATTACGAAATGTGATACGATATTCTTATCAAGACAACCCATTACGGAAGTGAGAATATAATGAATGGGATTAATAGCAAGCTTAACAATTTTCTGTAGCAGATTACTTTTATTTATTAAAGAAGTTGGATATGGAGAATTGTCATCAAGAGACTTCTGAAATAAATGACTTTTCTGCTCTACAAAATGTGTGGCACTTAATTACTAATCAAAGACTACAGTAAGCTTATATGAAAAGACTGTTTGTTTAGCTCACAGTTTGGTTGCTTTTACGATGAACAGTTTTACTAAGTTGGTAGCAATAACATGACTGACTATTCCATAAATATTTTCCACCTAATCGTGTATCTCAAACGAACTTAAAATTGATTCTTTATTTCTCTCATCGATTAAATCAGCGGTCTCAGGCACAAAGTAAGGCCGTTTCGAAGGTTAGAATATAATGTAATACTACGTCGTTTAGTTTTTGAATCGTGAAGATTCGGGTATTAGTTAAGAAGATATAGTCAAAAACTAACACTATGAATTCGTAGAGGCGGCAATTTTTATAGCCGACATATTGGTTTCTCACGATCTGTGAGAGTGATGCCACTTCGATTCCTGCTTAGTTGGTTCAGGGAAACTACATATCCGAGTGGCACCTTTTTAACACATAGTGCAGGATAATTCTTGTAAGATCCCCTACTAAGTAAGCCCGTTGCGGAGGTTAGAATGTAATGAATGGGTTTAATAGCAAGCTTAACAATTTTCCGTAGCAGTTATATTACGCTCATGGTCGTAGGCTTGTAAAGGATAATGGCCTGAAACTCTAGTAGGTGATCCTTATGTAGTTAGGTACCTGATACCTTGTAGAACCAAGCCAGATTCTCTTGGCCTGTGAGAGTGGTCCTGCCGATGAAATACTAAAGCTAGCTTAGTAAAGGATTGATTCGAGATACAAAGAAGTTTCCCGGGTCCGGTAGATCAGGTGTAGAACAGAGACATCAACAAAACTAATAATTGACATTTTTTTTGTACCTTGTTTACTTTGTGAGATTTTCAGTTAAGTACACCGGAAAGATATAAAACTTAAGCTCACTGTGGACATGTTGAACCAGAAACCTGAATCCTCCCATTGGAGGATGACTGTTCAAAAACTTACTGATCTTGATGCTCAAAGAAATTAAAAGAGACTGCGATAAACTTTCGATTAGCCTGAAAGTTAAACTTTCCTCTTTAAAAATTACGAGGCGTCTTTTGCAACCTTGACTCACTTCATGAAGATGCTATATTGATAACGCTACGTATCTCTCACACTAATCTTTAGTAACTAGAATTTTAAATAATCTCTGGTTCTCAAGGTTCATCTTGCACTACAGACTGCCATATCGCAGACTCTTATTTAGTTTATTGGAGTATTTGAATTTGCGAATTTTCTCATCGTTTTCTCACAGGTGAGTAAATTTCTAGTAACCTTCCGCTCAGGAGCAAACTAGTGCACAATCTGTATTATCTTTTCAGACACTTAAATATCAAAGACCGAATGATCATCAAGAAGAATTTCTGTAATCTTATTTATTAAATTCAACACTACCACATGTCGCTGACGTGAATATAACTTCCGTGTTCTGTACACCAACTCAAGAGCAGAAAGGAACTCCACAACATTTACCTAATTAATCGCCAGCAGTTGAGTCTCTCGAAGTGTCATTTGGCCTGGTATGATTGCGAATATATTCATGGCCGTTGACCATAGCCATCCTAGTTCACCAAGTAAATACCTTTACGAAAATGAAGTAGCAAGTCGTCTGTATATTTTCTTCATAGGTGTTCGCTGCATATAGCGGAATATTATGGGAAACTGGCCTTCACACTCCACCTAAGAGCTGTTAACACTGGCAAGAAGAAAGTCGAAACACAAAGATATGTGCTTAGATCTGTGTTTAGATCTAATTGAGTGTGCTTCCTGCTGAAGAAATCTACTTAGCACACATATCGAGCTCACCTATTTCTTGATTGTTACCCTGATAAAAGCTTTTTAATCCAATGAGTCATGGACTTACAAATATATTATTTAAACAAAGTTTCATGTGTGTTAACACTCTCGGCTATGAATTATGATTATTGTGCTTGCTGTTTACTAGGGCTTACGTACAGAGGTGAATAGGATTCACTTCGTTCCGGTCTATCATTATTAATATTTTCCCGACGGTATCTTGTAAAACTTTCTGTGGAACCCATTATAATGTTACCTCCGAAACAGCCTTACTTTGGGCATGAGACCGGTGATCTAATGAATGACACAAATAAAGAATCGGTTTTAAGATCTTTTGAAATTTTCTCTTAGACGGTTAAATTGAAAATATTTTTCGGTATAGTAGTCCTGTGTTCGCTACCACCTTTCGAAAACTGTCATCACAAAGCAACCAAACTGTGGGCTAATCAATTAATCTTTTCATATAAGGTCACTGTATGCTCTGATTAGTAACTAAGAGCCTAACTATTCTTAGAGCAGAAAAGTCATTCATTTCAGAAGGATCTTGATGAAATTCTCTATATCCTAGTTGTTGAATGAAAAAGTAGTCTATCACGGTAGCATTGTATTGATAGAAATATCATATCAAGTTTGGTAATTATGAAATCCTTTTCCCTTCTAATGCTATATACTCATGTTCTTGGTGTGTCAAGGCTGTCTTACTCGGATGACTCGCTTCTTGAGTCTCGATTTCCTTTTCTCAAACCACATTTGGATAGCCATTCATCTTATAAATGCTTCGCCATATCGATTGTGGAATTCTGAGATATACACCTCTACTTTTGATATAAGCACAGAAGTCCGTCTGTAATTCCTCAATAATTCAACATCATGTACCAATACTCTATTCTACACTATTGCATACAGAAAATAAGTACAACAAAAGTGTACCAAACACATATTATTACATTAGATCAGCCATTATACTTTAAAGGTGTTCAAATCTTACCTGCGGCTAAGGAAATTTCTCAACCATCCAAAAATTAACCGCCGTTATTGGGTTTCCACTTAATTTCTAGGCACGATTGGATACATTATGTCAGGAAATGGTATAGAAGAACCTTGGCGTATCCTGTTTGGGGTATCCTGTACGCTAAGAAAACATTAGTGAAAAAGCTGAATGGCCATTACTACTCAAGATAATTGAAAACTCACTTCTAGAGATTGCTCGGCGACCATTACGTGTATGTACGAGGGGATTTACAACCCTCTGAGGAGATGACAAAATCTAGGACCAGCGATCTTATTCAACAATTTGTGGATGTTAAAATAAATATGCAACATATACAAGAAAATGAATCTCGATGAGGACGATATCTAGGAATCTCAAAATTATGACAGTGACCTTAATCTCAGGTGCAAGTAGAGATTTGAACACCTTTCCAGTATAATAGTTGATCTAATCTTACTACACATGCGATTTGACAATTTCTCTAGCACTTATCTACTGTATTCAGAAGAGTAGAATATATAGTATTGGTATGGTACTTGTACACTGAAGGACTACACTGCATATATCAAAAAGAGTTGTTGTATCTCACAATTCTACAATCGTTGTAGCGAAGATTTAGAATATCAATATGTATTCAAAGGTTTGAAAAAAGCAAATCGAGACGTGAGACGCGAGTGAAGACGATTAATTCTTACGAGTAAGACAGCATTGATAACCAAGAACATGAGTATATACCACTAGAGGGGAACATAAACATAGTGTGCGAATCTGCCAGTCTGTAATGCAAGATGAACCCTGCGTGCCAGAGAGATTTTAAGGTTGTATAGACTAAAGATCAGTGTGAGAGATACGTAGCATTATCAAAATAGTATCTTGAAATGTGAGTGAAGTTACAAAAGAAACCTCGAAAGTTTTAAAGACTTTAACTTTCAGGCTAATCGAAAGTTAATCACAGTCTCCTTTACTTATTTTGGGCATCCAGAGTAAGTTCTCGAACACTATTCCCAAGAGGAGATATCATTGCTACTGGTCCAAAATGTTGGAAGTGAGCCTAGTAAGTCTTATATCTTTCGGTGTAAACTGAATTTCTCCCTTGTTATATGCCTTGTCTTTATACTTCATTTAAATTACATCAAGATCGTCTTCATGTCCATTTTACTTAGGTATATAAGGTGGTGATGTTAATGCAATATATTAACCATAACTGATTCGATCAACAATTAAGCCGTTGTCAATAACATAATGATTTTCTACAGCTGTTGTTCGTCATCATCTATAACAGACGATCTCTCATTTTTGCATGAATTCCTTTGGCAGATTGCTCAAAACCTTTAATATTTAATATAGGGTTTTTTACACAAACATGTGCCTCGATCACAATTTTACCTTACATTGACTTTTTATCTACAGGTAAATAACCTTATCTTTCTGGAGCTGAAAATAGCTGTGTGGGTCTTGCTAATGGCATACACTAACCTCATTCAACTGTGTTCATGCTTATATTATTTCGCTCCTGGACTTGTAGGTACTTCCGATATGATGCTGCACAGCTGCTGTCCATTTTGTCAAGATTGAGATCTTATTCGTTGAAGACTCTAACTTATACAATTCTTTCTCTTTTTGAACGATCTTGTAGGCTGCCAGCTCTTCTTTCCTGAATATACATGAGGTCGATTCACAGCCTGTTGTATCATGAAGAAAGTGAAAGCAGTTTTTTAATGCCTCTAGAGTTTCTATAAATTTAATGATTTCTATCATTTTCTTTTAGTTCTGCTTGAATAGCTATTGCTTGAATATAATTGGTAAATTAATACTTAATTTTTTTATTTGGTATCACAATTTTTTCAACCCCAAGGGCCCACATCAAACAAACAGCAGTACGTTCTCAAAACTATACGTCAGTGATACTATCGTCTTATTATAGGGAGAAGTAAATCCACGGTTTTTTAAGTGGTACGACTCAGTAAGAGAATGAAAAAGACGATAACTAGGAATCTCAAAATTAACACAATGACCTTTATCGTACCGGTAGACTTTGGCTGGAGTATATAGAGAAGTTCAGAATCCTATTGCTATTCATCCAAAAAGACTAGGTCGAACAGGAATTAGAAACATCATTAGTAGGCAATTAGATATTGCTTCAGTTTTCTCACGCAGCTGGTCATTTTATCTATGCAAAATTTGAACATTAGTATACTCAGCAGATGGAAGCCTTGGACGCAACTACGGTATCAGTTGATTACAAGAAATTAACAACTCATGTAACTTTCACAATTCGCAGAAAAACAGGCCTTCTGGAGCGAAGTTTCAAGTGATATGAGTATTGAAACGTGCTTCAGCAGATGATTGACTCCAAGGATTCTGCCACCTGCAAAAACACTTAAAAATCAGTAACTACCATTTAGTTTCCGACTCTCCTACAAACAAAGTTTAACAATCTTAATGAAAAACGATCTTTGGATATTCCGTACATGCGTACACTGCATTTACATTTTTACCCTAGACTTGGTCGTAAGATTAAAAGCTGTACTACAGGTGGAAACAAGTTGGTTTAAACTTATTGCCCTCGGTTTTATACGATATAGGGATCATCTATTCTCAACAATTTGTTCTTAAGCGACTGTACCAAGCTGCTTTGCAGACAGAAGCCTACAAAGCTTAACAACTCTTCGTATAAGTTATTTTACACATATAGTCGTCAGCTTGTAAAGGATTCACATGCATTTTATTGGCCTCAACTCTAGTAGTATATCCTTAGGTAATTCGGTATTTTATTACCTCGCAAAACCATGCCAGCTTCTCTTAACGTTTGAGACAAGTCCTGCCGGTGAATTACTAAAGATTCGCGATACAAAAAAGTTATACAGGCCTGGTAGAACAGGTACGAACACCCAAATCAAGAATATTATCAATTGACAGACTTTTTTTTGTCTATAACAATTTTCGAGGCGTCTTTAAATCAAGATGCTATATTGATAACGCTATGTATCTCTCACACTAACCTTTACGCTAAAAAAAAACCTTAAAATCTCACTGGCTCACGCGGTTCATCTTATACTACAGACTTTCATAATAGCACACTCTAATTAAGCTTACTGGAGGATTTGATTTTCTGAATCTTCTCAACGTTTTCTGACCGGTGAGTAATTTTCAGGTAAGCTAACGCTCAGTAGCGGACTAGTGCACCAACTACAATTGCTTTTCGACATCTTTCACTCTGACACGGAATCATCAACAAGAAGAATTTCTGTAATCTTATTTATTAAACTAAACACTACCTCATCTCGCTGACGTGAATAGAGCTTACGTGTCCTGTCGACCGATTCAAGGGTATCTTCCCAAAAGCAGAGAGCTAGTCCACAAAGTGTACCCGATTAATCGTCAGGAGTTAAGGCTTGGGAAGTGTACTCATCTCTAACATTCAACAGGCTGACATTTGACATGGTATGTTTGCGAGCATATTCCTTTATTAAAAAAAAAAAAGCACGAAGTCGACTGTAGAATTCTGCATAGGTGTTCGCTTCAGATAGCGGAATATCATGGCAAACTGCCTACAGTACATTCCCAGCACAGTCCACCTAAGAAGCGTTAACACTGGCAAGAAGAAAGTCGAAACACAAAGTTATCTATACTTCAGACTGTTTTCAGAGAACATTGTATTAGCAAGTGCAGACTTCACGAAACATTTAGACAATATTTTACTAAGAGGAGATTTCGAGATACGTGTTGCTCTTTTATCAAAACGAATGCAACCAATCAGCATGCACTACAAAAAACCAAACATAGTATTATTTTATATGAAGCGTAGTAAGATTAGGATTTTTCTATTGCAACTCACACGCTGTAATACACTAAAATCTGTTAAAACATTAGTTACACATGGCAAAAGATATAAGATTATCTACAAAGCTGCCGGCTGGGGCTTTCTGAAGAAATAAAGGTGTTACTAATTGTAGTTATCAGGATGCATTTAGATAAAAATAAAGAATAAAACAATAGGTGTCGAGATCCGCCATAATAATTGCATTAGAACGAGTGCAATCAGCTTGCTTGCAGTACAATCGACGAGATCGGGTGTATAGAAATGGGAAAACTATAGTAGCTAATTTATTCGTTAGGATTTGCAAGTTAGAAATATTCGAGTGAAGTGCGAAATCCAGTGACGTGCTAAACAAGAATAAAACAAGAAAGCAAAGGAATATCACGGTTAGTTCGTAAGTTACTGCTTTCGTAAAATTAGTGAGAGAAAGCGCGTTAAAATGATGAACAAGTTGATGTGTCACTTGCGATAGGGCAGGCATCACTGAGCTGGTTAAGCTTTTTGTAATGTGCATCTTAAAGTCAGAAATCAACTTATATGAGAACCTTAGCTCGGATGTCTCTTGTCTTGATTGTAATAGTATTCTTCGTTGTCTAAAGAAGATATTAATAGGGTTGAAAGCGATGTGTGAGTGATGTGATTAGAAAAATAATTTTGAGCATGAACGAGGATGTTCGATTTTTAATTAGTGGATTAGGGTGAAAATGGAGTGCCAATAATTCGAGAGGTTTCTTTCGAGGTGATTGGTAAGGCTAAACGGTTTAGAAGTTCCATCGTAAATTCTGAGTAATGTTGAAGTCAGCAGTGGACCTCGGCATGCATTCCTTAATTCCTGTTGGCTTACAGCTAGTAAAAAAATTCAACACCAAACCGGAGGCTGCAGGTTCTTGTTTGCGTACGTAAAGCTTAAAAACGAAACAAAAGTGCTTTTAGAGCTATTTAACTTACATTATAATTTGGTGTAGAAATTACAAACCTTGGATTTACTTCTCCATTTAATAAGAAGAGGGTATCGCAAACGTATAACATTGGGTCCGCACCGCAGTTTGTTTTAGGTAGGCCTTTGAGGTTGAAAAAGGTTGTTATACCATAAGTAATACTTAAGTATTAATTTATCATGATAATCAAGCAATTGTTATATTTCCCGTTCATATGCAACTACAATACTATTCGAGAGTGCTTCCTGCTGAAGATATCTACTTAGCACTCATAACACTCTCTCGTTTTTCTTATTCGTTACCTGATAGAAACTTTTTAATCTAAAGAGTTGTGTTGTTATGGCTAAATTATTTAAATAAGTCTCCTGGGTGTTAACCCTCGAAGCTACCAAATATGCATTTAGTTAGCGTCCTTGGTGCTCACTAGGCTTACGTACAGAGTTGTGTAAAATTCACTAGGTTCCATTCTATTATGAATATTTTCCCGATTGTATTTAGTAAAACTTGCTATGGAACACACTCGTTATAATCTAACCTCCGTAACAGCCTTACTTAGTAGGGGATCTTACGCGAAGTATTCTGCACGTTGTGTTGAAAAGGTTCTACTAGGATATGTAGTTTCCCTGATCCAACTAAGCAGGAATCGAAGTGGCCCCTCTCTCACAGGTGGGGAGAATCCAATATGTCGGCTATAAAAAATGGCCGCCTTTACGAATTCATAGTGTTAGTTTTAAACTATATCTCCTTAATTAATTGTCGAATCTTCACGATTCAAAAACTAAACGACGTAGAAGATAACAGGGTCTAAAAAATTAACAAAAGTATTTACTTCACTCAGAAATTAAACCCTACAAAAATTTCTTAATTTTAACTTTGCATTTCTTATGATGAAGTTTACTCATATTTTTTTAAATTACAAGTAAACGGCTGGGATTATCGGAAAGGATGTATAACTTTTTAAGGACTGTTAGATTATTTTACTTATGGTGTATAGTTCATTCAGATTGGTTAATAAACCCCGAAGTTATGACAATTTTAAGATTCACGTTGAGTCGATTGATTTTCCCAAATATTGAAAAAAAGTTCATTTACCGTAATAAAACGTTACTCATGGATGATGCATTATACGAAACAAATCATTTTCTTCTGATGTGTTTCTCACACGTCCCACTTTCCGCAGAAGCACAAAGTAGCCTGCTCAAGTCCGGTTATGTGTCATATGGCGGCCAATAATTATAATACGTAAAGTTAGTTTCTTGTGAAATATTGATCCGAGTATCTAGATTTGTAAACGAATACGCACAAAGCAATATCACCTATTCTGTTACTATTCACTTTTACACATGAATTAAATTTACGAATATCTTAAGAAAATAGGTGCATAGCGTTACGCTAGAAAAGTTTTATGGTTTCATCTGAATTGAAAGAGAACTGCACTGAAAGATTTAAGAAGAAAATTCATGTATGTAAACCATTGATTTTTACAATAGACTTTTACATCCTTTACAATATTATAAGGAAATTACATAAAGCTATATATTGTTATAATTTAGAAAGTAAATAATTTCTTTCGTATTGTAAGAACAGAAATACAACAGAAACATTTGGTTGGATAAGTTGAAATTCACAATATATATATATATATATATATATATATATATATATATATATATATATATATATATATATATATATATATATATATATATATATATATATATATATATATATATATATATATATATATTATGTGTAGACACATTTTTATGATTTAGACGAACAGTTAATATTACTCTGTGCTGGCTGTTCTATAAAGAATCATACATTTAAGTTTTTCTATTTATTGGTACATTTCCAACGTGGTGTAAATTTACTATGGATCAATAGAATTTTCTAAAATAATGAGTACTACTTACATTAAAGTATTATTGGTCTAGATCTTCGTTTTAAGTTTCCATCACCTTTCCACATGTTCCGCTACACACAGAACACAAAATAGCAGCACGGGGCGCTTGCACTTCTACAATAACATATTGTGGTACATGTCTTTGCAGCCACATTTCAAAAAGATTTTTCTACATGCTTCGTATACAAGTGGAATGGAAGTCCATGTTGGAGAAAGTTCACTTCCAAGGTCAGTCCGTCCCCAGTTTACTGGTGAAGGAATATTTGCTGTCTTCATAATTCCCTGCCCCAGATTTGTCTAGTTTGGTATGTTGTACGTTTGGTGTGAAGAAACAAGGCTTGACAAGTTAGAGGTTTTCTCGCCGGGATTCATTACTTGAAATGTTTCACTTGTTATTGAATATATTAGGACAACATATCGTGGCAGTGAATTAAAACAATCTTCCCAAAATTATAAATTGGCAGAATTTTTTTTAGTAAGGTTTTCTATCTTGGGAGATTTTACTCTCACAAAAGGTTTTCTATCTTGGGAGATTTTACTCTCCCAAGGGTAAAATCTTGGGAGATTTTCAGTTTACACCTGAAACATGTAAAATTACCTAGGCTCACTTCCAACATCTCGGACCAGAAGCAATAATTTCTGGTCTTGGGAATAGTGTTCGAGAACCTACTCTCGCTGCGCAAAGAAAGTATTTGAGACTGTGATTCACTTTCGATTAGCCAGAAACTTAAACTTACGTCTATAAAAATTTTCGAATCGCCTTTTGTAACTTGACTCACTTCTTCAAGATGTTATATTGATAACGCTACCTATTTCTCAGAGTGATCTTTAGTCTATAGAACCTTAAAATCTCTCTGGCTTGCAAGGTTCATCTACAGACTGCCATAATCGTACACTCTGTTTAATCTCTTCTCTAGTGGTATATACTTGGTGTGTCAATGCTGTCATACTCGTAAGAATTAATCGTCTTCATTCCCAAAGCTATACAACAGTGACACCCTCGTCTTATTAGAGGGAGAAGTAAATCCACGTTTTTTAAAATGGTACGCCTTTGCATAATGTGAGATAAATAACGCTTAAAGACTACTGCTCCGTTTTTAAGACCTTCACAAGTTTCTGAGGCCTCCGATTCTATGTAGAATCAGTTTACTGACTGGAAGCTATTAGGAATTAAAGATTTCATGGCGATGTCCAATGATGACTTCTAAATTTTAAGAAAAAACTTACCGAACAACAAGAAAAACAACCCACAGATTATTAGCACGCCTTATGCACCTTACCGTTACAAAGTCCTTACACTTCTGTTATCGTAACAGTTTTTGTGAAATAAGGATTAATCTTACTAACGTAGTGTCTGACGTTGAGTTAATCCTTCAGAAAATTTCGGGCCCTCATTAGGCACAGTTATAATTTCGCAACTCTTCTTCTGTGAATTGTGAAAGTCAGTTGAGATCTTAATTTCTTGTAATCATCGGATACCGTAGTTGCCTCCAAGGCTTCCATCTGCTGAATATAGTGATGTGCAAATTTTCCATAGAAAACATGACCAGCTGCGTGAGAAAACGGAAACATTAATTTAATTGCCTACAAAGGATATTTCTAATTCCCTGCTCGATCTAGTGCCTTTGGATGAATATCAATAGGATTCTGTCCCACTCTACATACTGCAGCCAAACTTTACAGGTTCGTTAAAGGTCATAGTCTTAATTTTGAGATTCCTAGATATCGCCTTTTTCATGCAGGTTCATTTTCTTGTATATGTTGCATATTCATTTTATCATCCACAAATTGTTGAATAAGATCACAGGTGTTACATTTTGTCATCTCCTCAGAGGGTTGTAAATCTCTTCATAAATACACGTAAAGGTCGCCCAGCAAAGTCAAAGAAGCGAGTTCTAAATTATCTTGAGTAGCATTCTACTAAGAGGATACGCCAGGGTTCTTTTATACCATTTCCTGACATAATGTATCCAATCGTGCCTAGAAAATAAGTGGAAACCTAATAACGGCGGTTCATTTTTGGATGTTTGTGTAATTTCCTTAGCTGCTGGTACTATTTGAACACTTTTAAAGTATATTGGCTGATCTAATGTAATAAGATGTTTTTGGTCCACTTTTATTGTACTTATTTTCTGTATGCAAAAGCGTAGAATAGAATATTGGTACTTGATGTTGAATTATTGAAGATTTACAGACGCACTTGTCTGCTTATAACGAAAGTAGAGCTGTGTATCTCAGCATTTTACAATGGATGTGGCGAAGCTTTTACAAGATGAAAGCTATCCAAATGTTGTTTGAGAAAAGGAAATTGACACGCGAGAAGCGAGCGAAGACTTGATTAATTCTTCCGAGTAAGACAGCCTTGACACACCAAGAACATGAGTATATAGCATTAGAGGGGAAAAACATTTCATAATTACCAATGTGATACGATATATATATATCGATTCTCATTTTGAGGTTATTTCAGACGTTGCAGAAGCATACTACAAAAAGCTACTCCAGCTCAGAGATGCCTGGCATATCGTTAGTAATCCATCAACTTGTTCATCATTTGAACGCGCTTTCTCATTACTAGTTTAAAGAAAAACAATACCTTATTTTGTAGTATTGTCAACCCAAAATAAGACAGCCTGTACTGGGCGTACCCCGGTACATACAATCAAAACCTAATTTTCTCTTATGTATGTGTCCTATGTATGCGAAAATATGTAGCACTCAATGAGAAATATGCACAAGAAAAATTATGGCACCAAATGGGTTAAGTACACCTGAAAGATATGAAACTTACTAGGCTCCCTTTCCACATCTTGGATCAGAAGCCCTGAATTCCACCCTTTTGTATAGTGTCTGAGAATCTGCTCGTCTTGCTGCCCAAATAAAGTAAAATAGACTGCGATAAACTTTCGATTAGCCTGAAAGTAAAACTTGCGTCTATAAAATATTTTGAGGTGTCTTTTGAAACCTTGCCTCACTTTTTCAAGACGCTATATTGATAATGCTGCGTATCTCTCATACTAATCTTTAATCTTATAGAAGCTTTCAATTTCTCTAGCTCGCATGGTTCATCTTGCACTTCAGACAGCCATAATCGCACACTCTTATTAAGCTTATTGGAGGATTTGAATTTCTCAATCTTCCCAACGTTTTCTCTCCGGTGAGTGTATTTCTGTTAGACTACCGCTCAGGAGCAGACTAGTCTAACTGTTTTAGCTTTTCAACACCTTTCATATCTGAAACGGAAAGATCAACAAAAAAAAAAAAATGTCTGTAATCATATTTATTAAATTCAACACTACCTCATCTCGCTTGCGTGAATAGAGTTTGCGTGTCCTGTCCACCGAGTAAAAAATATCTTCTCAAGAGCAAAAAGCTTCCCCAAAAAATGTACCCGATTGATCTCCAGCAGTTGACGCTTACGAAGTGTACTAAAATCTAATACTGAAAAAGACTGTTATTTGGCCTGGTATATTTTCGGGCATATAAAAGGCTGTTGGCCAGAGCCATCGTAGATTTCAAATCAAATTCCTTAAAAAAAAATAGGAGCACCAAGTCATGGGTAGAATTTTGCATAGGTGTTCGCTGCATATAAAGGAATATCATGGCTAACTGCCTAAAGTAAATACCCTGCAGAGTCCAGCTAAGAGCTGTTAACACTGGCAAGAAGAAAGACGAAACACACAGTTGTCTATGATTCAGACTGTTTTCAGAGAATATTGTGTTACCAAGTGCGGACATCACGAAACTTTTGACAACATTTTACTAAGACGAGATGTCGAGATACGAGTTGTTCTCTTATCAAAACGAATGCAAGTAGTTAGCATCACTACAACCAAACAGATAGTAATATTTGATAAGCGTAGTGAGATTAGGATTTTACATTGGCAACTCACTCGCTGTAATTGGCTATAATCTTTTGAAACTTTACATTGATATGGCAGAAGATTTAAAATTATCTACAAGGTTGCTGGCTGTGGCTTTCTTAAGATTTAATACTATTACTAATTGTAGATATCACGATGCATTTAAATAAAAAGATGATAACAGTAGATGTCGAGATCCGCCTTGATACTTGCATTAGAACAAGTGGAATCAGCTTGCATGCAGTACAACATACGAGATCAGGGGGATTGAAATAGGAAAACTACGGTAATACATATTGCGCTTGGGACATCCAACTTCGAATTATTCCAGTTTAAACCCAGTGACATGTGGAACAAGAATGCGCGTTAAAATGATGGACAAGTTGATGGGTCACTAGCGATAGGCCAGGCTTTCAAAGCTGTTGAAGCTTTTTGTAATGTGCATCTGCAACTTCAGAAATCACCTTCAAATAAGTACATTACTCGTAATGTCAATTGATTTTATTGTAATAGTTTTCTACATTGTCTCAAAAGAGATATTAATCAGGAATGAAATCGATGCCTAGTAAAGGAATTCAACACCGAATCGGAGGTCGCATGATATTGTGTAGTTCACGTAGGTCTTAAAAACACAGTAAGTAGTCCTTTTAGAGCAGTTAACGCAACTTACCAACTTAGTGGCGTACCAATTAAAAAATCGTGAATTTACTTCACACTTAAATAACACGAGGGTACCACAGACGCATAGCTTTGGGAACGTACAGCTGTTTGTTTTAGGTGGACCCTTGGGGTTGAAAAGCGTTCTGATACAAAATTTAAAAAGCATACATATTAATTTATCAATGATAATCAAGCAATAGCCATACTTCCCGTTTATATGCAACTATAATACTCTTTGAGAAAGCTTCCTGCTGAAGAAATATACTTAGCACTCATAACGCTGTCACATTTTTCTTCATCGTTAGCCTGATAAAAATTGCTTAATACAAACTGTTGTGTTCTTACGCATATTATATTTATACAATGCCTCATGTTAGTTAACAATCAAAAAGAAACATTCATATCAAAAATAAATTTTAACGGCTTTTCATTGACGGCATTCATTAAGGTTTAGTGAATCATCATCTTGTGATACCTCATTAAATGTTATTTCACCAGATGCACCTCGATAAGTAGAACTAAGAGATGGACTATTTGATTGTACACCGGCAATGATTGTTGGTTTAAAATATATTGTTCTGATGCATACAGAATTACAGCACTTGTCCCTATGTCTACAACAATTAAACTTAAAACTACAATATACTCAAAGGAAAATAAAAATGCTAAACATGATTATATGTCAAAATAGAATAATAAAATACATCAATTTTCTGTTTCATTTTCCATTCTTGTTCATTGATTAACCTTTCAACGTCTTAACACGATGGCTGGCATATTGCAAATCTACAACTTCGTGTATAATATGACTTAAAGAGAAGTTAATAGCATATCCTTAATATTAATCTTTGAGTATGAATATATGGAACAATCTATGCTATCATTAAGTGGTTGAAACAGATCTTTACTTGTATTGTTAGTAACATAAATCTCTTAAGAAGTAATCAAAGAATTTGAACCATAAACTTTACAGTTTTTGTCTAATATCAATTTACCAGTCTTTTGAATCAAAACAGTTTTGACACATCATAGCACATACTATTGTTAATTTTTCAGGGAATGGCAAAGCATATAACCATTTATTATTATCTAAACTAATCCACAAAGGGAATCTATCGAAAGGGACTAGATCGAACAGGGTCTCAAAACATCATTTGTAGGCTATGAAATTAATGTTTCCGTTATGGCACTCAGCTTGTTATCTTTTCTAAACAAAATTTGCACATCACTATACTCAGCAGATGGAATCCTTGGAGGCAAATATATATATAATGATTTCTTTGAAATCAGATGTTTTCAAAGAAATTAACAACTCAAGGATCTTTCACAATTAACAGAAAAAGTGCTTAATTAGGCCACGAGTATTTCTCTTCTCAACGTTTTCTCACCGGTGAGTAAATTTCTGGTAAGCTTTCGCTGAGTAGCAGACTAGTGCACCAACTGTATTTGCTTTCGACCCCTTTCATGTCTGAGACGGAATAAACAACAAGAAGTATTTATGTAATCTTGTTTATTAAATTCAACACTACCTCATCACGCTGACGTGAATAGAGCTTGAGTGTCCTGTGCACCGACTCGAATATATCTTCTCAAGAGCAGAATGCTACTCCACAAAATGTACCCGTTTAATCGCCAGCAGCGAAACTTGCGAAGTGTACTCACCAAAGACTGAAGTAGACTGTCATTTGGCTTGGTATGTTTCCGAGCATATCCATGGCCGTTGAGCAGAGCCATCCTAGATCACCAAGGAAATTCCATTACAAATTAGAAGCACTAAATCATCTGTAGAATTCGTCATAGTTTTTCGCTGCATATAAAGGAATATCACAGAAACTGCCTAAAGTTTATTTATTGCACAGTCCAGCTGAGAGCCATTCATACTGGCAAGAAGAAAGTCGAAAAGCAGAGTTATGTACTTAGAACTATACTTCAGAATGTTTTCAGAGAACATTGTATTACCAAGCGCAGTCATCGCGAAACATTCAGATAATATTTTACTAAGAGGAGATGTTGAGGTACGTGTTAAAACCTATGCAAGCAGATAGCATTCACTAAAAAAACCAGACTTAGTGATATTTGATAAGATGGGTAGTGATATTAGGATTTTTCTAATGCAACTCATAAGCTGTAGTAGACTAAAATCTGTTGAAGCATTACTTTGATATGGCAAAAAATTTAAGATTTATCTAGAAGGCTGCAGGTGTGGCTTTCTGCAGCAATAATGTTATTACGAATTGTTGATATCAGGATGCATTTAGATAAAAAGTTAGTAACAGTAGATGTCGAGAACCCCCATGATGCTTGCATTAGAATGAGTGGAAAGAGGTTGCGTGCAGTAAAACGGACGAGTGCGGGTGGATTGAAATGGGAAAAGCACGGCTGCTCATACAGTCCTTAGGAATTGCAAATTCGAAATATTCGAGTGACATGCGTAACCCAGTGACTTGCGAAACAAGAAATCATTAGCTGAGAAAAAAGTAATAGACGGTGAGCTCGTAAAATATTGTTTTCGTAAAATTAGTAAAAAGAAATTAAGTTAAATTGATTGACAAGTTGATGGGTCACTCGCGTTAGGGCTCGCATCTGTGAGCTGGTGAAGCCTTTTGTAATATGCTTCTGCAACGTCACAAATCACCTTAAAATGATAACATTAAGAACATTAACGTGGATGCCAATTGAATTCATTCTAATAGTATATTACATTGTCTTAAAAGAGATATTAATCATTAAAGGAGCAATCTCTAAGTGATGCGGTGACTAAAGAAATAATTTTCATGATGGACGGGGATGTTCGATTTTTAATTAGTGGTTTAGGGGGCCACAGGCGTGCCAATAATTCGAGAGTTCTCTATCGAGGTGTCCGGTAAGGCTAAACGGCATCGACGTTCCTTCTTAAAATGCTGTGAAATCTAGAAGTCAGCGGTGGACATCGGCATGTATTCCTAAATTCTTATTGGCTTGCAGCTAGCACAGGCATTCAAACCCAATCGGAGGCCGCAGGGTCTTGTGTTGTATACCAAGGTCTTAAAAACGAAAGAGTAGTTCATTTAGAGCTACTTAAATCACATTATACAATGGCGTAGCATTTGAAAAACCGTGGATTTACTTCTCCCTTTAATAAGACGAGGGTATCACCCGTGATGAAAATTTTCCGGAAAATATTCCCATTCAAAAAAACAAACTCCAGTTATTCCTACATTGTTGTATAGCCGTGATGTGGGTTGGAAAATTATCTTCTCTACTTTTCAGGAAAATTTTCCGTTAACAAATATCAGTGATCAAGTAACAATTCCTCAGTATTCATAAAATTTATTGAAATAATGTATAGAAATGTTAGAAAGATAGATCGTTTAATGAATCTGAAAATTTTCTTAGTCCAGACAATTTTAAGTACTATGTAGGAACATGTGAAACTATTTTTCATGAATCGTAGAATTGTATGTCCTGTACAGCGATGAAAATTCTCCAAGTCATAAAAACATACTCCACATTCCTACATCGTTGTTTAGCCGTGATGTTAGGTTGAAAATTTTTTTCTATATTGTTCGGAAAATTTTCCGCTCTTAACAAATATCAGTAATCAAGTAAGAGATGCTCAGTATTCATAAAATTGGTGAAATTATGTATAAAAATGTTAGAAAGTGAAATATCGTATAAAGAATGTGAATATTTTCATGGCTTACACAATTTTCAGTACTATATAAGAACAAGTGAAACTGTTTTTATAAATCGAAATTTTTTGTGTTGTATGGAAAAATTGAAGAAATTTTTGAGTAAAACTTTTCATTATTTTGAAGGAAAAAGTAAAACAACTTTTTGTGTATCGGAAAGTTCTAATGCTCTGTAGAAACGAATGTAAGGAATTTTAATGAATCGGAAAATTTTCATCCCAATGTAGAAACAAGTGGATGAAACTTTTCATAAGCCGTACAATTTTTGATATTAGGTGGAAAATTTTAACTGCACATTCAGCCAGAAAATGGAATTTCTGTAGAGTAAAATTAATTTCACTTGTTTCTACAGAGCAACAAAACTTTCCGATTTACTAAAAGGTGTCTTACCTTTTGCTTCAAATTATGAAAATTTTCCGAATCATAAAAAGTTCTATTTTTCCATATAAGACAGAAAGTATTTCCATACATGAGAATTTGTTTAACTTGTTCCTACATAGTGTTGAAAATTGTCTGAGACATGAAAATTTTCAGACTCTATAAACGATCTTTAATTTCACATTTCTGTACACGAATCCTACCAATTTTATGATTGCTGAGGAATTGTTACTTGTTTACTGATATTTATCAAGAATTAAAAAAAATTATCGGTAAAATATAGCGGAAAATTTTACACCTCCGGTCACTAGGTATCACAGACGTATAGCTTTGTGAACGTATTGTAGTTTGTTTTAGGTGGGCCATTGGGATTGAAAATGGTTGTGAAACCATATGAAAAAACAAAAGTATTAATTTATCAATGATAATCAAGCAATTGCTATATTTCCGCTTATAAGCAAGTACAATACTAGTTGAGAGTGCTTCCAGGTGACGAAATCTACTTAACACTTATAACGCTCTCACTTTTTTCATGATCGTTAGCCTGATCCAAACTGTTTAATCCAAAAGATACTTACGGATAATTTACTTAAAGTCACCTGTGTGTTAACACTCGAAGCTTTCAAATATGCATTTAATTAGCGTCCTTGCAGCTCACTAGGGCTTAGGTACAGAGTTGTGTAGGATCCACTAGGTTCCGGTCTTCATTAACAATATTTTCCCGATCGTATTCTGTAAAACTTTCTATGGAACTCATTTTATTCTAACCTCTGAAAAAGCCTTACACCGATGATGAGGATCGATGAAACAAATAATGAATCGATTTTAAGTACTCTTGAGATCCTCTCTTGGACGGTGAGGAGGAAAATAATTACGATGTAGTGAGTCTTGTGTTCGGTACTTGCTTTGTAAAACAGGTCATCACAAAGCATCCATACTGTGGGCTAAAAAATAATTTTTCATATAAGCTCACTGTGAGCTTTGAATAGTAATTAAGCGCAATCATTTCACTGAGCAGAAAAAGTCGTTCATTTCAGAAGTCTCTTAATAAAAATTCTCCAAATCCAACTTCTTGAATGAAAAAGTATTCTGATTTATCGGTAGCATTGTCTTGATAAGAATATCATATCACATTTCGTAATTCTGACATCCTCTTCCCCTCTAATGCTATATACTCATTTTCTTGGTGAGTCAATACTGTCTTACTCGGAACATTTAATCAAATCTTCGCTCGCGTCTCGCGTGTCGATTTCCTTGTCTCAAATAACCTTTGGATAGCTATTCCTTTTACGAAAGTTTCGCCACAACTACTGTAGAATAGTGAGATACTCACCCCACCTTTTTATATAAGAAGTAAGAGCCCTCTGTAATTCGTCAATAATTAATATCAATTATCTTTACTTTATGTTCTACTCTTGTGCATAGTGTAAATAAGTGCAAGAAAAGCCGAAAAAGAACATGATATGATTTTAGATCAGCTTTCATGTTGGAAAGGTGTTCAAATCGTACCTGCAACTGAAGAAATTTCAGAACTGTCCAAAGTTGTACCGCCCTTATGAGGTTTACACTTAAGGAATTTCTAGCCACTATTGGAGTCGTTATGTCAAGAATTGGTATAGAAAATCTTTGGGGTAATATGTACGCTAAGACACCTTTAGTGAAAATCCTGAATGGCCATGCCAACTGAAGAACATGGAAAAGTCGCTTCTAGACTTTGCTCGGCGATCATTACATCTGGTTATGAATGCATTTACAACCCTCTGAGAAGATAACAAAATCTAGGATCTGCGATCTTATTCGACAATGTCTGGATGAGGAAATCAATATGCAACATTTGCAAGGAAATGATCCTGTATGAAAAAAACAATGTCGTGGAAATCTCAAAATTAATACGATGACCTATACCGAAGCGGTAAATTTTGGGTGCAGTATATCGAGAAGGTCAGAATGGTCAAAGGAACTGGATCGAAAATGGGACTTAAACATTTGTTGGCAATTAAATTAATGCTTCTCTTTTCTCACGCAGCTGGTCTTCTTTTCAATGCAAGATTGAATATCACTGTACTAAGCAGATGGAAGACTTTGAGGCAACAACGGTATCAGAGGATTAAAGAAATTAACACTTCAAGGAACAATCAAAATTCGCAGAAAAAGAATTTTTCTGGAACAAAAATCCTATTGTTATGAATATCGAATAGCTTAATGAAGGACACGAAATTTTCTGGTGGATTAACTCAATGTCACACCACGTTAACAAGATTAATCCTTCATTCGAAGAGACTCTTATGATAACAGAAGTTCTACAGGACTTTTGTGGGTAACCGTTTGTCATCTGAGCGGCAGATTGAGCTAATGTTACCTTCCTTGTGTGATAATACCTCATTGCGCAAAAATATCAATTCGACTGTGGTGAATATTGCAGTCTCTGTTGACTTATATTATAAAACCCACACGTAGAAGGAAGAGTCCTTCTACATGCAATGTTGTGGACTAAAAATTTAAATAAAATCTGTGTTAATCTGTTTAATCTGTGTTAAAATCTGTGTATATAAATTTTGTTAAGCGCTATTTTCACCTTATATTTTATGATTATAAACTACAATTAGACACTGAGAGTACCGAAAATCAAGAAAGAGCTTTTGGAAAATATCTGCAACGATGGAATTTCATTCTGCCATTGCAGCCACGATAATTCATCACCGTCCCTGAGATACATGGAGATCAATAATAGACGAATTCAAATAATGCAAAAATTTTTCCAAGGAGCAAAAGATAGCTTTATATGTTCAGCACTACTGGAAGAAACTACAACGTGAAATCTGAAGCTATTCAAAGATCTGACTTAGATCCTAAAGAATCTTGCTAGAAGACTTCATGAGCAGTTACTGATTCTTTTAAGGCCACAAACGAGCAGAACTGAAACGAAATGATAGGAAATCATTACATTTAAAGAAACTCTAGGGTGATCAAAAGACTGCTCTCAATTTTTTCATGATGAGACAGGTGTGACACGACCTTAGCTATAATCAGGAGAAACAGTTGGCAGTCTTAAAGATCCTCCTAAAAGAAAAAGAATAGTGTTAGTCAGAGTCCTCAAACAACCAAATCTTGATCCTCACAAATTGGTCAACATTAGACAATGCTTATTCACTATTATAGAGAAGGAAACATGTCCTCTTTGGTATAAGGGACAGTTGTTGTATTACCTGAAGTTGCCATATCAGGTATAACAAGGAAGTAGTTACTAAGATTAAATATGGCCACTTTTGCCCCTACTAACGCGGCAGCCGTGCAGCATTCAATTCGGTAATACCTCCAAGTCCAGCAGTGAAATGGCCTAAGCATGGACCCAATCGAATGAGGTTTGTGTGTCAAAGAGGATATGCGAATTCCGGGATCCACACAGCTAGCTAGCATCAGGTCCAGCCGGATAAGCTTACCTACCTGCAGATAAAAAGTGACTGTAAGATAGGATTGTAAACGAACCACATGTTAATGTAAAACTGCCGATATAACTATTCTAGGTCTTGTGCATTCTGCCAAAGTAATTCATGTACACATGGTATATTGGAAGACAGTGTGATATAGATGATGAACAACCGCTGTAGAAATTCATACGTCATTGACAACGGCTTTATTGTTGATCCAAATATTATGGTTATTATTTAGTCTTATAGAAAATACAAAATGGACATGAATACCTTATTGAAGTAACTTTGGTACCTGAAGAGAAAGCGAAAACTTAGCAGGACAGATTTAATTTCAAGTGCAAAACCAATTTCATTTAGATATCACATTCGTGTACTAGAGTGATATCTCATTTGAATGATTATAAAAATTTAAATGAATTAGTTGGCACGTTAAATTATATCAGTCTTGCTACAATTTCGCTTCTCTTCGAGTTCCAAAGCAGCTCGTGTTAGAGGATTCCAAACTATGTAAACAGAATAATAAACCACCATTATGTTTTATACCATGTCTTTATGCCTTTATTTAGAGTTAGGTCAAAATGGTCTTTATGTCCATTTTGTTCGATCTATAAGGCGGGGACGTTGCTACAAAATATTGTTGATTATAACTGTTAGTATCAACAATTAAGTCGTTGTCAAAGAGTTATTGGTTTTCTAAATGGTTGTTCTTCAACTTCTATACTAGATTTTCTTCCGATCTGCCATATGTACATGAACTTTGTCAGAATGCACAAAACCTTGAATAACTCATATCGGCTATTTTATGCTACCATGTGCTTCCTTCACAATTCTATCATGCATTCACTTTTTATCTATAGGATGTATGTATGTATGTATGTATGTATTTATGTATGTATGTATGTATGTATGTATGTATGTATGTATGTATGTATATATGTATGTACGTTTGTATGTATGTATGTATGTATGTGTAAGTTTATCCGGCTTCAGCTAATGGTACCTGAGTGGTCCTGGAAATCGTATACATTAATCTCATTCGACCTTGTGAAGGCTTAGACCACTTCGCTCCTGGACTTGGGGGTACTTCCGAATTGAATTCTTCACAACTGACGTTTTATAAAGGGGAAAGTGGCCATAATGAAGTATTTTTAACTACTTCATTGTTATGCCAGGGAGGACATGTTTCTTTTTCCATACAGGCGAATAAGAAATGTCTAATTAGACCATTATGTCAGGATTGAAATTTGGTTGGTTTAAGACTTTGACTTTATTTTTTTCTTTTGAAGGTTCTTTAAGACTGCCAATTATTCTCTCCCTATTATAGAGTGTCACGGCCTGTTGCATCATGAAAAATGTGAAATTAGTTTTTTTAATTACGCTAGAGTTTCTTTAAACTTAATAATTTCGTAGCATCTTTATCTAGTTCTACTTGTACGTGCCCTTGGGAGAATCAGCAACTGCTGATGATGTTTTCTATCAAGAATCTAAAATCATCTGAATTATAAGCATCAACAGCTGCAGATTTCCCGTTTGTAGTTTCTTTCATTGCTGTTGTCCATATGCAGCCACATTTACTCCTTCCAAAAGTGATTGCATCATTTCAAGCCATCTAGTATAGATCTCAAAGTTTTTTAAGAACTGTAATTGAATAGACGTCGCTTGAATGGCAGAATTAATTTGATCGTTCCAGATAATTCCCGAAAGATTTTTTTGTGTGTGTTTCGGCGCTTTCCACGTATAATTGTATTTTATATCCATATAATATAAGGTGAAAATAGCGCTTTACGTAATTTATATACGTACTTAACGGAGATTGCACTTCCAATTTTTAGTCCACACCATTGCGTGTAGAAGGACTCTTTTTTATACGTGTGGGTTTTAAAACACAAGTCAACAGAGACTCGGCAATATACACTTCAGTCGAATTGATATTCTTGCGTTGAGATATCACTCTAGGAAGGTGGCATCAACTCAACGTGCAGCTCAGGCTACAAACTGGTTTCCAAAAAAGCCATGTAGAACTTTTGTTATCGTAACAGTATTTGGGAATGAGAATTAATCCAGCTAACGTAGTGTCCGACGTAGAATTTATCCCTCAGAAAATTTCGTGGGCATTAAGCACGCTTCGATAAATATATCACTTGGAACTTCGCTCCAAGAAATAATTCTTTTTTTTTTTTTTTTTTTTTGCGAATTGTGTAGGCTCCTAGCGTTGTTTATTTCTTGTAATCATCTGATACCGTAGTTGCCTTCAAGGATACCATCTGCTGTGTTACTATGTTAGTAGCTAACACATGACTGACTATACCGTAAATATTTTCCACCTAACCGACTAAGAGAAGATCTCAAAAGAACTAAAAATCGATTCTTTATTTGTCTCATCGATCCTGATCACGGGTCTCACGCCCAAAGTAAGGCTGTTTCGGAGGTTAGAACATAATGAATTCCATAAAAAGTTTTACATAACCCAAACGGGAAAATTTATAATTGACAGACCGGAACCTACTAAAAACTACAAAACTCTGTATTTAAGCTCTAGTGAGCTGCAAAGACGATAACTAAAAGCATATTTGATAGTTTCGAAAGTTGACTATGTATAGTAATAAATCTGTAACAACACAACTCTGGATTAAATAGTTCCTATCAGGCTAACGAAGAAGAAAAAGGTGAGAACATTAAAACTGCTAAATAGATTTCTTCGGCAGGAAGCACTGTCAAAGAGTATTATAGTTGCATATCGACAAGAAGTATAGCTATTGCTTAATTATCATTGATAAATTAATACTCCAGTTTTATTACATTTGGTATCGCAATTTTTTCAACCACAAGGGCCCACATAAAACAAACATTTGTACGTTCCCAAAACTATACGTCTGTGATACCATCGTTTTATTAAAGGGAGAAGTAAATCCACGGTCTTTTAATTGGTACGCCTCTCTATAAGGTGAGTTAAGTAGCTCTAAAAGCACTAATGCTTTGTGTTAGGAAGATCTTGCGGCCTCCGACTCGGTGTTAAATTGCTTTAGAAGCTGTAAAGCAAGAGGAAATTCGGAATACATGTTGATACCCACTGCTGACTTCTAAATTACGCAGGATTTTATGAAAAAACTTACACCGTGTGAGTTGCGATTAAAAAATCCTCATCTCACTACGCTTCTTATCAAACATTACAACGTCAGGTTGGTTGTAGTGCATGCTAACAGCTGCATTCGTTTGATAATATAACAACAAGTATCTTCTTTTCTTGTACTCATTTAATATATGCAGAAGTGTAAAAATAGAGTATAGGTACTTGATGGAGAATCATTGAAGAATTACAGACGGACTAGTCTGCCTATATCAAAAGGAGATGTATGTAACTCACAATTCCACAATCGTTGTGGCGCAACTTTCACAAGATGGATAGCTATCGAAAGGTTAGTTTGGGAAAAGGGAATCGATACGCGAGACGCGAGTGAAGACTTGATTAAATCTTCCGAGTAAGTCAGCATTGACACCTAGAACATGAGTATATAGCATTAGAGGGGAAGAGGATGTCAGAATTACGGAATGTGATACGATATTCTTATCAAGACAATGCTACCGTTATATCACATTCAAGAACTTGAATATAAAGAAGTTATACAGGCCTGGTAGAACATGTGTAATACACAGACATCAACAATAATATCAATTGACAGATTTTTTTCTACTTAGGTTGTTAGACATTAGGGGACTTTCAAATTAATCCCCCTATATAAATGTTCCAAGGCTCACTTCCCACATCTTGGAGCAGAAGCAGAAGCAGAATTGCTCTCTTGGGAATAGTGTCGGAGAACTTAGTCTCGCATGACACAGAAAGTAAAGGAGATTGAGAGAAACTTTCGATTAGCCGAAAAGTTAAACGCGTCTATAAAAAATTTCGAGGGGGCTTTTGCAACCTTCACTTACTTCATTAAGGATTTATTTTGATAACGCTCCGTATCTCTCACACTAACCTTTAGGCTATAAACCTTTAAAATATCACTGGTTCGCGCTGATCAACTTGCACTACATTCTGCCATTTAGCAAACTCGTATTAAACTTATTGGAGGAATTGAATTTCTCAATCTTCTCAACGTTTTCTCAACGGTGAGTAAATTTTTGGTAAGCTTCTGATCAGGAGCAGACATGTACAAATCTGTATTAGGTTTTCAACACCTTACATACGTGAGACGGATTGATCAACCACAAGAATTTCTATAATCATATTTTTGAAAATCAACACTACCTCATCTCGCTGATGTGAATAGATCCTGCATGTCCTGTCCACCGACTCTAAGGTGTATTCTCAAGAGCAGAAAGCTACTCCAGATATCTGTACCCGATTAATCGCCACATGTTGATGCTTACGAAGTGTACTCATCCCTAACACTGAACCAGACTGTCATCTTGATGTAATTTTAAATGAAGGCATAGAGTGAAACAAGGTATAAAACATGAAGGTGGTATATGAAGGCCACGAAATCTTCCGGGGTATTAACTCAACGTCAGACGCTATTTTAGCAAGACCAATCCTTTATTCCTAAATACTGTTACGATAGGAAAAGATCTACAGGACTTTTGTGGGAAACAGCTAGTCATCTCAGCGGCACGTTGGGTGATGCGTCCTTCCTAATGTGATAATTGCCCAATTCGCAAGAATATCAATTCGAATGCGGTGAATATTGCAGAGTCTTCAAATGATGAAAACAGTTTTCGAAGGAGCAAAAGATAGCTGTATATCGACAACCGTAATGCAGGAAACTACAAACGGGAAATCTGTAGATGTTGATGGGTCTGATACAGGTCTTTTAAGAATCTTGCTAGAAGACTTCATGAGCATTTGCTGTATCTCTTAACAAACAAACAGAACTGAAAGGAAATGTTACGAAATATTTTATTTGAGGAAACTCTATTCTTTAAAATTCTGCTTTCATTTTCTTCATGATGCAACAAGCTCAGACACGACCTAAGCTATACTCAGGAGTGAATAGTTCCAGGCTACATTAACCTTCAAAAAGAAAAAGGACTGTACAAGTCAGTCAAAATTTTAACCAACCATATATCAATCCTTACAAAATGGTAAGGTTAGACATTTCTTATTCGTCAATATTGAGAAAAAACATATCCTCGCACGTATAAGTAGGAAGTAGTTACAAAGCTCAATATGGCCACTTTTCCCCGTACTAACACGGCAGCTGCGCAGCATTCCATTCGGAAGTACCTAGAAGTCCAAGGGAGAAATGATCTAAACATGAAACCAACGAATGATGTTTGTGTATACGAATTCCAGGACCCACACAGGTACCATCAGCACCAGTCGGATAAACTTACTTACCTGTAGATAAAGAGTCACAGCAAGATAGGATTGTGAACGAGCCACATCTTTGTATAAAAGACAAGATATGAAGTATTCAATGTTTTTTGACTTCTGACAAAAGTGTTCATGGACAAATGGCATATCGGAAGAAAATCTGGTATAGATGTTGACGAACATAAGCAGTAGTAAACCAATATGTCATTGACAACGACTTAGTTGTTGATCCAATCAGTATAATTTTCGAGTTTCCTACAAAGAAGATTAGTTTAAAACACTTAATAAAGAACGATCTTTGGATATTGCGTACAGGCAAATATTCCATGTACATTTTTATCCAAGTCGGGATCGTAAGAATGAAAGCTGTGCTACACGCCGATCTCAGTTGGTTTCAACTTATTCCCCTGGGTTTTATACGACATAAAGAAAATCAATGATTAATTCACAGCACCTTCTTCCTTTTCGACTGTATTTAGCTGTTTCTCAGACAGAGGCCTACGAAGCTTAACAATTAACCGTAACAGTTATATTACGGTATAACTTGTATAGGGTATTGGCATGAAACTCTATTAGGAGATGCTTATGTAATTAGGTATGTGATTACCTTGAAGAACCTGTGAAACCTGCCCATGAACTACTAAAGCTAGAGTACCAAAACACTGTTTCGCTAAACAAAAGAGTTATACGGGCCAGGTAGAACAGTTGTAGAACACAGACATGAACAAAATTATCAATTGAAAGATTTTTTTTCTTTTTGTACTTGGATTAAATTGGGATATTTTCAGTTAAGTGCACCTGAATAATATAAAACATCGTACGCTTACTTCGCACATGTTGAACCAGAAGCCCGGAATCTAACCCTTGGGTATAGTGTTCGAGAATTTGCTCGTCCTTCTTCTCAAATCATGTAAAAGAGACTGCGATAAACTTTGATTAAGTTAAAAGCTAAACTGCCTCTATAAGATATTTCGAGGTTTTCTTTTGCAACTTTGACCCACTTCATCAAGAAGCTATATTGATAACGCTACGTATCTCGCACATTAATCTTTAGTAAATAGAATTTTAAATTTTCTCTGGTACACAAGGTATATCTTAAAGTACAGTATGCCATATCGCACACTCTTATTCAGCTTATTGGTGAATGGGAATTTGTCAATCTTCTCAACGTTTACTCACAGGTCAGCAATACGATTCTAAAATTCACTATATACCACACCGAAAGATTACTGGTTCGGAAAAGATCAACGTCTTAATTTTCAGAATTCCTCGATAACGTTTTTCTCATGCGACATCATTTTCTTGCTAATGTTGCATATTGATTTTCTCGTCGAGGCATTGATGAATAAGATCGAACATCCTAGATTTTGTCATCTCTTCAGAGGGTTGTAAATGTCTTCATATCCAGATGTAAAGGTAGGCGAGCAAAGTCTAGAAATGGGTTCTTAATGATCATGAGTAGGCATGGCCATTCAGCATTTCCACTAATGTTGTCTTAGCGTACAGGATACCCCAATGTTCTTCTTTGCCATTTCCTCACATAATGTATCCAATCGTACCTATAAATTACTTAAGTGGAAACCTCCTATGGGAGGTACAACTTTGGACAGTTCAGAAATTTCTTCAGGTGCATGTACGATTTGAAGACCTTTCCAGCAGAATGGCTGATCTAATGTGATTTGTCTACTTTTCTTGCACTTATGTCTATTTTCTTTTCTGTGTTCAGAAGAGTAGAATATATATATAGTATTGGTACATGATGTGAATTATGGAAGATATACTGAAGGACTACACTGCTCATATCAAAGGAGTTGTGTGTATGTCACAGTTCTACACTCGTTGTAGCGAAGCTGTCACAAGATGAATAGCTATCCGAAGGTTGTTTTAAGAAAAGCAAATCGAGACGCGATACACATGTGAAGACGATTAATGGTTGTGAGAGACAGCATTGACACACCAAGAACATGAGTACATACCAGTAGAGAAGAAAAGGATGTCAGAATTACGAAATGAGATACATTCTTATGAAGACAATGCTACCGTGATGTCAGATTACTTTTTCATTCAAGAACTTCGATATGAAGAATTTTCATCAAGAGACTTCTGAAATGAATGACTTTTACTGCTCTAATAAATGTGTGGCACTTTGTTACTAATCAAAACATACAATGAGGTTTTATGAAAAGATAATATGATTTGCCTAATGTTTGGTTGTTTTGTGATGACAAGTGTTTGTAAGTTGGTGGCGAACACAGGAATGACAATACCATAAATATTTTCCACCTAACTGCCCAAGAGAAGATCTCAAAGGAACTTAAAATCGATTGTATCTTCTTTATTTGTCTCATTGATTATATCTCTAGTCTCACGCCTAATGTAAGGCTGTTTTGGAGGTTAGAATATAATGGGTTACATGGAAAGTCTTACAAAGGTATTAATGATTGACCGGAACCTACAAAATTTTGTATGTTGGCCCTAGTGGGCAGCAATGACCCTAATTAAAGGCACATTTATAGCCTCGAGTGTTAACACACAGGAGACTTTGTTTAAAAAATATATCCGTAAACACCACTCTTTGGATCTATCAGTTTCTATCAATCTAACAATCAAGAAAAAGGTATAGTAAGTATAGTAATAGCTTGATTATCATGATAAATAAATACTTATGTTTTTTTTTATTTGGTATCACAATCTTCTTACATCCAAAGGGCCCATTTAAAACAAACCGCTGTACGTTCCCAAAGCTATACGTCGTTCATACCCTTGTCCTATTAAAGGGAGAAATAAATCTACGGTTTTTTAAATCGTACGCCAATGTATAATGTGAGATATGTAGCTCTAAAAGACTAGTGCTTCATTTTTAAGACCCAGTTACACGATACTAGTTTCTGCGCCTCCGTTTCAAGGTTGAATTCCTTTACTAGCTGGAAGCCATAAGGAATTAAGGAATTCATGCCGATGTCCACTGCTCACTTCTAAATTTCACAGTCAGAAAAGGAGATTGGTACAATCACAAGGAAACAAAGTGCTTAGCAGCTTTAGCTAAAGTGAGGTAGTTTTGAAATTAATAAATAGGATTACTGGAATTCTTTTTGTTGATAATTCTGATCTTCGAAACGCTAAAACACTTGGTTCACTGGGCTGCTACTGAAGGTTACCAGAAATTTTCTCACCGGTGAGAAAACGTTTATATGATTGAGAAAATCTTAACCTTCAATAAGCTTTATAAGAGTGTGCGATTATTGCAGTCTGTAGTGCAAGATGAACCGTGCGAGCCACAGAGATTTTAAGTTTCTATAGCCTAAAGATTAGAGTGAGAGATACGTAGCGTTAACAATATAGCATCTTGATGAAGTGAGTCAGATTATAAACGACTTCTCGAAAATTTTTATAGACTCAAGTTTAATTTTCAAGCTAATCGAAAGTTAATCGCAGTCTCTTTTACTTTCGTAGGGGAGCGAGACTAATTTCTCGAACACTATTCCCAAGAGGGGAAATTCATGGCTTGTGGTCCAAGATGTGGGAAGTGAGCCTAGGAATCTTTAAGGTGTACTTAACTAAAAATCTCCTAAAATAACCTAAAAAAAAAAAAATTGTCAATTGATAATTTTGTTGATGTCTCTGCTCTAAACCTGTTCTACCAGGCCTGTGTATCTTCTTTGTATCGCGAATCAGTGCTTTACTACGCTAGCTTTAGTAATTGTTCGGCAGGACTTGTCTCAAAAACCAAGAGAAGCGGGCCTGGTTTTACAAGGTACGAAATTACCCAATTACCTAAGGATCACCTACTAGAGTTTAAGGCCAATAACCTGCATGTGAATCCTTTACAAGCTTACGACCATAACCGTAATATAGCTGTTAGGCAAATTTGTTAAGCTTGGTCAGTCAGAAAAGCAGCTTGGTACAGCCGCAAAGGAACAAGGTGCTAAGCACATAGCATTGATTATACATATGTCGCTTATAACTAGGGAAATATATTGAAACCAACTGGAATCGAGGTCTCTTAGAGCTTTCATTCTTACGACCCCGTCTTGGATAAAAATGTACAGTGAGGGACACTTCTAAATGGTACACCTTAGCAGTAAATCTCCATATGGCTCTACCATTTAGAAGTGTCACCCGCTGTACATGGAGTGTTTGCATCTACGGAATATCCAAAAATCGTTCTTTATTAAGAGTGATAAACTATGCTTCATTGTAGGAGAGTCGAAAAGTAAACGGTACTTTCACAACTTTAAGTGTCCTTGTAGATGGCAGAATTTTTGGAGTCAATCATCTGCTGTTGAACATCTTAACAAATATACAATCAGTCAATAAACAAATGTTATCAACGTACAATTAAATTATACTGTAGTACTCGAATGTGATATGCAATTGAATTAGATTGGCTCTTTAAATTAAATGTGTCTTGCAACGGTTTCGTATTCTCTGCGGGTAAAAAAGCCGTTCGAGTTAAAGTATTACAAAATATGTAAAGAATAGAATAAACCACCTTTATGATTTATACCTTATCTTTATAGCTTCATTTAAAGTTACATCAAGATCGTCTTCATGTCCGTTTTGCTTTTTCTATAAGGCGTGGACGTTATTATATAATAATAATCATAACTGATTGGATCAACAATTAAGTCGTTGTCAATGACACATTGGTTTTCTACAGCTGTTGTTCGTCATCATCTATATCAGATTATCTGCCTATCTGCCATTTGTACATGAACTCCTTTGGCAGAATGCGCAAAACCTTGAATAATTCATATTGGCTCTTTTACACTAAAATGTTGCCTGTTCACAATCCTATCTTGTTGTCACTTTTTTCTACAGGTAAGTAAGCTTATCCAGCTGGAGCTGATGGTAGCTGTGGGTCCTGGAATTCGCATATCCTCTTTTACACACCAACCTCTATCGATTTGGTTCATGCTTAGACCATATCGCTCCTGGACTTTAGGTACTTCCGAGTTGGTTGCTCCACAGCTTCCGTGTTAGTAGAGGAAAAAGTGGCCATATTGAAGTTTCGTAACTACTTTGTTGTTATACCTGATATGGCTTATACCAAAGAGGACATGTTTCGCATAATATAGAATTAACACAGAATTAACATACCGAGAGCATGAGTATATACTATTAGAGGGGATAAGGATGTCAGAATTACGAAATGTGATACGATATTCTTATCAAGACAATGCTAACGTAATATCAATTACTTTTTTTTTATTAAAGAAGATGGAAATGGAGAATTTTCACCAAGAGACTTCTGAAATGAATGACTTTTTCTGCTCTATGAAATGTGTGGCACTTAGTTAATAATCAAAAATACAGTGAGCCTATATGAAAAGAATGTTTGATCAGCTCATAGTTTGGTTGCCTTGCGATAACAGTGGTGCTTAGTTGGTAGCGATTACATGACTGACTATACCGTAAATATTTTCCACCTAATCGTGTATCTCAAATGAACTTAAAATTAATTCTTCTCTCATCGATTAGATCACCGGTCTCAGGCCCAAAGTAAGGCCGTTTCGGAGGTTAGTATATAATGGTTTCCATAGCAAGTTTTACACGATACAATCGGAATTAATGATGGACCAGAACCTAGTGAATGCTACCTAGTGTGTTCCCTAGTGAGCATATTTTATGCTAACTAAATGCATATTTGTCACCTTTGAGGGTTAACACAGGAGACTTTGTTTGAGTAATGTATCCGTAACAACGCAATTCTTTGGATTAAACAGTTTGTATTAGTTTAACGTAGATTTCTTCAGTAAGAAGCACTCTCAAATAGTATTCAAGTTGCATATAAACGGGAAGTATAGCTATTGCTTGATTATCATTGATAAATTAATACTTTTGTATTTACATATGGTATAACAACCTTTTTCAATCCCAAGGGCCCAACTAAAAAAATCCGCTGTAAGTTCCCAAAGCTATACGTGTGCGATATCCTCGTCTAATTAAAGGGAGAAGTAAATCCACGGTTTTCTAAATGGTACGCCATTGTATAATGTGAGTTAAGTGGCATTACTGCTTCGTTTTTAAGACCTACCTAAAGAACACAAGATCCTGCGGCCTGCGATTTGGTGTTGATTACTGTGCTAGCTGTAAGCCAATAGCAATAATTGTTAACTAATACATGTCGATGTCTACTGCTGACTTCTAAATTTCACAGCATTTTTTCGAAAGAAAACCCTCGGAAGATACATTTGAGTCGGTGGACAGAACAAGCAAGGTTTATTGATTTCAGCGAGATAAGGTAGTGTTGAATTTAATAAATAAGATTACAGAAATTATGCTTGTTGATCATTCCGTCTAAGAAATGAAAGGTGTCGAAGAGCAAATAGAGTTTGTGCAATAGTCTGTTCCTGATCGGAAAGTTATCACACATTTACTGACCGGTAAAAAAAGTTCAGAAGATTGAGAAATACGAATCATCAAATATGTATAATAAGAGTATGCGACTATGGCAGTCTGTAATGAAAGATGAACCTGGCGAGCCAGAGATTTTACGTTCTATAGCCCAAAAGTTAGAGAGAGGTAGACTTATCAATATATCTTCTTGATAAAATGAGTTAAGACGGCAAAAAACACCTCGAAATATTTTATAGACGCGAGTTTAACTTTCAGGCTAAGACCGAACACCTCGAAAGAAAACCCTCGAAATATTGGAACGCTTGTTGCTCCCTAAACCACTAATTAAATATCGTTTTTCCCGTCCATCCTCAAAATTATTTATTTAAAAACGAATCACTTAGAGATCGCTTTCGTCCCTGATTAATATCTCTTTTGAGACCATGTGAAACTATTACAATGAAGTCAAGTGACATCGCGGATAACGTTCTCATTTCAATTTGATTTCTAAAGTCGCAGATGCATATTACAAAAATCTTCACCATCTCAGGGATGCCTGCCGTAACTGAGGACTCCCATCAGCATGTCCCATCTGCACGAATATTTCGAATTTGCAAGTCGTAAGGACAATTTCCGCTTCCGTGCTTTCCCATTTCAATCCAACCGATGTCGTCGCTTGTTGAGCATTGAAATCATTCCGATCGTTCTAATGCAAGTATCATGGCGAATCTCGACATTTACTGCTATTATCTCAGTAGGGACAAACGGACTAGAATGTAGAGGGGACCAGAAACTTCATTTGTAGGTTATCAAATTGATTCTTCCGTTTCTCACGCATTGGTATTTCTTGGATCCAAAATATGCACATCACCATACTCAGCAGAAAAAGCCTTGCAGGCAACTACGGTATCAGATGATTACAAGAAATTAACAACTGAAGGAAACCATTATTCGCAGAAAAAGAGCCCTTCTGGAGCGTATTTGCAAATGATATGATTATCGAACAGTGCTTAATGAGGCCACGAAATTTTTTGGGGGATTAACTCAACGTCAGACACTACGCTAGCTACATTAATAATTCATTCCTATATACTGTTACGATAACTGAAGTTCTACAATGCTTTTGTGGCAAACATTTCTTCATGTGTTGCACGTAGAGCTAATGCCACCTGCCATATGTGATGATATCTGAATACACAAAATGTTAATTCGACTGCGGTGAATGACATATTGGTTTTCTGCAGCTTTTCTTCGTCCACATATGTGTCAGATTTTCTTCCGATCTGCCATTTGTACATGAGATCTCGGGTCAGATGCAGAAAACATTGAATACTTCATATCGGATCTATTATACTAACATGTGGCTCGTTCACAATCATATCTTGCAGTCACTTTTTATCTACAGGTAAGTAAGTTTAACCGGCTGGAGCTGATAGTACCTGTGTGGGCTCTAGATTCATATACATTAACTTCATTCGATTGGGTTCAGTTTATACGTTTTCGCCATTCTGGATTTTCACTTGTATTGTCTTAGCGTCAGGATACCCCAAAGTTCTATATCATTTTCTGAAATAATGTATCTAAAAGTGCCTAGAAATTACTTAAGTCGAAACTTCCTGGGGGTGGAAAACTTTGGACAGTTCAGAAATTTCTTCAGCTGCATTTAGGATTTGCACTACTTTAAAGTATAATGGCTGATGTAAAGTAATAACAGATGTGCCTGGTCAACTTTTCTTACACTTATATATTGTATGCAAAGGAGTAGAATATATAGTATTGGTAGTTGAGTGTAATTATTGAGGATATCCAGAATGACTAAACAGCTTATATCAAAAGGTTTGTGTATCTCACTACTTCCCAATCGTAGTGGCGTAACTTTCACAAATTCAATAGCTATCCAAATGTTGTTTGAGAAACTGATATCGACAGGCGAGACGCGAATGTTGACCTGATAAAATCTTCCGAGTAAGAAAGAATGGACACACCAAGAATATGAGTATATAGCATTAGAGCAGTAAGGATGTCAAAAATACAAAGTCTGATACGATATTCTTATCAAGACAACGATACCGTGATATCAGATTACTTTTTCATTCAAGAACTTGAATATGGAGAATTTTCATCGAGACTTCTGAAATGAATGACTTTTTCTGCTCTATTTAATGTGTGGCACATAGCTGATAACCAAGCATACAGTTTGTTTATATGAAAAGATTATTTGATTAGCCTACAGGTTGGTTGCTTTGTGATGATCAATGCTACTAAGTTAGTAGCGACCATAAATATTTTCCACCTAACCGTCTAATAGAAGATCTCAAAAGAACTTTAAATCGATTCTTTATTTGTTTATTGATTATATCAGCACTCTCAGACACAAAGTAATGCTGTTTCGGAGGTTAGAATATAATAGGTTTCATAGCAAGTTTTACAGGATATAATCGGGAAAATATTATTATTGATAGACAGGAACCTATTGAATCCTACACAACTCTGGATGCAAGCTTTTGTGAGCAGTACGAACGCTAATTAAGTATATATTTATAGCCTGGAGTGTGAAAACACTGCACACTTTGTTTATATAATATGTCCATAAGAACACAACTCTTTAGCCTGTTGAAACCTAAACCACTAATTTAAAATCGAATATCCCCGTCCATCCACAAAATTATTTTTCTATCACCGCATTACTTAGAGATCGCTCACATCCCTGATTATTATTTTTCTAATTGAATGTATAATACAACTACCATGAAGTCGAGTGACATCCTTGAAATGTTCTTATTTTAAGGTGTTTTCTAACGGTGCAGATGCATATTACAAATAGTTTCACCAGCTCAGGAATGCCTGCCCTATCGCTAGTTACCCATCAACTTGCCCATCATTTAGATGCGCTGTTGTATGCAAATGTGATATCTAAATGAATTAGATTAGCTCATGAATTAGTTCCGTTTTCTCTTAGGGTACCAAAGCTGCTCGTGAAAAAAAAAAAAACACATCCAAAGCATGTAAACAGACTAAAATCCACCTCCATGTTTTATACCCTTTCTTTATACCTACATTTAAAGTTACATTAAGATCGTCTTCATATCCATTTTTGAGGTCTATAAAGGGGGACGTTATTACAAGATAATCACAACTTTGTGAATTAAAATTTAAGCCGTTATCATTAACATATTGGTTTTCTACAGCTGCTGTTCACATATTGGTTTCATCACCTATATCAAATTGTCTTGCGATATGGCATTTGTGCATGAATAACTTGGCAGAAGGCACAAAACATTTAATACTTCATATCGGCTCTTCTAATCAAACATGTGGCTCGTTGACAGTCCTATCTTGCAGTAACTTTTTATCTACAGGTAAGTAAGCTTATTCAGCTGGAGCCCAGAATTTGCATACACTAATCTTATTCATTTGGGTTCATACTTAGACCATTTCGCTCCTGGACTTGGAGATACTTTCGAATTGAATGCTACACAGCTGCCATGATAGTTGGGGGAAAAGTGACCATATTGAAGCTTTGTAACTACTTCCTTGTTCTATGTGATATGGCTTATACGAGGAGGGACATGTTTCCTTCTCCATACAGGCGATTAAGAATTGTCCGATCTTGACCATTTTGTCAGGATTGAGTTTTGGTTGGTTGAAGACTCTCTCTAACTTGTACAGTTCTTTTCCTTTTTAAGGATCTCCAAGGCTGGATTCTATTCTTTTCTCAAGTCGTATAACCTCCTGTTGGATCATGAAAAAAGTAAAAGCAGTCTTTTAGAGACTCTAAAGTTTCTTTAAATTAGATGATTTCGTAGCATTTCCTTTCACTTTTGCTTGCATGTGGGCTTAAGAGAATCAGGAAATGCTCATGAAGTCTTCTACCAAGATTATTAAAAGATATGAATCAGACCCATCAACAGCTACAGATTTCCCGTTTGTATGTCTTCCATTACACCTTCCGTATACGGCTAACTTTTGCTCCTTCGAAAACTACATCATTTGAAGCCGTCTAGTATTGATCTCCAAGTTTCTCAAGAGCTGCGATTGAATTCTCGTGTCTTGAATGGAAGAGCTAAATTCGATCGTTGCAGATTTTCCCGAAAGCTCTTTCTTGTCTTTCGGCACTTTCCGTTTGTAATTGTAATTTATATTCATAAAACATAAGGTGAAAATATCGCTTAGGATGATTTATATACGTAATTGACTCAGATTTGACTTGCCATATTTAATCCACACCATTGCGTGTAGAAGGACCCTTCCTTCTACGTGTGCGTTTTAAATCACCAAACAACAGAGATACTGACATTCTTGACATTGTTGACATTCTTGAGTATTCCGATATCATCACATATGGAAGGTAGCATTAGCTTTACGTGCCACTCAGATGACAAAATGTTCCATACAAAAGCCCTGTAGAACTTCAGTTATCTTAACAGGATTTAGGAATGAATTTTTAATCTGGCTTGCGTAGTGTCTGACCTTGAGTTAATCCCCCATAAAATTTCTTGGCCTCATTAAGCACTGTTAGATAATCATATAATTTGGAACTTTGCTCCAGAAAGGCTCTTTTTCTGCGAATTGTGAAGGTTCCTGGAGTTGTTAATTTCTTGTTATCATCTGATACCGTAGTTGCCTCCAAGGCTTACTTAAAGAACGAAGAACCATTAAACTTTGGCTGTTGTTTATAGGGAATGTCAGAATCGTATTGCTATTCATCCAAAGGGACTAAATCGAACAGAGGACTACAAACTTCATTTGTAGGCAATTAATGCTTACCATTTCTCACGCAGCTGGTCATCTTTTCTATGCAAAATAAGCACATCACTATACTCAGAAGATTAGTAACAGAGGAGATTACCACTCCAATACTAAACTGATGAGAAGCAACTACGGTATCAGATGATTACAAGAAATTTACAGCTCAATGAACCTATACAATTCGCACCAAAAGAGGCCTATGGAGTGAAGTGTCAAGTGATATGATTATGGAAGAGTGCTTACAGAAAGTCACGAAATTTTCTGTGGGATTAAGACTACGTTAGCAAGAATAATCCTTCTTTCCTAAATACTGTTACGATAGCAAAAGCTCTACAGGATTTTGTCATTTGAGCGGCACGTTAAGCTGATGCCACATTCCTGGTGTGTGAATTTCAATTCGATTGCGGGGAATATTGCAGAGTCTCTTTTGCCTTTTCATTAAAAACCCACACGCAGAAGATAGTGTCCTTCTTCACGCAATGGTGTGGAATAAAAATGGCACGTCAAATCTGCATAAGTACGTATATATTTGGTCTAGGAATTAATTCGTGCGGTTTTACAAAAGATGGCGTAACTAGCTAATTGTCCCATAGTTTCGTTGATCCAAACATGCGTTGAAAACTACTGTCATTGAGCATCTTGTTTAGTATATGTCAGTTGCTTGAAGCGGAAACAACAACATTTTTTCTTCAACTGAAAGTGGCGCATTTTGTGCCTGATAAAGTGTTTTTGCGGGGAGTTTTTCTTCATTGCTTTAACATGAAGAAAAGTGCTACCCCAAGTCATCATATTTTAGTGGAAGTGTTTGGTGACCATGCTCTAGCTGAGCGAACGTATCAGAAGTGGTTTGCACGGTTTAAAGGTGGTGATTTCAGCTTGGAAGACCAAAAGCAATTTGGACAGCCAAAAGAATTTGAAGATGAAGAATTGAGAGCATTGCTTGATCAGGATTCGTGTCAAACGCAGGACGAACTTGCAGAAGCATTTGGAGTTGAGCAAACAACAGTTTCCAAACGTCTCAAAGCCATAGGAATGATTCAAAAGATGTCTTATTGAGTTTCTCATGAATTGAAAAGAAAGACGTTCAAAGAAGAAAAACCGTTTGCGAATTGCTGCTTCAAAGACAGAGAAGGAAGGGATTTTTGCATCGAATTGTAACTGGTGATGAGAAGTGGATTCATTACGAGAATCCTAAACGAAAAAAGGCCTGGGTGAAGCAAGGTGAACCAGGTCCTTCACAACCGAAACGAGATATTCATTGTGCAAAGGTTATGCTGTTTATATGGTGGGATTTGAAACGTGTGGTTACTATGAACTTCTGAAACTTGGTGAAACTATTAATGGACACCGCTATCGATAACAATTAATGCGTTTGAAGCAAGCTCTGGCCTGAAAACGACCAGAATGGAATAACAGGCATAATAAACTTATTTATCAAGATGATAACGCTCGACCACATGTCGCAAAACGGGTCAAAACCTATTTGGAAAATGTCGGATGGAAAGTGTTACTCCACCCGCGATATTCACCAGACACTGCTCCGTCTGACTACTACTTGATCGATTGCATGAATAACGATTTGATTGGACACCGGTTCACTTCTTCAGAAAATATCGAAAAATGGATCTTTTATTAGATTGCGTCATAAGATGAAGAATTCTTTCGACACGGAATCCGTAAATTGCCTGAAAGATGGGAGAAAGTAGTGGCTAGCGATGGACAATATTTTTGTTAACGTATTCATTTACTTTGTGTTTGAAATAAAGCTTCAATTTTTATTAAAAACCGCACGAATTAATTCGTAGACCAAATAAATTAGTTTAAGCGATATTTTCACGTTATATTTTATTTTAATAAATTACAATTAGATAAGCAAAGGGCCGAAAGACAAGAAAGAGCTTTTGTAAATATATGCTTTTGTAAAACGATCGAATTTAATTCTGCCATTGAAGCCACGACAATTCAATTACAGTTCTTGAGAAATTTGGAGATCAATTATAAACGGCTTAAAATGATGCTATCAGTTTTCGAAAGAGTAAAGGTAGCCGTATACGGACAAAAGTAATGGATAAAACTTTAAACGGGAAATCTAAAGCTGTTGATGTGTCTGATTCAGTTCTTATAAGAATCTTGCTAGAAGACTTCATGAGCAGTTGCTGATTCTGTTAAGGCCACATACAAGCTGAACTGAAAGAAATGCTTAGAAATCATTAAATTTAAAGAGACTCTACCTTCATTAAAAGACTTCATTCACTTTTTTCATGATGTAACAGCCTAACAGCCTGTGACACGACCTCAGCTAAACTCATATGAAAATAGTTTGCAGCCTTCAAGATCCTTAAAAAAGAAAAGGAATTGTGCAATCTAGTCAAAGTCACAACCAACTAAATCTCATTACTGACATAATAGTCATGATTAGACATTTTTATTCGCCTGTACGGAGAAGGAAGCATGTTCTCCCTGCTATAAACCATATCAGGTATTACAAGGAAGTAGTTACAAAGTTTCAATATAGCCATTTTCCCCCTACTACCACGGCAGCTGTGCAGCATTCAATTCGGAAGTACCTCTAAGTCCAGGAGAGAAAAGGTCTAAGCATGAACCCAATCCATTGAGGTTAGTGTATGCGAATTCCAGCACCCACACAGCTACCATCAGCTTCAGTCGGATAAGCTTACTTACCTGTATAAAAAAGTGAGTGCAAGATAGGATTGTGAACGAGCCGCATGTTAGTGTAAAGGATCCGATACGAAGTATTCAAGGTTTTGTGAATTCTGCCAAGAGAGTTCAGTTACTAATAGCAGATCGAAAGACATTCTGATATAGTTGATGACGAACAACCACTATTCTAATACGAATATGTCATTGATAACGTCTTAATTGTTGATCCAATCAGTTATGATTATTATATTGTAATAACGTCAATACCTTATAGACATAACAAAGTGGACATGAAAACGATATTGATGTATCTTTAAATGAAGATATCAATACAAGGTATAAAACATGCAGGTGGTTTGTTGTTATGTTTACTTAGTATTTTATCCTTTAACACAAGCGGATTTAGTACCCGAGGAGAAAAAGAAACATTTATTTTATCGAGCTAAATTAATTCATTTACATATCACATTCGCATACTACAAGTATCTTTCAATTGTATGATTATAACAATTTTTTTTTTTTTATTTTTTATTTTTTGATTGTTAATGTGTTATGTTCAAAAGCAAATGATTGACCCCAAGGTTCCTGCCATCTGCAAGGACACTTATAATTGTGTAACTACCGTTTAGTTTTGACTCTGCTACAATGAATTAAGGTTTAACAATCTTAATAAAGAACGATGTTTGGATTTTCCTTATATGCAAACCCTATATGTACGTTTTTATCCTAGACGAAAGATTGAAAGCTCTACTGCACGTCGATCCCAGGTGGTTTCTACTTATTGCCTAGGTTTTATAGGATAATCAATGCTTAGTGTTAAGCACTTTGTTCCTTTGCCAACGTACCAAGCTGCTTTCCAGACTGAACCCCACAAAGCTTACAAACTTTCCGTCACAGTTATATTACACTTATAGTCGTAAGCTCGTAAAGGTTTCACATGCATTTTATTGGTCTCAAACCTAATTAGTTAATTTGGTATTTGATTAGTTTGTAAAACCATGCATGCTTCTCTTGGCTTGTAAGACATGTCCTGCCGATGAATTACTAATGCTAGCGGTGTAAAGCAATGATTTGCGTTCGAAAGAAGTTATACAGGCCTGGTAGAACAGGTGTAGAACAGACACACCAACAAAATTATTCAATGAATGATTTTTTTTTTTGTACGTATGTTAGATTGGGCGTCACTGAGTGTAAACTCCAATATTTCGAATTTCCAAGTATTAAGGACAATAAAAGCTGCCGTACTTTTCTCGTTTAAATCCACACCATCTCGTCGGTTGTACTGTGTGCAAAGTGACTCCACACGTTCTAATGCAAGTATCATGGCGGATCTTGTCTTATCTCTTTATCTAAATACATTCTATAACTTCAATTATTAATACCATTATTTCAACAGAAAACCACAGCCGGCAGCCTTCTATATAAATTTTAAATCTTTTGCTATATGAAAGTAATTTTTGAACATATATTACTCTATTACAGCGTGTGAGTTGCAAATGGAAAATTCTAATCTCACTACGCTACACAGATGTAATTAGGTACGTGATTACCTTCTAGAACCTGTGAGACGTCCTGCCGATGAATTACTAAAGCTAGCGTAGTAAAGCACTGTTTCGCGAAACAAAGCAGTTATGCGGGCCAGGTAGAACATGTGTAGAAAAGATACATCAACAAAATTATCAATTGACAGAATTTTTTTTGTACTTAGATCACATTAGGAGATTTTCAGTAAAGTACACCAGATAGATATGAATCTTACTAGGCTCACTTCCCACATCTTGGATGAGAAGCCCTGAATTTCCTCCCTAGGGTTTAGTGTCTGAGAACTTACTCATCTTGCTGCCCAAACAAAGTAAAAGAGAATTCGATAAACTTTCTATTAGCCTGAAAGTTATACTTCCGTCTATAAAATATTTGGAGGTGTCTTTAGCAACCTTGACTCACTTCATGAAGATGCTATATTGATGTCGCTACGTATCTCTCACACTAAACTTTAGTAAATAGAATTTAAAATTATCTCAGGCTCGCAAGGTATATCTTGCAGTGAAGACTGCCATATCGCACACACTTATTATGCTTATTGGAGGATTTGATTTTGTCAATCTTCTCAACGTTTTCTCACAGGTCAGCATTGCGACTCTGAAATTCAATATATACTACAGCGAAACTATGGCTATGGCTTACAACAAAGAGGACATGTTTCCATCTCCATAAATGCGAATAAGATATGTCTAATGTTGACCATTTTTTCAGGATTGAGATGTGGTTTGTTGAAGACTCTAACTTGCAATATTCATTTTCTTTTTGAAGAATCTTGTAGGCTGCCAACTGTTTCTCCTGAGTATAGTTAAGGTCGTACAAAAGCCTGTTCCATCATGAAAAAAGTGAAAGCAGTTTTTAATTACGTCAGAGTTTCTTTTAATTTAATGATTTCATAGCATTTCCTTTCAGTTCTGCTTGTGTGTTGCCATAAGAGAAGCAGCAACTGCTCAAAAAGTCTTCTAGCAAGATTCTTAAAAGATTTGAATTAGACAATTCAACAGCTACAGATTTCCCGTATGTAATTTCTTCCATTACTGCTGTCCATATACGGCTACCTTTTGCTACTTGCCTATCTTACAATTCACAATGGTTTGGGAGAAGTTTTCACAATATGAATAGCTATCCAAATTTTGTTTGAGAAAAGCAAATCGAGACGCGAGACGCGAGGGAAGACGATTAACTCTTTCGAGTAAGACAGAATTGACACACCGAGAGCATGAGTATATACTATTAGAGGGGAAAAGGATGTCAGAATTACGAAATGTGATACGATATTCTTATCAAGACAACCCGTTACGGAAGTTAGAATATAATGAATGGGATTAATAGCAAGCTTAACAATTTTCTGTAGCAGATTACTTTTATTTATTAAAGAAGTTGGATATGGAGAATTGTCATCAAGAGACTTCTGAAATGAATGACTTTTGTGCTCTACAAAATGTGTGGCACTTAATTACTAATCAAAGAATACAGTAAGCTTATATGAAAAGATTGTTTGTTTAGCTCACAGTTTGGTTGCTTTTACGATGAACAGTTTTACTAAGTTGGTAGCGATAACATGACTGACTATTCCATAAATATTTTCCACATAATCGTGTATCTCAAACGAACTTAAAATTGATTCTTTTTTTCTCTCAATCACTGTTCTCAGGCACAAAGTAAGGCCGTTTCGAAGGTTAGAATATAATGTAATACTACGTCGTTTAGTTTTTGAATCGTGAAGATTCGAGTATTAGTTAAGAAGATATAGTCAAAAACTAACGCTATGAATTCGCAGAGGCGGCAATTTTTATAGTCGACATATTGGATTCTCACGATCTGTGAGAGTGATGCCACTTCGATTCCTGCTTAGTTGGATCGGGGAAACAACATATCCGAGTGGCACCTTTTTAACACATAGTGCAGGATAATTCTTGTAAGATCCCCTACTAAGTAAGCCCGTTACGGTTGTTAGAATGTAATGAATGGGTTTAATAGCTTAACAATTTTCCGTAGCAGTTATATTACGCTCATGGTCGTAGGCTTGTAAAGGATAATGGCCTGAAACTCTAGTTGGTGATCCTTATGTAGTTAGGTACCTGATACCTTGTAAAACCAGGCCAGTTTCTCTTGGCCTCTGAGAGTGGTCCTGCCGATGAAATACTAAAGCTAGCTTAGTAAAGGATTGATTCGAGATACAAAGAAGTTTCCCGGGTCCGGTAGATCAGGTGTAGAACAGAGACATCAACAAAACTAATAAATGACTTTTTTTTGGTACCTTGTTTACTTTGTGAGATTTTCAGTTAAGTACACCGGAAAGATATAAAACTTAAGCTCACTGTGGACATGTTCAACCAGAAACCTGAATCCTCCCCTTGGGTATGGTGTTCGAGAACTTACACATCTTGATGCCCAAAGAAATTAAAAGAGACTGCGTTAAACTTTCGATTAGCCTGAAAGTTAAACTTTCGTCTTTAAAAATTAAGAGGCGTCTTTTGCAACCTTGACTCACTTCATGAAGATGCTATATTAATAACGCTACGTATCTCTCACACTAATCTTTAGTAACTAGAATTTTAAATAATCTCTGGTTCTCAAGGTTCATCTTGCACTACAGACTGCCATATCGCAGACTCTTATTTAGTTTATTGGAGTATTTGAATTTGCGAATTTTCTCATCGTTTTCTCACAGGTGAGTAAATTTCTAGTAACCTTCCGTTCAGGAGCAAACTAGTGCACAATCTGTATTATCTTTTCAGACACATTACATATCAAAGACCGAATGATCATCAAGAAGAATTTCTGTAATCTTATTTATTAAATTCAACACTACCACATCTCGCTGACGTGAATATAACTTCCGTGTTCTGTACACCAACTCAAGAGCAGAAAGGAACTCCACAAAATGTACCTAATTAATCGCCAGCAGTTGAGGCTTTCGAAGTGTCATTTGGCCTGGTATGATTGCGAACATATTCATGGCCGTTGATCCTAGTTCACCAAGTAAATACCTTTACGAAAATGAAGTAGCAAGTCGTCTGTATATTTTCTTCATAGGTGTTCGCTGCATATAGCGGAATATTATGGGAAACTGGCCTTCACACTCCACCTAAGAGCAGTTAACACTGACAAGAAGAAAGTCGAAAGTCAAAGATATGTGCTTAGATCTGTGTTTAGATCTAATTGAGTGTGCTTCCTGCTGAAGAAATCTACTTAGCACACATATCGAGCTCACCTATTTCTTGATTGTTACCCTGATAAAAGCTTTTTAATCCAATGAGTCATGCACTTACAAATATATTATTTAAACAAAGTCTCATGTGTGTTAACACTCTCGGCTATGAATTATGATTATTGTGCTTGCTGTTTACTAGGGCTTACGTACAGAGGTGAATAGGATTCACTTCGTTCCGGTCTATCATTATTAATATTTTCCCGACGGTATCTTGTAAAACTTTCTATGGAACCCATTATAATCTTACCTCCGAAACAGCCTTACTTAGGGCATGAGACCGGTGATCTAATGAATGACACAAATAAAGAATCTGTTTTAAGATCTTTTTAAATCTTCTCTTAGACGGTTAAATGGAATATTATTTCGGTATAGTAGTCCTGTGTTCCCTACCACCTTTCGATAACTGTCATCACAAAGCAACCAAACTGTGGGCTAATCAATTAATCTTTTCATATAAGGTCACTGTATGCTCTGATTAGTAACTAAGAGCCTAACTATTCTTAGAGCAGGAAAGTCATTCATTTCAGAAGGATCTTGATGAAATTCTCTATATCCTAGTTGTTGAATGAAAAAGTAGTCTATCACGGTAGCATTGTCTTGATAGAAATATCATATCACGTTTGGTAATTATGAAATCCTTTTCCCTTCTAATGCTATATACTCTTGTTCTTGGTGTGTCAAGGCTGTCTTACTCGGAAGAGTTAATCTAGTGATGACTCGCTTCTTGAGTCTCGATTTCCTTTTCTCAAAACACATTTGCATAGCCATTCATCTTATAAATGCTTCGCCATATCGATTGTGGAATTCTGAGATACACACCTCTACTTTTGATATAAGCACAGACGTCCGTCTGTAATTCTTCAATAATTCAACATCAAGTACCAATACTCTATTCTACACTTTTGCATACAGAAAATAAGTACAACAAAAGTGTACCAAACACATATTATTACATTAGATCAGCCATTATACTTTAAAGGTGTTCAAATCTTACCTGCAGCTAAGGAAATTTCTCAACCATCCAAAAATTAACCACCGTTATTGGGTTTCCACTTAATTTCTAGGCACGATAGGATACATTATGTCAGGAAATGGTGTAGAAGAACTTTGGCGTATCCTGTTTGGGGTATCCTGTACGCTAAGAAAACATTAGTGAAAAAGCTGAATGGCCATTACTACTCAAGATAATTGAAAACTCAGTTCTAGACATTGCTCGGCGACCATTACGTGTATTTACGAGCAGATTTACAACCCTCTTAGGAGATGACAAAATCTAGGACCAGCGATCTTATTCAACAATTTGTGGATGTTAAACTAAATATGCAACATATACAAGAAAATGAATCTCGATGAGAAAGACGATATCCAGGAATCTCAAAATTATGACAATGACCTTAATCTCAGGTGCAAGTAGAGATTTGAACACCTTTCCAGTATAATAGTTGATCTAATCTTACTACACATGCGATTTGACAATTTTTCTAGCACTTATATAATGTATTCAGAAGAGTAGAATATATAGTATTGGTATGGTACATGTACACTGAAGGACTACACTGCATATATCAAAAAGAGTTGTTGTATCTCACAATTCAAAGGTTTGAGAAAAGCAAATCGAGACGTGAGACGCGAGTGAAGACGATTAATTCTTACGAGTAAGACAGCATTGATAACCAAGAACATGAGTATATACCACTAGAGGGGAACATAAACATAGTGTGCGAATCTGCCAGTCTGTAATGCAAGATGAACCCTGCGTGCCAGAGAGATTTTAAGGTTGTATAGACTAAAGATCAGTGTGAGAGATACGTAGCATTATCAAAATAGTATCTTGAAATGTGAGTGAAGTTACAAAAGAGGCCTCGAAAGTTTTATAGACTTTAACTTTCAGGCTAATCGAAAGTTAATCACAGTCTCCTTTACTTATTTGGGCAGCCAGAGTAAGTTCTCGAACACTATTCCCAAGAGGAGATATCATTGCTACTGGTCCAAAATGTTGGAAGTGAGCCTAGTAAGTTTTATATCTTTCGGTGTAACTGAATTTCTCCCTTGTTATATGCCTTGTCTTTATACTTCATTTAAATTACTTCAAGATCGTCTTCATGTCCATTTTACTTAGGTCTATAAGGTGGTGATGTTTTGCAATATATTAACCATAAATGATTCGATCAACAATTAAGCCGTTTTCAATAACATAATGATTTTCAACAGCTGTTGTTCGTCATCATCTATAACAGACGATCTCTCATTTTTGCATGAATTCCTTTGGCAGATTGCTCAAAACCTTTAATATTTAATATAGGGTTTTTTACACAAACTTGTGCCTCGATCACAATCTTACCTTACATTGACTTTTTATCTACAGGTAAATAACCTTATCTTTCTGGAGCTGAAAATAGCTGTGTGGGTCTTGCTAATGGCATACACTAAGCTCATTGAATTGTGCTCATGCTTATATTATTTCGCTCCTGGACTTGTAGGTACTTCCGATATGATGCTGCACAGCTGCTGTCCATTTTGTCAAGATTGAGATCTGATTCGTTGAAGACTCTAACTTATACAATTCTTTCTCTTTTTGAACGATCTTGTAGGCTGCCAGCTCTTCTTTCCTGAATATAGATGAGATCGATTCATAGCCTGTTGTATCATGAAGAAAGTGAAAGCAGTTTTTTAATGCCTCTAGAGTTTCTATAAATATAATGATTTCTATCATTTTCTTTTAGTTCTGCTTGAATATAATTGGTAAATTAATACTTAAGTTTTTTTATTTGGTATCACAATTTTTTCAACCCCAAGCGCCCACATAAAACAAACAGCAGTACGTTCTCAAAACTATACGTCTGTGATACTATCGTGTTATTATAGGGAGAAGGAAATCCACGGTTTTTTAAGTGGTACGACTCAGTAAGAGAATGAAAAAGACGATAACTAGGAATCTCAAATTTAACACAATGACCTTTATCGTACCGGTAAACTTTGGCTGGAGTATATAGAGAAGTTCAGAATCCTATTGCTATTCATCCAAAAAGACTAGGTCGAACAGGAATTAGAAACATCATTAGTAGGCAATTAAATATTTCTTCATTTTTCTCACGCAGCTGGTCATCTTATCTATGCAAAATTTGAACATTAGTATACTCAGCAGATGGAAGCCTTGGACGCAACTACGGTATCAGTTGATTACAAGAAATTAACAACTCATGTAACTTTCACAATTCGCAGAAAAACAGGCCTTCTGGTTTAACGCGGAATTCGACCCACTGTCGTTCAATGTTCTCCCACTCGGAATTGTCCCCAGGACCCCATGCCCCAAAGGTTCGCGTGCAAGCCAGTGAGATAGGGTTTGTATGTTGTGTTAGGAATAAAATACGTTACACGATGATATACTGATAGTAAATATTATAGTGCAAGTATTGGACGATTGTGTGGTAAAAGGAGAAATATAAATTTGGACAGATTAAAAAAAAGGCCTGAAAAAAAACTGTAGGATATATGAAACAAATAAAACTTAGGAAAAGCCACTTCAGCAAAACGAGAAGGATTTTGTTGTGGTTAAACAGTTTAATCGCAATATTAATTTCGCACAAATGTGCCACACATCATAGCATGGGCGGCGAATAGAGGGGCAAATGGGGACATTTCACCCCCCCACTCTTTTGAAATGACCCATTAATGTCCCTATATAATTTCATATGGAAATATAAAGTTTTTGTATGTATTAAAATTCATAGAATGAAAATGGTGCCATAAAGTATTTGCCGTTCCGTGAGTACGTATTAGTTAAGAAAGCTACAAGAGTTGCGTTTTAATTGCCAGGAAAAATGGCTCAAAAATTAACCTATGCGAGTGTACTTTCATATTCATTTCTTCTTATAAGGTCTCGATATGTTAGTCAGCCGCTTTGGAACTAATTGAGATAACATTTCGCTGAAAAAGAAGTCCTTCATAAGCAGTGTTTCTTTCAGAAACAATGTTCGGGGGGGGGGGGGGGGCTGCAAACCTAAAACAAACTGCGGTGCGGACCCAAAGCTATACGTTTGCGATACCCTCTTCTTATTAAAGGGAGAAGTAAATCCAAGGTTTTTAAATTTCTACGCCAATTTATAATGTGAGTTAAGTAGGTCTAAAAGCACTTTTGATTTGTTTTTAAGTTCTACGTACGCAACACAAGATCCTGCGGCCTCCGGTTTGGTGTTCAATTTTTTTACTAGCTGTAAGCCAACAGGAATTAAGGAATGCATGCCGAGGTCCGCTGCTGACTTCTAAATTTCTCAGAATTTACGATGGAACTTCTAAACCGTTTATCCTTAGCAGACACCTCGAAAGAAACCCCTCGAATTATTGGCACGCCATTTGCACCCTAATCCACTAATTAAAAATCGAACATCCTCTTCCATCCTCAAAATTATTTTTTTAATCACCACATCGCTCACAGATCACAACGAAGAATACTATTATAATAAAGCCAAGAGACATCCGAGCTAATGTTCTCATATAAGTTGATTTCTGACTTTAGAGATGCACATTACAAAAAGCTTCAGAAGCACAGTGATGCCTGCCCTATCGCAAGTGACCCATCAACTTGTCCATCATTTTAACGCGCTTTCTCTTCACTAATTTTACGAAAGCAATAACTTACGAACTCACCGTAATATTCCTTTTTCTCAGCTAATGACTTCTTGTTTAGCACGTCACTGGATTTCGCACGTCAGTCGAATATTTCGAACTTGCAAATGCTAACGAATATATTAGCTAGTATATTTTTCAAATTTCTATCCACCGGTTCTCGTCCATTGTACTGAAAGCAACTGATTGCACTCGTTCTAATGCAATTATTATGGCGGAGCTCGATATCTATTGCTTTTATTTTTTTTTATCTGAATGCATCCTGATATTTACAATTAGTAATACCTTTAATTCTGCGGATAGCCAAAGCTGGCAGCTTTGTAGATAATCTTAAATCTTTTGCCATGTGTTAGTAAAGTTTTGACAGAATTTAGTGTATTACAGCGTGTGAGTTGCAATAGAAAAGTCCTTAATCTCACTACGCTTCACATCAAAAATTACTATGTTGGTTGTAATGCATGCTATCTGGTTGCATTCGTTTTATTAAAAGAGCAACACGTATCTCGAAATCTTAGTAATATGTTGTCTAAATGTTTCGTGAAGTCTGCACTTGCTAATACAATTTTCTCTGAAAAGAGTCTGAAGTATAGATATCTGTGTTTTTCGACTTTCTTCTTGCCAGTGTTAACGCCTCTTAGGTGGACTGTGCTGCGAATGTACTCTAGGCAGTTTGCCATGATATTCCGCTCTCTGAAGCGAACACCTATGCAGAATTCAACACACGACTTGGAGCTTTTTTTTTAGTAAAGGAATTTACTTGGTGATCTAGGATGGCTTTTGTCAAAGGCCATGGATATGCTCGCAAACATACCAGGCCGAATGTCAGGCTTTTGATTGTTGGAGATGAGTACATTTCCCAAGCCTTAACTGCTGACGATTAATCGGGTACACTTTATGGAGTAGCTCTCTGCTCTTGGGAAGATACCCTTGAGTCGGTCGACAGGACACGCAAGTTCTATACACGTTAGCGAGAAGAGGTAGTGTTTAGTTTAATAAATAAGATTACAGAAATTCTTCTTGTTGATGATTCCGTGTCAGAAATGAAAGATGTCGTAAAGCAAATGCAGTTGGTGCACTAGCCCGCTACTGAGTGGAAGCTTACTAGAAAATTACTCACCGGTTAGAAAACGTTGAGACGATTCAGAAATTCAAATCCTCTAATAAGCTTAATTAGAGGGTGCTATTATGGAAGTCTGTAGTACAAGATGAACCGCGTGAGTCAGTGAGATTTTAAGGTTTTTTTAGCCTAAAGGTTAGTGCGAGAGATACATAGCGTTATCAATATAGCATCTTGATAAAGACGCCTCGAAATTTTTTATATACAAAAAAAAAGTCTGTCAATTGATAATATTCTTGATTTGGGTGTTCGTACCTTTTCAACCAGGCCTGTATAACTTTTTTGTATCGCGAATCTTTAGTAATTCACCGGCAGGACTTGTCTCAAAGGTTAAGAGAAGCTGGCATGGTTTTACAAGGTAATAAAATACCTAATTACCTAAGGATACACTACTAGAGTTTGAGGCCAATAAAATGCATGTGAATCCTTTACAAGCTTACGACTATAAATGTAAAATAACTCATATGAAAAGTTGGTAAGCTTTGTGGGTTTCTGTCTGCAAAGCAGCTTGGCACATTCGCTAAAGAACAAATTGTTGAGAATTGATGATCCTTATGTCGTATAAAACCTAGGGCAGTAAGTTGAAACCAACTGGGTTCGACCTGTAGTACAGCTTCTAATCTTACGACCAAGTGTAGGATAAAAATTTATATGCAGTGAACGCAAGTACGGAATATCCAAACATCGTTCTTTATTAAGATTGATAATCTTTGATTGTATGCAGGAGAGTCGAAAACTTAACGGTAGTTACTAAATTTTAAGTGTCCTTGCAGGTGGCAGAATCCCTCCAGAGTCAATCATCTGGGGAAGCACGCTTCAAAGTCATATCACTTGAAACTTCGCCCCAAAAAGCCTCTTTTTTGCGAATTGTGAAAGTTACATGAGTTGTTAATATCTTGTAATCCACTGGTACCGTAGTTGCCTCCAAGACTTGCATCTGCTGAGTATAGTGACGTTCAAATTTTGCATAGATGAGATGACCAGCTGCGTGAGAAAAATGAAGCAATATTTAATTGCCTACTAATGATGTTTCTAATTCCCTGTTCGATCTAGTCCCTTTGAATGAATAGCAATAGGATTCTGACCTTCTCTATATACTCCAGCCAAAGTTTACCGGTACGGAAAAGGTCATTTCTTAATTTTGAGATTCCTAGATATCGTCTTTTTCATTGTCTTACTGAGTCGTACCACTTAAAAAACCGTGGATTTACTTCTCCCTATAATAAAACGATAGTATCACAGACGTATATAGTTTTGAGAACGTACTGCTGTTTGTTTTATGTGGGGAGTTGCACTTGAGAAGTCACAGAGGACGGACGCACCTGACGATCGCTCTGCGAGTGAGAAGTGTAGCCATATCATGGGTGTTTCTATAACCCAGTGGAGAGCAAGAATAGGGACTTTCAACAGAACTAAATACAAGCAGCATGTGAATCGCAGCGAGCTTATCGATAACAAAGGATGGACAGGAAGGGCAGTGTGTTTAGCAATAGCGTTGGTGTTACTATGGATAGGAAACGTCGAACAGCATCCAGGCCCAGGTAACAAGGATAGCATAGACCGAAAGATAGAAGACATCCTGGAAAGAATTACTAACATGGAACCGGCGATTCAAAAGATAGGGAACATAGACTGCAAAATTGACAGGATAGAAACGAAGATGAACCAGCTAACATCAGAAGTAAAGAACCTACAACACGAGATGACTAAGCTCAAAGAGGAAAACGACATTCTACGGAGAAGATTGACAGAATTGGAGTCAAAACAAGACTATCTAGAAAATCAAAGTAAAAGGAATAATCTGATCTTTCGCAATGTGGAAGTGCGGAGCGAGGGCCGAGTGTCATGGAAAGACTGTGAGGACGCGGTGAAGGCAGTGATAGTTGATAAATTAGGTGTTGCTATAAAGGATGACGATATCGAACGCGCACATTTTATTCCGTCAGGTCGTAAAACATCTGATATTGTGGTGAAATTTTTGAGATACACAAAGAAAAAAGAGGTGTTAGATGCCAAGGCCAAGTTGAAGCACAGCAAAATAATAATTCACGAACAGTTTTCGCAAAAGATATCACAAGAACGGAAACTATTAACGGACAAAATCTTAGCAGCGCGAAAAGAAGGAAAATTTGCCTCGTTAGTGTTTAACAAACTGAAAATAGACGGGGAAACATTCAAAGCGGATTTAACAAAAAATATGGTTTTTAAAGTGAGCGGTGTTTCCAGAAGTGAAAGTGAACATTTTAGTGGAATTGGCAACGCTGATGAGGTCAGCAATAGTGGTGACAAAGAACATACAAATACCTTAGACAGATGGTTACGCCCCAGGGGACCAAGAGACACTGGAAGACGGCGCGGCAAAGTGACAACAGACAAGGCATAGGATAGCGCAGGTACCACCCCTCGAAGTCAGCAGGTGAGTGAGAATTGCAATTCTAAAGATAACACGAGGTCAAAGACATTGAAGATATGCTGTCTAAATGTGGAAGGGTTAGCAGGGAAAATACAAAATAAGGACTTCGTTCGCTACATGGGTCAGTTCCACATTTTTGCCTGTGTGGAGACGTGGGGGACAAAACATAGTGACTTTCAGTTACCAGGTTACGTAGTATACAACAAAACAAAGCAAAAGGCAAGTAAATATGGGCGTGCGCCATCGGGTATCACAGTTTTTATTAGGGAATCAATTAAATACGCTAGTTGTATTGAAATGACACAGTGTTCAGATGTGATGTGGATAAAATTCTCGAATCCGATTGGTTTATGGATAGGAATTGTATACAACCATCCACAAAACTCTAAATTTGCAAATGAACATTTCTTTGACGAGTTAGAAGCAAATATTTTACAATTTGAAGACGACGGGAACAGGGATATAATAATCATGGGTGATTTTAATGCTAGGTCTGGGGAACTAGATGACGGGGCTAATATTGCAACCGATAAATAGTGCGTCACTCCCAGAGAGGAGTAATCAAGATAAAATAGTTAACCAAAATGGAAAAAAACTCATTAATTTCTGTAATGCCTGTAATTTTGCTATTGTAAATGGTAGAGTAGAGGGTGACGAGGAAGGGAAGTTCACATATCTAAGTAAGCAGGGGTGTATAAACGATAGATTATTGTTTGAGTGCGTTGCACACATATGATCGCGTAACTCGCTTTACAGTAGGTGACCTGATTGACTCCAAACATCAGCCTATAATAGTAGAATTAAACAGCACAAAACACAACCACGCAAGCGATCAGCTCTATAATGAGCACTACACACACACACACAACCAGATAAGGGGCAAGTGTATTGAAATACAAATGGCAGAAAAGCAATGAAGAAAAATTTAAACAAAATCTGGACAATCCTCTAACAGAACTATACCTAATAGGCATAAACACATATGTAAACAGCAGAGATATTGAATCTGCAAACTCAATTCTAAACAAATTACTATACTAAGTGGGGGGGATCATGAAGATTGACAACACTAAAGTAATCAACAATAAAAGTCCATGGTATGATGCCGATTGCATCGCTGCGCGTCGGGAAGCAACTTCAGCATTACGTACATTTAAACGAGTAAGAGGGGATTCTAATCTACTAACGGAATATCTGAAGAAGCGGAACCGATACAAACAAGTATGTAAAAACAAAAGGAAAGAATGGAGTGAACTGTGGTTCCAGAGTTTACAAACAGCACTAGATACAAACGATTATAAGGAAGTATGGCGTATGATTCGCGGAAACAATACACAGGGAACACCGAAACAAAACATCCCTACAGAAGTATGGGCGGAACACTTTAGGCAAATTCTTGGTAGTAAGGACACATGGAAAACAACGCTGTCAATTCCCTTACAAGTTTCAAGTACTGATCCCATTCTCGACAAAGAAATATCCATTCACGAAATTAAGCTCGCTACAAAAAGTATGAGAAATAATAAAGCAGCAGGGGTCGACGGTATTGTAGCAGAATTTTTTAAACACAGTGTAGAGAACGAAAAATTTATGAAATCGTTAGCCGGAATGTTCAACAAGCTGCTACGGGGAGCAGACATACCGGACTTATGGGGAAGGGGTATAATTGTCCCACTGTACAAAAGGAAAGGTAATGCACAGGACCCTAACAATTATAGAGGAATCACACTTTTACCGGTCATAAGTAAAATTTACACAAGAATCCTGGCCACAAGAATAGAACGCTGGGCAAACTGCAATAACAAAGTATCGCCACTTCAAGCAGGGTTCCGAAAAGGCTATAGCACGATAGACAATATAATGGTGTTGCGTACGTTAATTGACAAAGCGTTGACGCAGAAACGAGGCAAAATGTTCAGCTGCTTCGTCGATTTTGAAAAAGCTTTCGACACCGTTAGCAGAACTGCTTTATTGTACAAACTAAGAACGTACGGGATGTCCACTCAGACACTTCAAAGCATCGAAAAAATATACAAACGGGTCGATTTCTGTGTAAAAAGCGGACGAAATAAAATGTCCGAACCCATACCATCTTACACAGGCCTGAGACAGGGGTGCCAACTTTCCCCAATACTATTTAATTTATTCATCAATGACGTAGTTGATGCACTAGATAAAACCGATAGCCACCCTCCGCATGTACTGCAAACATCAATTCCAGTATTGTTGTACGCTGACGACTTGACAATCATGTCACAAACCGTAATAGGATTGCAGAGAGCATTAAATGCTTTAGAAGCATATTGCAAAGAATGGAATCTCAAAGTGAACGTAAAGAAAACGAAAGTAGTAGTATTTAAAAAGGGGTACAAACTGGCAAAAGCAGAGAGGTGGTCATACCAGGGGGAAGAGTTAGAAACAGTTAAAACTTTTAAATATCTGGGAGTGAACATATCGTATAATGGAAATTGGAGGGAGGGACCAAAGACGCGCTATATTATATTTCGAATGGGGATATACAGGTGGAAAAGTCCGAAAAATGAAAACGGAAATTATTTATGTAGTTTATGTGCTGAGATTGAAAATGAAATGGATAGGATCCATGACAAAAACTTAGAATTAAACAAAATTCTAAATGCAACTGACAAACAGAAGCTATCAACTCTGGCGAAATTTTTGCAGTCATTTTATCGTTTACGGGAAGAAGCTTTGAAAGAGGTTGAGGACAACAATGCACCCTCTACTCCATCATAAGAAAACACATTTGTAAATTAATGTTTTAGTGTACCTATTTAGTTGTATTTGTTGTTGTGTATATTCAAACTAGGAGTGTGTCATAAACGTGTAGAATTGTATTATGGGCCATAGGCCTTCAATACAAATATATAAATAAATAATAATAATAAAAAAATAATAATATTGTTTTATGTGGGCCCTTGGGGATGAAAAAATTGTGATACCAAACAAAAAAAACTTAAGTATTAATTTATCAATGATATTCAAGCAATAGCTATACTTCTCGTTTATATGCAACTATAATACCATTTCACAGTGCTTCCTGCTGAAGAAATCAAATTAGCACTTATAACGGTCTCACCTTTTTCTTCATCGTTAGGATGATAGGAACTGTTTAATCCAAAGAGTTGTGTTCTTACGGAAATGTTAGTTATACAAAGTCTCATATGTATCAATTCTCAAAGCTATCAAATATGCATTTAGTTAACGTCTTTGCAGGTCACTAGAGCTTACATACAGAGTTATATAAGATTCACTAGGTTCCAGTCTATCATTAGTTATTTTCCCGATTTGGTTCTGTGATACCTTCTATGAAACCCAATATATTCTAATCTCCGAAACAGTCTTACTTTGGGCCTGAGACCCGTGATGAGGATCGATGAGACAAATAAAGAATCAATTTAAGTTCTTTTGAGATCTTTTCTTAAAGGGTTAAGTTGAATATATGTACGGTATATCATCTGAGCGGCACGTTGAGATGATGCCACCTTCCTAGTGTGATAATATCTCAATTGGCAAGAATATCAATTCGACTGTAGTGAATATTCCCGAGTCTCTGTTGACTTGTTTTAAAACCCACACGTAGATCGAAAAGTCCTTCTACACGCAATGGTGTGGACTAAAAATGGGAAGTGAAATCTTCGTCAAGTACTCATATAAATTATTTCAAGCACTATTTTCATCTTATATTTTTTGGATATAAAATACTCTTAGACATCGAAAGTGCCGAAAGACAAAAAAAAATATCTTTAAGTTAATATCTGAACGATCGAAATTAATTCACCATTGAAGCCGCGACAATTGAATCACAGTTCTTGAAAAACTTTGAGATCAATACTAGACGGCTTTAAATGATGCAATCATTTTTCCAAACAGTAAAGGCAGTTGTATATGGGCAACAGTAACTGGGCATCTGTGACTGTGGATGGGTCTGATTCAGATCTTTTAAGAATCTTGTTAGAAGAATTCATGAGCAGTTCCTGATTCTCTTAAGCCCACATGCAAGCAGAAGTGAAAGGAAATGCTACGAAATCATTAAATTTAAAGAAACTCTAGAGTCTCTAAAAGGCTGCTTTTACTTTTTTCATGATCCAACCGGAGGTTATACGACTCTAGAAAAGAATAGAGTCCAGCCTTGGAGATCCTTAAAAAAGAAAAAGAACTCTACAAGTTAGAGAGAGTTTTTAACCAACCAAATCTCAATCCTGACAAAATGGTCAAGATTGGACATTTCTTAATCGCCTGTATGGAGAAGGAAACATGTCCCTCCTCGTATAAGCCATATCAGATATAACAAGGAAGTAGTTACAAAACTTCAATATGGTCACTTTTCCCGCAACTATTACGGCAGCTGTGTAGCATTCAATTCGAAAGTACCTCCAAGTCCAGGAGCGAAATCGTCTAAGTATGAACCCAAATGAATAAGATTAGTGTATGCGAATTCCGGGACCCACACAGGTACCGTTAGCTCCAGCCGGATAAACTTACTTACCTGTAGATAAAAAGTTACTGCAAGATAGGATTGTCAACGAGCCACATGTTTGTTTAGAAGAGCCGATATGAAGTATTAAATCTTTTGTGCCTTTTGCCAAGTTATTCATGCACAAATGCCAGATCGCAATACAATTTGATATAGGTGATGACGAACAACAGCTGTAGAAAACCAATATGTTAATGATAACGGCATAAGTTTTAATTCACTCAGTTGTGATTATCTTGTAATAACGTCCCCCTTTATAGACCTAAAAAAATGGACATGAAGACGATCTTCATGTAACTTTAAATGAAGGTATCAAGAAAGGGTATAAAACATGTATGTGCCTTTTTATTTTGTTTACATGCTTTGGAGGTGGTTCTTTTTTTTGTTCACGAGCAGCTTTGGTACCCGAAGAGAAAACGGAACAGTAGCACTACACATTTAATTTAATGAGCTAAACTAATTCATTTAGATATCACATTCGCATACAACGGCGCGTTTAAATGATGGGTCCCTAGCGATAGGGCAGGCATTCCTGAGCTGGTGAAACTATTTCTAATATGCATCTGCAACGTTAGAAAACACCTTAAAATAAGAACATTTTAAGGATGTCACTTGACTTCATTGTAGTTGTATTCTACATTGATTTAGAAAGATATTAATCAGTGATGTGAGCGATCTCTAAGTGATGCGGTGATCAAAAAATAATTTTGTGGATGGACTGGGATGTTCGATTTTTGATTAGTGGTTTAGGTTTCAACTGGCTAAAGAGTTGTGTTCTTACGGAAATATTATATACACATAGTGTGCAGTGTTTTAACACTCCTGGCTTTAAATATGCATTTAATTAGCGTTCGTATGCTCACAAAACCTTAATCTATCATTTATAATATTTTCCCGGATATATCGTGTAATACTTGCTATGGAACCTATTATATTCTAACCTCCGAAACAGCCTTACTTTGTGTCTGAGACCGCTGATACAATCAATAAGACAAATAAAGATTTGATTTAAAGATCTTTTGAGATCTTCTCTTAGACGGTTAGGTGGAAAATATTTATGGTCGCTACCAACTTAGTAGCACTGATCAACACAAAGACACCAACCTGTAGGCTAATCAAATAATCTTTTCATATAAACAAACTGTATGCTTGGTTATCAGCTATGTGCCACACATTTCATAGAGCAGAAAAAGTCATTCATTTCAGAAGTCTCGATGAAAATTCTCCATATTCAAGTTGTTGAATGAAATAGTAATCTGATATAACGGTAGCATTGTCTTGATAAGAATATCGTATCACACTTCGTATTTTTGACATCGTTACTCCTCTAATGCTCATATTCTTGGTGTGTCCATTCATTCTTACTCGGAAGATTTAACCAAGTCTACATTCGCGTTTCGCCTGTCGATTTCAGTTTTTGAAACAACATTTGGATATCTATTCATTTTGTGAAAGCTACGCCACAACGATTGTGAAATTCTGAGATACACACACCTCCTTTTGATATAAGCAGTGTAGTCATTTTGTATATCGTCAATAATTCAACTCAAGTACCAATACTATATGTTCTACTCCTTTGCATACAATATATAAGTGTAAGAAAAGTTGACAAAGTACATCTGTTATTACTTTAGTACATCAGCCATTATACTTTAAAGTTGTGCAAATCCTATATGCAGCTGAAAATATTTCTGAACTGTCCAAAGTTTTACCGCCCTCAGGAAGTTTCCACTTAAGTAATTTCTAGGCACGATTAGATACGTTATTTCAGAAAATGGTATAGAAGAACTTTGGGGTATCCTGTACGCTAAGACTATACAAATGAAAATCCAGAATAGCGAAAACGTATAAGCATGAACCCAATCGAATGAGGTTAATGTATATGAATTTTAGGACCCACAGAGATACTATCAGCTCCAGCCGGATTAACTTACTTACCTGTAGATAAAAAGTGACTGCAAGATAGCATTGTGTACGTGCCACATGTTAGTATAAAAGAGCCGATATGAAGTATTGAATGTTTTGTAACCGATACAAAGAAGTATGTAAAAACAAAAGGAAAGAATGGAGTGAACTGTGGTTCCAGAGTTTACAAACAGCACTAGATACAAACGGTTATAAGGAAGTATGGCGTATGATTCGCGGAAACAATACACAGGGAACACCGAAACAAAACATCCCTACAGAAGTATGGGCGGAACACTTTAGGCAAATTCTTGGTAGTAAGGACACATGGAAAACAACGCTGTCAATTCCCTTACAAGTTTCAAGTACTGATCCCATTCTCGACAAAGAAATATCCATTCACGAAATTAAGCTCGCTACAAAAAGTATGAGAAATAATAAAGCAGCAGGGGTCGACGGTATTGTAGCAGAATTTTTTAAACACAGTGTAGAGAACGAAAAATTTATGAAATCGTTAGCCGGAATGTTCAACAAGCTGCTACGGGGAGCAGACATACCGGACTTATGGGGAAGGGGTATAATTGTCCCACTGTACAAAAGGAAAGGTAATGCACAGGACCCTAACAATTATAGAGGAATCACACTTTTACCGGTCATAAGTAAAATTTACACAAGAATCCTGGCCACAAGAATAGAACGCTGGGCAAACTGCAATAACAAAGTATCGCCACTTCAAGCAGGGTTCCGAAAAGGCTATAGCACGATAGACAATATAATGGTGTTGCGTACGTTAATTGACAAAGCGTTGACGCAGAAACGAGGCAAAATGTTCAGCTGCTTCGTCGATTTTGAAAAAGCTTTCGACACCGTTAGCAGAACTGCTTTATTGTACAAACTAAGAACGTACGGGATGTCCACTCAGACACTTCAAAGCATCGAAAAAATATACAAACGGGTCGATTTCTGTGTAAAAAGCGGACGAAATAAAATGTCCGAACCCATACCATCTTACACAGGCCTGAGACAGGGGTGCCAACTTTCCCCAATACTATTTAATTTATTCATCAATGACGTAGTTGATGCACTAGATAAAACCGATAGCCACCCTCCGCATGTACTGCAAACATCAATTCCAGTATTGTTGTACGCTGACGACTTGACAATCATGTCACAAACCGTAATAGGATTGCAGAGAGCATTAAATGCTTTAGAAGCATATTGCAAAGAATGGAATCTCAAAGTGAACGTAAAGAAAACGAAAGTAGTAGTATTTAAAAAGGGGTACAAACTGGCAAAAGCAGAGAGGTGGTCATACCAGGGGGAAGAGTTAGAAACAGTTAAAACTTTTAAATATCTGGGAGTGAACATATCGTATAATGGAAATTGGAGGGAGGGACCAAAGACGCGCTATATTATATTTCGAATGGGGATATACAGGTGGAAAAGTCCGAAAAATGAAAACGGAAATTATTTATGTAGTTTATGTGGTGAGATTGAAAATGAAATACATATTTTATTCGAATGTAAGATGCTAGAGGAAGAACGCAATAGGGGAAGGATAGGGGATAGGATCCATGACAAAAACTTAGAATTAAACAAAATTCTAAATGCAACTGACAAACAGAAGCTATCAACTCTGGCGAAATTTTTGCAGTCATTTTATCGTTTACCCAGACAGAAAATACAGGTGGTTTACAGGCGCCTGTGAAACATGCATAAACAGGCATATTTTTACAGGCGCCTGTACATGCGCCTGAAAATGGAACACTTTTAAACGCATGAGACAGGTATGGATTTTTTTCACGATCATTGCATGTTCATTGCACGGAAACAGGTAGTTTTCATGTTGATAGAGTTGCAACCTTGCAACGTGAAAAATGCGTGTAAACAACATGTAGAGTGTGGAAAGACATGTACGTAACCGGCATATTCCATGTAGTTGACATATAAGCTACCTCATGAGGATCTGACGACAGCAGCTTTTCATTTGATAAAAATGTAATTGAATGTTAAATACACGTGAAATACAGGTGTTAGCAAATTAGTGGGCGTGTTAGCGAATTATACATGTAAAGTACATCGCATTAAGTGTACATGAAATTTGCGTGTAACAGCTGTTAGACACGCATAAGACATGTATGTTCCATGTATATAAAATGTGTAAAATTCAAATCCGATAACTACAATGTAGGCTGCATACTTTAAGGAGTAATACTTCTATTTGATCCATCTAATCTAAGGGTCTGCGCACGCCTTTGTATATATGTGTCAGCACCTTGCATATGTGCATTTCAAAGAGCTCCTTCGTGGCTAAGCGGTTAGCGTACGCGCCTATGGCGTAGGAGATCCGGGTTCGATTCCCGGCGGGAGCTCATGTGGTTCGGATTCCACGTTAATCAGTAGGTCCACGTCTCATGTAGCCTCGCTGCGGAACGGGACGTTAAACTCAAAATCAACTCAATGGGCATGTCAAAGTGGAGACTTAATGTCTGGATATTGCATGTTTCCTACGCCTATAACGTGAATGTTTCACTCTAATCAACCTTGTCCATCGCATTTACCTGTTTAAGCTATTTACTCACTACACGTATTTTTTTAATCCATTTATTGGCAGTCATGATTATTGCATGTTCCCATTCATCTGTACATTGCCTTTACACTGCATGTAGGTGAGTTCACACTTTGCATGTTACAGGCAATGTGTCCAATTCTATTCCAATGTACTATACATGTGTCAGAACCTTGCATATGTGCATGGCAAACTGGAGACTTGGTGCCTGAATATTACATGTTTCCTACACCTGTAACATTAATGATTCACTCCAATCAACCTTATTCATTGCATGCACCTGTTTAACCCGTTTATTGGCAATCATGATCATTGCATTTTCCGTTTACCTGCACATTGCCTGTACATTGCATATAGATGGGTTCACACTTCGCATGTACACGGAGATAATACAGGCATTGTATAAAGTTGTAATCCCATGTATTATATATGTGTCAGGACTTTGCATAGCGAATGTCGAATTGGAGACTTGTGCCTGAATATTGCATGTCTCCTATGCCTATAACGTGAATGTTTAACTCCAATCCACCTTGTTCACCACACGTATCTGTTTAATCCATTTATTGGCAATCATGATCATTGCATGTTCCCGTTCACCTGTACATTGCCTGTACACTGCACATAGGGGAGTTACACACTTCGCATGTACACGAAAATGATAAATGTAAAATAATATATCTTACATCATGCGTTTTCCATGCTATACGCTAATACACGGTATTTACATGTAATGCGAATGTCACACATGTATATTACATGTTGATAAACAGGCACCTTCCTTGTACTTTTCATTTTTATTGTATTGCGAATGTTATCAACAATCCATTCAAGGTACTTTACATGCACATATTCCCTCCATTTACTTGCATGTGAGTGACTACGTGTACATCGCATGTTCTCATTTTAATGTACAGGCTTTGTACAACGCGTGTTTCCCTGCAACATTTCCAACAGAAGTTCAATTCTTTTTTGACATGCATATCACCTGAAGACAATGTGCCTGTAATATTTTTTTTACATGTGTTTTCGCCGAAACAGGCGCCTGTATAATACCTGTCAAAATCTGACAGGCTTTTACAGGCAGTTCCATGTACAAAACATTGCATGTTTCCTCAAAAATTTTCATAACAGTACGGGAAGAAGCTTTGAAAGAGGTTGAGGGCAACAATGCACCCTCTACTCCATCATAAGAAAACACATTTGTAAATTGTTTTAGTGTACCTATTTAGTTGTATTTGTTGTTGTGTATATTCAAACTAGGAGTGTGTCATAAACGTGTAGAATTGTATTATGGGCCATAGGCCTTCAATACAAATATATAAATAAATAATAATAAAAAAATAATAATATTGTTTTATGTGGGCCCTTGGGGATGAAAAAATTGTGATACCAAACAAAAAAAACTTAAGTATTAATTTATCAATGATATTCAAGCAATAGCTATACTTCTCGTTTATATGCAACTATAATACCATTTCACAGTGCTTCCTGCTGAAGAAATCAAATTAGCACTTATAACGGTCTCACCTTTTTCTTCATCGTTAGGATGATAGGAACTGTTTAATCCAAAGAGTTGTGTTCTTACGGAAATGTTAGTTATACAAAGTCTCATATGTATCAATTCTCAAAGCTATCAAATATGCATTTAGTTAACGTCTTTGCAGGTCACTAGAGCTTACATACAGAGTTATGTAAGATTCACTAGGTTCCAGTCTATCATTAGTTATTTTCCCGATTTGGTTCTGTGATACCTTCTATGAAACCCAATATATTCTAATCTCCGAAACAGTCTTACTTTGGGCCTGAGACCCGTGATGAGGATCGATGAGACAAATAAAGAATCAATTTAAGTTCTTTTGAGATCTTTTCTTAAAGGGTTAAGTTGAATATATGTACGGTATATCATCTGAGCGGCACGTTGAGATGATGCCACCTTCCTAGTGTGATAATATCTCAATTGGCAAGAATATCAATTCGACTGTAGTGAATATTCCCGAGTCTCTGTTGACTTGTTTTAAAACCCACACGTAGATCGAAAAGTCCTTCTACACGCAATGGTGTGGACTAAAAATGGGAAGTGAAATCTTCGTCAAGTACTCATATAAATTATTTCAAGCACTATTTTCATCATATATTTTATGGATATAAAATACTCTTAGACATCGAAAGTGCCGAAAGACAAAAAAAAATATCTTTAAGTTAATATCTGAACGATCGAATTTAATTCACCATTGAAGCCGCGACAATTGAATCACAGTTCTTGAAAAACTTTGAGATCAATACTAGACGGCTTTAAATGATGCAATCACTTTTCCAAACAGTAAAGGCAGTTGTATATGGGCAACAGTAACTGGGCATCTGTGACTGTGGATGGGTCTGATTCAGATCTTTTAAGAATCTTGTTAGAAGAATTCATGAGCAGTTCCTGATTCTCTTAAGCCCACATGCAAGCAGAAGTGAAAGGAAATGCTACGAAATCATTAAATTTAAAGAAACTCTAGAGTCTCTAAAAGGCTGCTTTTACTTTTTTCATGATCCAACCGGAGGTTATACGACTCTAGAAAAGAATAGAGTCCAGCCTTGGAGATCCTTAAAAAAGAAAAAGAACTCTACAAGTTAGAGAGAGTTTTCAACCAACCAAATCTCAATCCTGACAAAATGGTCAAGATTGGACATTTCTTAATCGCCTGTATGGAGAAGGAAACATGTCCCTCCTCGTATAAGCCATATCAGATATAACAAGGAAGTAGTTACAAAACTTCAATAAGGTCACTTTTCCCGCAACTATTACGGCAGCTGTGTAGCATTCAATTCGAAAGTATCTCCAAGTCCAGGAGCGAGATCGTCTAAGTATGAACCCAAATGAATAAGATTAGTGTATGCGAATTCCGGGACCCACACAGGTACCGTTAGCTCCAGCCGGATAAACTTACTTACCTGTAGATAAAAAGTTACTGCAAGATAGGATTGTCAACGAGCCACATGTTTGTTTAGAAGAGCCGATAAAAAGTATTAAATCTTTTGTGCCTTTTGCCAAGTTATTCATGCACAAATGCCAGATCGCAATACAATTTGATATAGGTGATGACGAACAACAGCTGTAGAAAACCAATATGTTAATGATAACGGCATAAGTTTTAATTCACTCAGTTGTGATTATCTTGTAATAACGTCCCCCTTTATAGACCTAAAAAAATGGACATGAAGACGATCTTCATGTAACTTTAAATGAAGGTATCAAGAAAGGGTATAAAACATGTATGTGCCTTTTTATTTTGTTTACATGCTTTGGAGGTGGTTCTTTTTTTTGTTCACGAGCAGCTTTGGTACCCGAAGAGAAAACGGAACAGTAGCACTACACATTTAATTTAATGAGCTAAACTAATTCATTTAGATATCACATTCGCATACAACGGCGCGTTTAAATGATGGGTCCCTAGCGATAGGGCAGGCATTCCTGAGCTGGTGAAACTATTTCTAATATGCATCTGCAACGTTAGAAAACACCTTAAAATAAGAACATTTTAAGGATGTCACTTGACTTCATTGTAGTTGTATTCTACATTGATTTAGAAAGATATTAATCAGTGATGTGAGCGATCTCTAAGTGATGCGGTGATCAAAAAATAATTTTGTGGATGGACTGGGATGTTCGATTTTTGATTAGTGGTTTAGGTTTCAACTGGCTAAAGAGTTGTGTTCTTACGGAAATATTATATACACATAGTGTGCAGTGTTTTAACACTCCTGGCTTTAAATATGCATTTAATTAGCGTTCGTATGCTCACAAAACCTTAATCTATCATTTATAATATTTTCCCGGATATATCGTGTAATACTTGCTATGGAACCTATTATATTCTAACCTCCGAAACAGCCTTACTTTGTGTCTGAGACCGCTGATATAATCAATAAGACAAATAAAGATTTGATTTAAAGATCTTTTGAGATCTTCTCTTAGACGGTTAGGTGGAAAATATTTATGGTCGCTACCAACTTAGTAGCACTGATCAACACAAAGACACCAACCTGTAGGCTAATCAAATAATCTTTTCATATAAACAAACTGTATGCTTGGTTATCAGCTATGTGCCACACATTTCATAGAGCAGAAAAAGTCATTCATTTCAGAAGTCTCGATGAAAATTCTCCATATTCAAGTTGTTGAATGAAATAGTAATCTGATATAACGGTAGCATTGTCTTGATAAGAATATCGTATCACACTTCGTATTTTTGACATCGTTACTCCTCTAATGCTCATATTCTTGGTGTGTCCATTCATTCTTACTCGGAAGATTTAACCAAGTCTACATTCGCGTTTCGCCTGTCGATTTCAGTTTTTGAAACAACATTTGGATATCTATTCATTTTGTGAAAGCTACGCCACAACGATTGTGAAATTCTGAGATACACACACCTCCTTTTGATATAAGCAGTGTAGTCATTTTGTATATCGTCAATAATTCAACTCAAGTACCAATACTATATGTTCTACTCCTTTGCATACAATATATAAGTGTAAGAAAAGTTGACAAAGTACATCTGTTATTACTTTAGTACATCAGCCATTATACTTTAAAGTTGTGCAAATCCTATATGCAGCTGAAAATATTTCTGAACTGTCCAAAGTTTTACCGCCCTCAGGAAGTTTCCACTTAAGTAATTTCTAGGCACGATTAGATACGTTATTTCAGAAAATGGTATAGAAGAACTTTGGGGTATCCTGTACGCTAAGACTATACAAATGAAAATCCAGAATAGCGAAAACGTATAAGCATGAACCCAATCGAATGAGGTTAATGTATATGAATTTTAGGACCCACAGAGATACTATCAGCTCCAGCCGGATTAACTTACTTACCTGTAGATAAAAAGTGACTGCAAGATAGCATTGTGTATGTGCCACATGTTAGTATAAAAGAGCCGATATGAAGTATTGAATGTTTTGTGTATATGACCCGAGATCTCATGTACAAATGGCAGATCGAAAGAAAATCTGATACAGATGTAGACGAAGAAAAGCTGCAGAAAACCAATGTGATTCACCGCAGTCGAATTGACATTTTGTGTATTCAGATATCATCACATATTGAAGGTGGCATTAGCTCTACGTGCAACATATGACAAAATGTTTCCCACAAAAGCATTGTAGAACTTTAGTTATCGTAACACTATATAGGAATGGACGATTAATGTAGCTAGCGTAGTGTCTGACGTTGAGTTAATCCCCCACAAAACTTCGTGACTTCATTAAGCACTGTTCGATAATCATATCATTTGGAACTCGCTCCAGAATCTCATTCTCACTATCTCATAATCTCATATTCTGACATTCTCATTTCGACATTCACATAATCTCCAGAATCTAATCTCACTACCCTTCTTATCAAATGTCACTATGTCTGTTTGGTTTTACTGAATGCTATCTGCTTGCATTGGTTTTAACACGTACCTCAGCATCTCTTCTTACAAGGCAGGGTACCTCGGTGTAACACGCCGATTTTGATAAGATTGCACAGACATACAGATCATCAAAAAAGAAGCGACACGTATTTTTTTATATCGGCCAACAAGCGTATTGAAAGGGTCAAATGGGGGCATAAAAATGGGGTCAAAATGAGATTTTAAGCAATATAGCGAGAACGAGAAGAGATATCGGGAAAGGTTAAATGTACGAAATACTACCCATAGTTGACGCAAGCCATTGAGGTAGAACTTACCCATGTGAAGAAAGCAGAACATCCGGAAATGGACCAATCACGTTTACAACATTGTCATAATGTACTACAGAAATGAGTGAAGAGGGTGGCAAGGAGCAGGAAGAAAGAAAACACGAAAATGTAAAATACGTGTTTTTTCTTTGGGTGCATACGTTATCCATATGCGAAAGAGACGCAAATTTATCTCACTGCACGAAGATTCATCTCTACAAGCATGAAGGATGCAAACGTCGTTCATATAGGCAGCCAGTGAGACAATAATGCACAGTGGGTTGCATATATTGTGCAATGGAAGCAACGGCGAGATACATATTGGAAACGGGAATGTTTGTAGCTAGTAACACACACACACACACACAAAATGCATTGCACAGTAGAATGTAATAGCAGGTGGTCCACATGTAGAATAAAGAGCAACAGCAATTTCAGTTCTACGCATGAGTATCTACATTATATCATGAAATGAAAATGAAATGAAATCTTTGAGTTTTACGTCCCACGGTTATGCCGGTTAGGCTAAAGGAGACGGTGATTATGAGAGATGAGTGAAATGGTGGAATGAAGAAAGTGGGAGGAAACGGAAGAACCCCGAGAAAATTCACGAGCACGGTGTATATTATATCATGAAAATACGCGTACATATGTACGTACAACATAAAAGTCAGCAGAGGTGTATGCTGAAAACAAGACGCTCACTCCTGATAAGTAGCACAAAAATGATATTTCAGGAAGAAATCGTCCAAACAAAAACAGTATTTGCAGCACGAACACTTGATGATGGATGGGTTCTGGCACTCTGCTTCTTCGCAGACCAATGACGTCAACTGATGAAAACAAAACTCCACTGGATTAGGAAAATAATCTGGTCGTGATGAAAGATATCCAGAACAAAACCATGCGTATTGGAATAGATGTATGTACCGTGGAGATCAAAATTGATTATGCACAAGGGATTGAAGTTTCAGTATATTGTCTCTGCTGTATAGATTGATGTTGAGTTACTGAAGGCGTAGCGTATCAGATACTTTGCGTACGAAGTTCTTCCAAATTCTGAAACCATACACATCCAGAGGTTGTATTAACCCAGTTGTGTGTGTAGGTTTTGTCATAATGTTGCACTGCTTGTCCTGTGGCATTATTGTTGCCAAGTCGGATCGATCATAACCCGTCCTCGAGTATACTAACAGTACCGTTTGCTCATTGACTTGTGGAAGGAACACTGATTGGAACCACGTCTTAACGATCTGTTTTGTCACTTTCCCAGATGATGATGCACAAATATATGTTTTGTGGGCGAAACATTGTTTGCTGAATCCGTGGCCCAAACGTACCATGAAGTTCTTTCAAGACTATGAGCATGGGCGACAGCAATCTTCCACTGGCAGATATAACAGGCTGTATTGTGTAGCTATGTGTGATGGCAGGTAGAGATTGCATTGTTGCTGTAATATGCTTCTCGCCTCGCAAAGCCAGAGAGCGTCCAGAGTGAAATTCTAAAGCAAAGCCACTCTGATCTGTGTTATATACGTTATCCTCGCCATGAGCAGTAATGAGTAATTGTACTTTTTGGACGAAGATTTTAGCGCTTTCGTGCACTTGTGTGGCCTTCGCTGTAATGCTATGTATTACAAATTTTGTAACTTTGCGTGAGACAATACCGTGACATGTTTTAAAGCGCCATAACCATTTCTTCGAAGCTTTGAAATTAGCAACGGCTGTTGTTTGGTTTGCTTCTAACGCCCAACGTTGCAAGTCTGTGTCATGGACAATTAAATGCCGCTGTTTTGCTGTCGCAAATTTTTCATACACAGTTCGGTCTAACTAATACGTACTCACGGAACGGCAAATATTTTATGGCACCAATCGAATGTGGTTTGTGTGTCAAAGAGTATATGCGAATTCCGGGATCCACACAGCTACCTAGCATCAGGTCCAGCCAGATAAGCTTATTTACCTGCAGAAAAAAGTGACTGTAAGATAGGATTGTAAACGAACCACATGTTAATGTAAAACTGCCGATATGAAGTATTCTAGGTCTTGTGCATTCTGCCAAAGTAATTCATGTACACATGGTATATTGGAAGACAGTCTGATATAGATGATGAACAACCGCTGTAGAAATTCATACGTCATTGACAACGGCTTTATTGTTGATCCAAATATTATGGTTATTATTTAGTCTTATAGAAAAAACAAAATGGACATGAAGACCCTGTTGATGTAACTTTGGTACCTCAAAATAAAGCGAAAACTTAGCAAGACAGATTTAATTTCAAGAGCAAAACCATTTCATTTAGATATCACATTCGTGTACCTCAGTATCAATCAATTGATGATTATAAAAATTTAAATGAATTAGTTGAGCTCGTTAAATTATATCAGTCACTACGATTTCGCTTCTCTTCGGATTCCAAAGCCGCTCGTGTTAGAGGATTCCAAACTATGTAAACTGATTAATAAACCACCTTCATGTTTTATACCATGTCTTAATACCTTTATTTAGAGTTAGGTCTAAATGGTCTTTATGTCCATTTTGTTAGATCTATAAGCCGGGAACGTAGTTACAAAATATTGTTGATTATAACTGTTTGTATCAACAATTAAGTCGTTGTCAAAGAGTTATTGGTTTTCTAAACGGTTGTTCGTCAACTTCTATACTTGATTATCTTCCGATCTGCCATATGTACATGAACTTTGTCAGAATGCACAAAACCTTGAATAACTCATATCGGCTATTTTATACTGCCATGTGCTTCGTTCACAATTCTATCTTGCATTCACTTTTTATCTATAGGATGTATGTACGTATGTATGTATGTATGTACGTATGTATGTATGAATGTATGTATGTATGTATGTATTTATGTATGAATGTGTACGTTTATCCGATTTCAGCTAATGGTACCTGTGTGGTCCTGGAATTGTATTCATTAATATTATTCGACCTTGCGAAGGCATAAACCATTTCGCTCTTGGACTTGGAAGTACTTCCGAATTGAATGCTGCACAACTGCCGTTTTATAAAGGGGAAAGTGGCCATAATGAAGTATTTTTAACTACTTCCTTGTTATACCAGGGAGGACATGTTTCGTTTTCCATACAGGCGAATAAGAAATGTCTAATTTGACGATTATGTCAGGATTGAAATTTGGTTGGTTTAATACTTTGACTAACTTGCACAATAATTTTTTTCTTTTGAAGGATCTTTAAGACTGCCAATTATTCTCTCCTGATTATAGCGTGTCACGGCCTGTTGCAGAATCTAAAATGATCTGAGTTACAACCATCAACAGCTGCAGATTTCCCGTTTGTAGTTTCTTTCATTACTGTTATCCATATACAGCCACCTTTACTCCTTCCAAAAGTGATTGCATCATTTGAAGCCGTCTAATATTGATCTCAAAGTTTTTCAGGAACTGTGATTGCATAGTCGTTGCTTCAATGGCAGAATTAAATTCGATCGTTCCAGATATTTACCGAAAGATTTTTTTGTGTGTGTTTCGGCATTTTCTATGTATAATTGAATTTTATATCTATATAATATAAACTGAAAATAGCGGTTTACATAATTTATATACGTACTTAACGGAGTTTCACTTCCAATTTTTAGTCCACACCATTTCGTGTAGAAGGACTCTTTTTTTCTACGTGTGGGTTTTAAAACACAAGTCAACAGAGACTCGGCAATATACACTACAGTCGAATTGATAATCTTGCGCATTGAGATATAACTCTAGGAAGGTGGCATCAACTGAACGTGCTGCTCAGGCTACAAACTGTTTTCCAAAAAAGCCATGTAGATCTTCTGTTATCGTAACAGTATTTGGGAATGAGGATTAATCTTGCTAACGTAGTGTCCGACGTAGAGTTATCCCTCAGAAAATTTCCTGGGCATTAAGCACGCTTCGATAAATATATCACTTGGAACTTGGCTCCAAAGGAATAATATTGTTTCTGCGAATTGTGAAGGCTCCTATGGTTGTTTATTTCTTGTAATCATCATATACCGTAGTTGCCTTCAAGGATACAATCTGCTGTGTTACTATGTTAGTAGCGAACACAGGACTGACTATACCGTGAATATTTTCCACTTAACCGTCTAAGAGAAGATCTCAAAAGAACTTAAAGTCGATTCTTTATTTGTCTCATCGATCCTGATCACGGGTTTCAAACCCAAAGTAAGGCTGTTTCGGAGGTTAGAACATAGTGAGTTCCATAAAAAGTTTTACAGAACAAAATCGGGATAATTTATTGACAGACCGGAACCTAGTAAAAACTACAAAACTCTGTATTTAAGCTCTATTGAGCTGCAAAGACGATAACTAAAAGCATATTTAATAGCTTGGAGAGTTGACTCACATGAGACTTTGTATAATAATAAATCCGTAAAAACACAACTCTTTGAATTAAACAGTTCATATCAGGCTAACGAAGAAGATAAAGGTGAGAACATTATAAGTGCTAATTAAATTTTTTCACCAGGAAGCACTGTCAAATAGTATTATAGTTGCATATTGACGAGAAGTATAGCTATTGCTTAATTATCATTGATAAATTAATACTCAAGTTTTTTACATTTGGTATCACAATTTTTTCAACCCCAATAGCCCACATAAAACAAGCAGTTGTACGTTCCTAAAACTATACGTCTGTGATACCATCGTGTTATTAAAGGGAGAAGTAAATCCACGGTTTTTAAAATGGTACGCCTCTCTATAAGGTGAGTTAAATAGCTCTAAACGCACTACTGCTTCGTTTTAGGAACCTAGGTAAAAAACACAAGATCTTGTTGCCTCCGACTCAGCGTTAAATTACTTTAGAAGCTGCAAAGCAAGAGGAAATTCGGAATACATATCGATACCCACAGCTGACTTCTATATACGCAGCATTTTAAAAAAAACTTACAAGCTGGTTAGCCTTCCCGGACACCTCGGAAAACAACCCTCGAATTATTGGAACGCCTGTTGCACCCTAAACCGTAATTAAAAATTGAAAACTTCCGTCCAATTTCAAAATTAATTCTATAATCACCGCATCACGTAGAGGTCGCTTTCATCCCTGATTAATATATCTTTTTAGAATACTATTACAGAGAAGTAAGTGACTTTACTGATAACGTTCTCATTTTAAGGTGATGTCTCACGTTGCACGTGAAAATTTCAAAAAGCTTCACCAGCTACGGGATGCCTGGCCTATCTCTAATGACCCATCAACTTTTTCATGATTTTAACGCGCTTTCTCATTTCTAGTTTTACGAAAACAATACATTAATAGCTCAACCTGATATACATTCTTTTTCAGTTTAAGACTTCTTGATCCACTTTTATCTGGGTTTAAACTCAGATATTTCGAATTTGCTAGTCCTAAGGACAATATGAGCTCCTTACTTTTCCCATTTCAATCCATCCAATCTCGTCCGTTGTACTACTTGCAAACTGATTCGATTCGTTCTAATGCATGTATCATGGCGGATCTCGACATCTATTGTTATTATTTATTTATCTAACTCCATCCTGATAATCTTAACATTATATTATCTTATCAGTAAAAAGAAGACTTGTTTTAACTTCCGCGCCTTAGAGATCTAACTAAACGTACACGAAGACGATCTTGATATAACTCTGAATAAAGGTATGAAGACAAATTATAAAACATGAAGGTTGTTTAATATTGTGTTTACATAGTATGGAATCCTCTAACACGAACGTATTTGGTACCCGAAGAGAAAACGAAATATTAGCAGGACATATTTGATATAACGAGCTAACCCAATTCATTTAGATATCACATTCGCTTACTACAATTTCATTCACTGTATGTTTATAACATTTTTTTTTTTTTATTATTTGAGTATCTGTTAAGATGTTAAACAACAGATAATTGACTGCAAGGATTTAGCGAACGGCATGGACACATAAAATTGTGTAACTACCGTTCAGTTTTCCAGTTTCCTACAAAGAAGATTAGTTAAAACACTTAATAAAGAACGATTTTTGGATATTGCGCATAGGCAAATATTCCATGTACATTTTTATCCAAGACGGGATTGTAAGAATGAAAGCTGTGCTACACGCCGATCTCAGTTGGTTTCAACTTATTCCCCTGGATTTTATACGACATAAGGAAGACCAATGTCAGCACCTTCTTCCTGTACGACTGTACCTACCTGTTTTTCAGACAGAAGCCCACGAAGCTTAACAATTATCAGTAACAGTTATATTACGGTTATGATCTTAAACTTGTATAGGATAATGGCCTGAAACTCTAGTAGCAGATGCTTATGTAATTAGGTATGTGATTACCTTGTAGAACCTTTGAAACCTGCCTATGAACTAATAAAGCTGGCGTACCAAAGCACTGTTTCGCGAAACAAACGAGTTATACGGGCCAGGCAGAGCAGTTGTAGAACAGAGACATGAACAAAATTATCATTTGAAAGATTTTTTTTTTCTTTTTGTACTTGGATTAAATTGGGAGATTTTCAGTTAAGTGCACCTGAATAATATAAAACATCGTACGCTTACTTCCAACATGTTGAACCAGAAGCCCGGAATATACCCCTTGGTATAGTGTCCGAGAACTTGCTCGTCCTTCTTCTCAAATCAAGTAAAAGCAACAGCGATATTTCGAGGTTTCTATAAGATATTTCGAGGTTTCTTTTGCAACTTTGACCCACTTCATCAAGAAGTTATATTGATAAGGCTACGTATCTCTCACATTAATCTTTAGTAAATAGAATTTTAAATTATCTCTGGTACACAAGGTATATCTTAAAGTACAGACTGCCATATCGCACACTCTTATGAAGCTTATTGGTGAATGGGAATTTGTCAATCTTCTCAACGTTTACTCACAGGTCAGCAATACGATTCTGATATTCACTATATACTACACCGTAAGATTACTGGTTCGGAAAACATCACTGTCTTAATTTTCAGAATTCCTCGATAACGTTCTTCTCATGCATATTGATAATGTTGCATATTGATTTTCTCGTCGAGGCATTGATGAATAAGATCGAAATCCTAGATTTTGTCATCTCATCAGAGGGTTGTAAATGTCTTCATATCCAGATGTAAAGGTAGCCGAGCAAAGTCTAGAAATGGGTTCTTAATGATCATGAGTAGGCATGGCCATTCAGCATTTTCACTAATGTTGTCTTAGCGTACAGGATACCCCAATGTTCTTCTTTGCCATTTCCTCACATAATGTATCCAATCGTACCTAGAAATTACTTAAGTGGAAACCTCCTATGGGCGGTACAACTTTGGACAATTCAGAAATTTCTTCAGGTGCAAGTACGATTTGAAGACCTAGAATATATATATAGTAATGGTACATGATGTGAATTATGGAAGATATACTGAAGGACTACATTGCTCATATCAAAGGAGTTGTGTGTATGTCACAATTTTACACTCGTTGTAGCGAAGCTGTCATAAGATGAATAGCTATCCAAAGGTTGTTTGAGAAAAGCAAATCGAGACGCGACACACGTGTGAAGACGATTAATTCTTGTGAGAGACAGCATTGACACACCAAGAACATAAGTACATACCAGTAGAGAAGAAAAGGATGTCAGAATTACGAAATGTGATACATTCTTATCAACACAATGCTACCGTGATATCAGATTACTTTTTCATTCAAGAACTTTGATATGAAGAATTTTCATCAAGAGACTTCTGAAATGAATGACTTTTACTGCTCTATTAAATGTGTGGCACTTAGTTACTAATCAAAACATACAATGAGGTTTAACGAAAAGATAATATGATTTGTCTAATGTTTGGTTGTTTTGTAATGACAAGTGTTGGTAAGTAGGTAGCGAACAGAGGAATGACAATACCATAAATATTTTACACCTAACTGCCTAAGAGAAGATCTCAAAGAAACTTAAAATCGATTGTAACTTGTTTATTTGTCTCATTGATTATATCTCTAGTCTCACGCCCAATGTAAGGCTGTTTTGGAGGTTAGAATATAATGGGTTACATGGAAAGTCTTACAAAGTTATTAATGGTTGACCGGAACCTGCAGAATTTTGTATGTTGGCCCTAGTGAGCAGCAAGGACCCTAATTAAAGGCACATTTATAGCCTCGAGTGTTAACACACAGGAGACTTTGTTTAAAAAATATATCCGTAAACACCACTCTTTGGATCTATCAGTTAATATTAGGCTAACAATCAAGAAAAAGGTGTAGTAAGTATAGTAATTGCTTGATTATCATGATAAATAAATACTTATGTTTTTTTTTATTTGGTATCACAATCTTCTTACATCCAAAGGGCCCATTTAAAACAAACCGCTGTATGTTCGCAAAGCTATACGTCGTTCATACCCTTGTCCTATTAAAGGGACAAATAAATCCACGGATTTTTAAATCGTACGCTAATGTATAATGCGAGATAAGTAGCTCTAGAAGAGTAGTGCTTCGTTTTTAAGACCCAGTTACACGATACTAGTTTCTGCGCCTCCGTTTCAAGGTTGAATTCCTTTACTAGCGGAAGCCATTAGGAATTAGGAATTCATGCCGATGTCCACTGCTTACTTCTAAATTTCACAGTCAGAAAAGCAGATTCGTACAATCACAAGGAAACAAGGTGCTTAGCAGCTTTAGCTAAGGTGAGGTAGTTTTGAAATTAATAAATAAGATTACTGGAATTCTTTTTGTTGATAATTCTGATCTTCGAAACGCTAAAACAGTTGGTGCACTAGGATGCTACTGAAGGTTACCAGAAATTTTCTCAGCGTTGGGAAAACGTTTTGATGATTGAGAAATCCTTATCCTGCAATAAGCTTTATAAGAGTGTGCGATTATTGCAGTCTGTAGTGCAAAATTAACCGTGCGAGCCAGAGAGATTTTGAGTTTCTATAGCCTAAAGATTTGAGTGAGAGATATGTAGCGTTATCAATATAGCATCTTGATGAAGTGAGTCAGATTATAAAGGACGTCTCGAAAATTTTTATAAACTCAAGTTTAATTTTCAAGCTAATCGAAAGTTAATCGCAGTCTCTTTTACTTTCGTAGGGGCAGCGAGATTAATTTCTCTAACACTATTCCCAAGAGGGGAAATTCATGGCCTGAGGTCCATGATGTGGGAAGTGAGCCTAGGAAGTATTTAAAGTAACCTAAAAAAAAAAAAATATGTCAATAAATAATTTTGTTGATGTCTCTGCTCTAAACCTGTTCTACCAGGCCTATGTATCTTCTTTGTATCGCAAATCAGTGCTTTACTACGCTAGCTTTAGTAATTGTTCGGCAGGACTTGTCTCAAAAACCAAGAGAAGCGGGCCTGGTTTTACAAGGTACGAAATTACCCAATTACCTAAGGATCACCTACTAGAGTTTAAGGGCAATAACCTACATGTGAATCCTTTACAAGCTTACGACCATAAGCGTAATACAACTGTTAAGCAAAATTGTTAAGCTTGGTCAGTCAGAAAAGCAGCTTGGTACAGCCGCAAAGGAACAAGGTGCTAATCACATTGCATTGATTATCCTTATGTCGCTTATACCTAGGGCAATAAATTGAAAAGAACTGGAATCGAGGTCTCTTAGAACTTTCATTCTTACGACCCCATCTTGGATAAAAATATACAGTACACCTTAGCCGTAAATCTCCATATGGCTCTACCATTTAGAAGTGTCACCCGCTGTACATGGTGTTTGCATCTACGGAATATCCAAAAATCGTTTTTTATTAAGACTGATAAACTTTGCTTCTTTGTAGGAGAGTCGAAAAGTAAACGCTACTTACACAATTGTAAGTGTCCTTGTAGATGGCAGAATTTTTGGAGTAAATCATCTGCTGTTGAACATCTTAACAAATATACAATCAGACAATAAACAAATGTTATCAACGTACAATTGAATTATACTGTAGTACTCGAATGTGATAACCAAATAAATTAGTTTCGCTCTTTAAATTAAATGTGTCTTGAAGGTTTCGTTTTCTCTGCGGGTACCAAAGCCGTTCGTGTTAAAGGATTACAAAATATGTAAAGAATATAATAAACCACCATTATGATTTATACCTTATCTTTATAGCTTCATTTAAAGTTACATCAAGATCGTCTTTATATCCGTTTTGCTTTTTCTATAAGGCGTGGACGTTATTACATTATAATAATCATAACTGATTGGATCAACAATTAAGGCGTTTTCAATGACACATTGGTTTTCAACAGCTGTTGTTCGTCATTATCTATATCAGATTGTCTGCGTATCTGCCATTTGTACATGAACTCCTTTGGCACAATGCACAAAACCTTGAATAATTCATATCGGCTCTTTTACACTAACATGTTGCCTGTTCACAATCCTATCTTGTTGTCACTTTATCTACAGGTAAGTAAGAATATCCAGCTGGAGCTGATGGTAGCTGTGGGTCCTGGAATTAGCATATCCTCTTTTACACACCAACCTCTATCGATTTGGTTCATGCTTAGATCATATCGCTCCTGGACTTTGAGGTATTTCCGAGTTGCTTGCTCCACAGCTTCCGTGTTAGTAGAGGAAAAAGTGGTCATATTGAAGTTTCGTAACTACTTTGTTGTTATACCCGATATGGCTTATACCAAAGAGGACATGTTTCCTTCTCCGTAAATGTGAATAAGATATGTCTTAATGTTGACCATTTTGTCAGGATTGAGATATGGTTGGTTGAAGACTCTAACTTGCACTATTCATTTTCTTTTTGAAGAATCTTGTAGGCAGCCAACTGTTTCTCCTGAGTATAGTTAAGGTCGTGTCACAGTCGGTTCCATCATAAAAAAAAGTGAAAGCAGTATTTTAATGGCGCCAGAGTTTCTTTTAATTTAATGATTTCCTAGCATTTCCTTTCAGATCTGCTTGTATGTGACCATAAGAGAAGCAGCAACTGATCAAAAAGTATTCTAGCAAGATTCTTAAAAGATTTGAATTCGGACATTCAACAGCTACAGATTTCCCGTTTGTAATTTTTTCCATTACTGCTGTCAATATACGACTACCGTTTGCTCCTTGTTTATCTCAGAACCCACAATGGTTTTAGCGAAGCTTTCGCAATATGAATAGCTATTCAAAGTTTGTTTGAGAAAAGCAAATCGAGACGCGAGACGCGTGGGAAGATGATTAACTCTTTCGAGTAAGACTGAATTTACACACCGAGAGCATGAGTATATACTATTAGAGGGGAAAAGGATGTCAGAATTACGAAATGTGATACCATATTCTTATCAAGACAACCCGTTACGGAAGTTAGAATATAATGAATGGGTTTAATAGTAAGCTTAACTATTTTCTGTAGGAGATTACTTTTTTTTTAAAGAAGTTAGATATGGAGAATTTTCATCAAGAGACTTCTGAAATGAATTACTTTTCTGTTCTACGAAATGTGTGGCACTTAGTTACTAATCAAAGAATACAGTAAGCTTATATGAAAAGATTGTTTAATTAGCTCACTATTTGGTTGCTTTGCGATGAACAGTGTTACTAAGTTGGTAGCGATGACATGACTGTCTATTCCGTAAATATTTTCCACCTAATCGTGTATCTCAAACGAACTTAAAATTGATTCTTTATTTCTCTCATCGATTAAATCACCGGTCTCAGGCACAAAGTAAGGCCGTTTCGGAGGATAGAATATAATGGAATACTACGTCGTGTATTTTTGAATCGAGAAGATTCGACTTTTAGTTGAAAAGATATAGTCAAAAACTAACACTATGAATTCGTAGAGGCGGCAATTTTTATAGCCGACATATTGGATTCTCACGATCTGTCAGAGTGATGCCATTTCGATTCCTGCTTAGTTGGATCAGGGAAACTACATATCCGAGTGGCACCTTATTAACACAAAGTGCAGGATACTTCTTGTAAGATCCCCTACTAAGTAAGCCCGTTACGGAGGTAGGAATGTAATGAATGGGTTTAATAGCAAGCTTAACAATTTTCCGTAACAGTACGCTCATGGTCGTAAGCTTGTAAAGGATAATGACCTGAAACTCTAGTAGGTGATCCTTATGTAGTTAGGTATCTGATACCTTTTAGAACCAGGCCAGTTTCTCTTTTCCTGTGAGAGTGGTCCTGCCGATGAAATACTGAAGCTAGCTTAGTAAAGGATTGATTCGAGATACAAAGAAGTTTCCCGGGTCCGGTAGATCAGGTGTAGAACAGGCATCAACAAAACTAATAAATGACTTTTTTTTTGTACCTTGTTTACTTTGTGAGATTTTCAGTTAAGTACACCGGAAAGATATAAAACTTAAGATCACTGTGGACATGTTCAACCAGAAACCTGAATCCTCCCCTTGGGTATGGTGTTCGAGAACTTACACATCTTGATGCCCAAAGAAATTAAAAGAGACTGCGATAAACTTTCGATTAGCCTGAAAGTTAAACTAGCGTCTTTAAAAATTTCGAGGCGTCTTTTGCAACCTTGACTCACTTCATGAAGATGCTATATTGATAACGCTACGTATCTCTCACACTAATATTTAGTAACTAGAATTTTAAATAATCTCTTGTTCGCAAGGTTCATCTTGCACTACAGACTGCCATATCGCAGACTCATATTAAGTTTATTGGAGTATTTGAATTTGCGAATTTTCTCAACGTTTTCTCACAGGTGAGTAAATTTCTAGTAACCTTCCGCTCAGGAGCAAACTAGTGCACAATCTGTATTATCTTTTCAGACACATTACATATCAAAAACCGAATGATCATCAAGAAGAATTTCTGTAATCTTATTTATTAAATTCAACACTAGCACATCTCGCTGACGTGAATATAACTTCCGTGTTCTGTACACCAACTCAAGAGCAGAAAGGAACTCCATAACATGTACCCCATTAATCGACAGCAGTTGAGGCTTACGAAGTGTCATTTGGCCTGGTATGATTGCGAACATATTCATGGCCGTTGACCATAGCCATCCTAGTTCACCAAGTAGATTCCTTTACGAAAATGAAGTAGCAAATCGTCTGTAGATTTTCTTAATAGGTGTTCGCTGCATATAGCGGAATATTATGGGAAACTGGCCTTCACACTCCACCTAAGAGCCGTTAACACTGGCAAGAAGAAAGTCGAAACACAAAGATATGTGCTTAGATCTGTACTTAGATCTATTGAGAGTGCTTCCTGCTGAAGAAATCCACTTAGCACACATAACGATCTCACATATTTCTTGATTGTTACCCTGATAAAAGCTTTTTAATCCAATGAGTCATGGACTTACAAATATATTATTTAAACAAAGTCTCATGTGTGTTAACACTCTCGGCTATAAAATATGCATTTCATTATGTGCTTGCTGTTTACTAGAGCTTACGTACAGAGGTGAGTAGGATTCATTCGTTCCGGTCATTCATTATTAATGTTTTCCCGTCGGTATCTTGTATAACTTTCTATGGAACCCATTATAATCTTACCTCCGAAGCAGCCTTACTTTGGGCATGAGACCGGTGATCTAAAGAATGATACAAATAAAGATTCGGTTTTAAGATCTTTTTAAATCTTCTCTTAGACGGTTAAATGGAATATTATTTCGGTATAGTAGTCCTGTATTCGCTACCACCTTTCGAAAACTGTCATCACAAAGCAACCAAACTGTGGGCTGATCAAATAATCTTTTCATATAAGCTCACTGTATGCTCTGATTAGTAACTAAGAGCCTCACCATTCTTAGAGCAGAAAGGTCATTCATTTCAGAAGGCTCTTCATGAAATTCTCTATATCGTACTTCTTGAATGAAAAAGTAGTCTATCACGGTAGCATTGTCTTGATAGAAATATCATAACACATTTGGTAATTATGAAATCTTTTTCCCTTCTAATGCTATATACTCATGTTGTTGTTGTGTCAAGGCTGTCTTACTCGGAAGAATTAATCAAGTGTTCACTCGCTTCTTGCGTCTCGATTTCCTTTTCTCAAACTACATTTGGAAAGCTATTCATCTTGTAAATACTTCGCCACATCGATTGTTAAATGCTGAGATAAACACCTCTACTTATGATATAAGCACAGAAGTCCGTCTGTAATTCTTCAATAAATCAACATCAAGTACCAATACTTTATTCTACGCTTTTGCATACAGAAAATAAGTACAACAAAAGTGGACCAAACACTTGTTATTACATTGGATCAGCCATTATACTTTAAAAGTGTTCAAATCGTACCTGCAGCTAAGGAAATTTCTCAACAATCCAAAAATTAACCACCGTTATTGGGTTTCCACTTAATTTCTAGGCACGATTGGATACATTATGTCAGGAAATGGTATAGAAGAACTTTGGCGTATCCTGTTTGGGTATCCTGTACGCTAAGAAAACATTAGTGAAAATGCTGAATGGCCATTACTACTCAAGATCATTGAAAACTCACTTCTAGACTTTGCTCGGCGACCTTTACGTGTATTTACGAAGAGATTTACAACCCTCTGAGGAGATGACAAAATCTAGGACCTGCGATCTTATTCAACAATTTGTGGATGTTAAAATAAATATGCAACATATACAAGAAAATGAAACTGGATGAAAAAGATGATATCTAGGAATCTCAAAATTAAGACAATGACCTTAATCTCAGGTGCAAGTAGAGATTTGAACACCTTTCCAGTATAATGGTTGATCTAATCTTATAACACATGCGATTTGTCCATTTTTCTAGCACTTATATAATGTATTCAGAAGAGTAGAATAATATAGTATTGGTACTTGACGGTATTGGTATTTGTACGTGTACACTGAAGGACTACACTGCATATATCAAAAGGAGTTGTTATATCTCACAATTCTACAATCGTTGTAGCGAAGCTTTTACAATGTGAATATCTATTCAAAGATTGTTTGAAAAAACAAAATCGAGACGTGAGACGCGAGTGAAGACAATTATTTTTTACAAGTAAGACAGCATTGACACACCAAGGACATGAGTATATACCACTAGAGGGGAACTTAAACAGAGTGTGCGATTATGGCAGTCTGTAGATGAACCGTTCGTGCCAGAGAGATTTTGAGGTTGTATAGACTAAATGTCAGTTGCAGAGATACGTAGCGTTATCAATATAGTATCTTGAAGAAGTGAGTGAAGTACAAAAGAGGCCTCGAAAGTTTTTATAGACGCAAGTTTAACTTTCAGGCTAATCGAAAGTTAACCGCAGTCTCCTTTACTTTTTTGGGCAGCCAGAGTAAGTTCTCGAACTCTATTCCCAAGGGGAGAAATCATTGCTACTGGTCCTAAATGTTGGAAGTGAGCCTAGTTAGTTTTATATCTTTCGGTGTAACTGGATTTCTCCCTTGCTATTTGTTGTATACTTCATTTAAATTACATCAAGATCGTCTTCATGTCCATTTTCTTAGGTCTATAAGGTGGTGATGCTATTGCAATATATTAACCATAATTGATTCGATCAACAATTAAGCCGTTGTCAATAACATAATGATTTCTAGAGCTGTTGTTCATCATCATCTATAACAGACGATCTCTCATTTTTGCATCAATTCCTTTGGCAGATTGCTCAAAACCTTTAATATTTAATATCGGGTTTTTTACACTAACATGTGGTTCGATCACAATCTTACCTTACATTCACTTTATATCTACAGGTAAATAACCTTATCTGGCTGGAGCTGATATGAGCTACGTGGGTCTTGCTAATGGCATACACTAACCTCATTCAATTGTGTTCATGATTATTTCGCTCCTGGACTTGTAGGTACTTCCGATATGATGCTGCACAGCTGCGCTTTAGTAGGGAGAAAAGTGGCCATACTGATGATTTGCAACTTTCTCCTTGTTATACCAAATATGGCTCATACCAAACAGGACATGTTTCTTTCTCCATACAGGCGGATAACAAAATCTTGACCATTTTGTCAAGATCGAGATCTGATTCGTTCAAGACTAACTTATACAATTCTTTCTCTTTTTGAACGATCTTGTAGGCGGCCAGCTCTTCTTTCCTGAATATAGATGAGGTCGATTCACAGCCTGTTGCATCATGAAGAAAGTGAAAGTAGATTTTTAATGACCCTAGAGTTTCTATAAATTTAATGATTTGTATCATTTTCTTTTAGTTCTGCTTGTATAGCTATTGCTTGAATATCATTGGTAAATTAATACTTTTTAATATGTTTTTTTTATTTTGTATCACAATTTTTTCAACACCAAGGGCCCACATAAAACAAACAGCAGTACGTTCTCAAAACTATACGTCTGTGATACTATCGTGTTATTATATTGAGAAGTAAATCCACGGTTTTTTAAGTGGTACGACAATGATAAGACGATATCTAGGATTCTCAAAATTAAGACAATGACCTTTACCGTACCGGTAAACTTTGGCTGGAGTATATAGAGAAGGTCAGAATCCTATTACTAATCATCCAAAAAGACTAGAACGAACAGGGGAATAGGAACATCATTAGTAGGCAATTAAATATTGCTTCAGTTTTCTCACGCAGCTGGTCATCTTATCTATGCAAAATTTGAACATTACTATACTCAGCATATGGAAGCCTTGGAGGCAACTACGGTATCAGTTGATTACAAAAATTAACAACTAATGTAACTTTCACAATTCGAAGAAAAAAGGCTTTCTGGAGCGAAGTTTCAAGTGATATGAATATTGAAGCGTGCTTCAGGAGATGATTGACTCCAAGGATTCTGCCACCTGCAAGGACACTTAAAAATCAGTAACTACCGTTTAGTTTTCGACTCTCCTACAAACAATCAAAGTTTAACAATCTTAATAAAGAACGATGTTTGGAAATTCCGTACATGCGTACACTGCATTTACATTTTTATCCAAGACTTGGTCGTAAGATTAAAAGCTGTACTATCATGTTGGTTTCAACTTATTGCCCTCGGTTTTATACGACATAGGGATCATCTATTCTCAACAATTTGTTCTTTAGCGACTGTACCAAGCTGCTTTGCCGATAGAAGCCCACAAAGCTTACCAACTCTTCGTATAAGTTATTTTACACATATAGTCGTCAGCTTGTAAAGGATTCACATGCATTTTATTGGCCTCAAACTGTAGTAGTGTATCCTTAGGTAATTAGGTATTTTATTACTTTGTAAAACCATGCCAGCTTCTCTTAACCTTTGAGACAAGTCCTGCCGGTGAATTACTAAAGATTCGCGATACAAACAAGTTATACAGGCCTGGTAGAACAGGTACAAACACCCAAATCAAGAATATTATCAATTGACAGACTTTTTTTTTTGTATATAAAAAATTTCAATGAGTCTTTATCAAGATGCTATCTTGATAACGCTATGTATCTCTCACACTAACCTTTAGGCTAAAAAAACCTTAAAATCTCACTGGCTCACGATGTTCATCTTGTACTACAAGCTTCCATAATAGCACACTCTAATTAAGCTTACTGGAGGATTTGAATTTCTGAAACTTCTCAACGTTTTCTTACCGGTGAGTAATTTTCAGGTTAGCTCCCGCTCAGTAGCGGACTAGTGCACCAACTGCATTTGCTTATCGACATCTTTCATTTCTGACACGGAATCATCAACAAGAAGAATTTCTGTAATCTTATTTATTAAACTAAACACTACCTCATCTCGCTGACGAGAATAGAGCTTACGTGTCCTGTCGACAAACTCAACAGCAGAGAGCTACTCCACAAAGTGTACCCGATTAATTGTCAGGAGTTAAGGCTTGGGAATTGTACTCATCTCTAACATTCAACAGGCTGACATTTGGCCTGGTATGTTTGCGAGCATATTCCTTTACTAAAAAAAAAAAAAAAATAAAAAAAAAAAATAAAAAGCACCAAGTCGACTGTACAATTCTGCATAGGTGTTCGCTTCAGATAGCGGAAAATCATGGCAAACTGCCTACAGTACATTCCCAGCACAGTCCACCTAAGAAGCGTAACACTGGCAAGAAGAGAGTCGTAACACACAGATATCTATACTTCAGACTGTTTTCAGAGAACATTGTATTACCAAGTGCAGACTTCACGAAACATTTAAAAAATATTTTACTAAAAGGAGATTCGAGATACGTGTTGCTCTTTTATCAAAACGAATGCAACCAGTTAGCATGCACTACAACCAACCAAACAGTAATATTTTATATGAAGCGTAGTGAGATTAGGATTTTTGTATTGCAACTCACACGCTGTACTACACTAAAATCTGTCAAAAAATTACTTACACATGGCAAAAGATTTAAGATTTTCTACAAAGCTGCCGGCTGTGGCTTTCTGCAGAAATAAAGGTGTTACTAATTGTAGATATCAGGATGCATTTAATAAAAAAAAATAAAAAAAAATAAAAGCAATAGATGTCGTGATCCGCCTCAATAATTGCATTAGAACGAGTGCAATCAACCTACTTGCAGTACAATCGACTAGATCGAGTGGATAGAAATGGGAAAACTATATTAGCTAATACATTCGTTAGGATTTGCAAGTTCGAAATATTCGAGTGACGTGCGAATCTAGTGACGTGCTAAACAAGAAGTCATTACCTGAAAAAAAGGAATATCACGGTGAGTTCGTAAGTTATTGCTTTCGTAAAATTAGTGAAGAGAAAGCGCGTTTAAATGATGGACAAGTTGATGTGTCACTTGCGATAGGGCAAGCATCACTGAGCTGGTGAAGCTTTTTGTTATGTGCATGTGTAAAGTCAGAAATCAACATATATGAGAACATTAGCTCGGATGTCTCTTGACTTGATTGTAATAGTATTCTTCGTTGTATCAAAGGAGATATTAATCAGGGTTGAAAGCGATCTGTGAGTGATGTAATTAAAAAAATAATTTTGAGCATGAACGAGGATGTTCGATTTTTAATTAGTGGATTAGGGTCAAATGGCGTGCCAATAGTTTCTTTCGAGGTGTTTGGTAAGGCTAAACGGTTTAGAAGTTCCATCGTAAATTCTGAGTAATTTAGAAGTCAGCAGCGGACCTTGGCATGCATTCCGTAATTCCTGTTGGCTTACAGCTAGTAAAAAAATTCAACACCAAACCGGAGGCCGCAGGATCTTGTGTTGCGTACGTAAAAATTAAAAACGAATCAAAAGTGCTTTTAGAGCTACTTAACTCACATTATAAATTGGCGTAGAAATTACAAACCTTGGATTTACTTCCCCCTTTAATAAGAAGAAGGTATCGCAAACGTATTGCTTTGGGTCCGCACCGCAGTTTGTTTTAGGTAGGCCCTTGGGGTTGAAAAAGGTTGTTATACCATATGTAATTCTTAGGTATTAATTTATCATGATAATCAAGCAATTGCTATATTTCCCGTTCATATGCAACTACAATACTATTCGAGAGTGCTTCCTGCTGAAGGTATCTACTTAGTACTCATAACACTCTCTCGTTTTTCTTGATCGTTACCTGATAGAAACTGTTTAATCTAAAGTTTAATCTGGACTTGTAGGTACTTCCGAGTTGATGTTTCACAGCTGCCGTGTTAGTAAGGGGAAAAGTGGCGATACTGATGATTTGGAACTACTTCCTTGTTATACCTAATGTGGCTTATACCAAAGAGGATACGTTTCGTTCTCCATACAGGGGAATACGAAGTGTCGAATATTGACCATTTTGTATACATTGAGATCTGATTGGTTGAAGACTCTAACTTATAGAATTCTTTTTCCTCTTGAACGATCTTGTAGGCTGCCAGCTATTCTCTCCTGAATATAGATGAAATCGAATCACAGCCTGTTGCATCATGAAAAAAGTGAAAGCAGTTTTTTAATGACACTAGAGTTTCTAAAATTTAATGATTACTAGCATTTTCTTTTAGTTCTGTTTGTATTTGGCCTTAAGACAATCAGACACTGATCATGAACTCTTCTAACAAGATTCTTAAGAGATCTCAATCAGACCCATCATAAGCCACATATTTCCCGCTTGAAGTTTCTTCAATTACTGTTGTCCGTATAAACTACCTTTTGTTCATTGAACAGCTGCTTCATCACTAGAAGTTTCTCAAAAACTGTGATTGAATTGACGTGGCTTCAAAGGCAGAATTAAATTCTATCGTTTTATATATTTCGCGAAAGCTCTTTCTGGCCTTTCGGGACTTACCGTGTCTAATTGTAATTTATATCCGTAAAATATTAAATGAAAAAAGCGCATAACTAATTTATATACGTACTTAACGCAGATATGACTTGTCATTTTTAGTCCACAGCATTGCGTTTAGAAGGACACCATCTTCTACGTGTGGGTTTTAAAACAGAAAACCACAGCGACTCTGTAGTATTCGCCGCAGTCGAATTGACATTCCTGTGGATTGAGTAATGATCACACAAGGAAGGTGGCGTTAGCTCAACGTGCCCTTCAGATGACAAACCTTTTCCCATCAAGGTCCTTAGAACTTCTGTTATCGTGACAGTATTTGGGATAGATGGATTACTCTTACTAATGTAGTGTCTGACGTTGAGTTAATCCCCAAGATTATTTTGTGGACTCATTAAGCACTGTACGATATTATATAACTTTTATCTACGCCCCAGAAGGCCTCCTTTTCTGCGAATTTTGAAAGTTCTTTGAGCTATTAATTTCCTGTAATCATCTGATAACGTAATTGCCTCCAAGGATTCCATCTGCATAGTATAGTGATGTGCAAAAGTTGCATAGAAAACATGACCAGCTGCGTGAGAAAACGAAAGAAATATTAAATTGCCTACAAATAAAGTTTCTACTCCTTTGTTCGATCTAGTCCCTTTGAATGAATAGCAATACGATTCTGACCTTCTCTATATATGCAGCCAAAATTTACAGGTTCGGTAAAGGTCATCGTCTTAATTTAGATAATTCCTCGATATCGTTTTCTTTTTTCCATGCAGCTTCATTTTCTTGTAAATGTTGCATATTCATTTCCTCATCCAGACATTTTTGAATAAAATCGCAGATCTTGGATTGTGCCATCTCGTCAGAGGGTTGTAAATCTATTCATAACTACATGTAAAGATATCCGAGCAAAATCTAGAAGTGAGTTCACAATTATCTTGAGTATTCATGGCAATTCAGCATATTCACTTACGTTTTCAACGCGTACAGGATACCCCATAGTTCTTTTATATAATTTCCTGACTTAAAGTATCCAATTGTGTCTATAAATTACCTAAGTGAAGACCTCCTAAGGGCGGTACAATTTTCGAAATTTCAGAATTTTCCTCAGCTACAGGTACGATTTGAACACTTTTTACGTATACATAGCTGAATGAATGTCATAACACATGTTTTTTGTCCACTTTGCTTGAAGTTATTTATGTATGCAATGGACTATAAAATATAGTATTAGTATTTGATGTTGAGTTATTAAAGAAATACAGAGGAACTACACTGCTTATAACAAATGCAAAGGCATGTAACTAACAATTCCTTAATCTTTGTGACAAAGTTTTTACAAGATGAATAGATATCCAAAGGATGTTTGAAAAGAAGAAATCGAAACGCAATACGCGAATGAAGATTTGATTTAATCTTTCGAGTAATACAGCACTGACACACCAAGAACATTAGCATATAGATTAGAGGGGAAGAGGAAGTCAGAATTACGATATGTGATACGATATTCTTATCGAAACAATGCTACAGTGATATCAGATTAGTTTTTCTTTCAATCACTTGGATATAAAAATTTTCATGAAGAGATTTCTGAATGAATGACGTTTCCTGCTGTATAAAATTTGTGGCATTTATAATCAAGGCATAGAGTGAGTTTGTATGAAATGATTATTGGAATAGACCACAGTTTTGTTCTTCTTTATTTGTCTCTTCGATCACATAAAGAAACTCAGGACCAACGTAAAGTTGTTTCGGAGGTTAGAATATAATGGGTTGAATAGCAAGTTTTATAGGATACATTCGGAAAAATATTACTAATGATAGTCTTGAATATATTGAATCTTACACAAATCAGTATGTAAGCCCTAGTGAGCAGCAAGGACGCTAACTAAAGCATATTTGATAGCTTCGAGTGTTAACAAGTCTCTTTGTTTAAGTAATTTATCCGTAACTACACAACTCTTTAGATTAAACAGTATCTATCAGGAAACGATCTAGAAAAACGTGAGTGTGTTGTGAGTGCTAAGTAGATTTTTCAGCAGGAAGCACTCTCGAATAGTATTGTATTTGCATATGAACGGGAAGTTTACCAATTGCTTGATTATCATGATAAATTAATTCTTATGTTTTTTACATTTGGTATAACAACCTTTTTCAACACCAAGGGACCGCATAAAACAAACTGTTTTGAAAAACTTGGTATAATTACAACTGCACTATTCTCGAAGTATTTGTAATGTTTCAGCGGGAATAGTTTGGAATCACACAAAAGGGCGAAGTTTGAGGCACCTGCGCAATTCTTCTGTTACCAAGAAGCCGCCGATTCAAAATGAGCGATCTTTTTATACTGTACAAAACAGGGTTAATTTCGATAATGTAGAAGCCTAAATCAGAATATATAGAAGTTCATAGTACAAGATTTTGTGTAAGGATTCTTCGTCACAGGCCAGAGGTAATAGCTCCTCTGTCTGGCAGAGAATATGGTTTACTTTCAGAAGGATCTGACATAATAAGAGAGTTGGAGGAAGACATTGATGTAGATGCTATGGCACTAAGTCGTGTTGTTAAGTTGCTTCGAAATGATATGGTAAACCACAAGAGTCATTTTGCAGGAAAATTTGAGAATCACTGCCAGGAAGATTCTGTTCCTCCTTCACTAATAGCTGCTGCTGCTAATATGTTACTTCATGGTTCATCTGCTACCCATAATAGCAGCGTAAGTCAACCAACTTCCACTTCTAGCTTACTTATATTTTATAACTTCCATCAGAAAAAAGGAGATATTGAAACAAAAACAGCAAGGCACAAACGCAATCGCGTGCAATCCCTTCTTCTCAATGTTGGACTGAGCTTTTCGGCTAAAACTCGTAAAAAATATATCATAAAAGAATTGCATTCACTAGGGTATTGTATATCGTCTACATGTGTAGAGGAAATACCTTCAAGTCTTTCTCAGTGCTTGATAAAACAAAGTGACGAAATATATGTCCTTCCACTCTTCGTCGAGGTGTTTTAACCATTGCAACATTAGCTATATTGACTACAATCCTTCTAGCACATCAAAGGATTTTTTTCATCCTACGAACATTTCTATTTTCCAGCTTCTGTATAAGGATAACTCATGCATTCAAGGTGACTATGTCTCACTGGATAATGTCAATATAAAAAAGAAAACTGCTCCTGTTCTCCCCGATAAATATGCTCTAGTACCTCCTAGTACGTTGAATCACTAAAACCAATTGCAGAATGGTTTTTCGTAACGAACCTCCTGAACTATGCTCGTTGGATTCCCGTTCGCATTTTTTATTTCAAGAATTTGGAAGAAACACACCCTGAGATTTTGAATACTTTCGAAATGGGTTACTTGGTGATAAGAAAGACATCAAAACCTTTCTCTGCAATAGCTATAGTTCGGCTCACAAACAGAATAACAAAATTATAAAAGGGGATGGCGGGGCGATTTATCTCTTACACGGCTTCAATGCTCTTGTCAAATGGATGACAGCGGGACCAGAAATTAGTAGGCTAATTAACGAATTCAAAATGTCATATAATGATAATGATTTTGATAATAAGCACCATGAAAATTACTCGTCGAAGCAAGAAAAATTTAAATCGGCTGTTGGAAAGATGAAAGAAGTCTTCGTCGAATTTGTGGAATCCGTTTGAAGAAAATAGTGGACTCGTTAATGTTGCTCCCAGAATCATTTATAGAAGTGATATACGGTAATTGAATCCCTATATTCAGCAGAACAAAAAGGGTCTAATATGCAGAGATGTTCACCCACGCGAGGGTGGCCCTCTCGAGGGCATCCTCACCCTCAAGTGCCCTCGCCCACAGTGACGCGAGGGAGTGGACAAGTTTTGGCCGCGAGGGCGAGGGTGCGCGAGGGCGAGGACAAGCTTCGATGGCGAGGGTGATGGTGCGCGAGGGCGAGGACAAGCTTCGATGACGAGGTTGAGGGTGCGAGGAAAAGCTTCGACGAAGAGGGCGAGGGTGCGCGAGGGCGTTGACAAGTTTCGGCAGCTAGGGCGATGGTGCGCGAGGGCGAGGACAAGCTTCGATGCCGAGGGTGAGGGTGCGCGAGGGCGAGTAAAAGCTTCGACGAAGAGAACGAGGGTGAGGGGCAAGTGTTACTGCGGGATCGAGGGTGCACGATGGCTAGAGACAACTTCCTTCAGGAGAACGAGGGCAAGCGAGGGAGGAGGAGAAGCTTCCTTAAAAGCAACTGCTTTGAAGTTTGCTGTTTGACCTCTTTTGAAGAAGCAAAATTTAAAATATCATCTGCCATGTCCCCTAGATGAAAAGTTATTGTCATAGCAAGGTTATACATTGATCGTATGTTTCCTTTCAATTATTTGCAGTAGACAATTTCTCGTGTGTATGTACATCATTATTAAAAATAATAATGCAAATAAGAATAATATTTTATTTTTCCCATGAAAGTTTCCGGGTAGAAATAGCGCTACATCAAGAAGTAAGGGTGCCCCATTGTTGCCCTCCCTGTGCTGGAGACATTTTAGATAAGAAGTGTCTACTACACTGTCATGTTTAAAGTGTTGGTAGACAGACAGACAGTCACTCACGTCATTCAGCTGTAAATGACAAGAGCGCTGATATCTGAACAAACACAATCAATGAGAGAACTATCAGAATACAATAGATCAGATAGAAAAAGACTTGATGGGATGACTTTGGTTCATAGATGGCCATTTTGCTCTGCACTCTCTCCGACTCGGGCTCATCTTTTTCAACTGGGCTCTCGCTCATTTATCCCTTTGGGAATCCTGTTCGGGCTCACTTCCCTCAGTTGGTCTCGCGCTGACTTATTTCATTGGCGATCGGGGTAGCGCTTAATTATTGAACCCGAGAACGGTCGAGCGCGAATGCCGAGCTAGCGAGCGTTGAGCTCGTGAGTGTGGATGCCCATGAAATGGGCTGATTAATAGCATACATCCTCCTCCAATGTCCACCACTAATAAAGTTACAATTAATCGGAATTTTTAACTTTTTATTCAGCCCAAAATATTATCTGAGTCGATATTTGTTAAAATAATGTCAGTGACTATTGTATCGATTTTCATTGTTTCTGCTTTTATAATCTACGTAGGTAGAGCTATCATTTAGTTACAAAATAAATAATATGTTTTTTCTTGTCCTTAAATAGAAATATCTGACACGTTAATACTGAAATTTTGTTAAAAGAGCTGCTTTAACAAAATAATTTAATAAGTTCCACAAGACATAAGTTGTTTATGCAGCCGAAATTTGCAACTGTTGACTGATTGCCGTTTAGCGTCCTCTTTCGTCGGCGAGGCTATGAGAATTGGACCTATAGGTTTAACGCGGAATTCGACCCACTGTCGTTCAATGTTCTCCCACTCGGAATTGTCCCCAGGACCCCATGCCCCAAAGGTTCGCGTGCAAGCCAGTGAGATAGGGTTTGTATGTTGTGTTAGGAATAAAATACGTTACAGGATGATATACTGATTGTGTGGTATTGGACGATTGTGTGGTAAAAGGAGAAATATAAATTTGGACAAATTAAAAAAAAGGCCTGAAAAAAAACTGTAGGATATTTGAAACAAATAAAACTTAGGAAAAGCCACTTCAGCAAAACGAGAAGGATTTTGTTGTGGTTAAACAGTTAAATCATATTATTATTAATTTCGCACAAATGTGCCACACATCATAGCATGGGCGGCGATTAGAAGGGCAAATGGGGACATTTCACCCCCCCCCTCTTTTGAAATGACCCATTAATGTCCCTATATAATTTCATATGGAAATATAAAGTTTTTGTATGTATTAAAATTCATAGAATGAAAATGGTGCCATAAAATATTTGCCGTTCCGTGAGTAATGAGTCCACAAAATAATCTTGGGGATTAACTCAACGTCAGACACTACGTTAGTAAAAGTAATCCTTCTATCCCAAATACTGTCACGATAACAGAAGTTCTAAGGACCTTTATGGGAAAAGGTTTGTCATCTGAAGGGCACGTTGAGCTAACGCCACCTTCCTTGTGTGATCATTACTCAATCCACAGGAATGTCAATTCGACTGCGGCGAATACTACAGAGTCGCTGTGGTTTTCTGTTTTAAAACCCACACGTAGAAGATGGTGTCCTTCTAAACGCAATGCTGTGGACTAAAAATGACAAGTCATATCTGCGTTAAGTACGTATATAAATTAGTTATGCGCTTTTTTCATCTAATATTTTACGGATATAAATTACAATTAGACACGGAAAGTCCGGAAAGACCAGAAAGAGCTTTCGCGAAATATATAAAACGATAGAATTTAATTCTGCCTTTGAAGCCACGTCAATTCAATCACAGTTTTTGAGAAACTTCTAGTGATGAAGCAGCTGTTCAATGAACAAAAGGTAGTTTATACGGACAACAGTAATTGAAGAAACTTCAAGCGGGAAATATGTGGCTTATGATGGGTCTGATTGAGATCTCTTAAGAATCTTGTTAGAAGAGTTCATGATCAGTGTCTGATTGTCTTAAGGCCAAATACAAACAGAACTAAAAGAAAATGCTAGTAATCATTAAATTTTAGAAACTCTAGTGTCATTAAAAAACTGCTTTCACTTTTTTGATGATGCAAAAGGCTGTGAATCGATTTCATCTATATTCAGGAGGGAATAGCTGGCAGCCTACAAGATCGTTCAAGATCGTTCAAGAAAAAGAATTCTATAAATTAGAGTCTTCAACCAATCAGATCTCAATGTATACAAAATGGTCAATATTCGACACTTCGTATTCCCCTGTATGGAGAACGAAACGTATCCTCTTTGGTATTAGCCACATTAGGTATAACAAGGAAGTAGTTCCAAATCATCAGTATCGCCACCTTTCCCTTTACTATCACGGCAGCTGTGAAACATCAACTCGGAAGTACTTACAAGTCCAGGAGCGAAAAAATCTAAGCATAAACCAGACCGAATAAAGTTACTGTATGCCATTTTCAGGACCCACGTAGCTCATATCAGCTCCAGCCAGAGTAGCTTACTTACCTGTAGAAAAAAAGTGAATGTAAGGTAAGATTATGAACGAGCCACATTTTAGTGTAAAACCAGGATATTATGTATTGAAATTTTTGAGAATTCTGCCAAAGGAGTTTATGTACAAATGCGAGATCGGAAGAAAGTCTGATATAGATGATGACGAACAACAGCTGTAGAAAATCATTCTCTTATTGACAAAGGCTTAATTGTTGATCCAATCAGTTATGTTTAATGTATTGTAATTAAGTCCCCACCTTATAGACCTAAGAAAAATGGACATGAAAACGATCTTGATGTTAATTTAAATGAAGTATAATGACAAGGCATATAACATGGTGGCGGTTTATTATTCTGTTTACATATTTTGGAATCCTTTAACATGAGAGGCATTGGTACCCGATGAGAAAACGAAACTATAGCAGAACACATTTAATTTGATGAGTTAAACCAACTCAATTAGATATAACATTCGCGTACTACAGAACTATTCAATATTACGTTTATAACAATTATTTGTTTTTTATTGTTGTCTGTTAAGATGTTAATCAACAGTTTACTTCCTCAAAGGATTCTGCCATCTGCAAGGACACTTAAAATTGTGTAACTACCGTTTAGTTCTCAATTCTCCTACTAAGAATCATAGTTTAACATTCTTAATAAAGAGCAATGTTTTGATATTCCGCACATACAAAGATTCCATGTACATTTTTATCCAAGACGGGGTCCTAAGAATGAAAGCTCTACTACAAGTCGATCCCAGTTGGTTTCAAATTATTGTCCTAGGTTTTCATACGACATACGAATAATCAATGCTTACTGCTCAGCGCCTTGTTCCTTTGCGGCTGTATCAAGCTTCTTTTCAGACAGAAGCCAACGAAGCTTTCCTATTTTCTATAACAGATATATTACACTTACTGTAGTAAGGTTGTAAAGGATACCCATCCAAGTTGTTGCACTGAATCTCTAGTAGATGATCCTTATGTAATTAGGTATGTGATTAGATGGTAGAACCTGTGAGACTAGTCCTGCCGATAATTACTAAAGCTAGCGTAGTAAAGCACTTTTTCACGATACAAAGGAGTTATACAGGCAAGGACGAACAGGAGTAGAACAGAGACATCAACAAAATTTAAAATTGGCAGAATTTTTTTTATGTAGTTAGGTAACTTTGGGAGATTTTCAGTTTACACCTGAATCACGGAAAACTTCCTAGGCTCACTTCCAACATCTCGGACCAGAAGCAATAATTTCTGGTCATGGGAATAGTGTTCGAGAACTTACTCTCCTGTGCAAAGGAAGTAAATAAGACTGCGATTAACTTTCGATTAGCCAAGAAAGTTAAACTTGCGTCTATAAAAATTTTCGAGGCGCCTTCTGTAACTTGACTCACTTCTTCAAGATGCTATATTATTAACGCTACCTATCTCTCACAGTGATCTTTAGGCTATAGAACCTTAAAATCTGTCTGCTTTGCACGGTTCATCTACAGACTGCCATAATCCCATACAGTGTTTAAGCTCCCCTCTAGTGGTATATACTCAAGTACTTGGCGTGTCAATGCTGTCTTACCCGTAAGAATTAATCGTCTTCACTCCCAAAGCTATACATCTGTGACACCCTCGTCTTATTAGAGGGAGAAGTAAATTCACGTTTTTTAAAATGGTACGCCTTTTTATAATGTGAGATAAGTAACACTAAAAGACTACTGCTCCATTTTTAAGACCTTCACAAGTTTCTGGGGCTCCGATTCCATATAGAATCATTTTACTGATTGGAAAATATTAGGAGTTAAAGATTACATGGCGATGTCCAATGATGACTTCTAAATTTTCAGAAAAAACTTACAAGCCTTACCGAACAACAAGAAAAACAACCCACAGATTATTAGCACGCCTTATGCACCTTACCGTCACAAAGTCCTTTCACTTCTGTTATCATTACAGTTTTTCTGAAATAAGGATTAATCTTACTAACGTAGTGTCTGACGTTGAGTTAATCCTTCAGAAAATTACGTGGCCTCATTAAGCACTGTTCGATAATGTTATCACTTATAACTTTGCAACTCTATTTCTGTGAATTTTTAAAGTCCCTTGAGATCTTAATTTCTTGTAATCATCTGGTACCGTAGTTGCCTCCAAGGCTTCCATCTTCTGAATGAGGTGATGTGCAAATATTCCATAGAAAAGACGACCAGCTGCGTGAGAAAATGGAAACATTAATTTAATTGCCTACAAATGACATTTCTAATTCCCTGCTCGATCTAGTGCCTTTGGATGAATATCAATAGGATTTTGACCTTCTCTACGTACTGCAACCAAAGTTTACATGTTTGCTAAAGGTCATTGTCTTAATTTTGAGATACCTAGATATCGTCTTTTTCATGCAGCTTGATTTCCTTGTATATGTTGCATATTCATTTTATCATCCACAAATTGTTGAATAAGATCGCTGGTCTTAGATTTTGTCATCCCCTCAGAAGGTTGTAAAACTCTTCATAAATACACGTAAAGGTCGCCCAGCAAAGTCTAGAAGCGAGTTCTCAATGATTTTGAGTAGTAATGACTATTAAGCAATCTACTAAGGGGATACGCCAAGGTTCTTTTATACCATTTCCTGACATAATGTATCCAATCGTGACTAGAAATATAGTGGAAACCTAATAACGGCGGTTCATTTTTGGATGGTTGAGAAATTTCCTTAGCTGCAGTTATGATTTGAACACCTTTTATTGTACAATGGCTGATCTAATGTAATAACACGTATTTCGTCCACTTTTATTGTACTTATTTTCTGTATGCAAAAGCGTAAAATAGAATATTGGTACTTGATAATGAATTATTGAAGAATTACAGACGGAGTTGTCTGCTTGCCAAAATTATCAGCTCTTAGGTGGAGTGTGAATGTACTCTAGCCAGTTTGCCATAATATTCCGCTATATGCAGCGAAGACGTATGCAGAATTTTAGAGACAACTTACTGCTTCATTTTTGGAATGTAATTTACTAATTAAAAATCGAACATTCCTAAATATCGGATAATTTTCATCACTGGTGATACGCTCTTCTTATTATAAGGAGAAGTTAATCCACGATTTTTTAAATGCTACGCAATTACGCCATTGTTAATGTGTCCTGCGATGGTTTCGTTTTCTCTTCAGGGACCAAAGCCGCTCATTTATACTATTTAATAAAAGATTTAAACATAAAAACACACCACTTTCATATTTTATACCTTGTCTTTATACCTCCATTTAAATTTACATGAATATCGTCTTCATGTCTATTTTTTTTTTCTAAAAATCGTGGACGTTATTACAAAATGATAATCATAACTGATTGGACTGTTGTAACGAATAGTGATTTCATTGATTGTGTGGAAACAGTAACATGAAATAACAAAGGGCGTAAAGAAAACATCAAAGTGCCTGCATGTATTGCTTCATATAACAAATACAAGACTGGAAAGACTTCTGCCATCTGCAAGGACACTTAAAATTGTGTAACTACCGTTTAGTTCTCAATTCTCCTACTAAGAATCATAGTTTAACATTCTTAATAAAGAGCAATGTTTGGATATTCCGCACATACAAAGATTCCATGTACATTTTTATCCAAGACGGGGTCCTAAGAATGAAAGCTCTACTACACGTCGGTCCCAGTTGGTTTCAAATTATTGTCCTAGGTTTTTATACGACATACGAATAATCAATGCTTACTGCTCAGCGCCTTGTTCCTTTGCGGCTGTATCAAGCTTCTTTTCAGACAGAAGCCAACGAAGCTTTCCTATTTTCTATAAGAGATATATTACACTTACTGTAGTAAGGTTGTAAAGGATACCCATCCAAGTTGTTGCACTGAATCTCTAGTAGATGATCCTTATGTAATTAGGTATGTGATTAGATGGTAGAACCTGTGAGACTAGTCCTGCCGATAATTACTAAAGCTAGCGTAGTAAAGCACTTTTTCACGATACAAAGGAGTTATACAGGCAAGGACGAACAGGAGTAGAACAGAGACATCAACAAAATTTAAAATTGGCAGAATTTTTTTTATGTAGTTAGGTAACTTTGGGAGATTTTCAGTTTACACCTGAAACACGGAAAACTTCCTAGGCTCACTTCCAACATCTCGGACCAGAAGCAATAATTTCTGGTCATGGGAATAGTGTTCGAGAACTTACTCTCCTGTGCAAAGGAAGTAAATAAGACTGCGATTAACTTTCGATTAGCCAAGAAAGTTAAACTTGCGTCTATAAAAATTTTCGAGGCGCCTTCTGTAACTTGACTCACTTCTTCAAGATGCTATATTATTAACGCTACCTATCTCTCATACCCAATCAAGGTGAAGGGAAATAAGTGGAATTGGAACTAATTTACGAATGTTGTGGAAACTGCTTTAGTTGCTAGATGGAAACTTTATCGGAATTTCACAGAAGTGTTACAGAATCTCACAGTCTGCAGACTTCGTCCGCGGCTTCAGGGATTTTTCAAAAAGGGTTCTGAAGCACGGAAACATAGCAAACATACCCGAATACGAAATGAGAAAGAAAAGCAAATATGTCAAGGATGTCAAAAAAAGCCGATAACATAATGTCAGAAATGCCAGGTTGGCTTGAGTGCTGTTCCGTCCTTGATAATTAACATCGTTAGTGTAAAAGTGCGATGTAAATTTGCTAAGACAGCCTTACTTTGGGCCTGAGACCGGTGATCAGGATCGATGAGACAAATAAAGAATCGCTTTTAAGTTTTCTTCAGATCCTCTCTTAGACGGTTAGGAGGAAAATCTTTACGGTATAGTCAGTCCTATGTTCGCTACTAGCTTTGTAAAACAGGTCATCCCAAAGCATTCATACTGTGGGCTAAAAAATAATCTTTCATATAAGCTCACTGTGAGCTTTGAATAGTAACTAAGCGCAATCATTTCATTCAGCAGAAAAAGTCGTTCATTTCAGAAGTCTCTTGATGAAAATTCTCCATATCCAAGTTCTTGAATGAAAAAGTATTCTCATTTAATGGTAGCATTGTCTTGATAAGAATATCGTATCACATTTCGTAATTCTGACATCCTCTTCTCCACTAATGCTATATACTCATTTTCTTGGTGAGTCAATACTGTCTTACTCGGAACATTTAATCAAATCCTCGCTCGTGTCTCGCGTGTCGATTTCCTTGTCTCAGATAACCTTTGGATAGCTATTCCTTTTACGAAAGTTTCGCCACAACTACTGTAGAATTGTGAGATACACACCTCACCTTTTTATATAAGAAGTAAGGGCCCTCTGTACTTCTTCAATAATTAATATCAATTATCTTTACTATATGTTCTACTCTTGTGCATAGTGTAAATAAGTGCCAGAAAATTCGACAAGAAACATGTTTTGACATTAGATCAGCTTTCATATTGGAAAGGTGTTCAAATCGTACCTGCAACTGAAGAAATTTCAGAACTGTCCAAAGTTGTACCGCCCTTATGAGGTTTCTAGCCACGATTGGAGTCGTTATGTCAAGAATTGGTATAGAAAATCTGTGGGGTAATATGTACGTTAAGACAACTTTAGTGAAAATGCTGAATGGCCATGCCTACTCAATAACATTGAAAAGTCGCTTCTAGACTTTGCTCGGCGATAATTCAAAGAACAATCAAAATTAGCAGAAAAAGAATTTTTCTAGAACGAAAATCCAAGTGATATGAATATCGAACAGCTTAATGAAGGACACGAAACTTTCTGGTGGATTAACTCAATGTCACACACTACGTCAGCAAGATTAATCCTTCATTCGAAGAGACTGATACGATAACAGAAGTTCTACAGGAATTTTGTGTGAAACCGTTTGTCATCTGAGCGGCAGATTGAGCTAATGTTATTTTCCTTGGGGGATAATACCTCATTGCGCAAAAATATCAATCAACTGAGGTGAATATTGCAGTCTCTGTTGTCTTATGTTATAAAACCCACACGTACAAGGAAGAGTTCTTCTACACGCAATGTTGTGGACTAAAAATTTTAAATAAAATCTGGGTTAAGTACATATATATAAATTTTGTTAAGCGCAATTTTCACCTTATATTTTATGGATATAAACTACAATTAAACACTCAGAGTACCGAAAGACATGAAAGACCTTTTGAAAAATATCTGCAAGGATGGAATTTCATTCTGCAATTGCAGCCACGACATTCATCACCGTTTCTGAGATACATGGAGATCAATAATAGACGAATTCAAATAATGCAAAAAATTTTCCAAGGAGCAAAAGATAGCTTTATATGGACAGCACTACTGGAAGAAACTATAACGTGAAATCTGAAGGTATTCAAAGATCTGATTCAGATCCTTAAGAATCTTGCTAGAAGACTTCATGAGCAGTTACTGATTCTTTTAAGGCCACAAACGAGCACAACTGCAACGAAATAATATGAAATCATTACATCTAAAGAAACTCTAGGGTGATTAAAAGACTGCTTTCAATTTTTGCATGATAAAACAGGCTGTGACACGATCTTAGCTATAATCAGGAGAAACAGTTGGCAGTCTTAAAGATCTCCTAAAAAAAAAAAAAGAATTGTGTTAGAGTCCTCAAAAACCAAATCTCAATCCTGACAAATTAGTCAACATTAGACAATGCTTATTCGCTATTATAGAGAAGGAAACATGTCCTCTTTGGTATAAGGGTCAGTTGTTGTATTACCTGAAGTTGCCATATCAGGTATATCAAGGAAGTAGTTACTAAGATTCAATATGGCCACTTTTGCCCCTACTACCGCTGCAGCCGTGCAGCATTCAATTCGGTAATATCTCCAAGTCCAGCAGTGAAATGGCTTAAGCATGGACCCAATCGAATGTGGTTTGTGTGTCAAAGAGTATATGCGAATTCCGGGATCCACACAGCTAGCTAGCATCAGGTCCAGTCGGATAAGCTTACTTACCTGCAGATAAAAAGTGAATGTAAGATAGGATTGTAAACGAACCACATGTTAGTGTAAAACTGCCGATATGAAGTATTGTGCATTCTGCCAAAGTAATTCATGTACACATGGTATATTGGAAGAAAGTCTGATATAGATGATGAACAACCGCTGTAGAAATTCGTACGTCATTGACAACGGCTTTATTGTTTTTCCAAATATTATGGTTACTATTTACTTATAAAGAAAAAAAAGGGACATGAATACTATATTGATGTAACTTTGGTATCTGAAGAGAAAGCGAAAACTTAGCAGGACAGATTTAATTTCAAGAGCAAAACCAATTCATTTAGATATCACATTCGCGTACTAGAGTATCATTCAATTGAATGATTATAAAAAATTAAATGAATTAGTTGAGCTCGTTAAATTATATCAGTCTTGCTACGATTTCGCTTCTCTTTGGGTTCCAAAGCCACTCGTGTTAGAGGATTCCAAACTATGTAAACGGAATAATAAACCACCTTCTTGTTTTATATCATGTCTTTATGCCTTTATTTAGAGTTAGGTCAAAATGGTCTTTATGTCCATTTTGTTAGATCCTTAAGGCGGGAACGTTGTTACAAAATATTTTGATTATAACTGTTTGTATCAACAATTAAGTCGTTGTCAAAGAGTTATTGGTTTTCTAAACGGTTGTTCGTCATCTTCTATGCTAGATTATCTTCCGATCTGCCATATGTACATGAACTTTGTCAGAATGCACAAAACCTTGAATAACTCATATCGGCTATTTTATACTACCATGTGCTTCGTTCACAATTCTATCTGGCATTCTCTTTCTATCTATAGGATGTATGTATGTATCTATAGGATGTATGCTCTAGTGACCTGCAAAGACGATAACTAAAAGCATATTTGATAGCTTGGAGAGTTGACACACATGAGACTTTGTATAGTAATAAATCCGTAAGAACACAACTCTTTGGATTAAACAGTTCCTATCAGGCTAACGAAGAAGAATAAGGTGAGAACATTATAACTGCTAAATAGATTTCTTCAGCAGGATAAATAGTATTATAGTTGCATATCGTCGAGAAGTATAGCTATTGCTTAATTATCATTGATAAATTAATACTCAAGTTTTATTACATTTAGTATCACAATTTTTTCAACCACAAGGGCCCACATAAAACAAACAGTTGTACGTTCCCAAAACTATACGTCTGTGATACCATGGTGTTATTAAAGGGAGAAGTAAAACCACGGTTTTTTAAGTATTACGCCTTATATATAAGGTGAGCTTTATAAGGTGAGTTAAGTAGCTCTAAAAGCACTACTGCTTCGTTTTAGGAACCTAGGAAAAAAACACAAGATCTTGCGGCCTCCGACTAGGTGTTAAATTGCTTTAGAAGCTGTAAAGCAAGAGGAAATTCGGAATACATGTCGATACCCACTGCTGACTTCTAAATTACGCAGGATTATAAGAAAGAACTTACAAGCTGCCTAGCCTTACCGGACACCTCGGAAAAGAATCCTCGAATTATTGGAACGCGTGTTGCACCCTAAACCGTAATTAAAAATTGAAACCCTCCGTCGAATTTCAAAATTATTTCTATAATCACCGCATCACTTAGAGGTCGCTTTCATCCCTGATTAATATATCTTTTAAGTAAATAGAGAATACTATTACAAAGAAGTCGAGTGACTTTACTGATAACTTTATCATTTTAAGGTGGTCTGACGTTGCAATTGAAAATTTCAAAAAGCTTTACCAGCTCCGGGATGCCTGGTCTATGGCTAATGACCCATCAACTTTTTCATGATTTTAACGCGCTTTCTCATTTCTGGTTTTTTTTTCGAAAACAATACATTAATAGCTCAACCTGATATACATTCTTTCTCAGTTTAAGACTTCTTGTTCCACATTTCTCTGGGTTTAAACTCAGATATTTCGAATTTGCTAGTCCTAAGGACAATATGAGCTCCTTACTTTTCCCATTTCAATCCATTACAGAATTACAGACAAACTAGTCTACCTATATCAAAAGGAGATGTTTGTAAATCACAATTCCACAATCGTTGTGGCGAAACTTTCACAAGATGGATAGCTATCGAAAGGTTAGTTTGGGAAAAGGGAATCGCGAGACACGAGTGAAGACTTGATTAAATCTTCCGAGTAAGACACCATTGATACCTAGAACATGAGTATATAGCATTAAAGGGGAAGAGGATGTCAGAATTACGGAATGTGAAACGATATTCTTATCAAGACAATGCTACCGTTATATCACATTACAATTTCATCAAGGATTTGAATAAAAACAATTTATACAGGCCTGGTAGAACATGTGTAGTACACAGACATCAGCAATCATATCAATTGACAGATTTTCTCTCTACTTAGCTTATTAGACATTAGGGGACTATCAGATAAATCCCCCGACATAAATGTTCCAAGGCTCACTTTCCATATCTTGGAGCAGAAGCCTTAAATTACTTTCTTGGGAATAGTGTCGGAGAACTTAGACTCGCAGGACACAGAAAGTAAAGGAGACTGAGAGAATCTTTCGATTAGCCGAAAAGTTTAACGCGTCTATAAAAATTTTCGAGGGGGCTTTTGCAACCTTGACTTACTTCATTAAAGTTTTATATTGATAACGCTCCGTATCTCTCACACTAACCTTTAGGCTATAAAACTTTAAAATCTCACTGTTCGCGCGGATCATCTTGCACTACACTCTGCCATTTAGCACACTCTTATTAAACTTATTGGAGGAATTGAATTTCTCAATCTTCTCAACGTTTTCTCAACGGTGAGTAAATTTCTAGTTAGGTTACGCTCAGGAGCAGACAACTACAGAACTGTATTAGCTTTTCAACACCTTAATACGTGAGACGGAATGATCAACCACAAGAATTTCTATAATCATATTTTTTAAAATCAACACTACCTCATCTCGCTGACGTGAATAGAACTTGCATGTCCTGTCCACCGACTGTAAGCTGTATTCTCAAGAGCAGAAAGCTACTCCAGATATTTGTACGCGATTAATCATCTGCTGTTGAACTTCTTAACAAATATACAATCAGACAATAAACAAAAGTTATCAACGTACAATTGAATTATACTGTAGTACTCGAATGTGATATCCAAATGAATTAGTGTGTCTCTTTAAAGCACTTAAGTGTCTTGCAACGGTTTCGTTTTCTCTGCGGGTACCAAAGCCGTTTGTGTTAAATAATTACAAAATATGTAAAGAATAGAATAAACCACCTTTATGATTTATACCTTATCTTTATAGCTTCATTTAAAGTTACATCAAGATCGTCTTTATATTCGTTTTGCTTTTTCTATAAGGCGTGGACGTTATTACATTATAATAATCATAACTGATTGGATCAACAATTAAGTCGTTTTCAATGACACATTGGTTATCTACAGCTGTTGTTCGTCGTCATCTATATCAGATTATCTGCCTATCTGCCATTTGTACATGAACTCCTTTGGCAGAATGCACTAAACCTTGAATAATTCATATCGGTTCTTTTACACTAACATGTTGCCTGTTCACAATCCTATCTTGTCATTTTTTTCTACAGGTAAGTAAACTTATCCAGTTGGAGATGATGGTAGCTGTGGGCCCTGGAATTCGCATATCCTCTTTTACACACCAACCTCTATCGATTTGGTTCATGCTTAGACCATATCGCTCCTGGACTTTGAGGTACTTCCGAGTTGGTTGCTCCACAGCTTCCGTGTTAGTAGAGGAAAAAGTGGCCATATTGAAGTTTCGTAACTACTTTCTTGTTATACCTGATATGGCTTATACCAAAGAGGACATGTTTCCTTCTCCGTAAATTCGAATAAGATATGTCTTAATGTTGACCAATTTTTCAGGATTGAGATATGGTTGGTTGAAGAGTGTAACTTGTACTATTCATTTTTATTTTCAAGAAACTTGTAGGCTGCCAACTGTTTCTCCTGAATATAGTTAAGGTCGTGTCACAGCCTGTTCCATCATAAAAAAAGTGAAAGCAGTATTTTAATGGCGCCAGAGTTTCTTTTAATTTAATGATTTCATAGCATTTCCTTTCAGATCTGCTTGAATGTGACCATAAGAGAAGCAGCAACTGATCAAAAAGTATTCTAGCAAGATTCTTAAAAGATTTGAATTCGGACATTCAACAGCTACAGATTTCCCGTTTGTAATTTCTTCCATTACTGCTGTCCATATACGACTACCTTTTGCTCCTTGTCTATTTCACAATCCACAATGGTTTTGGCGAAGCTTTCACAATATGAATAGCTATCCAAAGTTTGTTTGAGAAAAGCAAATCGAGACGCGAGACGCGAGGGAAGACGATTAATTCTTTCGCATAATATAGAATTAACACAGAGTTAACACACCGAGAGCATGAGTATATACTATTAAAGGGGTTAAGGATGTCAGAATTACGAAATGTGATACGATATTCTTATCAAGACAATGCTAGCGTAATATCAGATTACTTTTTTTTATTAAAGAAGATGGAAATGGAGAATTTTCACCAAGAGACTTCAGAAATGAATGACTTTTTCTGCTCTATGAAATGTGTGGTACTTTGTTACTAGTCAAAGCATACAGTGAGCTTATATGAAAAGATTGTTTGATCAGCTCATATTTTGGTTGCCTTGCGATGAACAGTGTTAGTAAGTTGGTAGCGATTATATGACCGCCTATACCGTAAATATCCGCCTAATCTTGTATCTCAAATGAACTTAAAATTGATTCTTCTGTCATCGATTAGATCACCGGTCTCAGAACCAAAGTAAGGCCTTTCGGAGGGTAGTATATAATGGTTTCCAGAGCAAGTTTTACAGGAAAAAATCGGATTTAATGATGGACCGGAACCTTGTGAATGCTACCTAGTGTATTCCCTAGAGAGCACGGGTTTCCCGCCCAAAGTAAGGCTGTTTCGGAGGTTAGAACACAGTGAGTTCCATAAAAAGTTTTACAGAACAAAATCGGGATAATTTATTGACAGACCGGAACCTAGTAAAAACTACAAAACTCTGTATTTAAGCTCTATTGAGCTGCAAAGACGATAACTAAAAGCATATTTGATAGCTTGGAGAGTTGACTCACATGAGACTTTGTATAATAATAAATCCGTAAAAACACAACTCTTTGAATTAAACAGATCATATCAGGCTAACGAAGAAGATAAAGGTGAGAACATTATAAGTGCTAAATAAATTTTTTCACCAGGAAGCACTGTCAAATAGTATTATAGTTGCATATTGACGAGAAGTATAGCTATTGCTTAATTATCATTGATAAATTAATACTCAAGTTTTTTACATTTGGTATCACAATTTTTTCAACCCCAATGGCCCACATAAGCAGTTGTACGTTCCTAAAACTATACGTCTGTGATACCATCGTGTTATTAAAGGGAGAAGTAAATCCACGGTTTTTTAAATGGTACGCCTCTCTATAAGGTGAGTTAAGTAGCTCTAAACGCACTACTGCTTCGTTTTAGGAACCTAGGTAAAAAACACAAGACCTTGCTGCCTCCGACTCAGCGTTAAATTACTTTAGAAGCTGTAAAGCAAGAGGAAATTCGGAATACATATCGATACCCACAGCTGACTTCTATATACGCAGCATTTTTAAAAAAACTTACAAGCTGGTTAGCCTTCCCGGACACCTCGGAAAACAACCCTCGAATTATTGGAACGCGTGTTGCACCCTAAACCGTAATTAAAAATTGAAAACTTCCGTCCAATTTCAAAAATAATTCTATAATCACCGCATCACGTAGAGGTCGCTTTCATCCCTGATTAATATATCTTTTTAGAATACAATTACAAAGAAGTCAAGTGACTTTACTGATAACGTTCTCATTTTAAGGTGATGTCTCACGTTGCACCTGAAAATTTCAAAAAGCTTCACCAGCTACGGGATGCCTGGCCTATCTCTAATGACCCATCAACTTTTTCATGATTTTAACGAGCTTTCTCATTTCTAGTTTTACGAAAACAATACATTAATAGCTCAACCTGATATACATTCTTTTTCAGTTTAAGACTTCTTGATCCACATTTATCTGGGTTTAAACTCAGATATTTCGAATTTGCTAGTCCTAAGGACAATATGAGCTCCTTACCTTTCCCATTTCAATCCATCCAATCCAATCCATCCAATCCATCCAATTTCATTCACTTGCAAACTGATTCGATTCGTTCTAATGCATGTATCATGGCGGATCTCGACATCTATTGTTATTATTTATTTATCTAACTCTATCCTGATAATCTTAACATTATATTATCTTATCAGTAAAAAGAAAACTTGTTTTAACTTCCGCGCCTTATAGATCTAACTAAACGTACACGAAGACCATCTTGATATAACTCTGAATAAAGGTATGAAGACAAATTATAAAACATGAGGTTGTTTAATATTGTGTATACATAGTATGGAATCCTCTAACACGAACGTATTTGGTACCCGAAGAGAAAACGAAATATTAGCAGGACATATTTGATATAACGAGCTAACCCAATTCATTTAGATATCACATTCGCTTACTACAATTTCATTCACTGTATGTTTATAACATTTTTTTTTTTATTATTTGAGTATCTGTTAAGATGTTAAACAACAGATAATTAACTGCAAGGATCCAGCGAACGGTATGGACACATAAAATTGTGTAACTACCGTTCAGTTTTCGAGTTTCCTACAAAGAAGATTAGTTAAAACACTTAATAAAGAACGATTTTTGGATATTGCGTATAGGCAAATATTCCATGTACATTTTTATCCAAGACGGGATTGTAAGAATGAAAGCTGTGCTACACGCCGATCTCAGTTGGTTTCAACTTATTCCCCTGGATTTTATACGACATAAGGAAGACCAATGTCAGCACCTTCTTCCTGTACGACTGTACCTAGCTGTTTTTCAGACAGAAGCCCACGAAGCTTAACAATTATCCGTAACAGTTATATTACGGTTATGATCTTAAACTTGTATAGGATAATGGCCTGAAACTCTAGTAGCAGATGCTTATGTAATTAGGTATGTGATTACCTTGTAGAACCTTTGAAACCTGCCTATGAACTAATAAAGCTGGCGTACCAAAGCACTGTTTCGCGAAACAAACGAGTTATACGGGCCAGGTAGAACAGTTGTAGAACAGAGACATGAACAAAATTATCATTTGAAAGATGTTTTTTCTTTTTGTACTTGGATTAAATTGGGAGATTTTCAGTTAAGTGCACCTGAATAATATAAAACATCGTACGCTTACTTACCACATGTTGAACCAGAAGCCCGGAATATACCCCTTGGTATAGTGTCCGAGAACTTGCTCGTCCTTCTTCTCTAATCAAGTAAAAGCAACAGCGATATTTCGAGGTTTCTATAAGATATTTCGAGGTTTCTTTTGCAACTTTGACCCACTTCATCAAGAAGTTATATTGATAACGCTACGTATCTCTCACATTAATCTTTAGTAAATAGAATTTTAAATTATCTCTGGTACACAAGGTATATCTTAAAGTACAGACTGCCATATCGCACACTCTTATGAAGCTTATTGGTGAATGGGAATTTGTCAATCTTCTCAACGTTTACTCACAGGTCAGCAATACGATTCTGATATTCACTATATACTACACCGTAAGATTACTGGTTCGGAAAACATCACTGTCTTAATTTTCAGAATTCCTCGATAACGTTTTTCTCATGCATATTGATAATGTTCCATATTGATTTTCTCGTCGAGGCATTGATGAATAAGATCGAAATCCTAGATTTTGTCATCTCATCAGAGGGTTGTAAATGTCTTCATATCCAGATGTAAAGGTAGCCGAGCAAAGTCTAGAAATGGGTTCTTAATGATAATGAGTAGGCATGGCCATTCAGCATTTTCACTAATGTTGTCTTAGCGTACAGGATACCCCAATGTTTTTCTTTGTCATTTCCTCACATAAAGTATCCATTCGTATCTAGAAATTACTTACGTGGAAACCTCCTATGGGCGGTACAACTTTGGACAATTCAGAAATTTCTTCAGGTGCAAGTATGATTTGAAGACCTTTCCAGCAGAATGGCTGATCTAATGTGATTTGTCTACTTTTCTTGCACTTATGTCTACTTTCTTTTCTGTGTTCAGAAGAGTAGAATATATATATAGTATTGGTACATGATGTGAATTATGGAAGATGGACTACACTGCTCATATCAAAGGAGTTGTGTGTATGTCACAGTTCTACACTCGTTGTAGCGAAGCTGTCACAAGATGAATAGCTATCCAAAGATTGTTTTAAGAAAAGCAAATCGAGACGCGACACGCGTGTGAAGACGATTAATGCTTGTGAGAGACAGCATTGACACACCAAGAACATGAGTACATACCAGTAGAGAAGAAAAGGATGTCAGATTTACGATATGTTATACATTCTTATCAAGACAATGCTACCGTGATATCAGATTACTTTTTCATTCAAGAACTTCGATATGAAGAATATGCTCATTCAAGAACTTCGATATGCTCTACGAAATGTGTGGCACTAAGTTACTAATCAAAGAATACAGTAAGCTTATATGAAAAGATTGTTTAATTAGCTCACTATTTGGTTGCTTTGCGATGAACAGTGTTACTAAGTTGGTAGCGATAACATGAGTGACTATTCAGTAAATATTTTCCACCTAATCGTGTATCTCAAACGAACTTAAAATTGATTCTTTATTTCTCTCATCGATTAAATCACCGGTCTCAGGCACAAAGTAAGGCCGTTTCGGAGGATAGAATATAATGGAATACTACGTCGTGTACTTTTGTATCGAGAAGATTCGACTTTTAGTTGAGAAGATATAGTCAAAAACTAACACTATGAATTCGTAGAGGCGGCAATTTTTATAGCCGACATATTGGATTCTCACGATCTGCCAGAGTGATGCCATTTCGATTCCTGCTTAGTTGGATCAGGGAAACTACATATCCGAGTAGCACCTAATTAACACAAAGTGCAGGATACTTCTTGTAAGATCCCCTACTAAGTAAGCCCGTTACGGAGGTAGGAATGTAATGAATGGGTTTAATAGCAAGCTTAACAATTTTCCGTAACATTTATATTACGCTCATGGTCGTAAGCTTGTAAAGGATAATGGCCTGAAACTCTAGTAGGTGATCCTTATGTAGTTAGGTATCTGATACCTTGTAGAACCAGGCCAGTTTCTCTTTTCCTGTGAGAGTGGTCCTGCCGATGAAATACTAAAGCTAGCTTAGTAAAGGATTGATTCGAGATACAAAGAAGTTTCCCGGGTCCGGTAGATCAGGTGTAGAACAGGTATCAACAAACTAATAAATGACTTTTTTTTTTCTACCTTGTTTACTTTGTGAGATTTTCAGTTAAGTACACCGGAAAGATATAAAACTTAAGCTCACTGTGGACATGTTCAACCAGAAACCTGAATCCTCCCCTTGAGTATGGTGTTCGAGAACTTACACATCTTGATGCCCAAAGAAATTAAAAGAGACTGCGATAAACTTTCGATTAGCCTGAAAGTTAAACTAACGTCTTTAAAAATTTCGAGGCGTCTTTTGCAACCTTGACTCACTTCATGAAGTTGCTATATTGATAACGCTACGTATCTCACACACTAATCTTTAGTAACTAGAATTTTAAATAATCTCTGGTTCGCAAGGTTCATCTTGCACTACAGACTGCCATATCGCAAACTCATATTAAGTTTATTGGAGTATTTGAATTTACGAATTTTCTCAACGTTTTCTCACAGGTGAGTAAATTTCTAGTAACCTTCCGCTCAGGAGCAAACTAGTGCACAATCTGTATTATCTTTTCAGACACATTACATATCAAAAACCGAATGATCATCAAGAAGAATTTCTGTAATCTTATTTATTAAATTCAACACTACCACATCTCGCTGACGTGAATATAGCTTCTGTGTCCTGTACACCAACTCAAAGGTATTTTCTCAAGAGCAGAAAGGAACTCCATAACATGTACCCCATTAATCGCCAGCAGTTGAGGCTTACGAAGTGTCATTTGGCCTGGTATGATTGCGAACATATTCATGGCCGTTGACCATAGCCATCCTAGTTCACCAAGTAGATTCCTTTACGAAAATGAAGTAGCAAATCGTCTGTAGATTTTCTTAATAGGTGTTCGCTGCATATAGCGGAATATTATGGGAAACTGGCCTTCACACTCCACCTAAGAGCCGTTAACACTGGCAAGCAGAAAGTCGAAACACAAAGATATGTGCTTAGATCTGTACTTAGATCTATTGAGAGTGCTTCCTGCTGAAGAAATCCACTTAGCACACATAACGATCTCACCTATTTCTTGATTGTTACTCTGATAAAAGCTTTTTAATCCAATGAGTCATGGACTTACAAATATATTATTTAAACAAAGTTTCATGTGTGTTAACACTCTCGGCTATGAATTATGATTATTGTGCTTGCAGACAGCATTGACACACCAAGGACATGAGTATATACCACTAGAGGGGAACTTAAACAGAGTGTGCGATTATGGCAGTCTGTAGATGAACCGTGCGTGCCAGAGAGATTTTGAGGTTGTATAGACTAAATGTCAGTGGGAGAGATACGTAGCATTATCAATATAGTATCTTGAAGAAGTGAGTGAAGTACAAAAGAGGCCTCGAAAGTTCTTATAGACGCAAGTTTAACTTTCAGGCTAATCGAAAGTTAACCGCAGTCTCCTTTACTTTTTTGGGCATCCAGAGTAAGTTCTCGAACTCTATTCCCAAGGGGAGAAATCATTGCTACTGGTCCTAAATGTTGGAAGTGAGCCTAGTTAGTTTTATATCTTTCGGTGTAACTGGATTTCTCCCTTGTTATTTGTTGTATACTTCATTTAAATTACATCAAGATCGTCTTCATGTCCATTTTACTTAGGTCTATAAGGTGGTGATGTTATTGCAATATATTAGCCATAACTGATTCAATCAACAATTAAGCCGTTGTCAATAACATAATGATTTCTAGAGCTGTTGTTCATCATCATCTATAACAGACGATCTCTCATTTTTGCATGAATTCCTTTGGCAGATTGCTCAAAACCTTTAATATTTAATATCGGGTTTTTTACACTAACATGTGGCTCGATCACAATCTTACATTAGATTCACTTTATATCTACAGGTAAATAACCTTATCTGGCTGGAGCTGATATGAGCTACGTGGGTCTTGCTAATGGCATACACTAACCTCATTCAATTGTGTTCATGATTATTTCGCTCCTGGACTTGTAGGTACTTCCGATATGATGCTGCACAGCTGCGCTTTAGTAGGGAGAAAAGTGGCCATACTGATGATTTGCAACTTTTTCCTTGTTATACCAAATATGGCTTATACCAAACAGGACATGTTTCTTTCTCCATACAGGCGGATAACAAAATCTTGACCATTTTGTCAAGATCGAGATCTGATTCGTTCAAGACTAACTTATACAATTCTTTCTCTTTTTGAACGATCTTGTAGGCTGCCGGCTCTTCTTTCCTGAATATAGATGAGGTCGATTCACAGCCTGTTGCATCATAAAGAAAGTGAAAGTAGTTTTTTAATGAGTCTAGAGTTTCTATAAATTTAATGATTTGTATCATTTTCTTTTAGTTCTGCTTGTATAGCTATTGCTTGAATATCATTGGTAAATTAATACTCTTTAATATGTTTTTTTTATTTTGTATCACAATTTTTTCAACACCAAGGGCCCACATAGAACAAACAGCAGTACGTTCTCAAAACTATACATCTGTGATACTATCGTGTTATTATATTGAGAAGTAAATCCACGGTTTTTTAAGTGGTACGACAATGATAAGACGATATCTAGGATTCTCAAAATTAAGACAATGACCTTTACCGTACCGGTAAACTTTGGCTGGAGTATATAGAGAAGGTCAGAATCCTATTACTATTCATCCAAAAAGACTAGATCGAACAGGGGAATAGAAACATCATTAGTAGGCAAGTAAATATTGCTTCAGTTTTCTCACGCAGCTGGTCATCTTATCTATGCAAAATTTGCACATTACTATACTCAGCATATGGAAGCCTTGGAGGCAACTACGGTATCAGTTGATTACAAAAATTAACAACTAATGCTTATCGACATCTTTCATTTCTGACACGGAATCATCAACAAGAAAAATTTCTGTAATCTTATTTATTAAACTAAACACTACCTCATCTCGCTGACGTGAATAGAGCTTACGTGTCCTGTCGACAAACTCAACAGCAGAGAGCTACTCCACAAAGTGTACCCGATTAATTGTCAGGAGTTAAGGCTTGGGAAGTGTACTCATCTCTAACATTTGGCCTGGTATGTTTGCGAGCATATTCCTTTACCAAAAAAAAAAAAAAAAAAAAAAAAAGCACCAAGTCGACTATACAATTCTGCATAGGTGTTCGCTTCAGATAGCGGAATATCATGGCAAACTGCCTACAGTACATTCCCAGCACAGTCCACCTAAGAAGCGTAACACTGGCAAGAAGAGAGTCGAAACACACAGATATCTATACTTCAGACTGTTTTCAGAGAACATTGTATTAGCAAGTGCAGACTTCACGAAACATTTAGACAATATTTTACTAAGAGGAGATTTCGAGATACGTGTTGCTCTTTTATCAAAACGAATGCAACCAGTTAGCATGCACTACAACCAACCAAACATAGTAATATTTTATATGAAGCGGAGTGAGATTAGGATTTTTCTATTGCAACTCACACGCTGTAATACACTAAAATCTGTCAAAACATTACTTACACATGGCAAAAGATTTAAGATTTTCTACAAAGCTGCTGGCTGTGGCTTTCTGCAGAAATAAAGGTGTTACTAATTGTAGATATCAGGATGCATTTAGATAAAAAAAAAAAAAAATAAAAAAAATAAAAGCAATAGATGTCGTGATCCGCCTCAATAATTGCATTAGAACGAGTGCAATCGACCTACTTGCAGTACAATCGACTAGATCGGGTGGATAGAAATGGGAAAACTATAGTAGCTAATATATTCGTTAGGATTTGCAAGTTCGAAATATTCGAGTGACGTGCGAAATCTAGTGACGTGCTAAACAAGAAGTCATTACCTGAAAAAAAGGAATATCACGGTTAGTTCGTAAGTTATTGCTTTCGTAAAATTAGTGAAGAGAAAGCGCGTTTAAATGATGGACAAGTTGATGTGTCACTTGCGATAGGGCAAGCATCACTGAGCTGGTGAAGCTTTTTGTAATGTGCATCAGTAAAGTCAGAAATCAACATATATGAGAACATTAGCTCGGATGTCTCTTGACTTGATTGTAATAGTATTCTTCGTTGTATCAAAGGAGATATTAATCAGGGTTGAAAGCGATCTGTGAGTGATGTGATTAAAAAAATAATTTTGAGCATGAACGAGGATGTTCGATCTTTAATTAGTGGATTAGGGTGCAAATGGCGTGCCAATAGTTTCTTTCGAGGTGATTGGTAAGGCTAAACGGTTTAGAAGTTCCATCGTAAATTCTGAGTAATTTAGAAGTCAGCAGCGGACCTTGGCATGCATTCCGTAATTCCTGTTGGCTTACAGCTAGTAAAAAAATTCAACACCAAACCGGAGGCCGCAGGATCTTGTGTTGCGTACGTAAAACTTAAAAACGAATCAAAAGTGCTTTTAGAGCTACTTAACTCACATTATAAATTGGCGTAGAAATTACAAACCTTGGATTTACTTCTCCCTTTAACAAGAAGAGGGTATCGCAAACGCATTGCTTTGGGTCCGCACCGCAGTTTGTTTTAGGTAGGCCCTTGGGGTTGAAAGGGTTGTTGTACCAAATGTAATTCTTAGGTATTAATTTATCATGATAATCAAGCAATTGCTATATTTCCCGTTCATATGCAACTACAATACTATTCGAGAGTGCTTCCTGCTGAAGGTATCTACTTAGCACTCATAACACTCTCTCGTTTTTCTTGATCGTTACCTGATAGAAACTGTTTAATCTAAAGTTTAATCTGGACTTGTAGGTACTTCCGAGTTGATGTTTCACAGCTGCCGTGTTAGTAAGGGGAAAAGTGGCGATACTGATGATTTGGAACTACTTCCTTGTTATACCTAATGTGGCTTATACCAAAGAGGATACGTTTCGTTCTCCATACAGGGGAATACGAAGTGTCGAATATTGACCATTTTGTATACATTGAGATCTGATTGGTTGAGGACTCTAACTTATAGAATTCTTTTTCTTCTTGAACGATCTTGTAGGCTGCCAGCTATTCTCTCCTGAATATAGATGAAATCGATTCACAGCCTGTTGCATCATGAAAAAAGTGAAAGCAGTTTTTTATGACACTAGAGTTTCTAAAATTTAATGATTACTAGCATTTTCTTTTAGTTCTGTTTGTATTTGGCCTTAAGACAATCAGACACTGATCATGAACTCTTCTAACAAGATTCTTAAGAGATCTCAATCAGACCCATCATAAGCCACATATTTCCCGCTTGAAGTTTCTTCAATTAGTGTTGTCCGTATAAACTACCTTTTGTTCATTGAACAGCTGCTTCATCACTAGAAGTTTCTCAAAAACTGTGATTGAATTGACGTGGCTTCAAAAGCAGAATTAAATTCTATCGTTTTATATATTTCGCGAAAGCTCTTTCTGGTCTTTCGGGACTTTCAGTGTCTAATTGTAATTTATATCCGTAAAATATTAGATGAATAAAGCGCATAACTAATTTATATACGTACTTAACGCAGATATGACTTGTCATTTTTAGTCCACAGCATTGCGTTTAGAAGGACACCATCTTCTACGTGTGGGTTTTAAAACAGAAAACCACAGCGACTCTGTAGTATTCGCCGCAGTCGAAATGACATTCCTGTGGATTGAGCAATGATCACACAAGAAAGGTGGCGTTAGCTCAACGTGCCCTTCAGATGACAAACCTTTTCCCATAAAGGTCCTTAGAACTTCTGTTATCGTGACAGTATTTGGGATAGAAGGATTACTCTTACTAACGTAGCGTCTGACGTTGAGTTAATCCCCAAGATTATTTTGTGGACTCATTAAGCACTGTACGATATTATATAACTTTTATCTACGCCCCAGAAGGCCTCCTTTTCTGCGAATTGTGAAAGTTCTTTGAGCTATTAATTTCCTGTAATCATCTGATAACGTAATTGCCTCCAAGGATTCCATCTGCATAGTATAGTGATGTGCAAAAGTTGCATAGAAAACATGACCAGCTGCGTGAGAAAACGAAAGAAATATTAAATTGCCTACAAATAAAGTTTCTACTCCTTTGTTCGATCTAGTCCCTTTGAATGATTAGCAATACGATTCTGACCTTCTCTATATATGCAGCCAAAATTTACAGGTTCGGTAAAGGTCATCGTCTTAATTTAGATAATTTCTCGATATCGTTTTCTTTTTTCCATGCAGCTTCATTTTCTTGTAAATGTTGCATATTCATTTCCTCATCCAGACATTTTTGAATAAAATCGCAGATCTTGGATTGTGCCATCTCGTCAGAGGGTTGTAAATCTATTCATAACTACATGTAAAGATATCCGAGCAAAATCTAGAAGTGAGTTCACAATTATCTTGAGTATTCATGGCAATTCAGCATATTCACTTACGTTTTCAACGCGTACAGGATACCCCATAGTTCTTTTATATAATTTCCTGACTTAAAGTATCCAATTGTGCCTATAAATTACCTAAGTGAAGACCTCCTAAGGGCGGTACAATTTTCGAAATTTCAGAATTTTCCTCAGCTGCAGGTACGATTTGAACACTTTTTACGTATACATAGCTGAATGAATGTCATAACACATGTTTTTTGTCCACTTTGCTTGAAGTTATTTATGTATGCAATGGACTATAAAATATAGTATTAGTATTTGATGTTGAGTTATTAAAGAAATACAGAGGAACTACACTGCTTATAACAAATGCAAAGGCATGTAACTAACAATTCCTTAATCTTTGTGACAAAGTTTTTACAAGATGAATAGATATCCAAAGGATGTTTGAAAAGAAATCGAAACGCAATACGCGAATGAAGGTTTGATTTAATCTTCCGAGTAATACAGCACTGAAAGCAAGAACATTAGCATATAGATTAGAGGGGAAGAGGAAGTCAGAATTACGAAATGTGATACGATATTCTTATCGAAACAATGCTACAGTGATATCAGATTAGTTTTTCTTTCAATCACTTGAATATAAAAATTTTCATGAAGAGATTTCTGAATGAATGACGTTTCCTGCTGTATAAAATTTGTGGCATTTATAATCAAGGCATAGAGTGAGTTTGTATGAAATGATTATTGGAATAGACCACAGTTTTGTTCTTCTTTATTTGTCTCTTCGATCACATAAAGAAAGTCAGGACCAACGTAAAGCTGTTTCGGAGGTTAGAATATAATGGGTTGAATAGCAAGTTTTATAGGATACATTCGGAAAAATATTACTAATGATAGTCTTGAATATATTGAATCTTACACAAATCAGTATGTAAGCCCTAGTGAGCAGCAAGGACGCTAACTAAATGCATATTTGATAGCTTCGAGTGTTAACAAGTCTCTTTGTTTAAGTAATTTATCCGTAACTACACAACTCTTTAGATTAAACAGTATCTATCAGGAAACGATCTAGAAAAACGTGAGTGTGTTGTGAGTGCTAAGTATATTTTTCAGCAGGAAGCACTCTCGAATAGTATTGTAGTTGCATATGTACGGGAAGTATACCAATTGCTTGATTATCATGATAAACTAATTCTTATGTTTTTTACATTTGGTATAACAACCTTCTTCAACACCAAGGGACCGCCTAAAACAAACTGTTTTGAAAAACTTGGTATAATTACAACTGCACTATTCTCGAAGTATTTGTAATGTTTCAGCGGGAATAGTTTGGAATCACACAAAAGGGCGAAGTTTGAGGCACCTGCGCAATTCTTGTGTTACCAAGAAGCCGCCGATTCAAAATGATTGATATTTTATACTGTACAAAACACGGTTAATTTCGATAATGTAGAAGCCTAAATCAGAATATATAGAAGTTCATAGTACAAGATTTTGTGTAAGGATTTTTCGTCACAGGCCAGAGGTAATAGCTCCTCTGTCTGGCAGAGAATATGGTTTACTTTCAGAAGGATCTGACATAATAAGAGAGTTGGAGGAAGACATTGATGTAGATGCTATGGCACTAAGTCGTGTTGTTAAGTTGCTTCGAAAGGATATGGTAAACCACAGGAGTCATTTTGCAGGAAAATTTGAGAATCACTGCCAGGAAGATTTTGTTCGTCCTTCACTAATAGCTGCTGCTGCTAATATGTTACTTCATGGTTCATCTGCTACCCATAATAGCAGCGTAAGTCAACCAACTTCCACTTCTAGCTTACATATATTTTAAAACTTCCATCAGAAAAAAGGTGATATTGAAACAAAAACAGCAAGGCACAAACGCAATCGCGTGCAATCCCTTCTTCTCAATGTTGGACTGAGCTTTTCGGCTAAAACTCGTAAAAAATATATCATAAAAGAATTGCATTCACTAGGGTATTGTATATCGTCTACATGTGTAGAGGAAATACCTTCAAGTCTTTCTCAGTGCTTGATAAAACAAAGTGACGAAATCTATGTTTTTCCACTCTTCGTCGAGGTGTTTTAACCATTGCAACATTAGCTATATTGACTACAATCCTTCTAGCACATCAAAGGATTTTTTTCATCCAATGAACATTTCTATTTTCCAGCTTCTGTATAAGGATAACTCTTGCATTCAAGGTGACCATGTCTCACTGGATAATGTCAATATAAAAAAGAAAACTGCTCCTGTTCTCCCCGATAAATATGCTCTAGTACCTCCTAGTACGTTGAATCACTAAAACCAATTGCAGAATGGTTTTTCGTAACGAACCTCCTGAACTATGCTCGTTGGATTCCCGTTCGCATTTTTTATTTCAAGAATTTGGAAGAAACACACCCTGAGATTTTGAATGCTTTCGAAATGGGTTACTTGGTGATAAGAAAGACATCAAAACCTTTCTCTGCAATAGCTATAGTTCGGCTCACAAACAGAATAACAAAATTATAAAAGGGGATGGCGGGGCGATTTATCTCTTACACGGCTTCAATGCTCTTGTCAAATGGATGACAGCGGAACCACAAATTAGTAGGCTAATTAACGAATTCAAAATGTCATATAATGATAATGATTTTGTTAATAAGCACCATGAAAATTACTCGTCGAGGCAAGAAAAATTTAAATCGGCTGTTGGAAAGATGAAAGAAGTCTTCGTCGAATTTGTGGAATCCGTTTGAAGAAAATAGTGGACTCGTTAATGTTTCTCCCAGAATCATCTATAGCGGTGGTATACGGTAATTGAATCCCTATATTCAGCAGAACAAAAAGGGTCTAATATGCAGAGATGTTCACCCACGCGAGGGTGGCCCTCTCGAGGGCATCCTCACCCTCAAGTGCCTTCGCCCACAGTGACGCGAGGGAGTGGACAAGTTTTGGCCGCGAGGGCGCGGGTGCGCGAGGGCGAGGACAAGCTTCGATGGCGAGGGTGAGGGTGCGCGAGGGCAAGGACAAGCTTCGATGACGAGGTTGAGGGTGCGAGGAAAAGCTTCGACGAAGAGGGCGAGGGTGCGCGAGGGCGTTGACAAGTTTCGGCAGCGAGGGCCATGGTGCGCGAGGGCGAGGACTAGCTTCGATGCCGAGGGAGAGGGTGCGCGAGGGCGAGTAAAAGCTTCGACGAAGAGAACGAGGGTGAGGGGCAAGTGTTACTGCGGGATCAAGGGTGCACGATGGCTAGAGACAACTTCCTTCAGGAGAACGAGGGCAAGCGAGGGAGGAGGAGAAGCTTCCTTAAAAGCAACTGCTTTGGAGTTTGCTGATTGACCTCTTTTGAAGAAGCAAAATTTAAAATATCATCTGCCATGTCCCCTAGATGAAAAGTTAGTGTCATAGCAAGGTTATACATTGATCGTATGTTTCCTTTCAATTATTTGCAGTAGACAATTTCTCGTGTGTACGTACATCATTATTAAAAATAATAATGCAAATAAGAATAATATTTTATTTTTCCCATGAAAGTTTCCGGGTAGAAATAGCGCTACATCAAGAAGTAAGTGCGCCCCATTGTTGCCCTCCCTGTGCTGGAGACATTTTAGATAAGAAGTGTCTACTACACTGTCATGTTTAAAGTGTTGGTAGACAGACAGACAGTCACTCACGTCATTCAGCTGTAAATGACAAGAGCGCTGATATCTGAACAAACACAATCAATGAGAGAACCATCAGAATACAATAGATCAGATAGAAAAAGACTTGATGGGATGACTTTGGTTCATAGATGGCCATTTGGCTCTGGACTCTCTCCGACTCGGGCTCATCTTTTTCAACTGGGCTCTCGCTCATTTATCCCTTTGGGAATCGTGTTCGGGCACACTTCCCTCAGTTGGACTCGCGCTGATTTATTTCATTGGCGCTCGGGGTAGCGCTTAATTATTGAACCCGAGAACGGTCGAGCGCGAATGCCGAGCTAGCGAGCGTTGAGCTCGTGAGTGTGGATGCCCATGAAATGGGCTGATTAATAGCATACATCCTCCTCCAATGTCCACCACTAATAAAGTTACAATTAATCGGAATTTTTAACTTTTCATACAGCCCAAACTATTATCTGAGTCGATATTTGTTAAATTAATGTCAGTCACTATTGTATCGATTTTCATTGTTTCTGCTTTTATAATCTACGTGGGTAGAGCTATCATTTAGTTACAAAATAAATAATATGTTTTTTCTTGTCCTTAAATAGAAATATCTGACACGTTAATACTGAAATTTTGTTAAAAGAGCTGCTTTAACAAAATAAATTTAATAAGTTCCACAAGACATAAGTTGTTTATGCAGCCGAAATTTGCAACTGTTGACTGATTGCCGTTTAGCGTCCTCTTTCGTCGGCGAGGCTATGAGAATTGGACCTATAGGTTTAACGCGGAATTCGACCCACTTTCGTTCAATGTTCTCCCACTCGGAATTGTCCCCAGGACCCCATGCCCCAAAGGTTCGCGTGCAAGCCAGTGAGATAGGGTTTGTATGTTGTGTTAGGAATAAAATACGTTACCGGATGATATACTGATTGTAAATATTATAGTGCAAGTATTGGACGATTGTGTGGTAAAAGGAGAAATATAAATTTGGACAAATTAAAAAAAAGCCCTGAAAAAAAACTGTAGGATATATGAAACAAATAAAACTTAGGAAAAGCCACTTCAGCAAAACGAGAAGGATTTTGTTGTGGTTAAACAGTTTAATCATATTATTATTAATTTCGCACAAATGTGCCACACATCAAAGCATGGGCGGCGATTAGAGGGGCAAATGGGGACATTTCACCCCCCACTCTTTTGAAATGACCCATTAAAGTCCCTATATAATTTCATATGGAAATATAAAGTTTTTGTATGTATTAAAATTCATAGAATGAAAATGGTGCCATAAAATATTTGCCGTTCCGTGAGTACGTATTAGTTAGACCGAACTGTGTATGAAAAATTTGCGACAGCAAAACAGCGGCATTTAATTGTCCATGACACAGACTTGCAACGTTGGGCGTTAGAAGCAAACCAAACAACAGCCGTTGCTAATTTCAAAGCTTCGAAGAAATGGTTATGGCGCTTTAAAACACGTCACGGTATTGTCTTACGCAAAGTTACAAAATTTGTAACACATAGCATTACAGCGAAGGCCACACAAGTGCACGAAAGCGCTAAAACCTTCGTCCAAAATGTACAATTACTCATTACTGCTCATGGCGAGGATAACTTATATAACACAGATCAGAGTGGCTTTGCTTTAGAATTTCACTCTGGACGCTCTCTGGCTTTGCGAGGCGAGAAGCATATTACAGCAACAATGCAATCTCTACCTGCCATCACACATAGCTACACAATACAGCCAGTTATATCTGCCAGTGGAAGATTGCTGTCGCCCATGCTCATAGTCTTGAAAGAACTTCATGGTACGTTTGGGCCACGGATTCAGTAAACAATGTTTCGCCCACAAAACATATATTTGTGCATCATCATCTGGGAAAGTGACAAAACAGATCGTTAAGACGTGGTTCCAATCAGTGTTCCTTCCACAAGTCAATGAGCAAACGGTACTGTTAGTAGACTCGTGGACGGGTTATGATCGATCCGACTTGGCAACAATAATGCCACAGGACAAGCAGTGCAACATTATGACGATACCTACACACACAACTGGGTTAATACAACCTCTGGATGTGTATGGTTTCAGAATTTGGAAGAACTTCGTACGCAAAGTATCTGATACGGTACGCCTTCAGCAACTCAACATCAATCTATACAGCAGAGACAATATACTGAAACTTCAATCCCTTGTGCATAATCAACTTCATCTCCACGGTACATACATCTATTCCAATACGCATGGTTTTGTTCTGGATATCTTTCATCACGACCAGATTATTTTCCAAATCCAGTGGAGTTTTGTTTTCATCAGTTGACGTCATAGGTCTGCGAAGAAGCAGAGTGCCAGAACCCATCCATCATCAAGTGTTCGTGCTGCAAATACTGTTTTTGTTTGGACGATTTCTTCCTGAAATATCATTTTTGTGCTACTTATCAGGAGTGAGCGTCTTGTTTTCAGCATACACCTCTGCTGACTTTTATGTTGTACGTACATATGTACGCGTATTTTCATGATATAATATACACCGTGCTCGTGAATTTTCTCGGGGTTCTTCCGTTTCCTCCCACTTTCTTCATTCCACCATTTCACTCATCTCTCATAATCACCGTCTCCTTTAGCCTAACCGGCATTACCGTGGGACGTAAAACTCAAAGATTTCATTTCATTTTCATTTCATGATATAATGTAGATACTCATGCGTAGAACTGAAATTGCTGTTGCTCTTTATTCTACATGTGGACCACCTGCTATTACATTCTACTGTGCAATGCATTTTGTGTGTGTGTGTGTGTGTTACTAGCTACAAACATTCCCGTTTCCAATATGTATCTCACCGTTGCTCCCATTGCACAATATATGCAACCCACTGTGCAGTATTGTCTCACTGGCTGCCTATATGAACGGCGTTTGCATCCTTCATGCTTGTAGAGATGAATCTTCGTGCAGTGAGATAAATTTGCGTCTCTTTCGCATATGGATTACGTATGCACCCAAAGAAAAAACACGTATTTTACATTTTCGTGTTTTCTTTCTTCCTGCTCCTTGCCACCCTCTTCACTCATTTCTGTAGCACATTATGACAATGTTGTAAACGTGATTGGTCCATTTCCGGATGTTCTGCTTTCTTCACATGGGTAAGTTCTACCTCAATGGCTTGCGTCAACTATGGGTAGTATTTCGTACATTTAACCTTTCCCGATGTCGAAATGAGAATGTCAGAATATGAGATTATGAGATTATGAGATACTGAGAATGAGATTCTGGAGCGAGTTCCAAATGATATGATTATCGAACAGTGCTTAATGAAGTCACGAAGTTTTGTGGGGGATTAACTCAACGTCAGACACTATGCTAGCTACATTAATCGTTCATTCCTATATAGTGTTACGATAACTAAAGTTCTACAATGCTTTTGTGGGAAACATTTTGTCATATGTTGCACGTAGAGCTAATGCCACCTTCAATATGTGATAATATCTGAATACACAAAATGTCAATTTGACTGCGGTGAATCACATTGGTTTTCTGCAGCTTTTCTTCGTCTACATCTGTATCAGATTTTCTTTCGATCTGCCATTTGTACATGAGATCTCGGGTCATATAAACAAAACATTCAATACTTCATATCGGCTCTTTTATACTAACATGTGGCACGTACACAATCCTATCTTGCAGTCACTTTTTATCTACAGGTAAGTAAGTTTATCCGGCTGGAGCTGATAGTATCTCTGTGGGTCCTAAAATTCATATACATTAACCTCATTCGATTGGGTTCATGCTTATACGTTTTCGCTATTCTGGATTTTCATTTGTATAGTCTTAGCGTACAGGATGCCCCAAAGTTCTTCTATACCATTTTCTGAAATAACGTATCTAATCGTGCCTAGAAATTACTTAAGTGGAAACTTCCTGAGGGCGGTAAAACTTTGGACAGTTCAGAAATATTTTCAGCTGCATATAGGATTTGCACAACATTAAAGTATAATGGCTGATGTACTAAAGTAATAACAGATGTACTTTGTCAACTTTTCTTACACTTATATATTGTATGCAAAGGAGTAGAACATATAGTATTGGTACTTGAGTTGAATTATTGACGATATACAAAATGAACACTGCTTATATCAAAAGGAGGTGTGTGTATATCAGAATTTCACAATCGTTGTGGCGTAGCTTTCACAAAATGAATAGATATCCAAATGTTGTTTCAAAAACTGAAATCGACAGGCGTAACGCGAATGTAGACTTGGTTAAATCTTCCGAGTAAGAATGAATGGACACACCAAGAATATGAGTATATAGCATTAGAGGAGTAAGGATGTCAAAAATACGAAGTGTGATACGATATTCTTATCAAGACAATGCTACCGTGATATCAGAGTACTTTTTCATTCAACAACTTGAATATGGAGAATTTTCATCGAGACTTCTGAAATGAATGACTTTTTCTGCTCTATGAAATGTGTGGCACATAGCTGATAACCAAGCATACAGTTTGTTTATATGAAAAGATTATTTGATTAGCCTACAGGTTGGTGTCTTTGTTTTGATCAGTGCTACTAAGTTGGTAGCGACCATAATTATTTTCCACCTAACCGTCTAAGAGAAGATCTCAAAAGATCTTTAAATCTAATCTTTGTTTGTCGGGAAAATATTATAAATGATATTCGGGAAAATATTATAAATGATAGATTAAGGTTTTGTGAGCAGTACGAACGCTAATTAAATGCATATTTAAAGCCTGGAGTGTTAAAACACTGCACACTATGTGTATATAATATTTCCGTAAGAACACAACTCTTTAGCCTGTTGAAACCTAAACCACTAATCAAAAATCGAAAATCCCAGTCCATCTACAAAATTATTTTTTAATCACCGCATCACTTAGAGATCGCTCACATCACTGATTAATATCTTTCTAAATCAATGTAGAATACAACAACAATGAAGTCAAGTGACATCCTTAAAATGTTCTTATTTTAAGGTGTTTTTTAACGTTGCAGATGCATATTAGAAATAGTTTCACCAGCTCAGGAATGCATGCCCTAACGGTAGGAACCCTTCAACTTGCCCATTATTTAAACGCGCCGTTGTATGCGAATGTGATATCTAAATGAATTAGTTTAGCTCATTAAATTAAATGTGTAGTGCTACTGTTCCGTTTTCTCTTCGGGTACCAAAGCTGCTCGTGAACAAAAAAAAGAACCACCTCCAAAGCATGCAAACAAAATAAAAAGCCAAATACATGTTTTATACCCTCTCTTTATACCTTCATTTAAAGTTACATGAGGATCGTCTTCATGTCCATTTTTTTAGGTCTATAAAGGGGGACGTTATTACAAGATAATCACAACTGAGTGAATTAAAACTTATGCCGTTATCATTAACATATGGTTTTCTACAGCTGTTGTTCGTCATCACCTATATCAAATTGTATTGCGATCTGGCATTTGTGCATGAATAACTTGGCAAAAGGCACAAAACATTTAATACTTCATATCGGCTCTTCTAAACAAACATGTGGCTCGTTGACAATCCTATCTTGGAGTAATTTTTTATCTACAGGTAAGTAAGTTTATCCGGCTGGAGCTAACGGTACCTGTGTGGGTCCCGTAATTCGTATACACTAATCTTATTCATTTGGGTTCATACTTAGACTATTTCGCTCCTGGACTTGGAGGTACTTTCGAATTGAATGCTACACAGCTGCCGTAATAGTTGCGGGAAAAGTGACCATATTGAAGCTTTGTAACTACTTCCTTGTTATATCTGATATGGCTTATACGAGGAGGGACATGTTTCCTTCTCCATACAGGCGATTAAGAAATGTCCAATCTTGACCATTTTGTCAGGATTGAGATTTAGTTGGTTGAAAACTCTCTCTAACTTGTAGAGTTCTTTTTCTTTTTTAAGGATCTCCAAGGACTCTATTCTTTTCTACAGTCGTATAACCTCCGGTTGGATCATGAAAAAACTGAAAGCAGTCTTTTAGAGACTCTAGTGTTTCTTTAAATTTAATGATTTCGTAGCATTTCCTTTCACTTCTGCTTGCATGTGGGCTTAAGAGAATCAGGAACTGCTCATGAATTCTTCTAACAAGATTCTTAAAAGATCTGAATCAGACCCATCCACAGTCACAGATGCCCAGTTACTGTTGCCCATATGCAACTGCCTTTACTGTTTGAAAAAGTGATTGCATTATTTAAAGCCGTCTAGTATTGATCTCAAAGTTTTTCAAGAACTGTGATTCAATTGTCGCGGCTTCAATGGTGAATTAAATTCGATCGTTCAGATATTAACTTAAAGATATTTTTTTTTTTTTTGTCTTTCGGCACTTTCCATGTCTAATAATATTTTATATCCATATAATATAAGATGAAAATAGTGCTTGAAATAATTTATATGAGTACTTGACCCAGATTTCACTTCCCATTTTTAGTCCACACCATTGCGTGTAGAAGGACTTTTCGATCTACGTGTGGGTTTTAAAACAAGTCAACAGAGACTCGGGAATATTCACTACAGTCGAATTGATATTCTTGCCAATTGAGATATTATCACACTAGGAAGGTGGCATCATCTCAACGTGCCGCTCAGATGATATACCGTACATATATTCAACTTAACCCTTTAAGAAAAGATCTCAAAAGAACTTAAATTGATTCTTTATTTGTCTCATCGATCCTCATCACGGGTCTCAGGCCCAAAGTAAGACTGTTTCGGAGATTAGAATATATTGGGTTTCATAGAAGGTATCACAGAACCAAATCGGGAAAATAACTAATGATAGACTGGAACCTAGTGAATCTTACACAACTCTGTATGTAAGCTCTAGTGACCTGCAAAGACGTTAACTAAATGCATATTTGATAGCTTTGAGAATTGATACATATGAGACTTTGTATAACTAACATTTCCGTAAGAACACAACTCTTTGGATTAAACAGTTCCTATCATCCTAACGATGAAGAAAAAGGTGAGACCGTTATAAGTGCTAATTTGATTTCTTCAGCAGGAAGCACTGTGAAATGGTATTATAGTTGCATATAAACGAGAAGTATAGCTATTGCTTGAATATCATTGATAAATTAATACTTAAGTTTTTTTTTTATTTGGTATCACAATTTTTTCAACCCCAAGGGCCCACATAAAACAAACAGCAGTACGTTTTCAAAACTATATACGTCTGTGATACTATCGTTTTATTATAGGGAGAAGTAAATCCACGGTTTTTTAAGTGGTACGACTCAGTAAGACAATGAAAAAGACGATATCTAGGAATCTCAAAATTAAGAAATGACCTTTACCGTACCGGTAAACTTTGGCTGGAGTATATAGAGAAGGTCAGAATCCTATTGCTATTCATTCAAAGGGACTAGATCGAACAGGGAATTAGAAACATCATTAGTAGGCAATTAAATATTGCTTCATTTTTCTCACGCAGCTGGTCATCTCATCTATGCAAAATTTGAACGTCACTATACTCAGCAGATGCAAGTCTTGGAGGCAACTACGGTACCAGTGGATTACAAGATATTAACAACTCATGTAACTTTCACAATTCGCAAAAATGAGGCCTTCTGGAGCGAAGTTTCAAGTGATATGACTTTGAAGCGTGCTTCCCCAGATGATTGACTCCAAGGATTCTGCCACCTGCAAGGACACTTAAAATTAAGTAACTACCGTTTAGTTTTCGACTCTCCTGCATACAATCAAAGATTAACAATCTTAATAAAGAACGATGTTTGGATATTCCGTACATGCGTTCACTGCATATAAATTTTTATCCTAGACTTGGTCGTAAGATTAAAAGCTGTACTACAGGTCGAACCCAGTTGGTTTCAACTTATTGCCCTAGGTTTTATACGACATAAGGATCATCAATTCTCAACAATTTGTTCTTTAGCGACTGTGCCAAAATGCTTTGCAGACAGAAGCCCACAAAGCTTACCAACTTTTCATATGAGTTATTTTACACTTATAGTCCTAAGCTTGTAAAGGATTCACATGCATTTTATTGGCCTCAAACTCTTGTAGTGTATCCTTAGGTAATTAGATATTTTATTTGCTTGTAAAACCATGCCAGCTTCTCTTAACCTTTGAGACAAGTCCTGCCGGTGAATTACTAAAGATTCGCGATACAAAAAAGTTATACAGGCCTGGTTGAACAGGTACGAACACCCAAATCAAGAATATTATCAATTGACAGACTTTTTTTTTTGTATATAAAAAATTTCGAGGCGTCTTTATCAAGATGCTATCTTGATAACGCTATGTATCTCTCACACTAACGTTTAGGCTAAAAAAACCTTAAAATCTCACTGACTCACGCGGTTCATCTTGTACTACAGACTTCCATAATGGCACACTCTAATTAAGCTTATTAGAGGATTTGAATTTCTGAATCGTCTCAACGTTTTCTAACCGGTGAGTAATTTTCTGGTAAGCTTCCACTCAGTAGCGGGATAGTGCACCAACTGCATTTGCTTTACGACATCTTTCATTTCTGACACGGAATCATCAACAAGAAGAATTTCTGTAATCTTATTTATTCAACTAAACACTACCTCTTCTCGCTAACGTGTATAGAACTTGCGTGTCCTGTCGACCGACTCAAGGGTATCTTCCCAAGAGCAGAGAGCTACTCCACAAAGTGTACCCGATTAATCGTCAGCAGTTAAGGCTTGGGAAATGTACTCACCTCCAACATTCAAAAGCCTGACATTCGGCCTGGTATGTTTGCGAGCATATCCATGGCCTTTGACAAAAGCCATCCTAGATCACCAAGTATATTCCTTTACTTAAAAAAAAGCTCCAAGTCGTGTGTAGAATTCTGCATAGGTGTTCGCTTCAGAGAGCGGAATATCATGGTAAACTGCCTAGAGTACATTCGCAGCACAGTCCACCTAAGAGGTGTTAACACTGGCAAGAAGAAAGTCGAAAAACACAGATATCTATACTTCAGACTGTTTTCAGAGATAATTGTATTAGCAAGTGCAGACTTCACGAAACATTTAGACAACATATTACTAAGAGATTTCGAGATACGTGTTGCTCTTTTAATAAAACGAATGCAACAAGATAGCATGCACTACAACCAACATAGTAATATTTGATGTGAAGCGTAGTGAGATTAGGACTTTTCTATTGCAACTCACACGCTGTAATACACTAAATTCTGTCAAAACATTACTTACACATGGCAAAAGATTTAAGATTATCTACAAAGCTGCCGGCTTTGGCTTTCCGCAGAATTAAAGGTATTACTAATTGTAAATATCAGGATGCATTCAGATAAAAAAAAAAAAATAAAAGCAATAGATATCGAGATCCGCCATAATAATTGCATTAGAACGAGTGCAATCAATATGCTTTCAGTACAATCGACGAGATCCGGTGGATAGAAACGGGAAAACTATACTAGCTAATATATTCGTTAGCATTTGCAAGTTCGAAATATTCGAGTGACGTGCGAAATCCAGTGACGTGCTAAACAAGAAGTCATTAGCTGAGAAAAAGGAATATTACGGTGAGTTCGTAGGTTATTGCTTTCGTAAAATTAGTGAAGAGAAAGCGCGTTAAAATGATGGACAAGTTGATGGGTCACTTGCGATAGGGCAGGCATCACTGAGCTTCTGAAGCTTTTTGTAATGTGCATCTGTAAAGTCAGAAATCAACTTATATGAGAACATTAGCTCGGATGTCTCTTTACTTTATTGTAATAGCATTCTTCGTTGTGATCTGTGAGTGATGTGGTGATTAAAAAAATAATTTTGAGGATGGAAGAGGATGTTCGATTTTTAATTAGTGGATTAGGGTGCAAATGGCGTGCCAATAATTCGAGAGGTTTCTTTCGAGGTGTCTGCTAAGGCTAAACGGTTTAGAAGTTCCATCGTAAATTCTGAGAAATTTAGAAGTCAGCAGCGGACCTCGGCATGCATTCCTTAATTCCTGTTGGCTTACAGCTAGTAAAAAAATTGAACACCAAACCGGAGGCCGCAGGATCTTGTGTTGCGTACGTAGGACTTAAAAACGAATCAAAAGTGCTTTTAGAGCTACTTAACTCACATTATAAATTGGCGTAGAAATTTAAAAACCTTGGATTTACTTCTCCCTTTAATAAGAAGAGGGTATCGCAAACGTATAGCTTTGGGTCCGCACCGCAGTTTGTTTTAGGTTTGCAGCACCCCCTCCCCGAACATTGTTTCTGAAAGAAACACTGCTTATGAAGGACTTCTTTTTCTGCGAAATGTTATCTCAATTAGTTCCAAAGCGGCTGACTAACATATCGAGACCTTGTAAGAAGAAATAAATATGAAAGTACACTCGCATAGGTTAATTTTTGAGCCATTTTTCCTGGCAATTAAAACGCAACTCTTGTAGCTTTCTTAACTAATACGTACTCACGGAACGGCAAATATTTTATGGCACCATTTTCATTCTATGAATTTTAATACATACAAAAACTTTATATTTCCATATGAAATTATATAGGGACATTAAAGGGTCATTTCAAAAGAGTGGGGGGGTGAAATGTCCCCATTTGCCCCTCTAATCGCCGCCCATGCTATGATGTGTGGCACATTTGTGCGAAATTAATAATAATATGATTAAACTGTTTAACCACAACAAAATCCTTCTCGTTTTGCTGAAGTGGCTTTTCCTAAGTTTTATTTGTTTCATATATCCTACAGTTTTTTTTCAGGGCTTTTTTTTAATTTGTCCAAATTTATATTTCTCCTTTTACCACACAATCGTCCAATACTTGCACTATAATATTTACAATCAGTATATCATCCGGTAACGTATTTTATTCCTAACACAACATACAAACCCTATCTCACTGGCTTGCACGCGAACCTTTGGGGCATGGGGTCCTGGGGACAATTCCGAGTGGGAGAACATTGAACGACAGTGGGTCGAATTCCGCGTTAAACCTATAGGTCCAATTCACATAGCCTCGCCGACGAAAGAGGACGCTAAACGGCAATCAGTCAACAGTTGCAAATTTCGGCTGCATAAACAACTTATGTCTTGTGGAACTTATTAAATTTATTTTGTTAAAGCAGCTCTTTTAACAAAATTTCAGTATTAACGTGTCAGATATTTCTATTTAAGGACAAGAAAAAACATATTATTTATTTTGTAACTAAATGATAGCTCTACCCACGTAGATTATAAAAGCAGAAACAATGAAAATCGATACAATAGTGACTGACATTATTTTAACAAATATCGACTCAGATAATAGTTTGGGCTGTATGAAAAGTTAAAAATTCCGATTAATTGTAACTTTATTAGTGGTGGACATTGGAGGAGGATGTATGCTATTAATCAGCCCATTTCATGGGCATCCACACTCACGAGCTCAACGCTCGCTAGCTCGGCATTCGCGCTCGACCGTTCTCGGGTTCAATAATTAAGCGCTACCCCGAGCGCCAATGAAATAAGTCAGCGCGAGTCCAACTGAGGGAAGTGAGCCCGAACACGATTCCCAAAGTGATAAATGAGCGAGAGCCCAGTTGAAAAAGATAAGCCCGAGTCGGAGAGAGTCCAGAGCAGAATGGCCATCTATGAACCAAAGTCATCCCATCAAGTCTTTTTCTATCTGCTCTATTGTATTCTGATGGTTCTCTCATTGATTGTGTTTGTTCAGATATCAGCGCTCTTGTCATTTACAGCTGAATGACGTGAGTGACTGTCTGTCTGTCTACCAACACTTTAAACATGACAGTGTAGTAGACACTTCTTATCTAAAATGTCTCCAGCACAGGGAGGGCAACAATGGGGCACACTTACTTCTTGATGTAGCGCTATTTCTACCCGGAAACTTTCATGGGAAAAATCAAATATTATTCTTATTTGCATTATTATTTTTAATAATGATGTACGTACACACGAGAAATTTTCTACTGCAAATAATACCTCATTGCGCAAAAATATCAATTCAACTGAGGTGAATATTGCAGTCTCTGTTGTCTTATATTATAAAACCCACACGTACAAGGAAGAGTTCTTCTACACGCAATGTTGTGGACTAAAAATTTTAAATAAAATCTGGGTTAAGTACGTATATAAATTTTGTTAAGCGCAATTTTCCCTTATATTTTATGGATATAAAATACAATTAAACACTCAGAGTACCGAAAGACATGAAAGACCTTTTGAAAAATATCTGCAAGGATGGAATTTCATTCTGCAATTGCAGCCACGACAATTCATCACCGTTTCTGAGATACATGGAGATCAATAATAGACGAATTCAAATAATGCAAAAAATTTTCCAAGGAGCAAAAGATAGCTTTATATGGACAGCACTACTGGAAGAAACTACAACGTGAAATCTGAAGGTATTCAAAGATCTGGTTCAGATCCTTAAGAATCTTGCTAGAAGACTTCATGAGCAGTTACTGATTCCTTTAAGGCCACAAACGAGCACAACTGCAACGAAATAATATGAAATCATTACATCTAAAGAAACTCTAGGGTGATTAAAAGACTGCTTTCAATTTTTACATGATAAAACAGGCTGTGACACGATCTTAGCTATAATCAGGAGAAACAGTTGGCAGTCTTAAAGATCCTCCTAAAAAAAAAAAAAAGAATAGTGATAGAGTCCTCAAACAACCAAATCTCAATCCTGACAAATTAGTCAACATTAGACAATGCTTATTCGCTATTATAGAGAAGGAAACATGTCCTCTTTGGTATAAGGGTCAGTTGTTGTATTACCTGAAGTTGCCATATGAGGTATATCAAGGAAGTAGTTTCTAAGATCCAATATGGGCACTTTTGCCCCTACTAACGCTGCAGCCGTGCAGCATTCAATTCGGTAATATCTCCAAGTCCAGCAGTGAAATGGCTTAAGCATGGACCCAATCGAATGTGGTTTGTGTGTCAAAGAGTATATGCGAATTCCGGGATCCACACAGCTAGCTAGCATAAGGTCCAGTCAGATAAGCTTACTTACCTGCAGATAAAAAGTGAATGTAAGATAGGATTGTAAACGAACCACATGTTAGTGTAAAACTGCCGATATGAAGTATTCTAGGTCTTGTGCATTCTGCCAAAGTAATTCATGTACACATTGTATATTGGAAGACAGTCTGATATAGATGATGAACAACCGCTGTAGAAATTCATACGTCATTGACAACGGCTTTATTGTTGATCCAAATATTATGGTTATTATTTAGTCTTATAGAAAAAACCAAAATTGAAATGAAGACCTTGTTGATGTAACTTTGGTACCTGAAGAGAAAGCGAAAACTTAGCAGGACAGATTTAATTTCAAGAGCAAAACCAATTCATTTAGATATCACATTCGTGTACCTCAGTATCAATCAATTGAATGATTATAAAAATTTAAATGAATTAGTTGAGCTCGTTAAATTATATCAGTCACTACGATTTCGCTTCTCTTCGGATTCCAAAGCCGCTCGTGTTAGAGGATTCCAAACTATGTAAACTGATTAATAAACCACCTTCATGTTTTATACCATGTCTTTATACCTTTATTTAGAGTTAGGTCTAAATGGTCTTTATGTCCATTTTGTTAGATCTATAAGCCGGGAACGTAGTTACAAAATATTGTTGATTATAACTGTTTGTATCAACAATTAAATCGTTGTCAAAGAGTTATTGGTTTTCTAAACGGTTGTTAGTCAACTTCTATACTTGATTATCTTCCGATCTGCCATATGTACATGAACTTTGTCAGAATGCACAAAACCTGAATAACTCATATCGGCTATTTTATACTGCCATGTGCTTCGTTCACAATTCTATCTTGCATTCACTTTTTATCTATAGGATGTATGTACGTATGTATGTATGTATGTACGTATGTATGTATGAATGTATGTATGTATGTATGTATGTATGTATGAATGTGTACGTTTATCCGCCTTCAGCTAATGGTTCCTGTGTGGTCCTGGAATTGTATTCATTAATCTTATTCGACCTTGGGAAGGCATAGACCACTTCGCTCCTGGACTTGGAGGTACTTCCGAATTGAATGCTGCACAACTGCCGTTTTATAAAGGGGAAAGTGGCCATAATGAAGTATTTTTAACTACTTCCTTGTTATTCCAGGGAGGACATGTTTCCTTTTCCATACAGGCGAATAAGAAATGTCTAATTTGACGATTATGTCAGGATTGAAATTTGGTTGGTTTAATACTTTGACTAACTTGCACAATAATTATTTCTTTTGAAGGATCTTTAAGACTGCCAATTATTCTCTCCTGATTATAGCGTGTCACGGCCTGTTGCAGAATCTAAAATGATCTGAGTTACAACCATCAACAGCTGCAGATTTCCCGTTTGTAGACCACTTCGCTCCTGGACTTGGAGGTACTTCCGAATTGAATGCTGCACAACTGCCGTTTTATAAAGGGGAAAGTGGCCATAATGAAGTATTTTTAACTACTTCCTTGTTATTCCAGGGAGGACATGTTTCCTTTTCCATACAGGCGAATAAAAAATGTCTAATTTGACGATTATGTCAGGATTGAAATTTGTTGGTTTAATACTTTGACTAACTTGCACAATAATAATTTCTTTTGAAGGATCTTTAAGACTGCCAATTATTCTCTCCTGATTATAGCGTGTCACGGCCTGTTGCAGAATCTAAAATGATCTGAGTTACAACCATCAACAGCTGCAGATTTCCCGTTTGTGATTTCTTCCATTACTGTTATCCATATACAACCACCTTTAGTCCTTCCAAAAGTGATTGCATCTTTTGAAGCCGTCTAATATTGATCTCAAAGTTTTTCAAGAACTGTGATTGCATGGTCGTCGCTTCAATGGCAGAATTAAATTCGATCGTTCCAGATATTTACCGAAAGATTTTTTTGTGTGTGTTTCGGCATTTTCTATGTATAATTGAATTTTATATCTATATAATATAAGCTGAAAATAGCGGTTTACATAATTTATATACGTACTTAACGGAGTTTCACTTCCAATTTTTAGTGCACACCATTGCGTGTAGAAGGACTCTTTTTTCTACGTGTGGGTTTTAAAACACAAGTCAACAGAGACTCGGCAATATACACTACAGTCGAATTGATAATCTTGCGCATTGAGATATAACTCTAGGAAGGTGGCATCAACTGAACGTGCTGCTCAGGCTACAAACTGTTTTCCAAGAAAACCATGTAGATCTTCAGTTATCGTAACAGTATTTGGGAATGAGGATTAATCTTGCTAACGTAGTGTCCGACGTAGAGTTATCCCTCAGAAAATTTCGTGGGCATTAAGCACGCTTCGATAAATATATCACTTGGAACTTCGCTCCAAAGGAATAATTTTGTTTCTGCGAATTGTGAAGGCTCCTATTGTTGTTTATTTCTTGTAATCATCATATACCGTAGTTGCCTTCAAGGATACAATCTGCTGTGTTACTATGTTAGTAGCGAACACAGGACTGACTATACCGTAAATATTTTCCACTTAACCGTCTAAGAGAAGATCTCAAAAGAACTTAAAGTGGATTCTTTATTTGTCTCATCGATCCTGATCACGGGTTTCACACCCAAAGTAAGGCTGTTTCGGTGGTTAGAACATAGTGAGTTCAATAAAAAGTTTTACAGAACAAAATCGGGATAATTTATTGACAGACCCGAACCTAGTAAAAACTACAAAACTCTGTATTTAAGCTCTATTGAGCTGAAAGACGATAACTAAAAGCATATTGGATAGCTTGGAGAGTTGACTCACATGAGACTTTGTATAATAATAAATCCGTAAAAACACAACTCTTTGAATTAAACAGTTCATATCAGGCTAACGAAGAAGATAAAGGTGAGAAGATTATAAGTGCTAAATAAATTTTTTCACCAGGAAGCACTGTCGAATAGTATTATAGTTGCATATTGACGAGAAGTATAGCTATTGCTTAACTATCATTGATAAATTAATACTCAAGTATTTTACATTTGGTATCACAATTTTTTTAACCCCAATGGCTCACATAAAACAAGCAGTTGTACGTTCCCAAAACTATACGTCTGTGATACCATCGTGTTATTAAAGGGAGAAGTAAATCCACGGTTTTTTAAATGGTACGCCTCTCTATAAGGTGAGTTAAGTAGCTCTAAACGCACTACTGCTTCGTTTTAGGAACCTAGGTAAAAAACACAAGATCTTGCTGCCTCCGACTCAGCGTTAAATTACTTTAGAAGCTGTAAAGGAAGAGGAAATTCGGAATACATATCGATACCCACAGCTGACTTCTATATACGCAGCATTTTAAAAAAAACTTACAAGCTGGTTAGCCTTCCCGGACACCTCGGAAAACAACCCTCGAATTATTGGAACGCCTGTTGCACCCTAAACCGTAATTAAAAATTGAAAACTTCCGTCCAATTTCAAAATTAATTCTATAATCACCGCATCACGTAGAGGTAGCTTTCATCCCTGATTAATATATCTTTTCAGAATACTATTACAAAAAAGTCAAGTGACTTTACTGATAACGTTATCATTTTAAGGTGATGTCTCACGTTGCACGTGAAAATTTCAAAAAGCTTCACCAGCTCCGGGATGCCTGGCCTATCTCTAATGACCCTTCAACTTTTTCATGATTTTAACGCGCTTTCTCATTTCTAGTTTTACGAAAACAATACATTAATAGCTCAACCTGATATACATTCTTTTTCAGTTTAAGACTTCTTGATCCACATTTATCTGGGTTTAAACTCAGATATTTCGAATTTGCTAGTCCTAAGGACAATATGAGCTCCTTACCTTTCCCATTTCAATCCATCCAATCTCGTCCGTTGTACTACTTGCAAACTGATTCGATTTGTTCTAATGCATGTATCATGGCGGATCTCGACATCTATTGTTATTATTTATTTATCTAACTCCATCCTGATAATCTTAACATTATATTATCTTATTAGTAAAAAGAAGACTTGTTTTAACTTCCGCGCCTTATAGATCTAACTAAACGTACACGAAGACCAATTTGATATAACTCTGAATAAAGGTATGAAGACAAATTATAAAACATGAAGGTTGTTTAATATTGTGTTTACATAGTATGGAATCCTCTAACATGAACGTATTTGGTACCCGAAGAGAAAACGAAATATTAGCAGGACATATTTGATATAACGAGCTAACCCAATTCATTTAGATATCGCATTCGCTTACTACAATTTCATTCACTGTATTTTTATAACATTTTTTTTTTTTATTATTTGAGTATTTGTTAAGATGTGAAACAACAGATAATTGACTGCAAGGATCCAGCGAACGGCATGGACACATAAAATTGTGTAACTACCGTTCAGTTTTCGAGTTTCCTACAAAGAACATTAGTTAAAACACTTAAAAAAGAACGATTTTTGGATATTGCGTATAGGCAAATATTCCATGTACATTTTTATCCAAGACGGGATTGTAAGAATGAAAGCTGTGCTACACGCCGATCTCAGTTGGTTTCAACTTATTCCCCTTTATTTTATATGACATAAGGAAGACCAATGTCAGCACCTTCTTCCTGTACGACTGTACCTACCTGTTTTTCAGACAGAAGCCCACGAAGCTTAACAATTATCCGTAACAGTTATATTACGGTTATGATCTTAAACTTGTATAGGATAATGGCCTGAAACTCAAGTAGCAGATGCTTATGTAATTAGGTATGTGATTACCTTGTAGAACCTTTGAAACCTGCCTATGAACTAATAAAGCTGGCGTACCAAAGCACTGTTTCGCGAAACAAACGAGTTATACGGGCCAGGTAGAACAGTTGTAGAACAGAGACATGAACAAAATTATCAACTGAAAGATTTTTTTTCTTTTTGTACTTGGATTAAATTGGGAGATTTTCAGTTAAGTGCACCTGAATAATATAAAACATCGTACGCTTACTTCCCACATGTTGAACCAGAAGCCCGGAATATTTCCCTTGGTATAGTGTCCGAGAACTTGCTCGTCCTTCTTCTCAAATCAAATAAAAGCAACAGCGATATTTCGAGGTTTCTATAAGATATTTCGAGGTTTCTTTTGCAACTTTGACCCACTTCATCAAGAAGTTATATTGATAACGCTACGTATCTCTCACATTAATCTTTAGTAAATAGAATTTTAAATTATCTCTGGTACACAAGGTATATCTTAAAGTACAGACTGCCATATCGCACACTCTTATGAAGCTTATTGGTGAATGGGAAATTGTCAATCTTCTCAACGTTTACTCACAGGTCAGCAATACGATTCTGATATTCACTATATACTACACCGTAAGATTACTGGTTCGGAAAACATCACTGTCTTAATTTTCAGAATTCCTCGATAACGTTTTTCTCATGAATATTGATATTGTTGCATATTGATTTTCTCGTCGAGGCATTGATGAATAAGATCGAAATCCTAGATTTTGTCATCTCTTCAGAGGGTTGTAAATGTCTTCATATCCAGATGTAAAGGTAGCCGAGCAAAGTCTAGAAATGGGTTCTTAATGATCATGAGTAGGCATGGCCATTCAGCATTTTCACTAATGTTGTCTTAGCGTACAGGATACCCCAATGTTTTTCTTTGCCATTTCCTCACATAATGTATCCAATCGTACCTAGAAATTACTTAAGTGGAAACCTCCTATGGGAGGTACAACTTTGGACAATTCAGAAATTTCTTCAGGTGCAAGTACGATTTGAAGACCTTTCCAACAGAATGTCTGATCTAATGTGATTTGTCTACTTTTCTTGCACTTATGTCTACTTTCTTTTCTGTGTTCAGAAGAGTAGAATATATATATAGTATTGGTACATGATGTGAATTATGGAAGATGGACTACACTGCTCATATCAAAGGAGTTGTGTGTATGTCACAGTTCTACACTCGTTGTAGCGAAGCTGTCACAAGATGAATAGCTATCCAAAGATTGTTTTAAGAAAAGCAAATCGAGACGCGACACGCGTGTGAAGACGATTAATGCTTGTGAGAGACAGCATTGACACACCAAGAACATGAGTACATACCAGTAGAGAAGAAAAGGAAGTCAGAATTACTATGTGTCAGAATTACATTCTTATGAAGACAATGCTACCGTGATATCAGATTACTTTTTCATTCAAGAACTTCGATATGAAGAATTTTCATCAAGAGACTTCTGAAATGAATGACTTTTACTGCTCCATTAAATGTGTGGCACTTAGTTACTAATCGAAACATACAATGAGGTTTTATGATAAGATAATATGATTTGCCTAATGTTTGGTTGTTTTATGATGACAAGTGTTGGTAAGTAGGCAGCGAACACAGGAATGACAATACCATAAATATTTTCCACCTAACTGCCTAAGAGAAGATCTCAAATGAACTTAAAATCGATTGTAACTTGTTTATTTGTCTCATTGATTATATCTCTAGTCTCACGCCCAATGTAAGGCGGTTTTGGATATTAGAATATAATGGGTTACATGGAAAGTCTTAGAAAGTTATTAATGGTTGACCGGAACCTACAGAATTTTGTATGTTGGCCCTAGTGAGCAGCAAGGACCCTAATTAAAGGCACATTTATAGCCTCGAGTGTTAACACACAGGAGACTTTGTTTAAAAAATATATCCGTAAACACCACTCTTTGGATCTATCAGTTAATATTAGGCTAACAATCAAGAAAAAGGTGTAGTAAGTATAGTAATTGCTTGATTATCATGATAAATAAATACTTATGTTTTTTTTTTATTTGGTATCACAATCTTCTTACATCCAAAGGCCCCATTTAAAACAAACCGCTGTATGTTCGCAAAGCTATACGTCGTTCATACCCTTGTCCTATTAAAGGGAGAAATAAATCCACGGTTTTTTAAATCGTACGCCAATGTATAATGCGAGATAAGTAGCTCTAGAAGAGTAGTGCTTCGTTTTTAAGACCCAGTTACACGATACTAGTTTCTGCGCCTCCGTTTCAAGGTTGAATTCCTTTACTAGCTGGAAGCCATTAGGAATTAGGAATTCATGCCGATGTCCACTGCTTACTTCTAAATTTCAGAGTCAGAAAAGCAGATTCGTACAATCACAAGGAAACAAGGTGCTTAGCAGCTTTAGCTAAGGTGAGGTAGTTTTGAAATTAATAAATAAGATTACTGGAATTCTTTTTGTTGATAATTCTGATCTTCGAAACGCTAAAACAGTTGGTGCACTAGGCTGCTACTGAAGGTTACCAGAAATTTTCTCAGCGCTGAGAAAACGTTTTGATGATTGAGAAATCCTAATCCTGCAATAAGCTTTATAAGAGTGTGCGATTATTGCAGTCTGTAGTGCAAAATTAACCGTGCGAGCCAGAGAGATTTTGAGTTTCTATAGCCTAAAGATTAGAGTGAAAGATACGTAGCGTTATCAATATAACATCTTGATGAAGTGAGTCAAATTATAAACGACGTCTCGAAAATTTTTATAAACTCAAGTTTAATTTTCAAGCTAATCGAAAGTTAATCGCAGACTCTTTTACTATCGTAGGGGCAGCGAGATTAATTTCTCTATCACTATTCCCAAGAGGGGAAATTCATGGCCTGAGGTCCATGATGTGGGAAGTGAGCCTAGGAAGTATTTAAAGTAACCTAAAAAAAAAAAAAAATTGTCAATAAATAATTTTGTTGATGTCTCTGCTCTAAACCTGTTCTACCAGGCCTATGTATCTTCTTTGTATCGCGAATCAGTGCTTTACTACGCTAGCTTTAGTAATTGTTCGGCAGGACTTGTCTCAAAAACCAAGAGAAGCGGGCCTGGATTTACAAGGTACGAAATTACCCAATTACCTAAGGATCACCTACTAGAGTTTAAGGCCAATAACCTACATGTGAATCCTTTACAAGCTTACGACCATAAGCGTAATACAACTGTTAAGCAAAATTGTTAAGCTTGGTCAGTCAGAAAAGCAGCTTGGTACAGCCGCAAAGGAACAAGGTGCTAAGCACATTGCATTGATTATCCTTATGTCGCTTATACCTAGGGCAATAAATTGAAAAGAACTGGAATCGAGGTCTCTTAGAACTTTCATTCTTACGACTCCGTCTTGGATAAATATATACAGTACAATTTAGCCGTAAATCTCCATATGGCTCTACCATTTAGAAGTGTCACCCGCTGTACATGGTGTTTGCATCTACGGAATATACAAAAAACGTTTTTTATTAAGACTGATAAACTTTGCTTCTTTGTAGGAGAGTCGAAAAGTGTCCTTGTAGATGGCCTTTTTGTAATATGCTTCTGCAACGTCACAAATCACCTTAAAATGATAACATTAAGAACATTAACGTGGATGCCAATTGAATTCATTCTAATAGTATATTACATTGTCTTAAAAGAGATATTAATCATTAAAGGAAGCAATCTCTAAGTGATGCGGTGACTAAAGAAATAATTTTCATGATGGACGGGGATGTTCGATTTTTAATTAGTGGTTTAGGGGGCCACAGGCGTGCCAATAATTCGAGAGTTCCCTATCGAGGTGTCCGGTAAGGCTAAACGGCATCGACGTTCCTTCTTAAAATGCTGTGAAATCTAGAAGTCAGCGGTGGACATCGGCATGTATTCCTAAATTCTTATTGGTTTGCAGCTAGCACAGGCATTCAAACCCAATCGGAGGCCGCAGGGTGTTGTGTTGTATACCAAGGTCTTAAAAACGAAAGAGTAGTTCATTTAGAGCTACTTAAATCACATTTTACAATGGCGTAGCATTTGAAAAACCGTGGATTTACTTCTCCCTTTAATAAGACGAGGGTATCACCCGTGATGAAAATTTTCCGGAAAATATTCCCATTCAAAAAAACAAACTCCAGTTATTCCTACATTGTTGTATAGCCGTGATGTGAGTTGGAAAATTATCTTCTCTACATTTCAGGAAAATTTTCCGTTAACAAATATCAGTGATCAAGTAACAATTACTCAGTATTCATAAAATTTATTGAAATAATGTATAGAAATGTTAGAAAGATAGATCGTTTAATGAATCTGAAAATTTTCTTAGTCCAGACAATTTTAAGTACTATGTAGGAACATGTGAAACTATTTTTCATGAATCGTAGAATTGTATGTCCTGTACAGCGATGAAAATTCCCCGAGTCAAAAACATACTCCACATTCCTACATCGTTGTTTAGCCGTGATGTTAGGTTGAAAATTTTTTTCTATATTGTTCGGAAAATTTTCCGCTCTTAACAAATATCAGTGATCAAGTAAGAGATCCTCAGTATTCATAAAATTGGTGAAATTATGTTTAAAAATGATAGAAAGTGAAATATCGTATAAAGAATCTGAATATTTTCATGGCTTACAGAATTTTCAGTACTATATAAGAACAAGTGAAACTGTTTTTATAAATCGAAATATTTTGTGTGTTGTATGGAAAAATTGAAGAAATTTTTGAGTCTAAAACTTTTCATTATTTTGAAGGAAAAAGTAAAACAACTTTTTGTGTATCGGAAAGTTCTAATGCTCTGTAGAAACGAATGTAAGGAATTTTAATGAATCGGAAAATTTTCATCCCAATGTAGAAACAAGTGGATGAAACTTTTCATAAGCCGTACAATTTTTGATATTAGGTGGAAAATTTTAACTGCACATTCAGCCAGAAAATTGAATTTCTGTAGAGTAAAATTAATTTCACTTGTTTCTACAGAGCAACAAAACTTTCCGATTTACTAAAAGCTGTCTTACCTTTTGCTTCAAATTATGAAAATTTTCCGAATCATAAAAAGTTCTATATTTCCATATAAGACAGAAAATTTTTCCATACATGAAAAATTGTTTTTGATCCTACATAGTGTTGAAAATTGTCTGAGACATGAAAATTTTCAGAGTCTATAAACGATCTTTAATTTCACATTTCTGTAAATGAATCCTACCAATTTTATGATTGCTGGGGAATTGTTACTTGATTACTGATATTTATCAATCATTTCACTGAGCAGAAAAAGTCGTTGATTTCAGAAGTCTCTTAATAAAAATTCTCCAAATCCAACTTCTTGAATGAAAAAGTATTCTGATTTAACGGTAGCATTGTCTTGATAAGATTATCGTATCACATTTCGTAATTCTGACATCCTCTTCCCCTCTAATGCTATATACTCATTTTCTTGGTGAGTCAATACTGTCTTACTCGGAACATTTAATCAAATCTTCGCTCGCGTCTCGCGTGTCGATTTCCTTGTCTCAAATAACCTTTGGATAGCTATTCCTTTTACGAAAGTTTCGCCACAACTACTGTAGAATGGTGAGATACTCACCTCACCTTTTTATATAAGAAGTAAGAGCCCTCTGTAATTCGTCAATAATTAATATCAATTATCTTTACTTTATGTTCTACTCTTGTGCATAGTGTAAATAAGTGCAAGAAAAGCCGACAAAGAACATGATATGACTTTAGATCAGCTTACATGTTGGAAAGGTGTTCAAATCGTACCTGCAACTGAAGAAATTTCAGAACTGTCCAAAGTTGTACCGCCCTTATGAGGTTTACACTTAAGGAATTTCTAGCCACTATTGGAGTCGTTATGTCAAGAATTGGTATAGAAAATCTTTGGGGTAATATGTACGCTAAGACAACTTTAGTGAAAATCCTGAATGGCCATGCCAACTGAAGAACATGGAAAAGTCGCTTCTAGACTTTGCTCGGCGATCATTACATCTGGTTATGAATGCATTTACAACCCTCTGAGAAGATAACAAAATCTAGGATCTGCGATCTTATTCGACAATGTCTGGATGAGGAAATCAATATGCAACATTTGCAAGGAAATGAACCTGTATGAAAAAAAAAAATGTCGTGGAAATCTCAAAATTAATACGATGACCTATACCGAAGCGGTAAATTTTTGGCTGCAGTATATTGAGAAGGTCAGAATGATCAAAGGAACTGGATCGAAAATGGGACTTAAACATTTGTTGGCAATTAAATTAATGCTTCTCTTTTCTCACGCAGCTGGTCATCTTTTCAATGCAAGATTGAATATCATTGTACTAAGCAGATGCAAGACTTTGAGGCAACAACGGTATCAGAGGATTAAAGAAATTAACACTTCAAGGAACAATCAAAATACGCAGAAGAAGAATTTTTCTGGAACAAAAATCCTAGAGTTATGAATATCGAACAGCTTAATGAAGGACACGAAATTTTCTGGTGGATTAACTCAATGTCACACTACGTTAGCAAGATTAATCCTTCATTCGAAGAGACTCTTATGATAACAGAAGTTCTACAGGACTTTTGTGGGAAACCGTTTGTCATCTGAGCGGCAGATTGAGCTAATGTTACCTTCCTTGTGTGATAATACCTCATTGCGCAAAAATATCAATTCGACTGTGGTGAATATTGCAGTCTCTTTTGACTTATATTATAAAACCCACACGTAGAAGGAAGAGTCCTTCTACACGCAATTGTGTGGACTAAAAATTTAAATAAAATCTGTGTTAAGTACGTATATAAATTTTGTTAAGCGCTATTTTCACCTTATATTTTATGAATATATACTACAATTAGACACTGAGAATACCGAAGTCAAGAAAGAGCTTTTGGAAAATATCTGCAACGATGGAATTTCATCTGCAATTGCAGCCACGATAATTCATCACCGTCCCTGAGATACCTGGAGATCAATAATAGACGAATTCAAATAATGCAAAAATTTTTCCAAGGAGCAAAAGATAGCTTTATATGGTCAGCACTACTGGGAGAAACTACAACGTAAAATCTGAAGCTATTCAAAGATCTGACTTAGATCCTAAAGAATCTTGTTAGAAGACTTCATGAGCAGTTACTGATTCTTTCAAGGCCACAAACGAGCAGAACTGAAACGAAATGATAGGAAATCATTACATTTAAAGAAACTCTAGGGTGATTAAAAGACTGCTCTCAATTTTTTATGATGAGACAGGTGTGACACGACCTTAGCTATAATCAGGAGAAACAGTTTGCAGTCTTAAAGATCCTCCTAAAAGAAAAAGAATTGTGTTAGTCAGAGTCCTCAAACAACCAAATCTTGATCCTCACAAATTGGTCAACATTAGACAATGCTTATTCGCTATTATAGAGAAGGAAACATGTCCTCTTTGGTATAAGGAACAGTTGTATTACCTGAAGTTGCCATATCAGGTATAACAAGGAAGTAGTTACTAAGATTCAATATGGCCACTTTTGCCCCTACTAACGCGGCAGCCGTGCAGCATTCAATTCGGTAATACCTCCAAGTCCAGCAGTGAAATGGCCTAAGCATGGACCCAATCGAATGAGGTTTGTGTGTCAAAGAGGATATGCGAATTCCGGGATCCACACAGCTAGCTAGCATCAGGTCCAGCCGGATAAGCTTACCTACCTGCAGATAAAAAGTGACTGTAAGATAGGATTGTAAACGAACCACATGTTAATGTAAAACTGCCGATATGAAGTATTCTAGGTCTTGTGCATTCTGCCAAAGTAATTCATGTACACATGGTATATTGGAAGACAGTCTGATATAGATGATGAACAACCGCTGTAGAAATTCATACGTCATTGACAGCGGCTTTATTGTTGATCCAAATATTATGGTTATTATTTAGTCTTATAGAAAAAACAAAATGGACATGAAGACCTTATTGAAGTAACTTTAGAGAGAGAAAGCGAAAACTTAGCAGGACAGATTTAATTTCAAGTGCAAAACTAATTCATTTAGATATCACATTCGTGTACTAGAGTGATATCTCAATTGAATGATTATAAAAATATAAATGAATTAGTTGGCTCGTTAAATTATATCAGTCTTGCTACAATTTCGCTTCTCTTCGGGTTCCAAAGCAGCTCATGTTAGAGGATTCCAAACTATGTAAACAGAATAATAAACCACCTTTATGTTTTATACCATGTCTTTATGCCTTTATTTAGAGTTAGGTCAAAAAGGTCTTTATGTCCATTTTGTTCGATCTATAAGGCGGGGACGTTGCTACAAAATATTGTTGATTATAACTGTGTGTATCAACAATTAAGTCGTTGTCAAAGAGTTATTGGTTTTCTAAATGGTTGTTCGTCAACTTCTATTCTAGATTTTCTTCCGATCTGCCATATGTACATGAACTTTGTCAGAATGCACAAAACCTTGAATAACTCATATCGGCTATTTTATACTACCATGTGCTTCCTTCACAATTCTATCATGCATTCACTTTTTATCTATAGGATGTATGAATGTATGTATGTATGTATTTATGTATGTATGTATGTATGTATGTATGTATATATGTATGTACGTTTGTATGTATGTATGTGTAAGTTTATCCGGCTTCAGCTAATGATACCTGAGTGGTCCTGGAAATCGTATACATTAATCTCATTCGACCTTGTGAAGGCATAGGCCACTTCGCTCCTGGACTTGGGGGTACTTCCGAATTGAATTTTTCACAACTGCCGTTTTATAAAGGGGAAAGTGGCCATAATGAAGTATTTTTAACTACTTTCTTGTTATGCTAGGGAGTACATGTTTCTTTTTCCATAAGAAATTTCTAATTAGACCATTATGTCAGGATTGAAATTTGGTTGGTTTAAGACTTTGACTAACTTGCACAATAATTTTTTCTTTTGAAGGATCTTTAAGACTGCCAATTATTCTCTCCTGATTATAGAGTGTCACGGCCTGTTGCATCATGAAAAATGTGAAATTAGATTTTTAATGACGCTAGAGTTTCTTTAAACTTAATGATTTCGTAGCATCTCCATCTAGATCTACTTGTATGTGCCCTTGGGAGAATCAGCAACTGCTGATGATGTTTTCTATCAAGAATCTAAAATCATCAGAATTACAAGCATCAACAGGTGCAGATTTCGCGTTTGTAGTTTCTTCCATTACTGTTGTCCATATACAGCCAACTTTACTCCTTCCAAAAGTGGTTGCGTCATTTCAAGCCATCTAGTATTGATCTCAAAGTTTTTTAAGAACTGTGATTGAATAGTCGTCGCTTGAATGGCAGAATTAATTCGATCGTTCCAGATAATTCCCGAAAGATTTTTTTGTGTGTGTTTCGGCACTTTCCATGTATTTTATATCCATATAAAATAAGGTGAAAATATCGCTTTACGTAATTTATATACGTACTTAACGGAGATTTCACTTCCAATTTTTAGTCCACACCATTGTGTGTAGAAGGACTTTTTTCTACGTGTGGGTTTTAAAACACAAGTCAACAGAGACTCGGCAATAAACACTTCAGTCGAATTGATATTCTTGCGTTGAGATATCACTCTAGGAAGGTGGCATCAACTCAACGTGCAGCTCAGGCTACAAAATGGTTTCCAAAAAAGCCATGTTGAACTTTTGTTATCGTAACAGTATTTGGGAATGAGGATTAATCCTGCTAACGTAGTGTCCGACGTAGAATTTATCCCTCAGAAAATTTCGTGGGCATTAAGCACGCTTCGATAAATATATCACTTGGAACTTCGCTCCAGGGAATAATTCTTTTTTTTTTTTTTTTTTTTTTTGCGAATTGTGTAGGCTCCTAGAGTTGTTTATTTCTTGTAATCATCTGATACCGTAGTTGCCTTCAAGGATACCATCTGCTGTGTTACTATGTTAGTAGCTAACACAGGACTGACTATACCGTAAATATTTTCCACCTAACCGACTAAGAGAAGATCTCAAAAGAACTAAAAATTGATTCTTTATTTGTCTCATCGATCCTGATCACGGGTCTCACGCCCAAAGTAAGGCTGTTTCGGAGGTTAGAACATAATGAATTCCATAAAAAGTTTTACATAACCCAATCGGGAAAATTTATAATTGACAGACCGGAACCTACTAAAAACTACAAAACTCTGTATTTAAGCTCTAGTGAGCTGCAAAGACGATAACTAAAAGCATATTTGATAGTTTCGAATGTTGACACACATGAGACTTTGTATAATAATAAATCCGTAAGAACACAACTCTCTGGATATAACAGTTCCTATCAGGCTAACGAAGAAGAAAAAGGTGAGAACATTATAACTGCTAAATAGATTTCTTCAGCAGGAAGCACTGTCAAAGAGTATTATAGTTGCATATCGACAAGAAGTATAGCTATTGCTTAATTATCATTGATAAATTAATACTCAAGTTTTATTACATTTGGTATCGCAATTTTTTCAACCACAAGGGCCCACATAAAACAAACATTTGTACGTTCCCAAAACTATACGTCTGTGATACCATCGTGTTATTAAAGGGAGAAGTAAATCCACGGTCTTTTAATTGGTATGCCTCTCTATAAGGTGAGTTAAGTAGCACTAAAAGCACTAATGCTTCGTTTTACGAAGATCTTGCGGCCTCCGACTCGGTGTTAAATTGCTTTAGAAGCTGTAAAGCAAGAGGAAATTCGGAATACATGTTGATACCCACTGCTGACTTCTAAATTACGCAGGATTTTAAGAAAAAACTTACACCGTGTGAGTTGCGATTAAAAAATCCTCATCTCACTACGCTTCTTATCAAACATTACAACGTAAGGTTATTTGTAGTGCATGCTAACAGCTTGCATTCGTTTGATAATATAACAACACGTATCTTCTTTTCTTGTACTCATTTAATATATGCAGAAGTGTAAAAATAGAGTATAGGTACTTGATGGAGAATCATTGAAGAATTACAGACGGACTAGTCTGCCTATATCAAAAGGAGATGTATGTAACTCACAATTCCACAATCGTTGTGGCTCAACTTTCACAAGATGGATAGCTATCGAAAGGTTAGTTTGGGAAAAGGGAATCGATACGCGAGACGCGAGTGAAGACTTGATTAAATCTTCCGAGTAAGTCAGCATTGACACCTAGAACAAGAGTGTATAGCATTAGAGGGGAAGAGGATGTCAGAATTACGGAATGTGATACGATATTCTTATCAAGACAATGCTACCGTTATATCACATTCAAGAACTTGAATATAAAGAAGTTATACAGGCCTGGTAGAACATGTGTAATACACAGACATCAACAATAATATCAATTGACAGATTTTTTTCTACTTAGGTTGTTAGACATTAGGGAACTTTCAGATTAATCCCCCGATATAAATGTTCCAAGGCTCACTTCCCACATCTTGGAGCAGAAGCAGAAGCAGAATTGCTCTCTTGGGAATAGTGTCGTAGAACTTAGTCTCGCATGACACAGAAAGTAAAGGAGAATGAGAGAAACTTTCGATTAGCCGAAAAGTTAAACGCGTCTATAAATATTTTCGAGGGGGCTTTTGCAACCTTCACTTACTTCATTAAGGATTTATTTTGATAACGCACCGTATCTCTCTCAATAACCTGTAGGCTATAAACCTTTACAATATCACTGGTTCGCGCTGATCAACTTGCACTACATTCTGCCATTTAGCAAACTCTTATTAAACTTATTGGAGGAATTGAATTTCTCAATCTTCTCAACGTTTTCTCAACGGTGAGTAAATTTTTTATAAGCTTCCGATCAGGAGCAGACAAGTACAAATCTGTATTAGGTTTTCAACACCTTACATACGTGAGACGGATTGATCAACCACAAGAATTTCTATAATGATATTTTTTAAAATCAACACTACCTCATCTCGCTGACGTGAATAGATCCTGCATGTCCTGTCCACCGACTCTAAGGTGTATTCTCAAGAGCAGAAAGCTACTCCAGATATCTGTACCCGATTAATCGCCACATGTTGATGCTTACGAAGTGTACTCATCCCTAACACTGAACCAGACTGTCATCTTGATGTAATTTTAAATGAGGGCATAGAGAGAAACAAGGTATAAAACATGAAGGTGGTATATGAAGGCCACGAAATCTTCCGGGGTATTAACTCAACGTCAGACGCTATTTTAGCAAGACCAATCCTTTATTCCTAAATACTGTTACGATAGGAAAAGATCTACAGGACTTTTGTGGGAAACAGCTAGTCATCTCAGCGGCACGCTGGGTGATGCGTCCTTCCTAATGTGATAATTTCTCAATTCGCAAGAATATCAATTCGAATGCGGTGAATATTGCAGAGTCTTCAAATGATGAAAACAATTTTCGAAGGAGCAAAAGATAGCTGTATATCGACAACAGTAATGCAGGAAACTACAAACGGGAAATCTGTAGATGTTGATGGGTCTGATACAGGTCTTTTAAGAATCTTGCTAGAAGACTTCATGAGCATTTGCTGTATCTCTTAACAAACAAACAGAACTGAAAGGAAATGTTACGAAATATTTTATTTGAGGAAACTCTATTCTTTAAAATTCTGCTTTCACTTTCTTCATGATGCAACAAGCTCAGACACGACCTAAGCTATACTCAGGAGTGAATAGTTCCAGGCTACATTAACCTTCAAAAAGAAAAAGGACTGTACAAGTCAGTCAAAATTTTAACCAACCATATATCAATCCTTACAAAATGGTAAGGTTAGACATTCCTTATTCGTCAATATTGAGAAAAAACATATCCTCGCACGTATAAGTAGGAAGTAGTTGCACAGCTCAATATGGCCACTTTTCCCCGTACTAACACGGCAGCTGCGCAGCATTCAATTCGGAAGTACCTAGAAGTCCAAGAGAGAAATGATCTAAACATGAAACCAACGAATGATGTTTGTGTATACGAATTCCAGGACCCACACAGGTAGCATCAGCTCCAGTCGGATAAACTTACCTGTAGATAAAGAGTCACAGCAAGATAGGATTTTGAACGAGCCACATCTTAGTATAAAAGACAAGATATGAAGTATTCAATGTTTTTTGACTTCTGACAAAAGTGTTCATGGACAAATGGCATATCGGAAGAAAATCTGGTATAGATGTTGACGAACATAAGCAGTAGTAAACCAATATGTCATTGACAACGACTTAGTTGTTGATCCAATCAGCATAATTTTCGAGTTTCCTACAAAGAAAATTAGTTAAAAACCCTTAATAAAGAACGATGTTTGGATATTGCGTACAGGCAAATATTCCATGTACATTTTTATCCTAGTCGGGATCGTAAAAATGAAAGCTGTGCTACACGCCGATCTCAGTTGGTTTCAACTTATTCCCCTGGGTTTTATACGACATAAAGAAAATCAATGTATAATTCACAGCACCTTCTTCCTTTTCGACTGTATTTAGCTGTTTCTCAGACAGAAGCCTACGAAGCTTAACAATTATCCGTAACAGTTATATTACGGTATAACTTGTATAGGGTATTGGCATGAAACTCTAGTAGGAGATGCTTATGTAATTAGGTATGTGATTACCTTGAAGAACCTGTGAAACCTGCCCATGAACTACTAAAGCTAGAGTACCAAAACACTGTTTCGCTAAACAAAAAAGTTATACGGGCCAGGTAGAACAGTTGTAGAACACAGACATGAACAAAATTATCAATTGAAAGATTTTTTTCTTTTTGTATTTGAATTAAATTGGGAGATTTTCAGTTAACTGCACCTGAATAATATAAAACATCGTACGCTTAATTCCAACATGTTGAACCAGAAGCCCGGAATCTAACCCTTGGGTATAGTGTTCGAGAACTTGCTCGTCCTTCTTCTCAAATCAAGTAAAAGAGACTGCGATAAACTTTGATTAACCTAAAAGTTAAACTGCCTCTATAAGATATTTCGAGGTTTCTTTTGCAACTTTGACCCACTTCATCAAGAAGCTATATTGATAACGCTACGTATCTGGCACATTAATCTTTAGTAAATAGAATTTTAAATTTTCTCTGGTACACAAGGTATATCTTAAAGTGCAGACTGCCATATCGCACACTCTTATTCAGCTTCTTGGTGAATGGGAATTTGTCAATCTTCTCAACGTTTACTCACAGGTCAGCAATACGATTCTGAAATTCACTATATACCACACCGAAAGATTACTGGTTCGGATAAGATCAACGTCTTTATTTTCAGAATTCCTCGATAACGTTTTTCTCATGCGACATCATTTTCTTGATAATGTTGCATATTGATTTTCTCGTCGAGGCATTGATGAATAAGATCGAACATCCTAGATTTTGTCATCTCTTCAGAGGGTTGTAAATGTATTCATATCCAGATGTAAATGTAGGCGAGCAAAGTCTAGAAATGGGTTCTTAATGATCATGAGTAGGCATGGCCATTCAGCATTTTCACTAATGTTGTCTTAGCGTACAGGATACCCCAATGTTCTTCTATGTCATTTCCTCACATAATGTATCCAATCGTACCTATAAATTACTTAAGTGGAAACCTCCTATGGGAGGTACAACTTTGGACAGTTCAGAAATTTCTTCAGGTGCATGTACGATTAGAAGACCTTTCCAGCATAATGGCTGATCTAATGTGATTTGTCTACTTTTCTTGCACTTATGTCTATTTTCTTTTCTGTGTTCAGAAGAGTAGAATATATATATAGTATTGGTACATGATGTGAATTATTGAAGATATACTGAAGGACTACACTGCTCATATCAAAGGAGTTGTGTGTATGTCACAGTTCTACACTCGTTGTAGCGTAGCTGTCACAAGATGAATAGCTATCCAAAGGTTGTTTTAAGAAAAGCAAATCGAGACGCGATACACATGTGAAGACGATTAATGCTTGTGAGAGACGGCATTGACACACCAAGAATATGAGTACATACCAGTAGAGAAGAAAAGGATGTCTGATTTACGAAATGTGATACATTCTTATGAAGACAATGCTACCGTGATGTCAGATTACTTTTTCATTCAAGAACTTCGATATGAAGAATTTTAATCAAGAGACTTCTGAAATGAATGACTTTTACTGCTCTAATAAATGTGTGGCACTTAGTTACTAATCAAAACATACAATGAGGTTTTATGAAAAGATAATATGATTTGCCTAATGTTTGGTCGTTTTGTGATGACAAGTGTTGGTAAGTTGGTGGCGAACACAGGAATGACAATACCATAAATATTTTCCACCTAACTGCTTAAGAGAAGATTTCAAGGGAACTTAAAATCGATTGTATCTTCTTTATTTGTCTCATTGATTATTTCTCTAGTCTCACGCCTAATGTAAGGCTATTTGGAGGTTAGAATATAATGGGTTACATGGAAAGTCTTACAAAGTTATTAATGATTGACCGGAACCTACAGAATTTTGTATGTTGGCCCTAGTGAGCAGCAAGGACCCTAATTAAAGGCACATTTATAGCCTCGAGTGTTAACGCACAGGAGACTTTGTTTAAAAAATATATCCGTAAACACCACTCTTTGGATCTATCAGTTTCTATTAATCTAACAATCAAGAAAAAGGTATAGTAAGTTTAGTAATAGCTTGATTATCATGATAAATAAATACTTATGTTTTTTTTTATTTGGTATCACAATCTTCTTACATCCAAAGGGTCCAATTAAAACAAACTGCTTTACGTTCCCAAAGCTATACGTCGTTCATACCCTTGTCCTATTAAAGGGAGAAATAAATCCACGGTTTTTTAAATCGTACGCCAATGTATAATGTGAGATAAGTAGCTCTAAAAGACTAGTTCTTCATTTTTAAGACCCAGTTACACGATACTAGTTTCTGCGCCTCCGTTTCAAGGTTGAATTCCTTTACTAGCTGGAAGCCATTAGGAATTAAGGAATTCATGCCGATGTCCACTACTCACTTCTAAATTTCACAATCAGAAAAGGAGATTGGTACAATCACAAGGAAACAATGTGCTTAGCAGCTTTAGCTAAGGTGAGGTAGTTTTGAAATTAATAAATAAGATTACTGGAATTCTTTTTGTTGATAATTCTGATCTTCGAAACGCTAAAACAGTTGGTGCACTAGGCTGCTACTGAAGGTTACCAGAAATTTTCTCACCGGTGAGAAAACGTTTATATGATTGAGAAAATCTTAGCCTTCAATAAGCTTTATAAGAGTGTGCGATTATTGCAGTCTGTAGTGCAAGATGAACCGTGCGAGCCACAGAGATTTTAAGTTTCTATAGCCTAAAGATTAGAGTGAGAGATACGTAGCGTTATCAATATATCATCTTGATGAAGTGAGTCAGATTATAAAGACGTCACGAAAATTTATATAGACTCAAGTTTAATTTTCTAGCTAATCGAAAGTTAATCGCAGTCTCTTTTACTTTCGTAGGGGAGCGAGACTAATTTCTCGAACACTATTCCCAAGAGGGGAAATTCATGGCTTGTGGTCCAAGATGTGAGAAGTGAGCCTAGGAAGTTTTAAATCTTTAAGGTGTACTTAACTAAAAATCTCCTAAAATAACCTAAAAAAAAAAAAAAAAAATGTCAATTGATAATTTTGTTGATGTCTCTGCTCTAAACCTGTTCTACCATGCCAGTGTATCTTCTTAGTATCGCGAATCAGTGCTTTACTACGCTAGCTTTAGTAATTGATCGGCAGGACTTGTCTCAAAAACCAAGAGAAACGTGCCTGGTTGTACAAGGTACGAAATAACTCATTACCTAAGGATCACCTACTAGAGTTTAAGGCCAATTTCCTGCATGTGAATCCTTTACAAGCTTACCACCATAGGCGTAATATAACTGTTAAGCAAAATGGTTAAGCTTGGTCAGTCAGAAAAGCAGCTTGGTACACCGCAAAAGAACAAGGTGCTAAGCATATAGCATTGATTATCCTTAAGCCCCTTATTGACGTTATTACAATATAATAATCATAACTGATTGGATCAACAATTAAGACGTTATCAATGACATATTCGTATTAGAATAGTTGTTGTTCGTCATCAACTATATCAGAATGTCTTTCGATCTGCTATTAGTAACTGAACTCTCTTGGCAGAATTCACAAAACCTTGAATACCTTTCTAGTCCAGGAGCGAAATGGTCTAAGTATGAACCCAAATGAATAAGATTAGTGTATGCAAATTCTGGGACCCACACAGTACCATTAGCTCCAGCTGAATAAATTTACTTACCTGTAGATAAAAAGTTACTGCAAGATAGGACTGTCAACGAGCCACATGTTTGATTAGAAGAGCCGATATGAAGTATTAAATGTTTTGTGACTTCTGCCAAGTTATTCGTGCACAAATGCCATATCGCAAGACAATTTGATATAGGTGATGAAACCAATATGTGAACAGCAGCTGTAGAAAACCAATATGTTAATGATAACGGCTTAAATTTTATTTCACAAAGTTGTGATTATCATGTAATAACGTCCCCCTTTATAGACCTCAAAAATGGATATGAAGACGATCTTAATGTAACTTTAAATGAAGGTATAAAGAAAGGGTATAAAACATGGAGGTGGCTTTTTAGTCTGTTTACATGCTTTGGATTTTTTTTTTTCACGAGCATCTTTGGTACCCTAAGAGAAAACGGAACTAATTCATGAGCTAAACTAATTCATTTAGATATCACATTCGCATACAACTGCGCATTTAAATGATGGGCAAGTTGATGGGCACTAGCGATAGGGCAGGCATTCCTGAGCTGGTGAAGCTATTTGTAATATGCATCTGCACCGTTAGAAAACACCTTAAAATAAGAACATTTCAAGGATATCACACGACTTCATTGTAGTTGTATTATACATTGAATTAGAAAAATAATAATCAGGGATGAGAGCGATCTCTAAGTAATGCGGTGATAGAAAAATAATTTTGTGGATGGACGGGGATATTCGATTTTTAATTAGTGGTTTAGGTCTCAACAGGCTAAAGAGTTGTGTTCTTATGGACATATTATATAAACAAAGTGTGCAGTGTTTTCACACTCCAGGCTATAAAAATACACTTAATTAGCGTTCGTACTGCTCACAAAAGCTTGCATCCAAAGTTGTGTAGGATTCAATAGGTTCCTGTCTATCAATAATAATATTTTCCCGATTATATCCTGTAAAACTTGCTATGAAACCTATTATATTCTAACCTCCGAAACAGCCTTACTTTGTGACTGAGAGTGCTGATATAATCAATAAACAAATAAAGAATCGATTTAAAGTTCTTTTGAGATCTTCTATTAGACGGTTAGGTGGAAAATATTTATGGTCGCTACTAACTTAGTAGCATTGATCATCACAAAGCAACCAACCTGTAGGCTAATCAAATAATCTTTTCATATAAACAAACTGTATGCTTGGTTATCAGCTATGTGCCACACATTACATAGAGCAGAAAAAGTCATTCATTTCAGAAGTCTCGATGAAAATTCTCCATATTCAAGTTCTTGAATGAAAAAGTAATCTGATATCACGGTATCATTGTCTTGATAAGAATATCGTATCACACTTCGTATTTTTGACATCCTTACTCCTCTAATGCTATATACTCATATTCTTGCTGTGTCCATTCTTTCTTACTCGGAAGATTTTATCAGGTCAACTTTCGCGTCTCGCCTGTCGATATCAGTTTCTCAAACAACATTTGGATAGCTATTGATTTTGTGAAAGTTACGCCACTACGATTGGGAAGTAGTGAGATACACAAACCTTTTGATATAAGCTGTTTAGTCATTCTGGATATCCTTAAGAATTCAACTCAAGTACCAGTACTATATATTCTACTCCTTTGCATACAATATATAAGTGTAACAAAAGTTGACCAGGCACATGTGTTATTACTTTACTACATCAGCCATTATACTTTAAAGTAGTGCAAATCCTAAATGCAGCTGAAGAATTTTTCTGAACTGTCCAAAGTTTTCCACCCCAGGAAGTTTCGACTTAAGTAATTTCTATGCACGATTAGATATATTATTTCAGAAAATGATATAGAACTTTGGGGTATCCTGACGCTAAGACAATACAAGTGAAAATGCAGAATGGCGAAAACGTATAAGCATGAACCCAATCGAATGAAGTTAATGTATATGAATCCAAGGCCAAACAGGTACTATCAGCTCCAGCCGGATAAACTTACTTACCTGTAGATAAAAAGTGACTGCAAGATAGGATTGTGAACGAGCCACATGTTAATATAAAAGAGCCGATATGAAGTATTCAATGTTGTCGCGGCTTCAATGGTGAATTAAATTCGATCGTTCAGATATTAACTTAAAGATATTTTATTTGTCTTTCGGCACTTTCCATGTCTAAAAGTATTTTATATCCATAAAATATAAGATGAAAATAGTGCTTGAAATAATTTATATGAGTACTTGACGCAGATTTCACTTCCCATTTTTAGTCCACACCATTGCGTGTAGAAGGACTTTTCGATCTACGTGTGGGTTTTAAATCAAGTCAACAGAGACTCGGCAATATTCACTACACTCGAATTGATATTCTTGCTAATTGAGATATTATCAAACTAGGAAGGTGGCATCATCTCAACGTGCCGCTCAGATGATATACAACATATATTCAACTTAACCCTCTAAGAAAAGATCTCAAAAGAACTTAAATCGATTCTTTATTTGTCTCATCGATCCTCATCACGGGTCTCAGGCCCAAAGTAAGACTGTTTCGGAGATTAGAATATATTGGGTTTCATAGAAGGTATCACAGAACCAAATCGGGAAAATTAATTAATGATAGACTGGAACCTAGTGAATCTTACACAACTCTGTATGTAAACTCTAGTGACCTGCAAAGACGTTAACTAAATGCATATTTGATAGCTTTGAGAATTGACACATATGAGACTTTGTATAACTAACATTTCCGTAAGAACACAACTCTTTGGATTAAACAGTTCCTATCATCCTAACGATGAAGAAAAAGGTGAGACCGTTATAAGTGCTAATTTGATTTCTTCAGCAGGAAGCACTGTGAAATAGTATTATAGTTGCATATAAACGAGAAGTATAGCTATTGCTTGAATATCATTGATAAATTAATACTTAAGTTTTTTTTTATTTGGTATCACAATTTTTTCAACCCCAAGGGCCCACATCAAACAAACAGCAGTACGTTCTCAAAACTATACGTCTGTGATACTATCGTTTTATTATAGGGAGAAGTAAATCCACGGTTTTTTAAGTGGTACGACTCAGTAAGACAATGAAAAAGACGATATCTAGGAATCTCAAAATTAAGAAATGACCTTTACCGTACCGGTAAACTTTGGCTGGAGTATATAGAGAAGGTCAGAATCCTATTGCTATTCATTCAAAGGGACTAGATCGAACAGGGAATTAGAAACATCATTAGTAGGCAATTAAATATTGCTTCTGTTTTCTCACGCAGCTGGTCATCTCATCTATGCAAAATTTGAACGTCACTATACTCAGCAGATGGAAGTCTTGGAGGCAACTACGGTACCAGTGGATTACAAGATATTAACAACTCATGTAACTTTCACAATTCGCAAAAAAGAGGCCTTCTGGAGCGAAGTTTTAAGTGATATGACTTTGAAGCGTTCTTCCCCAGATGATTGACTCCAAGGATTCTGCCACCTGCAAGGCCACTTAAAATTTAGTAACTACCGTTTAGTTTTAGACTCTCCTGCATACAATCAAAGATTAACAATCTTAATAAAGAACGATGTTTGGATATTCCGTACATGCGTTCACTGCATATAAATTTTTATCCTAGACTTGGTCGTAAGATTAAAAGCTGTACTACAGGTCGAACTCGGTTGGTTTCAACTTACTGCCCTAGGTTTTATACGACATAAGGATCATCAATTCTCAACAATTTGTTCTTTAGCGATTGTGCCAAGCTGCTTTGCAAACAGAAGCCCACAAAGCTTACCAACTTTTCATATCAGTTATTTTACACTTATAGTCGTAAGCTTGTAAAAGATTCACATGCATTTTATTGGCCTCAAACTCTAGTAGTGTATCCTTAGGTAATAAGATATTTTATTTGCTTGTAAAACCATGCCAGCTTCTCTTAACCTTTGAGACAAGTCCTGCCGGTGAATTACTAAAGATTCGCGATACAAAAAAGTTATACAGGCCTGGTAGAACAGGTACGAACACTTAAATCAAGAATATTATCAATTGACAGACTTTTTTTTTGTATATAAAAAATTTCAATGAGTCTTTATCAAGATGCTATATTGATAACGCTATGTATCTCTCACACTAACCTTTAGGTTCAAAAAACCTTAAAATCTCACTGACTCACGCGGTTCATCTTGTACTACAGACTTCCATAATAGTACACTCTAATTAAGCTTATTGGAGGATTTGAATTTCTGAATCGTCTCAACGTTTTCTAACCGGTGAGTAATTTTCTGGTAAGCTTCCACTCAGTAGCGGGCTAGTGCACCAACTGCATTTGCTTTACGACATCTTTCATTTCTGACACGGAATCATCAACAAGAAGAATTTCTGTAATCTTATTTATTAAACTAAACACTACCTCATCTCGCTAACGTGTATAGAGCTTGAGTGTCCTGTCGACCGACTCAAGGGTATCTTCCCAAGAGCAGAGAGCTACTCCACAAAGTGTACCCGATTAATCGTCAGCAGTTAAGGCTTGGGAAATGTACTCATCTCCAACATTCAAAAGCCTGACATTCGGCCTGGTATGTTTGCGAGCATATCCATGGCCTTTGACAAAAGCCATCCTAGATCACCAAGTAAATTCCTTTAGTAAAAAAAAAAGCTCCAAGTCGTGTGTAGAATTCTGCATAGGTGTTCGCTTCAGAGAGCGGAATATCATGGCAAACTGCCTAGAGTACATTCGCAGCACAGTCCACCTAAGAGGCGTTAACACTGGCAAGAAGAAAGTCGAAAAACACAGATATCTATACTTCAGACTGTTTTCAGAGAAAATTATATTAGCAAGTGCATACTTCACGAAACATTTAGACAACATATTACTAAGAGATTTCGAGATACGTGTTGCTCTTTTAATAAAGCGAATGCAACCAGATAGCATGCACTAGAAACAACATAGTAATATTTGATGTGAAGCGTAGTGAGATTAGGATTTTTCTATTGCAACTCACACGCTGTAATACACTAAATTCTGTCAAAACATTACTTACACATGGCAAAAGATTTAAGATTATCTATAAAGCTGCCGGCTTTGGCTTTCCGCAGAATTAAAGTTATTACTAATTGTAAATATGAGGATGCATTTAGATAAAAAAAAAATAAAAGCAAAAGATATCGAGATCCGCCATAATAATTGCATTAGTACGAGTGCAATCAGTTTGCTTGCAGTACAATCGACGAGATCCGGTGGATAGAAATGGGAAAACTATACTAGCTAATATATTCGTTAGCATTTGCAAGTTCGAAATATTCGAGTGACGTGCGAAATCCAGTGACGTGCTAAACAAGAAGTCATTAGCTGAGATAAAGGAATATTACGGTGAGTTCGTAAGTTATTGCTTTCGTAAAATTAGTGAAGAGAAAGCGCGTTAAAATGATGGACAAGTTGATGTGTCACTTGCGATAGGGCAGGCATCACTGAGCTTCTGAAGCTTTTTGTAATGTGCATCTGTAGTCAGAAATCAACTTATATGAGAACATTAGCTCGGATGTCTCTTGACTTTATTGTAATAGTATTCTTCGTTGTCTCAAAGGAGTTATTAATCAGGGTTGAAAGCGATCTGTGAGTGATGTGGTGATTAAAAAAATAATTTTGAAAAAGGAAGAAGATGTTCGATTTTTAATTAGTGGATTAGGGTGCAAATGGCGTGCCAATAATTCGAGGGGTTTCTTTCGAGGTGTCTGCTAAGGCTAAATGGTTTAGAAGTTCCATCGTAATTTCTGATAAATTTAGAAGTCAGCAGCGGACCTCGGCATGCATTCCTTAATTCCTGTTGGCTTACAGCTAGTAAAAAAATTCAACACCAAACCGGAGGCCGCAGGATCTTGTGTTGCGTACGTAGGACTTAAAAACGAATCAAAAGTGCTTTTAGAGCTACTTAACTCACATTATAAATTGTCGTAGAAATTTAAAAACCTTGGATTTACTTCACCCTTTAATAAGAAGAGGGTATCGCAAACGTATAGCTTTGGGTCCGCACCGCAATTTGTTTTAGGTTTGCAGCCCCCCCCCCCCAACATTGTTTCTGAAAGAAACACTGCTTATGAAGGACTTCTTTTTCTCCGAAATGTTATCTCAATTAGTTCCAAAGCGGCTGACTAACATATCGAGACCTTGTAAGAAGAAATGAATATGAAAGTACACTCGCATAGGTTAATTTTTGAGCCATTTTTCTGGCAATTAAAACGCAACTCTTGTAGCTTTCTTAACTAATACGTACTCACGGAACGGCAAATATTTTATGGCACCATTTTCATTCTATGAATTTTAATACATACAAAAACTTTATATTTCCATATGAAATTATATAGGGACATTAATGGGTCATTTCAAAAGAGTGGGTGAAATGTCCCCATTTGCCCCTCTAATCGCCGCCCATGCTATGATGTGTGGCACATTTGTGCGAAAATAATAATAAAATGATTAAACTGTTTAACCACAACAAAATCCTTCTCGTTTTGCTGAAGTGGCTTTTCCTAAGTTTTATTTGTTTCATATATCCTACAGTTTTTTTTCAGGCCTTTTTTTAATAATTTGGGCTGTATGAAAAGTTAAAAATTCCGATTAATTGTAACTTTATTAGTGGTGGACATTGGAGGAGGATGTATGCTATTAATCAGCCCATTTCATGGGCATCCACACTCACGAGCTCAACGCTCGCTAGCTCGGCATTCGCGCTCGACCGTTCTCGGGTTCAATAATTAAGCGCTACCCCGAGCGCCAATGAAATAAGTCAGCGCGAGTCCAACTGAGGGAAGTGAGCCCGAACACGATTCCCAAAGGAATAAATGAGCGAGAGCCCAGTTGAAAAAGATGAGCCCGAGTCGGAGAGAGTCCAGAGCAAAATGGCCATCTATGAACCAAAGTCATCCCATCAAGTCTTTTTCTATCTGCTCTATTGTATTCTGATGGTTCTCTCATTGATTGTGTTTGTTCAGATATCAGCGCTCTTGTCATTTACAGCTGAATGACGTGAGTGACTGTCTGTCTGCTACCAACACTTTAAACATGACAGTGTAGTAGACACTTCTTATCTAATATGTCTCCAGCACAGGTAGGGCAACAATGTGGCACACTTACTTCTTGATGTAGCGCTATTTCTACCCGGAAACTTTCATGGGAAAAATAAAATATTATTCTTATTTGCATTATTATTTTTAATAATTATATACGTACACACGAGAAATTGTCTACTGCAATTAATTGAAAGGAAACATACGATCAATGTATAACCTTGCTATGACACTAACTTTTCATCTAGGGGACATGGCAGATGATATTTTAAATTTTGCCTCTTCAAAAGAGGTCAAACAGCAAACTCCGAAGCAGTTGCTTTTAAGGAATCTTCTCCTCCTCCCTCGCTTGCCCTCGTTCTCCTGAAGGAAGTTGTCTTTAGCCATCGTGCACCCTCGATCCCGCAGTAACACTTTCCCCTCACCCTCGTTCTCTTCGTCGAAGCTTTTACTCGCCCTCGCGCACCTTCACCCTCGGCATCGAAGCTTGTCCTCGCCCTCGCGCACCATCGCCCTCGCTGCCGAAACTTGTGAACGCCCTCGCGCACCCTCGCCCCTTCGTCGAAGCTTTTCCTCGCCCTCGCGCACCCTCAACCTCGTCATCGAAGCTTGTCCTCGCCCTCGCGTACCCTCAGCCTCGCCATCGAAGCTTGTCCTCGCCCTCGCGCACCCTCGCATTCGCGGCTAAAACTTGTCCACGCCCTCGCGTCACTGTGGGCGAGGGAACTTGAGGGTGAGGATGCCCTCGAGAGGGCCACCCTCGCGTGGGTGAACATCTCTGCATATCTCTACATCCCTTTTTGTTCTGCTGAATATAGGGATTCAATTACCGTATATCACCGCTATAATTGATTCTGGAAGTAACATTAACGAGTCCACTATTTTCTTCAAACGGATTCCACAAATTCGACGAAGACTTCTTTCATCTTTCCAACAGCCGATTTAAATTTTTCTTGCTTCGACGAGTAATTTTCATGGTGCTTATTATCAAAATCATTATCATTATATGACATCTTGAATTCGTTAATTAGCCTACTAATTTCTGGTCCCGCTGTCATCCATTTGACAAGAGCATTGAAGCCGTTTAAGAGATAAATCGCTCCGCCATCCCCTTTTATAATTTTGTTATTCTGTTAGTGAGCAGAACTATAGCTATTGCAGAGAAAGGTTTTGATGTATTTCTAATCACCAAATAACCCATTTCGAAAGCATTCAAAATCTCAGGGTGTGTTTCTTCCATATTCTTGAAATAAAAAATGCCACCGGGAATCCAACGATCATAGTTCAGGAGGTTCGTTACGAAAAACCATTCTGCAATTGGTTTTAGTGATTCAACGTACTAGGAGATACTAGAGCATATTTATCGGGGAGAACAGGAGCAGTTCTCTGTTTTTTATTGACATTATCCAGTGAGACATGGTCACCTTGAATGCAAGAGTTATCCTTATACAGAAGCTGGAAAATAGATATGTTCGTAGGATGAAAAAAATCCTTTGATGTGCTAGAAGGATTGTAGTCAATATATCTAATGTTGCAATGGTTAAAACACCTCGACGAAGAGTGGAAGAACATATATTTCGTCACTTTGTTTTATCAAGCACTGAGAAAGACTTGAAGGTATTTCCTCTACACATGTAGACGATATACAATACCCTAGTGAATGCAATTCTTTTATGATATATTTTTTACGAGTTTTAGCCGAAAAGCTCAGTCTAACATTGAGAAGAAGGGGATGTACGCGATTGCGTTTGTGCCTTGCTGTTTTTGTTTAAATATCTCCTTTTTTCTGATGGAAGTTTTAAAATATAAGTAAGCTAGTAGTTGAAGTTGGTTGACTTACGCTGCTATTATGGGTAGCAGATGAACCATGAAGTAACATATTAGCAGCAGCAGCTATTAGTGAAGGAGGAACTGGCAGTAATTCTGAAATTTTCCTGCAAAATGACTCTTGTGGTTTTCCATATCCTTTTGAAGCAACATAACAACACGAGTTAGTGCCATAGCATCTTCATCAATGTCTTCCTCCAACCCTCTTATTATGTCAGATCCTTCTGAAAGTAAACCATATTCTCTGCCAGACAGAGGAGCTATTACTTCTGGCCTGTGACGAAGAATCCTTACACAAAATCTTGTACTATGAACTTCTATATATTCTGATTTAGGCTTCTACATTATCGAAATTAACCGTGTTTTGTACAGTATAAAAAGATCGCTCATTTTGAATCGGCGGCTTCTTGGTAACACAAGAATTGCGCAGGTGCCTCAAACTTCGTCCTTTTGTGTGATTCCAAACTATTCCCGCTGAAACATTACAAATACTTCGAGAATAGTGCAGTTGTAATTATACCAAGTGTTTCAACACAGTTTGTTTTAGGCGGTGCCTTGGTGTTGAAAAAGGTTGTTATACCAAATGTAAAAAACATAAGAATTAATTTATCATGATAATCAAGCAATTGGTATACTTCCCGTACATATGCAACTACAATACTATTCGAGAGTGCTTCCTGCTGAAAAATCTACTTAGCACTCACAACACACTCACGTTTTTCTTGATCGTTACCTGATAGATACTGTTTAATCTAAAGAGTTGTGTAGTTACGGATAAATTACTTAAGCAAAGAGACTAGTTAACACTCGAAGCTATTAAATATGCATTTAGTTAGCGTCCTTGCCTCTCACTAGGGCTTACATACTGATTTGTGTAAGATTCAATATATTCAAGACTATCATTAGTAATATTTTTCCGAATGTATCTTATAAAACTTGCTATTCAACCCATTATATTCTAACCTCCGAAACAGCTTTACGTTGGTCCTGACTTTCTTTATGTGATCGAAGAGACAAATAAAGAAGAACAAAACTGTGGTCTATTCCAATAATCATTTCATACAAACTCACTCTAGGCCTTGATTATAAATGATACAAATTTTATACAGCAGGAAACGTCATTCATTCAGAAATATCTTGATGAAAATTTTTTATATCCAAGTGATTGAAAGAAAAACTAATCTGATATCATTGTAGCATTGTTTCGATAAGAATATCGTATGACATTTCGTAATTCTGACTTCCCCTTCCCCTCTAGTCTCTATGCTAATATTCTTGGTTTCAGTGCTGTATTACTCGGAAGATTAAATCAAATTTTCATTCGCGTATCGCGTTTCGATTTCTTCTTCTCAAACATCCTTTGGATATCTATTCATCTTGTAAAAACTTTGTCACAAAGATTAAGGAATTGTTAAATACATGCCTTTGCTTTTGTTATAAGCAGTGTAGTTCCTCTGTATTTCTTTAATAACTCAACATCAAATGCTAATACTATATTTTATAGTCCATTGCATACATAAATAACTGCAAGCAAAGTAGACAAAACAGATGTGTTATGACATTCATTCAGCTATGTATACGTAAAAAGTGTTCAAATCGTACCTGCAGCTGAGGAAAATTCTGAAATTTCGACAATTGTACCGCCCTTAGGAGGTCTTCACTTAGGTAATTTATAGGCACAATTGGATACTTTAAGTCAGGAAATTATATAAAAGAACTATGGGGTATCCTGTACGCGTTGAAAACGTAAGTGAATATGCTGAATTGCCATGAATACTCAAGATAATTGTGAACTCACTTCTAGATTTTGCTCGGATATCTTTACGTGTAGTTATGAATAGACACCTACCAACCTCCACCTTCCTCAACCAGCTACAGCTTAGTTTTCATTAGCTTGTTAAGAATGCAGTTTATCGACCCCAATGGTTAGGAAGCATGGAAAGAGATTTATTTATCTTCGTCTTTTTCACACCCGTAAACAGTGTTCATTTTAAGATTTCCTTATGTAGAAGAAAAAGAATAAAAAGACTCTAAGTGACCTAAAAGTTACCTTAAAATATTAAAAAATGACCTGAAACTTCAAAACGGCAAAAAGTGACCAAAAGTTGGCCCTAAAATATATATATTTTTAGAACTTAGAGCTGATGGATAACGGTTTTATTAGAATTTGCCCTGTCTTATGCGTAACAGAAAAAAGTTGACTTGTCAACAAAATCCGGGCCCTGCTTATCAATATAGCTTCTTGATAAAATGAGTTAAGACGGCAAAAATTTTTTACAGACGCAAGTTTAACTTTCAGGCTAAGACCGAACACCTCGAAAGAAAACCCTCGAATTATTGGCACGCTTGTTGCTCCCTAGACCACTAATTAAAAATCGTATATCCCCGTCCATCCTCAAAATTATTTCTTTAATAAACGCATCGCTTTCGTCCCTGATTAATATCTCTTTTGAGAGCATGTAGATACTATTACAATGAAGTCAAGTGACATCCCTGTTAACGTTCTCATTTGAAGGTGATTTCTAACGTCGCAGATGCATATTACAAAAAGCTTCACCATCTCAGGGTTGTCTGCCGTATCTCAGGAGTCCCATCAGCTTGTTAACGCGCTTTCTCTTTACTAGTTTTACCTTATAAGCCTACTGTGATAATTTTCTTTTCTCAGCTCAAGACTTCTTGTTCATCACGTCACTGGGTGTAAACTCGAATGCCAAGAACAAAAGATCCTGCGGCCTCCGATTCGGTGTTGAATTCCTTTACTAGCTGTAAGCCAATGTGAATTAAGTAAAAAATACCGATGTCCACTGCTGACTTCTAAATTTCACAGCATTTTAAGAAGGAACTTATAAGCTGTTTAGCCTTACCGCATATCTCAAAAGGATATCTCGGAAAACCCTCTCATTATTGGCCCTCCTAGATCGAAGCAAATGTCTGTGTTTCGACTTTCTACTTGCCAAAGTTAACAGCTCTTAGGTGGAGTGTGAAGGCAATGTACTCTAGACAGTTTGCCATAATTAAAAATCGAACCAATAATTAAAAATCGAACATCCCCGTCCAACTTCAAAATTATTTCTCTAATCACTGCATCACTTTAACCATTGATTATTATCCCTTTTGAGATAATGAAAAAAATATTACATTAATGTCAAGTGAAATTACTCCTAATGTTCTCATTTTGAGATTATTTCTGACGTTGCAGATGCATATTTCAAAAAGCTTCACCACATCAGAGATGCCTGGCCTATCGTTAGTAATCCATCAACTTGTTCAACATTTGAACGCGCTTTCTCATTACTAGTTTTACGAAAACAATACCTTCATACTTCAACCTGACATACATTCTTTCGCAGCTAAAGACTTCTTGTTCTACACGTCACTTTGTTTAAACTACATTTTGAATTAGATACTCCTTAGGATAATATGGGCTTCCCTAGCTTACCCATTTCAACCCAACCGATCTCGTCGGTTCTACTGCTTGCAAAGTGATTCGATCTTTCTAATGCAAGTATCATGGTGGAACTCAACATTTACTATTATCTTTTTATCAAAATGCATTATAATATCTAAAATTAGTAATACCATTATTTCTGCAGAAAGCCAGCCTTGTTGATAAATCTTAAATCTTTTGCCATATACAAGTAATGTTTCAACAGATTTTCGTATATTACAGCGTGTGAGTTGCGATTAAAAAATCCTAATCTCACTACGCTTCTTATCAAAGTTTACTATGTCTGGTTTCATGCTAACTGCTTGCATTTGTTTTGATAAAAAAAACAACAAGTATCACGACATCTCCTCTTAGTAAAATGTTATTTCAATGTTTCTTGATATCTGCACTTGGTAATATAATTTTCTCTGATAACAGTCAGAAGTATAGATCTAAGCAAATGTCTGTGTTTCGACTTTCTACTTGCCAAAGTTAACAGCTCTTAGGTGGAGTGCGAAGGCAATGTACTCTAGACAGTTTGCCATAATATTCCGCTATATGCAGCGAAGACGTATGCAGAATGTTAGAGACGACTTATTGCTTCATTTTTGTAAAGGAATTTACTAATTAAAAATCGAACATTCCTAAACAACGGAAAATTTTCATCACTGGTGATACCCTCCTCTTAATAAAGGGAGAAGTTAATCCACGATTTTTTAAATGCTACGCAATTACGCCATTGTAAATGTGTCCTGCTATGGTTTCGTTTTCTCTTCCGGTACCAAAGCCGCTCATTTATACTATTTAATAAAATATTTAAACATAAAAACACACCACTTTCATATTTTAAACCTTGTCTTTATACCTCCGTTTAAATTTACTTGAATATCGTCATGTCATTTTTTTTTCTAAAAAGCGTGGACGTTATTACAAAATAATAATCATAACTGATTGGACTGTTGTAACGAATAGTGATTCCATTGATTGTGTGCAAACAGTAACATGAAATAACAGAGGGCGTAAAGAAAACATCAAAGTGCCTTCATGTATTGCTTCATATAACAAATTCAAGACTGGCGTAGATTTATTTACAAATTGATGAGCTTATACCCAATCAAGATCAAGGGCAATAAGTGGCATTGGAACTTAATTACGAATGTTGTGGAAACTGCTTTAGTTGCTAGATGGAAACTTTATCGGATCTTTCACTTACATAATTTGGATTTTCTAGAATTTCACAGAAGTGTTACAATGGCAGTGCTCTCACAGTCTGCATCGACAAGACTTCGTCCGCGGCTTCAGGGATTGTACAAAAAGTGTTCTGAAGCACGGAAACATAGCAAACATACCCCAATACGAAATGAGAAAGGAAAGCAAATATGTCAAGGATGTCAAAAAAAGCCGATAACATAATGTCAGGAATGCCAGGTTAGCTTGAGTGCTGTTCCGTGCTTGATAAATACCATCGTTAGTGTAAAAGTGCGATGTAAATTTGCTAAGACACATTGTAAGGGTATGTAATCTTGCAAACGGTGTTTAATAAAGCTTGGTAAAAAATAAATAAAATTGTGTTTAGTTTGTATTATTTTCAACCCAAAAGGACAATATCCTATATGTAGGATAGGCTGTACAATTCGTACCCCGGTACATACAATCAAAACCTATTTTTCTTTTGTATATGTGTCCTATGTATGTGAAAATATGTAGCACTCAATCAGAAATAGCACAACAAAAAGTATGGCACCAAATGGGTTAAGTACACCTAAAAGATCTGATACTTATTAGGCTCACTTCCCACATCTTGGACCAGAACCCCTGAATTTCCTCCCTTGTGTATAGTGTCTGAGAATCTGCTCGTCTTGCTGCCCAAATAAAGTAAAAGAGACTGCGATAAACTTTCGATTAGCCTGAAAGTTAAACTTGCGTCTATAAAATATTTCGAGGTGTCTTTTGCAACCTTGCCTCACTTTTTGAAGACGCTATATTGATAACGCTGCGTATCTCTCACACTAATCTTTAATCTTATGGAACCTTTAAATTTCTCTAGATCGCATGGTTCATCTTGCACTACAGACAGCCATAATCAAACACTCTTATTAAGCTTATTGGAGGATTTGAATTTCTCAATCTTCCCAACGTTTTCTCTCCGGTGAGTGTATTTCTGTTAGGCTTCCGCTCAGGAGCAGACTAGTCCACTAACCGTATTAGCTTTTCAACACCTTTCATATCTGAGACGAACAGATCAACAACAAAAAAAAAAAATGTCTGTAATCATATTTTTATAAACTCAATACTACCTCATCTCGCTTGCGTGAATAGAGTTTGCGTGTCCTGTCCACTGAGTAAAAAATATCTTCTCAAGAGCAAAAAGCTTCCCCAAAAAATGTTCCCGATTAATCGCCAGCAGTTGAGGCTTACTAAAATCTAATACTGAAAAAGACTGTTATTTGGCCTGGTATATTTCCGAGCATATAAATGGCCGTAGACCAGAGCCATCGTAAATTTCAAATTAAATTCCTTTAAAAAAAATGGAAGCACCAAGTCATGGGTAGAATTTTGCATAGGTGTTCGCTGCATATAGCGGCATATCATGGGAAACTGCCTAAAGTACATTCCCTGCAGAGTCCAGCTAAGAGCTGTTAACACTGGCAAGAAGAAAGACGAAACACACAGTCGTCTATGATTCAGACTGTTTTCAGAGAATATTGTGTTACCAAGTGCGGACATCACGAAACTTTAGACAACATTTTACTAAGAGGAGATGTCGAGATACGAGCTTTTCTCTTATCAAAACGAATGCAAGTAGTTAGCATGCACTACAACCAAACAGATAGTAATATTTGATAAGAAGCGTAGTGAAATTAGGATTTTACATTGGCAACTCACTCGCTGTAATTGGCTATAATCTTTTGAATCTTTACATTGATATGGCAAAAGATTTAAAATTATCTACTAGGCTGCTCGGTGTGCCTTTCTGAAGAATTAATGGTATTACTAATTGTAGATATCAGGATGCATTTAAATAAAAAGATAAGAACAGTAGATGTCGTGATCCGCCTTGATACTTGCATTAGAACGAGTGGGATCAGTTTGCATGCAGTAGAACATACAAGATGAGGTGGATTGAAATAGGAAAACTACGGTAGTACATATTGTCCTTGGGACATCCAACTTCGAATTATTCAAGTTTAAACCCAGTGACATGTGGAACAAGAAGTCAAACTGAGAAAGAATGTATATGAGGTTGAGCTAAAATGGTATTGTTTTCATAAAACTAGTAATGAGAATGCGCGTTAAAATGATTGACAAGAAGATGGGTCACTAGCGATAGGCCAGGCCTTCATAGCTGGTTAAGCTTTTTGTAATGTGTTTCTGCAACTTCAGAAATCACCTTCAAATCAGAACATTAGCAGTAATGTCATTTGATTTCATTGTAATATTATTCTACATTGTCTCAAAAGAGATATTAATCAGGAATGAAATCGATTAAGTGATGCGGTCATTAAAGAAATAATTTTTAAAATGGACGGAGAATGTTCGATTTATTACCATAGTTTAGGGTGCGGCAGGCGTGCCAATAATTCGAGGCTTAAACCAACTAAAGGAATTCAACACCGAATCGGAGGACGCATGATCTTGTGTAGTTCACCTAGGTCTTAAAAACGAAGCAGTAGTCCTTTTAGAGCTAGTTAACCCTCCTTATAGAGTGACGTACCAATTAAAAAACCGTGAATTTACTTCACGCTTTAATAACACGAGGGTACAACAGACGCATAGCTTAGAGAACGTACAGCTGTTTGTTTTAGGTGGACCCTTGGGGTTAAAAAGCGTTCTTATACCAAATTTAAAAAGCATACGTCTTAATTTATCAATGATAAACAAGCAATAACTATACTTCCTGTTTATATGCAACTATAATACTATTTGAAAGTACTTCCTGCTGAAAAAATATACTTAGGACTTATAAGGCTTTCACCTTTTTCTTCATCGTTAGCCTGATAAATACTGCTTTATACAAACAGTTGTGTTCTGACGGATATATTATTTATACAAAGTCTCATGTGTGTTAACAATCAATAAGAAACATTCAAATCAAAAAAAAATTTTAACAGCTTTTCATAGACCGAGTAACTCTGTGATTAAGGTTTAATGACTCATCATCTTGTGATACCTCATTAAATGTTATTTCACTAGAAGCAGCTCGATAAGTAGAACTAAAAGATGGACTATTTGATTGTACACCGGCAATCATTGTTGGTTTAAAATATATTGTTCTAATGCAATCAGAATTACAGCACTTGTCCCTATGTCTACAACAATTAAATTTAAAACTACAATATACTCCAAGGAAAATAAAAATGCTAAACTTGATTATATAAGTAAAAATAGAATACTAAAATACATCATTACTCTGTTTCATTTTCCATTCTTGTTCATTGATTAACCTTTCAACGTCTTAACACGATGGCTGGCATATTGCAAATCTATAACTTCGTGTATAATATGACTTAAAGACAAGTTAATAGCATATCCTTAATATTAATCTTTGAGTTTGAAAATTTGTAACAATCAATGCAACAATCATTAAATAGTGGAAACAGATCTTTTCTTGTATTGTTAGTAACATAAATCTCTTAAGTAATCAAAGAATTTGGACCATAAACTTTACAGTTTTTGTCTAATATCAATTTACCAGTCTTATGAATGAAAACAGTTATTGACACATCATTACCAGATACTATTGTTAATTTTTCAGGGAATGGAGAAGCATATTACCATTCATTATTATCTGAAGAAATCCACAAAGGGAATCTATCCAAAGGGACTACATCGAACAGTAGACTCAAAACATCTTTTGTACGCTATGAAATTAATGTTTCCGTTTTGGCACGCAGCTTGTCATCTTTTCTAAACAAAATTTGCACATCACTATACTCAGCAGATGGAATCCTTGGAGGCAAATACGGTATCAGATGATTTCAAAGAAATTAACAACTCAATGATCTTTCACAATTCGCAGGAAAAGTGTTTAATGAGGCCACGAATATATATCTTCTCAACGTTTTCTCACCGATGAGTAAATTTCTGGTAAGCTTACGCTGAAGAGCGGACTAGTGCACCAACTGTATTTGCTATCGACCCCTTTCATATCAGACGGAATGAACAACAAAAAGTATTTATGTAATCTTGTTTATTAAATTCAACACTACCTCATCTCGCTGACGTAAATAGAGCTTGCGTGTCCTGTGCACCGACTCAAAGGTATCTTCTCAAGAGCGGAATGCTACTTCACAAAATGTAACCGTTTAATCGCCAGCAGCTGAAACTTACGAAGTGTACTCACCAAACACTGAAGTACTCTGTCGTTTGGCTTGGTATGATTGCGAGCATATCCATTACAAATTAGAAGCACTAAATCATCTGTAGAATTCGCCATAGTTTTTTGCTGCATATAAAGGATTATCACAGCAACTGCCTAAAGTTTTTTTCCTGTACAGTCCAGCTGAGAGCCATTAACGCTAGCAAGAAGAAAGTTGAAAAGCATATTTATGTGCTCAGAAGTATACTTTAGAATGTTTTCAGAGAACATCGCGAAACAATCAGATAATATTTTACTAAGAAGTACGTGTTAAAACCAATGCAAGCAGATAGCATTCACTAAAACAAAGCAGACATAGTGATATTTGATAAGAATGGTAGTGAGATTAGGATTTTTCAATTGCAACCCATAAACTGTAGTTGTAATCATACTTTGTTGTTATCATCATAAGTTGTTGATATCAGGATGCATTTAGATAAAAAGTTAGTAAGAGTAGAGGTCGAGAACCCCCATGCTGCTTTCATTAGAATGAGTGGAATCAGCTTGCGTGCAGTACAACGGACGAGTGCGGGTGAATTGAAATGGGAAATACACGGCTGCTCATATAGTCCTTAGGACTTGCAAATTCGAAATATTCGAGTGACATGCGAAGCTTTTTGTAATATGCATCTGCAACATCACAAATCACCTTCAAATGATAACATTAAGAACATTAACGTGGATGTCAATTGTATTCATTCTAATAGTATATTACATGGTCTTAACAGAGATATTAATCATGAAAGGGAGCGATTTCTAAGTGATGCGGTGACTAAAGAAATAATTTTCAGGATGGACGGGGAATATCGATTTTTAATTAGTGGTTTAGGGGGCCACAGGTGTGCCAATAATTCGAGGTTCTCTTTCGACTTGTCCGGTAAGGCTAAACGGCTTCGACGTTCCTTCTTAAAATGTGAAATCTAGATGTCAGCGGTGGACATCGGCATGTATTCCTAAATTCCTATTGGCTTGCACCTAGCAAAGGCATTCAACACCCAATCGGAGGCCGCAGGGTATTATGTTGTGTACCAACGTCTTAAAAACGAAAGAGTAGTTCTTTTAGAGCTACTTAAAACACATTATACAATGGCGTAGCATTTGAAAAACCGTGGATTTACTTCTTTTAATAACACGAGGGTATCACCCGTGATGAAAATTTTCCGGAAAATATTCCGATTCTAAAAAACAAACTCCAGTTATTCCTACATTGTTGTATAGGCGTGTTGTGAGGTGGAAAATTATCTTCTTTACCTTTTAGGAAAATTTTCCGTTAACAAATATCAGTGATCAAGTAACAATTCCTCAGTATTCATAAAATTTATTGAAATAATGTATAGAAATGTTAAAAAGAAAGATCGTTTAATGAATCTGAAAATTTTCTTAGTCCAGACAATTTTAAGTACTATGTAGGAACATGTGCAACTATTTTTCATGAATCGTAGAATTGTATGTCCTGTACAGCGATGAAAATTCTCCGAGTCATAAAAACATACTCCACATTCCTACATCGTTGTTTAGCCGTGATGTTAGGTTGAAAAATTTTCTTCTATATTTTTCGGGAAATTTTCCGCTCTTAACAAATATCAGTGATCAAGTAAGAGATCTTCAGTATTCATAAAATTGATGAAATTATGTATAAAAAAGTTAGAAAGTAAAAGACCGTTTAAAGAATATGAATATTTTCATGGCTTAAACAATTTTCAGTACTATGTAAGAACAAGTGAAACTGTTTTATAAATCGAAATATTTTGTGCCTTGTATGGAAAAATTTGAAGAAATTATTGCCTAAAACTTTTCATTACTTTGAAGGAAAAAGTAAAAGAACTTTTTATGTATCGGAAAGTTCTAATGCTCTGTAGAAACAAATGTAAGGAATTTTAATGAATCGGAAAACTTTCATCACAATGTAGAAACAAGTGGATGAAACTTTTCATAAGCCGTACAATTTTTGATATTAGGTGGAAAATTTTAACTGCACATTCACATAAAATTGAATTTCTGTAGAGTAAAATTAATTTCACTTGTTTCTACAGAGCAACAAAAGTTTCCGATTTACTAAAAGCTGTCTTACCTTTTGCTTCAAATTTTGAAAATTTTCCGAATCATAAAAAGTTCTATTTATCCATATAAGACAGAAAGTATTTCCATACATGAGAAATTGTTTAACTTGTTCCTACATAGTACTGAAGATTGTCTGAGTCATGAAAATTTTCAGACTCTATAAACGATCTTTCATTTCACATTTCTGTACATGAATCCAACCAATTTGATGATTGCTGAGGAATTGTTACTTGATTACTGATATTTTTAAAGAATTAAAAAAGAATTATCGGAAAAATATAGCGGAAAATTTTACACCTCACATCACTAGGTATCACAGACCTAAAGCTTTGTGAACGTATAGAAGTTTGTTTTAGGTGGGCCATTGGGATTGAAAATGGTTGTGAAACCATATGTAAAAACAAAAGTATTAATTTATCAATGATAATCAAGCAATTGATATAATTCCGATTATAAGCAAATACAATACTAATTGAGAGTGCTTCCAGGTGACGAAATCTACTTAACACTTATAATGCTCTCACATTTTTCATAATCGTTAGCCTGATCCAAACTGTTTAATCCAAAAGATTCTTACGGATAATTTACTTAAACAAAGTCACATGTGTGTTAACACTCGAAGCTATCAAATATGCATTTATTTAGCGTCCTTGCAGCTCACTAGGGCTTACATACAGTGTTGTGTAGGATTCACTAGGTTCCGGTCTTCATTAACAATATTTTCCCGATCGTATTCTGTAAAACATTCTATGGAACTTATTTTATTCTAACCTCTGAAACAGCCTTACTTTGGGCCTGAGACCGGTGATCAGAATCGATGAGACAAATAAAGAATCGATTTTAAGCTCTTGAGATCCTCTCAGACGGTTAGGAGGAAAATATTTACGGTATAGTCAGTCCTGTATTCGCTACTAGCTTTGTAAAACAGGTCATCACAAAGCATTCATACTGTGGGCTAAAAAATAATTTTTCATATAAGCTCTCTGTGAGCTTTGAATAGTAACTAAGCGCAATCATCTCATTGATCAGAAAAAGTCGTTCATTTCAGAAGTCTCTTGATGAAAATTCTCCATATCCAAGTTCTTGAATGAAAAAGTATTCTGATTTAACGGTAGCATTGTCTTGATAAGAATATCGTATCACATTTCGTAATTCTGACATCCTCCTCCCCTCTAAGGCTATATACTCATTTTCTTGGTGAGTTAATACTTTCTTACTCGGAACATTTAATCAAATCTTCGCTCGCGTCTCGAGTGTCGATTTCCTCTTTGAAATATCCTTTGGATAGCTATTGCTCTTACGAAAGTTTCTCCACAACTACTGTAGAATGGTGAGATACACACCTGACCTTTTTATGTAAGAAGTAAGGGGCCTTTGTAATTCTAGCATAGTGTAAATAAGTGCAAGAAAAGTCGACAAAGAACATGTTATGACATTAGATCAGCTTTCATAATGGCAAGGTGTTCTAATCGTACTTGCAACTGAAGAAATTTCAGAACTGTCCAAAGTTGTACCGCTCTTAGGAGGTTTACACTTAAGGAATTTCTAGCCACGATTGGAGTCGTTATGTCAAGAATTGGTATACAAAATCTTTGGGGTAATATGTACGCTAAGACAACTTTAGTGAAAATCCTGAATGGCCATGCCAACTGAAGAACATTGAAAAGTCGCTTCTAGACTTTGCTCGGCGATCATTACATCTGGTTATGAATGCATTTACAACCCTCTGAGTAGATAACAAAATCTAGGATCTGCGATCTTATTCGACAATGTCTGGATGAGGAAATCAATATGCAACATTTGCAAGGAAATGAACCTGTATGAAGAAAACAATGTTGTGGAAATCTCAAAATTAATACGATGACCTATACCGAAGCGGTAAATTTTGGCTGCAGTATATTGAGAAGGTCAGAATCGTATTGCTATTATTCCAAAGGGACTGAATCGAAAATGGGACTAGAAACTTCATTTGTTGGCAATTAAATTAATGCTTCCCTTTTCTCACGCAGCTGGTCATCTTTTCAATGCAAGATATGAATATCACTGTACTAAGCAGATGGAAGACTTGGAGGCAACAACGGTATCAGAGGATTACAAGATATTAACACTCCAAGGAACAATCAAAATTCGCAGAAAAAGAATTTTTGTGGAACGAAAATCCAAGTGATATTAATATCGAACATCTTAAAGAAGGACACGAAATTTTCTGGTGGATTAACTCAATGTCACACACTACGTTAGCAAGATTAATCCTTCATTCGAAGAGACTGTTACGATAACAGAAGTTCTACAGGACTTTTGTGGGAAACCGTTTGTCATCTGAGCGGCAGATTGAGCTAATGTTACCTTCCTTGTGTGATAATACCTCATTGCGCAAAAATATCAATTCGACTGTGGTGAATATTGCAGTCTCTGTTGACTTATGTTATAAAACCCACACGTAGAAGGAAGAGTCCTTCTACACGCAATGTTGTGGACTAAAAATTTTAAATAAAATCTGTTAAGTACGTATATAAATTTAGTTATGCGCTATTTTCACCTTATATTTTATGGATATAAACTACAATTAGACACTGAGAGTACCGAAAGACACGAAAGAGGTTTTGGAAAATATTTGCAACGATGGAATTTCATTCTGGAATTGCAGCCACGACAATTCATCACCGTTCGTGAGATACCTGGAGATCAATAATAGACGAATTCAAATAATGCAAAAATTTTTCCAAGGAGCAAAAGATAGCTTTATATGGTCAGCACTACTGGAAGAAACTATAACGTGAAATCTGAAGGTATTCAAAGATCTGATTCAGATCGTTAAGAATCTTGCTAGAAGACTTCATGAGCAGCTACTGATTTTCTTAAGGCAACAAAGAAGCAGAACTGAAACGAAATGATATGAAATAGTTACATCTAAAGAAACACTAGGCTGATTAAAAACTGCTTTCAATTTTTTTAAGATGAAACAGGCTGTGAAACGACCTTAGCTATAATCAGGAGAAACAGTTGGCAGTCTTAAAGACCCTCCTGAAAGAAAAAGAATTGTGTTAGTCAGTGACTGTAGGATAGGATTGTAAATGAACCACATGTTAGTGTAAAACTGCCGATATGAAGTATTCTAGGTCTTGTGCATTCTGCCAAAGTAATTCATGTACACATGGTATATTGGAAGAAAGTTTGATATAGATGATGAACAACCGCTGTAGAAATTCGTACGTCATTGACAACGGCTTTATTGTTGTTCCAAATATTATGGTTACTATTTACTTATAAAAAAAAAAAAAACAAAATGGACATGGAAACTATATTGATGTAACTTTGGTACCTGAAGAGAAAGCGAAAACTTAGCAGGACAGATTTAATTGCAAGAGCAAAACCAATTCATTTAGATATCACATTCGCGTACTAGAGTATTATTCAATTGAATGATTATAAAAAATTAAATGAATTAGTTGAGCTCGTTAAATTATATCAGTCTTGCTACGATTTCGCTTCTCTTTGGGTTCCAAAGCCGCTCGTGTTAGAGGATTCCAAACTATGTAAACGGAATAATAAACCACCTTCTTGTTTTATATCATGTCTTTATGCCTTTATTTAGAGTTAGGTCAAAATGGTCTTTATGTCCATTTTGTTAGATCCATAAGGCGGGAACGTTGTTACAAAATATTGTTAATTATAACTGTTTGTATCAACAATTAAGTCGTTGTCAAAGAGTTATTGGTTTTCTAAACGGTTGTTCGTCTTCTATACTACATTATCTTCCCATCTGCCATATGTACATGAACTTTGTGAGAATGCACAAAACCTTGAATGCTGCACAACTGCCTTTTATAAAGGGGAAAGTGGCCATAATGAAGTATTTTTAACAACTTCCTTGTTATACCAGGGAGGACATGTTTCCTTTTCCATATAGGCGAATAAGAAATGTCTAATTTGACCATTATGTCAGGATTCAAATTAGGATGGTTTAAGACTTTGCCTAACTTGCAAAATAATTTTTTCTTTTGAAGGATCTTTAAGACTGTCAATTATTCTCTCCTGATTATAGCGTGTCACGGCCTGTTGCATCATGAAAAATTTGAAATCAGTTTTTTAATGACGCTTGAGTTTCTTTAAGCTTAGTGATTTCGTAGCATCTCCATCTAGTTCTACTTGTGTGTGGCCTTAAGAGAATCAGCAACTCCTCATGATGTCTTCTATCAAGAATCTAAAATGATCTGAATTACAACCATTAACAGCTGCAGATTTCCCGTTTCTAGTTTCTTCCATTACTGTTGTCCATATACAGCCTTCTTTACTCCTTCCAAAATTGATTGCATGATTTGAAGCCGTCTAGTATTGATCTCAAAGTTTTTGAAGAACTGTGATTGAATAGTCGACGCTTCAATGGCAGAATTAAATTCGATCGTTCCAAATAATTCGCGATAGATTTTTTTTGTGTGTTTCGGCACTTTCCATGTATAATTGAATTTTATATCCATATTATATAAGGTAAAAATAGCGGCTTACATAATTTATATACGTACTTAACGGAAATTTTACTTCCAATTTTTAGTCCACACCATTGCGTTTAGAAGGACTCTTTTTTCTACGTGTGGGTTTTAAAACACAAGTCAACAGAGACTCGGCAATATACACTACAGTCGAATTGAATTTCTTGGGCATTGAGATATCACTCTAGGAAGGTGGCATCAACTCAACGAGCCGCTCAGGCTACAAACTGGTTTCCAAAAAAGCCATGTAGAACTTCTGTTATCGTAACAGTATTTGGGAATGAGGATTATCTTGCTAACGTAGTGTCCGACGTAGAGTTTATCCCTCAGAAAATTTCGTGGGCATTAAGCACGATTCGATAAATATATCACTTGGAACTTCGCTCTAAAGGAATATTTTTTTTTTCTTTTTGCGAATTGTGAAGGGTCCTAGAGTTTTTTATTTCTTGTAATCATCTGATACCGTAGTTGCCTTCAAGGATACCATCTGCTGTGTTACTATGTTAGTAGCGAACACAGGACTGACTATACCGTAAATATTTTCCACCTAACCGTCAAAGAGAAGATCTCAAAAGACCAAAATCGATTCTTTATTTGTCTCATCGATCCTCATCACGGGTCTCACGCCCAAAGTAAGGCTGTTTCGGAGGTTAGAACATAATGAATTCCATAAAAAGTTTTACAGAACCCATTTGGGAAAATTTATTAATGACAGACCGGAACCTAGTAAAAACTACAAAACTGTATTCAAGCTCTAGTGAGCTGCAAAGACGATAACTAAAAGCATATTTGATAGCTTCGAGAGTTGACACACATGAGACTTTGTATAGTAATAAATCCGTAAGAACACAACTCTTTGGATTAAACAGTTCCTATGAGGCTAACCAAGAAGAAAAAGGTGAGAACATTATAACTGCTAAATAGATTTCGTCAGCAGGAAGCACTGTCAAATAGTATTATAGTTGCATATCGTCGAGAAGTATAGCTATTGCTTAATTATCATTGATAAATTAATACTCAAGTTTTATTACATTTGGTATCACAATTTTTTCAACCACAAGGGCCCACATAAAACAAACAGTTGTACGTTCCCAAAACAATACGTCTGTGATACCATCGTGTTATTAAAGGGAGAAGTAAAACAACGGTTTTTTAAGTGGTACGCCTTATATATAAGGTGAGCTTTATAAGGTGAGTTAAGTAGCTCTAAAAGCACTACTGCTTCGTTTTAGGAACCTAGGGAAAAAACACAAGATCTTGCGGCCTCCGAATCGGTGTTAAATTGCTTTAGAAGCTGTAAAGCAAGAGGAAATTCGGAATACATGTCGATACCCACAGCTGACTTCTAAATTACGCAGGATTATAAGAAAGAACTTACAAGCTGGTTAGCCTTACCGGACACGTCGGAAAAAAACCCTCTAATTATTGGAACGCCTGTTGCACCCTAAACCGTAATTAAAAATTGAAAACCTGCGTCGAAATTATTTCTATAATCACCGCATCACTTAGAGGTCGCTTTCATCCCTGATTAATATATCTTTTAAGTAAATAGAGAATACTATTACAAAGAAGTCGAGTGACTTTACTGATAACTTTATCATTTTAAGGTGGTCTGACGTTGCAAGTGAAAATTTCAAAAAGCTTCACCAGCTCCGGGATGCCTGGTCTATGGCTAATGACCCATCAACTTTTTCATGATTTTAACGCGCTTTCTCATTTCTGGTTTTACGAAGACAATACATTCTTTCTCAGTTTAAGACCTCTTGTTCCACATTTCTCTGGGTTTAAACTCAGATATTTCGAATTTGCTAGTCCTAAGGACAATATGAGCTCCTTACTTTTCCCATTTCAATCCATTACAGAATTACAGACAAACTAGTATACCTATATCACAATTCCACAATCGTTGTGGCGAAACTTTCACAAGATGGATAGCTATCGTAAGGTTAGTTTGGGAAAAGGGAATCGCGAGACACGAGTGAAGGCTTGATTAAATCTTCCGAGTAAGACACCATTGACACTTAGAACATGAGTATATAGCATTAAAGGGGAAGAGGATGTCAGAATTACGGAATGTGAAACGATATTCTTATCAAGACAATGCTACCGTTATATCACATTACTATTTCATTCAAGAATTTGAATATAAACGATTTATACAGGCCTGGTAGAAAATGTGTAGTACACAGACATCAGCAATAATATCAATTGACAGATTTTCTCTCTACTTAGCTTATTAGACATTAGGGGACTATCAGATAAATCCCCCGACATAAATGTTCCAAGGCTCACTTCCCATATCTTGGAGCAGAGGCCTTAAATTACTCTCTTGGGAATAGTGTCGGAGAACTTAGACTCGCAGGACACAGAAAGTAAAGGAGACTGAGAGAATCTTTCGATTAGCCGAAAAGTTTAACGCGTCTATAAAAATTTTCGAGGGGGCTTTTGCAACCTTGACTTACTTCATTAAAGTTTTATATTGATAACGCTCCGTATCTCTCACACTAACCTTTAAGCTATAAAACTTTAAAATCTCACTGTTCGCGCGGATCATCTTGCACTACAGTCTGCCATTTAGCACACTCTTATTAAACTTATTGGAGGAATTGAATTTCTCAATCTTCTCAACGTTTTCTCAACGGTGAGTAAATTTCTAGTTAGGTTACGCTCAGGAGCAGACAACTACAGAACTGTATTAGCTTTTCAACACCTTACATACGTGAGACGCAATGATCAACCACAAGAATTTCTATAATCATATTTTTTAAAATCAACACTACCTCATCTCGCTGACGTGAATAGAACTTGCATGTCCTGTCCACCGACTCTAAGCTGTATTCTCAAGAGCAGAAAGCTACTCCAGATATTCGTACCCGATTAATCATCTGCTGTTGAACATCTTAACAAATATACAATCAGACAATAAACAAAAGTTATCAACGTACAATTGAATTATACTGTAGTACTCGAATGTGATATCCAAATGAATTATTTTAGCTCTTTAAATTTAATGTCTTGCAACGGTTTCGTTTTCTCTGCGGGTACCAAAGCCGTTTGTGTTAAAGGATTACAAAATATGTAAAGAATAGAATAAACCACCTTTATGATTTATACCTTATCTTTATAGCTTCATTTATAGTTACATCAAGATCGTTTTTATATCCGTTTTGCTTTTTCTATAAGGCTTGTCGTTATTACATTATAATAATCATAACTGATTGGATCAACAATTAAGTCGTTGTCAATGACACATTGGTTATCTACAGCTGTTGTTCGTCGTCATCTATATCAGATTATCTGCCTATCTGCCATTTGTACATGAACTCCTTTGGCAGAATGCACAAAACGTTGAATAATTCATATCGGCTCTTTTACACTAACATGTTGCCTGTTCACAATCCTATCTTATCACCTTTTTCTACAGGTAAGTAAACTTATCCAGTTGGAGCTGATGGTAGCTGTGGGTCCTGGAATTCGCATATCCTCTTTTACACACCAACCTCTATCGATTTGGTTCATGCTTAGACCATATCGCTCCTGGACTTTGAGGTACTTCCGAGTTGGTTGCTCCACAGCTTCCGTGTTAGTAGAGGAAAAAGTGGCCATATTGAAGTTTCGTAACTACTTTGTTGTTATACCTGATATGCCTTATACCAAAGAGGACATGTTTCCTTCTCCGTAAATTCGAATAAGATGTGTCTTAATGTTGACCAATTTGTCAGGATTGAGATATGGTTGGTTGAAGACTCTAACTTGCACTATTCATTTTCTTTTTCAAGAATCTTGTAGGCTGCCAACTGTTTCTCCTGAGTATAGTTAAGGTCGTGTCACAGTTTGTTCCATCATAAAAAAAAGTGAAAGCAGTATTTTAATGGCGCCAGAGTTTCTTTTAATTTAATGATTTCATAGCTTTTCCTTTCTGATCTGCTTGAATGTGACCAGAAGAGAAGCAGCAACTGATCAAAAAGTATTCTAGCAAGATTCTTAAAAGATTTGAATTCGGACATTCAACAGCTACAGATTTCCCGTTTGTAATTTCTTCCATTACTGCTGTCCATATACGACTACCTTTTGCTCCTTGTCTATCTCACAATCCACAATGGTTTTGGCGAAGCTTTCACAATATGAATAGCTATCCAAAGTTTGTTTGAGAAAGCAAATCGAGACGCGAGGGAAGACGATTAATACTTTCGCATAATATAGAATTAACACAGAGTTAACACACCGAGAGCATGAGTATATACTATTAAAGGGGATAAGGATGTCAGAATTACGAAATGTGATACGATATTCTTAACAAGACAAAGCTAGCGTAATATCAGATTACTTTTTTTTATTAAAGAAGATGGAAATGGAGAATTTTTACCAAGAGACTTCAGAATTGAATGACCTTTTCTGCTCTATGAAATGTGTGGTACTTGGTTACTAGTCAAAGCATACAGTGAGCTTATATGAAAAGATTGTTTGATCAGCTCATAGTTTGGTTGCCTTGCGATGAACAGTGTTAGTAAGTTGGTAGCGATTACATGACTGCCTATACCGTAAATATCCGCCTAATCTTGTATCTAAAATGAACTTAAAATTGATTCTTCTGTCATCGATTAGATCACCGGTCTCAGGACCAAAGTAAGGCCTTTAGGAAGTTAGTATAAAATGGTTTCCAGAGCAAGTTTTACAGGAAAAAATCGGAATTCATGATGGACCGGAACCTTGTGAATGCTACCTAGTGTATTCCCTAGAGAGCATATTTGATGTTAAATAATGTATATTTGTCACCTTTGAGAGTTAACACAGTAGACTTTGTTTGAGTAATTTATCCGTAACAACGCAATTCTTTGGTTTAAACAGTTTGTATCAGTTTAGAAGAACAGTTTGTATCAGAAGATTGAGAAATACGAATCATCCAATTTGTATAATATGAGTGTGCGAATATGGCAGTCTGTAGTGAAAAATGAAACGGGCGAGCCTGAGAGATTTAACGTTCTATAGCCCAAAAGTTAGAGAGAGAGAGGTAGGTAGACTTATCAATATAGCTTCTTGATAAAATGAGTTAAGACGGCAAAAAACACCTCGAAATTTCTTATAGACGCAAGTTTAAATTTCAGGCTAAGACCGAACAGCTCCAAAGAAAACCCTCGAATTATTGGATCGCTTGTTGCTCCCTAAACCACTAATAAAAAATCGTATATCCCCGTCCATCCTCAAAATTATTTCTTTAATAATCGCATCACCTAGAGATCGCTTTCATCCCTGATTAATATCTTTTGAGAGCATGTAGAAACTATTACAATCAAGTCAAGTGACATCCCTGTTAACGTTCTCATTTTAAATAAGAAGAAGCATATTACAAAAATCTTCACCATCTCAGGGATGCCTGCCGTATCTGAGGAATCCCATCAGCATGTTTATCTTTTTAACGCGCTTTCTCTTTACTAGTTTTACCTTATAAGTTCAATGTGATAATTTTGTTTTCTCAGCTAAAGAATTCTTGTTCATCATGTCACTGGGTGTAAACTCAAATATTTCGAATTTGCAAGTCCTAAGGACAATATCTGCTTCCGTGCTTTCCCATTTCAATCCAACCGATGTCGTCGTTTGTTGAGCATTCAAAGTCATTCCAATCGTTCTAATGCAAGTATCATGGCGGATCTCGACATCTACTGCTATTATCTCACTAGGGACAAAGTGACTAGGTCGTAGAGGGGGCCAGAAACTTCATTTGTAGGCTATCAATTTGATTCTTCCGTTTCTCACGCATTGGTCATCTCTTGGATGCAAAATTTGCACATCACTATACTCAGCAGATAGAAGCCTTGCAGGCAACTACGGTATCAGATGATTACAAGAAATTAATAACTGAAGGAAACCACTATTCGCAGAAAAAGAGCCCTTCTGGAGCGAATTTCCAAATGATATGATTATCGAACTGTGCTTAATGAGGCCACGAAATTTTCTGGGGGATTAACTCAACGTCAGACACTACGCTAGCTACATTAATCCTATTCCTATATACTGTTACGATAACTGAAGTTCTACAATGCTTTTGTGGGAAACATTTTGTCATGTGTTGCACGTAGAGCTAATGCCACCTTCCATATGTGATGATATCTGAATACACAAAATGTCAATTCGACTGCGGTGAATAACATGTTGGTTTTCTGCAGCTTTTCTTCGTCCACATCTGTATCAGATATTCTTCCCATCTGCCATTTGTACATGAGATCTCGGGTAAGATACACAAAACATTGAATACTTCATATCGGCTCTTTTATACTAACATGTGGCTCGTTCACAATCCTATCTTGCAGTCACTTTTTATCTACAGGTAAGTAAGTTTATCCGGCCAGAGCTGATAGTACCTGTGTGGGTCCTGGAATTCGTATACATTAACTTCATTCGATTGGGTTCATGCTTATACGTTTTCGCCATTCTGGATTTTCACTTGTATTGTCTTAGCGTACAGGATACCCCAAAGTTCTTCTATACCATTTTCTGAACTAATGTATCTAATCGTGCTTTGAAATTACTTTGTGGAAACTTCTTGAGGGCGGAAAACTTTGGACAGTTCAGAAATTTCTTAAGCTGCACAACTTTAAAGTATAATGTCTGATGTAGTAAAGTAATAAAAGTTGTGCTTTGTCAACTTTTGTTACACTTATATATTGTATGCAAAGGAGTAGAATATATAGTACTGGTACTTGAGTTGAATTATTAAGGATATCCAGAATGACTAAACAGCTTATATCAAAAGGACGTGTGTGTATCTCACCATTTCCCAATCGTAGTGGCGTAGCTTTCACAAAATCAATAGCTATCCAAATGTTGTTTGAGAAACTGATATCGATAGGCAAGACGCGAATGTAGACTTGATTAAATCTTCCGAGTAAGAACGAATGGACACACCAAGAATATGAGTATATAGCATTAAAGAAGTAAGGATGTCAAAAATACGAAGTGTGATACGATATTCTTATCAAGACAATGATACAGTGATATCAGATTACTTTTTCATTCAAGAACTTGAATATGGATAATTTTCATTGAGACTTCTGAAATGAATGACTTTTTCTGCTCTATGTAATGTGTGGCACATAGCTGATAACCAAGCATACAGTTTGTTTATATGATAAGATTATTTGATTAGCCTACAGGTTGGTTGCTTTGTGATGATTAATGCTACTAAGTTAGTAGCGACCATAAATATTTTCCACCTAACCGTCTAAGAAAAGATCTCAAATGAACCTTAAATCATTCTTTATTTTTCTTATGGTTATATCAGTGTCTCAGACACACAGCAAGGTTGTTTCGGAGGTTAGAATATAATAGGTTCCATAGCAAGTTTTACAGGATATAATCGAGAAAATATTATTAATGATAGACAGAAACTTGGTGAATCCTACACAACTCGGGATGTAAGCCTTAGTGATCTGCCAGGACGCTAATTAAATGCAAATTTGAAAACTTCGAGTGTTAACACACAGGTGACTTTGGTTAAGTAAATTATTTACAATTAGTAATACCATTATTTCAGCAGAAAAACACAGCCGGCATCCTTTTAAATAAATTTTAATTCTTTTGCTATATGAAAGTAATTTTTGAACATATATTAGTCTATTACAGCGTGTGAGTTGCAAGTGGAAAATTCTAATCTCACAACGCTACACAGTTGTAATTAGGTACGTTATTACCTTCTAGAACCTGTGAGACGTCCTGCCGATGAATTACTAAAGCTAGCGTAGTAAAGCACTGCTTCGCGAAACATAGGAGTTATACGGGCCAGGTAGAACAGGTGTAGAACAGAGACATCAACAAAATTATCAATTGACAGATTTTTTTTGTACTTAGATTACATTGGGAGATTATCAGTTAAGTACACCTGAAAGATATGAAACTTACTAGGCTCACTTCCCACATCTTGGACCAGAAGCCCTGAATTTCCTCCCTAGGGTATAGTGTTGAGAACTTGCTCATCTTGCTGCCCAAATAAAGTAAAAGAGAATTCGATAAACTTTCGATTTGCCTGAAAGTTAAACTTGCGTCTATAAAATATTTCGAGGTGTCTTTTGCAACCTTGCCTCACATTTTCAAGACGCTATATTGATATCGCTACGTATCTCTCACACTAAACTTTAGTAAATAGAATTTAAAATTATCTCTGGCTCGCAAGGTATATCTTGCACTAAAGACTGCCATATCGCACACTTATTTTGCTTATTGGAGGATTTGATTTTGTCAATCTTCTCAACGTTTTCTCACAGGTCAGCACTACGATTCTGAATTTCACTATATACTACAGCGAAACTATGGCTATGGCTTACACGAAAGAGGACATGTTTCCATCTTCATAAATGCGATTAAGATATGTCTAATGTTGACCATTTTGTCGGGATTGAGATATGGTTGGTTGAAGACTCTAACTTGCACTATTCATTTTCTTTTTGAAGAAGTTCATAGTACAAGATTTTGTGTAAGGATTCTTCGTCACAGGCCAGAGGTAATAGCTCCTCTGTCTGGCAGAGAATATGGTTTACTTTCAGAAGGATCTGACATAATAAGAGAGTTGGAGGAAGACATTGATGTAGATGCTATGGCACTAAGTCGTGTTGTTAAGTTGCTTCGAAAGGATATGGTAAACCACAAGAGTCATTTTGCAGGAAAATTTGAGAATCACAGCCAGGAAGATTCTGTTCCTCCTTCACTAATAGCTGCTGCTGCTAATATGTTACTTCATGGTTCATCTGCTACCCATAATAGCAGCGTAAGTCAACCAACTTCAACTACTAGCTTACTTATATTTTAAAACTTCCATCAGAAAAAAAGGAGATATTTAAACAAAAACAGCAAGGCACAAACGCAATCGCGTGCAATCCCTTCTTCTCAATGTTGGACTGAGCTTTTCGGCTAAAACTCGTAAAAAATATATCATAAAAGAATTGCATTCACTAGGGTATTGTATATCGTCTACATGTGTAGAGGATATACCTTCAAGTCTTTCTCAGTGCTTGATAAAACAAAGTGACGAAATATATGTCCTTCCACTTTTCGTCGAGGTGTTTTAACCATTGCAACATTAGCTATATTGACTACAATCCTTGTAGCACATCAAAGGATTTTTTTCATCCTACGAACATTTCTATTTTCCAGCTTCTGTATAAAGATAGCTCTTGCATTCAAGGTGACCATGTCTATAGTGACTGGATAATGTCAATACAAAAAAGAAAACTGCTCCTGTTCTCCCCGATAAATATGCTCTAGTATCTCCTAGTACGTTGAATCACTAAAACCAATTGCAGAATGTTTTTTCGTAATGAACCTCCTGAACTATGCTCGTTGGATTCCCGTTCGCATTTTTTATTTCAAGAATTTGGAAGAAACACACCCTGAGATTTTGAATGATTTCGAAATGGGTTATTTGGTGAAAAGAAATACATCAAAACCTTTCTCTGCAATAGCTATAGTTCGGCTCACAAACAGAATTACAAAATTATAAAAGGGGATGGCGGGGCGATTTATCTCTTACACGGCTTCAATGCTCTTGTCAAATGGATGACAGCGGGACCAGAAATTAGTAGGCTAATTAACGAATTCAAAATGTCATATAATGATAATGATTTTGATAATAAGCACCATGAAAATTACTCGTCGAAGCAAGAAAAATTTAAATCGGCTGTTGGAAAGATGAATGAAGTTTTCGTCGAATTTGTGGAATCCGTTTGAAGAAAATAGTGGACTCGTTAATGTTGCTGCCAGAATCATCTATAGCGGTGATATACGGTAATTGAATCCCTATATTCAGCAGAACAAAAGGGGTCTAATATGCAGAGATGTTCACCCACGCGAGGGTGGCCCTCTCGAGGGCATCCTCACCTTCAAGATCCCTCGCCCACAGTGACGCGAGGGAGTGGACAAGTTTTGGCCGCGAGGGCGAGGGTGCGCGAGGGCGAGGACAAGCTTCGATGCCGCCGGTGAGGGTGCGCGAGGGCGAGGACAAGCTTCGATGACGAGGTTGAGGGTGTGCGAGGGCGAGGAAAAGTTTCGACGAAGAGGGCGAGGGTGCGCGAGGGCGTTGACTAGTTTCGGCAGCGAGGGCGATGGTGCGCGAGGGCGAGGACAAGCTTCGATGCCGAGGGTGAGGGTGCGCGAGGGCGAGTAAAAGCTTCGACGAAGAGAACGAGGGTGAGGGGCAAGTGTTACTGCGGGAGCGAGGGTGCACGATGGCTAGAGACAACTTCCTTCAGGAGAACGAGGACAAGCGAGGGAGGAGGAGAAGCTTCCTTAAAAGCAACTGCTTTGGAGTTTGCTGTTTGACCTCTTTTGAAGAAGCAAAATTTAAAATATCATCTGCCATGTCCCCTAGATGAAAAGTTAGTGTCATAGCAAGGTTATACATTGATCGTATGTTTCCTTTCAATTATTTGCAGTAGACAATTTCTCGTGTGTACGTACATCATTATTAAAAATAATAATGCAAATAAGAATAATATTTGATTTTTCCCATGAAAGTTTCCGGGTAGAAATAGCGCTACATCAAGAAGTAAGGGTGCCCCATTGTTGCCCTCCCTGTGCTGGAGACATTTTAGATAAGAAGTGTCTACTACACTGTCATATTTAAAGTGTTGGTAGACAGACAGACAGTTACTCACGTCATTCAGCTGTAAATGACAAGAGCGCTGATATCTGAACAAACACAATCAATGAGAGAACCATCAGAATACAATAGATCAGATAGAAAAAGACTTGATGGGATGACTTTGGTTCATAGATGGCCATTTTGCTCTGGGCTCTCTCCGACTCGGGCTCATCTTTTTCAACTGGGCTCTCGCTCATTTATCCCTTTGGGAATCGTGTTCGGGCTCACTTCCCTCAGTTGGACTCGCGCTGACTTATTTCATTGGCGCTCGGGGTAGCGCTTAATTATTGAACCCGAGAACGGTCGAGCGCGAATGCCGAGCTAGCGAGCGTTGAGCTCGTGAGTGTGGATGCCCATGAAATGGGCTGATTAATAGCATACATCCTCCTCCAATGTCCACCACTAATAAAGTTACAATTAATCGGAATTTTTAACTTTTCATACAGCCCAAACTATTATCTGAGTCGATATTTGTTAAAATAATGTCAGTCACTATTGTATCGATTTTCATTGTTTCTGCTTTTATAATCTACGTGGGTAGAGCTATCATTTAGTTACAAAATAAATAATAAATTTTTTCTTGTCCTTAAATAGAAATATCTGACAAGTTAATACTGAAATTTTGTTAAAAGAGCTGCTTTAACAAAATAAATTTAATAAGTTCCACAAGACATAAGTTGTATATGCAGCCGAAATTTGCAACTGTTGACTGATCGCCGTTTAGCGTCATCTTTCGTCGGCGAGGCTATGAGAATTGGACCTATAGGTTTAACGCGGAATTCGACCCACTGATGTTCAATGTTCTCCCACTCGGAATTGTCCCCAGGAACACATGCCCCAAAGGTTCGCGTGCAAGCCAGTGAGATAGGGTTTGTATGTTGTGTTAGGAATAAAATACTTTACAGGATGATATACTGATTGTAAATATTATAGTGCAAGTATTGGACGATTGTGTGGTAAAAGGAGAAATATAAATTTGGACAAATTAAAAAAAAGCCCTGAAAAAAAACTGTAGGATATATGAAACAAATAAAACTTAGGAAAAGCCACTTCAGCAAAACGAGAAGGATTTTGTTGTGGTTAAACAGTTTAATCATATTATTATTAATTTCGCACAAATGTGCCACACATCATAGCATGGGCGGCGATTAGAGGGGCAAATGGGGACATTTCACCCCCCCCACTCTTTTGAAATGACCCATTAATGTCCCTATATAATTTCATATGGAAATATAAAGTTTTTGTATGTATTAAAATTCATAGAATGAAATTGGTGCCATAAAATATTTGCCGTTCCGTGAGAACGTATTAGTTAAGAAAGCTACAAGAGTTGCGTTTTAATTGCCAGAAAAAATGACTCAAAAATTAACCTATGCGAGTGTACTTTCATATTCATTTCTTCTTACAAGGTCTCGATATGTTAGTCAGCCGCTTTGGAACTAATTGAGATAACATTTCGCAGAAAAAGAAGTCCTTCATAAGCAGTGTTTCTTTCAGAAACAATGTTCGGGGGGGGGGGGGTGCTGCAAACCTAAAACAAACTGCGGTGCGGACCCAAAGCTATACGTTTGCGATACCCTCTTCTTATTAAAGGGTGAAGTAAATCCAGCCGTTGCTAATTTCAAAGCTTCGAAGAAATGGTTATGGCGCTTTAAAACACGTCACGGTACTGTCTCACGCAAAGTTACAAAATTTGTAACACATAGCATTACAGCGATGGCCACACAAGTGCACGAAAGCGCTAAAACCTTCGTCCAAAATGTACAATCACTCATTACTGCTCATGGCGAGGATAACGTATATAACACAGATCAGAGTGGCTTTGCTTTAGAATTTCACTCTGGACGCCCTCTGGCTTTGCGAGGCGAGAAGCATATTACACCAACAATGCAATCTCTACCTGCCATCACACATAGCTACACAATACAGCCTGTTATATCTGCCAGTGGAAGATTGCTGTCGCCCATGCTCATAGTCTTGAAAGAACTTCATGGTACGTTTGGGCCACGGATTCAGCAAACAATGTTTCGCCCACAAAACATATATTTGTGCATCATCATCTGGGAAAGTGACAAAACAGATCGTTAAGACGTGGTTCCAATCAGTGTTCCTTCCACAAGTCAATGAGCAAACGGTACTGTTAGTAGACTCGTGGACGGGTTATGATCGATCCGACTTGGCAACAATAATGCCACAGGACAAGCAGTGCAACATTATGACGATACCTACACACACAACAGGGTTAATACAACCTCTGGATGTGTATGGTTTCAGAATTTGGTAGAACTTCGTACGCAAAGTATCTGATACGGTACGCCTTCAGCAACTCAACAGCAATCTATACAACAGAGACAATATACTGAAACTTCAATCCCTTGTGCATAATCAACTTTCATCTCCACGGTACATACATCTATTCCAATACGCATGGTTTTGTTCTGGATATCTTTCATCACGACCAGATTATTTTCCAAATCCAGTGGAGTTTTGTTTTCATCAGTTGACGTCATTGGTCTGCGAAGAAGCAGAGTGCCAGAACCCATCCATCATCAAGTGTTCGTGCTGCAAATACTGTTTTTGTTTGGACGATTTCTTCCTGAAATATCATTTTTGTGCTACTTATCAGGAGTGAGCGTCTTGTTTTCAGCATACACCTCTGCTGACTTTTATGTTGTACGTACATATGTACGCGTATTTTCATGATATAATATACACCGTGCTCGTGAATTTTCTCGGGGTTCTTCCGTTTCCTCTCATTTTCTTCATTCCACCATTTCACTCATCTCTCATAATCACCGTCTCCTTTAGCCTAACCGGCATTACCGTGGGACGTAAAACTCAAAGATTTCATTTCATTTTCATTTCATGATATAATGTAGATACTCATGCGTAGAACTGAAATTGCTGTTGCTCTTCATTCTACATGTGGACCACCTGCTATCACATTCTACTGTGCAATAAATTTTGTGTGTGTGTGTGTGTGTGTTACTAGCTACAAAATTCCCGTTTCCAATATGTATCTCACCGTTGCTCCCATTGCACAATATATGCAACCCACTGTGCAGTATTGTCTCACTGGCTGCCTATATGAACGGCGTTTGCATCCTTCATGCTTGTAGAGATGAATCTTCGTGCAGTGAGATAAATTTGCGTCTCTTTCGCATATGGATAACATATGCACCCAAAGCAAAAACACGTATTTTGCATTTTCGTGTTTTCTTTCTTCCTGCTCCTTGCCACCCTCTTCACTCATTTCTGTAGCACATTATGACAATGTTGTAAACGTGATTGGTCCATTTCCGGATGTTCTGCTTTCTTCACATGGGTAAGTTCTACCTCAATGGCTTGCGTCAACTATGGGTAGTATTTCGTACATTTAACCTTTCCCGATATCTCTTCTCGTTCTCGCTATATTGCTTAAAATCTCATTTTGACCCCATTTTTATGCCCCCATTTGACCCTTTCAATACGCTTGTTGGCCGATATAAAAAAAATACGTGTCGCTTCTTTTTTGATGATCTGTATGTCTGTGCAATCTTATCAAAATCGGCGTGTTACACCGAGGTACCCTGCCTTGTAAGAAGAGATGCTGAGGTACGTGTTAAAACCAATGCAAGCAGAAAGCATTCAGTAAAACCAAACAGACATAGTGACATTTGATAAGAAGGGTAGAGAGATTAGATTCTGGAGATTATGAGAATGTGAGATTATGAGAATGTCGAAATGAGAATGTCATAATATGAGATTATGAGATAGTGAGAATGAGATTCTGGAGCGAGTTCCAAATGATATGATTATCGAACAGTGCTTAATGAAGTCACGAAGTTTTGTGGGGGATTAACTCAACGTCAGACACTACGCTAGCTACATTAATTGTTCATTCCTATATAGTGTTACGATAACTAAAGTTCTACAATGCTTTTGTGGGAAACATTTTGTCATATGTTGAACGTAGAGCTAATGCCACCTTCAATATGTGATAATATCTGAATACACAAAATGTCAATTCGACTGCGGTGAATCACATTGGTTTTCTGCAGCTTTTCTTCGTCTACATCTGTATCAGATTTTCTTTCGATCTGCCATTTGTACATGAGATCTCGGGTCATATACACAAAACAATCAATACTTCATATCGGCTCTTTTATACTAACATGTGGCACGTACACAATCCTATCTTGCAGTCACTTTTTATCTACAGGTAAGTAAGTTTATCCGGCTGGAGCTGGTAGTATCTCTGTGGGTCCTAAAATTCATATACATTAACCTCATTCGATTGGGTTCATGCTTATACGTTTTCGCTATTCTGGATTTTCATTTGTATAGTCTTAGCGTACAGGATACCCCAAAGTTCTTCTATACCATTTTCTGAAATAATGTATCTGATCGTGCCTAGAAATTACTTAAGTGGAAACTTCCTGAGGGCGGTAAAACTTTGGACAGTTCAGAAATATTTTCAGCTGCATATAGGATTTGCACAACTTTAAAGTATAATGGCTGATGTACTAAAGTAATAACAGATGTATTTTGTCAACTTTTCTTACACTTATATATTGTATGCAAAAAAGTAGAACATATAGTATTGGTACTTGAGTTGAATTATTGACGATATACAAAATGACTACACTGCTTATATCAAAAGGAGGTGTGTGTATCTCAGAATTTCACAATCGTTGTGGCGTAGCTTTCACAAAATGAACAGATATCCAAATCTTGTTTCAAAAACTGAAATCGACAGGCGAAACGCGAATGTAGACTTGATTAAATCTTCCGAGTAAGAATGAAAGGACACACCAAGAATATGAGTATATAGCATTAGAGGAGTAAGGATGTCAAAAATACGAAGTGTGATACGATATTCTTATCAAGACAATGCTACCGTTATATCAGATTACTATTTCATTCAACAACTTGAATATGGAGAATTTTCATCGAGACTTCTGAAATGAATGACTTTTTCTGCTCTATGAAATGTGTGGCACATAGCTGATAACCAAGCATACAGTTTGTTTATATGAAAAGATTATTTGATTAGCCTACAGGTTGGTGTCTTTGTTTTGATCAGTGCTACTAAGTTGGTAGCGACCATAATTATTTTCCACCTAACCGTCTAAGAGAAGATCTCAAAAGATCTTTAAATCTAATCTTTATTTGTCTTATTGATTGTATCAGCGGTCTCAGACACAAAGTAAGGCTGTTTCGGAGGTTAGAATATAATAGGTTCCATAGCAAGTATTACACGATATATCCGGGAAAATATTATAAATGATAGATTAAGGTTTTGTGAGCAGTACGAACGCTAATTAAATGCATATTTAAAGCCTGGAGTGTTAAAACACTGCACACTATGTGTATATAATATTTCCGTAAGAACACAACTCTTTAGCCTGTTGAAACCTAAACCACTAATCAAAAATCGAACATCCCAATCCATCCACAAAATTATTTTTTTATCACCGCATCACTTAGAGATCGCTCACATCACTGATTAATATCTTTCTAAATCAATGTAGAATACAACTACAATGAAGTCAAGTGACATCCTTAGAATGTTCTTATTTTAAGGTGTTTTCTAACGTTGCAGATGCATATTAGAAATAGTTTCACCAGCTCAGGAATGCCTGCCCTATCGCTAGGGACCCATCATTTAAACGCGCCGTTGTATGCGAATGTTTTATCTAAATGAATTAGTTTAGCTCATTAAATTAAATGTGTAGTGCTACTGTTCCGTTTTCTCTTCGGGTACCAAAGCTGCTCGTGAACAAAAAAAAGAACCACCTCCAAAGCATGTAAACAAAATAAAAAGCCAAATACATGTTTTATACCCTTTCTTTATACCTTCATTTAAAGTTACATGAGGATCGTCTTCATGTCCATTTTTTTAGGTCTATAAAGGGGGACGTTATTACAAGATAATCACAACTGAGTGAGTTAAAACTTATGCCGTTATCATTAACATATTGGTTTTCTACAGCTGTTGTTCGTCATCACCTATATCAAATTGTATTGCGATCTGGCATTTGTGCATGAATAACTTGGCAAAAGGCACAAAACATTTAATACTTCATATCGGCTCTTCGAAACAAACATGTGGCTCGTTGACAATCCTATCTTGCAGTAACTTTTTATCTACAGGTAAGTAAGTTTATCCGGCTGGAGCTAACGGTACCTGTGTGGGTCCCGGAATTCGCATACACTAATCTTATTCATTTGGGTTCATACTTAGACCATTTCGCTCCTGGACTTGGAGATACTTTCGAATTGAATGCTACACAGCTGCCTTAATAGTTGCGGGAAAAGTGACCATATTGAAGCTTTGTAACTACTTCCTTGTTATATCTGATATGGCTTATACGAGGAGGGACATGTTTCCTTCTCCATACAGGCGATTAAGAAATGTCCAATCTTGACCATTTTGTCAGGATTGAGATTTGGTTGGTTGAAAACTCTCTCTAACTTGTAGAGTTCTTTTTCTTTTTTAAGGATCTCCAAGGACTCTATTCTTTTCTAGAGTCGTACAACCTCCGGTTGGATCATGAAAAAACTGAAAGCAGTCTTTTAGAGACTCTAGAGTTTCTTTAAATTTAATGATTTCGTAGCATTTCCTTTCACTTCTGCTTGCATGTGGGCTTAAGAGAATCAGGAACTGCTCATGAATTCTTTTAACAAGATTCTTAAAAGATCTGAATCAGACCCATCCACAGTCACAGATGCCCAGTTACTGTTGCCCATATACAACTGCCTTTACTGTTTGGAAAAGTGATTGCATCATTTAAAGCCGTCTAGTATTGATCTCAAAGTTTTTCAAGAACTGTGATTCAATTGTCGCGGCTTCAATGGTGAATTAAATTCGATCGTTCAGATATTAACTTAAAGATATTTTTTTTTGTCTTTCGGCACTTTCCATGTCTAATAGTATTTTATATACATAAAATATAAGATGAAAATAGTGCTTGAAATAATTTATATGAGTACTTGACACAGATTTCACTTCCCATTTTTAGTCCACACCATTGCGTGTAGAAGGACTTTTCGATCTACGTGTGGGTTTTAAAACAAGTCAACAGAGACTCGGGAATATTCACTACAGTCGAATATATTATCACACTAGGAAGATGGCATCATCTCAACGTGCCGCTCAGATGATATACCGTACATATATTCAATTTAACCCTCTAAGAAAAGATCTCAAAAGAACTTAAATTGATTCTTTATTTGTCTCATCGATCTTCATCACGGGTCTCAGGCCCAAAGTAAGACTGTTTCGGAGATTAGAATATATTGGGTTTCATAGAAGAAACACAGAACCAAATCGGGAAAATTAACTAATGATAGACTGGAACCTAGTGAATCTTACACAATTCTGTATGTAAGCTCTAGTGACCTGCAAAGACGTTAACTAAATGCATATTTGATAGCTTTGAGAATTGACACATATGAGACTTTGTATAACTAACATTTCCGTAAGAACACAACTCTTTGGATTAAACAAATCCTATCATCCTAACGATGAAGAAAAAGGTGAGACCATTATAAGTGCTAATTTGATTTCTTCAGCAGGAAGCACTGTGAAATAGTATTATAGTTGCATATAAACGAAAAGTATAGCTATTGCTTGAATATCATTGATAAATTAATACTTAAGTTTTTTTTATTTGGTATCACAATTTTTTCAACCCCAAGGGCCCACATCAAACAAACAGCAGTACGTTCTCAAAACTATATACGAGAAGTAAATCCACGGTTTTTTAAGTGGTACGACTCATTAAGACAATGAAAAAGACGATATCTAGGAATCTCAAAATTAAGAAATAACCTTTACCGTACCGGTAAACTTTGGCTGGAGTATATAGAGAAGGTCAGAATCCTATTGCTATTCATTCAAAGGGACTAGATCGAACAGGGAATTAGAAACATCATTAGTAGGCAATTAAATATTGCTTCAGTTTTCTCACGCAGCTGGTCATCTCATCTATGCAAAATTTGAACGTCACTATACTCAGCAGATGGAAATCTTGGAGGCAACTACGGTACCAGTGGATTACAAGATATTAACAACTCATGTAACTTTCACAATTCGCAAAAAAGTTGCCTTCTGGAGCGAAGTTTCAAGTGATATGACTTTGAAGCGTGCTTCCCCAGATTCCAAGGATTCTGCCACATGCAAGGACACTCTCATGCATACAATCAAAGATTAACAATCTTAATAAAGAACGATGTTTGGATATTCCGTACATGCGTTCACTGCATATAAATTTTTATCCTAGACTTGGTCGTAAGATTAAAAAGCTGTACTACAGGTCGAACCCAGTTGGTTTCAACTTATTGCCCTAGGTTTTATACGACATAAGGATCATCAATTCTCAACAATTTGTTCTTTAGCGACTGTGCCAAGCTGCTTTGCAGACAGAAGCCCACAAAGCTTCCAACTTTTCATATCAGTTATTTTACACTTATAGTCGTAAGCTTGTAAAGGATTCACATGCATTTTATTGGCCTCAAACTCTAGTAGTGTATCCTTAGGTAATTAGATATTTTATTTGCTTGTAAAACGATGCCAGCTTCTCTTAACCTTTGAGACAAGTCCTGCCGGTGAATTACTAAAGATTCGCGATACAAAAAAGTTATACAGGCCTGGTTGAACAGGTACGAACACCCAAATCAAGAATATTATCAATTGACAGACTTTTTTTTTGTATATAAAAAATTTCGAGGCGTCTTTATCAAGATGCTATATTGATAACGCTATGTATCTCTCACACTAACCTTTAGGCTAAAAAAAAATTAAAATCTCACTGACTCACTTGGTTCATCTTGTACTACAGACTTCCATAATAGCACACTCTAATTAAGCTTATTAGAGGATTTGAATTTCTTATCCTCTCAACGTTTTCTAACCGGTGAGTAATTTTCTGGTAAGCTTCCACTCAGTAGCGGGCTAGTGCACCAACTGCATTTGCTTTACGACATCTTTCATTTCTGACACGGAATCATCAACAAGAAGAATTTCTGTAATCTTATTTATTAAACTAAACACTACCTCTTATCGCTAACGTGTATAGAGCTTGCGTGTCCTGTCGACCGACTCAAGGGTATCTTCCCAAGAGCAGAGAGCTACTCCACAAAGTGTACCCGATTAATCGTGAGCAGTTAAGGCTTGGGAAATGTACTCATCTCCAACATTCAAAAGCCTGACATTCGGCCTGGTATGTTTGCGAGTATATCCATGGCCTTTGACAAAAGCCATCCTAGATCACCAAGTAAATTCCTTTACTAAAAAAAAAGCTCCAAGTCGTGTGTAGAAATCTGCATAGGTGTTCGCTTCAGAGAGCGGAATATCATGGCAAACTGCCTAGAGTACATTCGCAGCACAGTCCACCTAAGAGGCGTTAACACTGGCAAGAAGAAAGTCGAAAAACACAGATATCTATACTTCAGACTGTTTTCAGAGAAAATTGTATTAGCAAGTGCAGACTTCACGAAACATTTAGACAACATATTACTAAGAGATTTCGAGATACGTGTTGCTCTTTTAATAAAACGAATGCAACCAGATAGCATGCACTACAACCAACATAGTAATATTTGATGTGAAGCGTAGTGAGATTAGGATTTTTCTATTGCAACTCACACGCTGTAATACACTAAATTCTGTCAAAACATCACTTACACATGGCAAAAGATTTAAGATTATCTACAAAGCTGCCGGCTTTGGCTTTCCGCAGAATTAAAGGTATTACTAATTGTAATTATCAGGATGCATTCAGATAAAAAAAAATAAAAGCAATAGATATCGAGATCCGCCATAATAATTGGATTAGAACGAGTGCAATCAGTTTGCTTTCAGTACAATCGAAGAGATCCGGTGGATAGAAATGGGAAAACTATACTAGCTAATATATTCGTTAGCATTTGCAAGTTCGAAATATTCGAGTGACGTGCGAAATCCAGTGACGTGCTAAACAAGAAGTCATTAGCTGAGAAAAAGGAATATTACGGTGAGTTCGTAAGTTATTGCTTTCGTAAAATTAGTGAAGAGAAAGCGCGTTAAAATGATGGACAAGTTGATGGGTCACTTGCGATAGGGCAGGCATCACTGTGCTTCTGAAGCTTTTTGTAATGTGCATCTCTAAAGTCAGAAATCAACTTATATGAGAACATTAGCTCGGATGTCTCTTGGCTTTATTATAATAGTATTCTTCGTTGTGATCTGTGAGCGATGTGGTGATTAAAAAAATAATTTTGAGGATGGAAGAGGATGTTCGATTTTTAATTAGTGGATTAGGGTGCAAATGGCGTGCCAATAATTCGAGGGGTTTCTTTCGAGGTGTCTGCTAAGGATAAACGGTTTAGAAGTTCCATCGTAAATTCTGAGAAATTTAGAAGTCAGCAGCGGACCTCGGCATGCATTCCTTAATTCCTGTTGGCTTACAGCTAGTAAAAAAATTGAACACCAAACCGGAGGCCGCAGGATCTTGTGTTGCGTACGTAGAACTTAAAAACAAATCAAAAGTGCTTTTAGACCTACTTAACTCACATTATAAATTGGCGTAGAAATTTAAAAACCTTGGATTTACTTCTCCCTTTAATAAGAAGAGGGTATCGCAAACGTATAGCTTTGGGTCCGCACCGCAGTTTGTTTTAGGTTTGCAGCACCCCCCCCCCCCCGAACATTGTTTCTGAAAGAAACACTGCTTATGAAGGACTTCTTTTTCTGCGAAATGTTATCTCAATTAGTTCCAAAGCGGCTGACTAACATATCGAGACCTTGTAAGAAGAAATGAATATGAAAGTACACTCGCATAGGTTAATTTTTGAGTCATTTTTTCTGGCAATTAAAACGCAACTCTTGTAGCTTTCTTAACTAATACGTTCTCACGGAACGGCAAATATTTTATGGCACCAATTTCATTCTATGAATTTTAATACATACAAAAACTTTATATTTCCATATGAAATTATATAGGGACATTAATGGGTCATTTCAAAAGAGTGGGGGGGGTGAAATGTCCCCATTTGCCCCTCTAATCGCCGCCCATGCTATGATGTGTGGCACATTTGTGCGAAATTAATAATAATATGATTAAACTGTTTAACCACAACAAAATCCTTCTCGTTTTGCTGAAGTGGCTTTTCCTAAGTTTTATTTGTTTCATATATCCTACAGTTTTTTTTCAGGGCTTTTTTTTAATTTGTCCAAATTTATATTTCTCCTTTTACCACACAATCGTCCAATACTTGCACTATAATATTTACAATCAGTATATCATCCTGTAAAGTATTTTATTCCTAACACAACATACAAACCCTATCTCACTGGCTTGCACGCGAACCTTTGGGGCATGTGTTCCTGGGGACAATTCCGAGTGGGAGAACATTGAACATCAGTGGGTCGAATTCCGCGTTAAACCTATAGGTCCAATTCTCATAGCCTCGCCGACGAAAGATGACGCTAAACGGCGATCAGTCAACAGTTGCAAATTTCGGCTGCATATACAACTTATGTCTTGTGGAACTTATTAAATTTATTTTGTTAAAGCAGCTCTTTTAACAAAATTTCAGTATTAACGTGTCAGATATTTCTATTTAAGGACAAGAAAAAATTTATTATTTATTTTGTAACTAAATGATAGCTCTACCCACGTAGATTATAAAAGCAGAAACAATGAAAATCGATACAATAGTGACTGACATTATTTTAACAAATATCGACTCAGATAATAGTTTGGGCTGTATGAAAAGTTAAAAATTCCGATTAATTGTAACTTTATTAGTGGTGGACATTGGAGGAGGATGTATGCTATTAATCAGCCCATTTCATGGGCATCCACACTCACGAGCTCAACGCTCGCTAGCTCGGCATTCGCGCTCGACCGTTCTCGGGTTCAATAATTAAGCGCTACCCCGAGCGCCAATGAAATAAGTCAGCGCGAGTCCAACTGAGGGAAGTGAGCCCGAACACGATTCCCAAAGGGATAAATGAGCGAGAGCCCAGTTGAAAAAGATGAGCCCGAGTCGGAGAGAGCCCAGAGCAAAATGGCCATCTATGAACCAAAGTCATCCCATCAAGTCTTTTTCTATCTGATCTATTGTATTCTGATGGTTCTCTCATTGATTGTGTTTGTTCAGATATCAGCGCTCTTGTCATTTACAGCTGAATGACGTGAGTAACTGTCTGTCTGTCTACCAACACTTTAAATATGACAGTGTAGTAGACACTTCTTATCTAAAATGTCTCCAGCACAGGGAGGGCAACAATGGGGCACCCTTACTTCTTGATGTAGCGCTATTTCTACCCGGAAACTTTCATGGGAAAAATCAAATATTATTCTTATTTGCATTATTATTTTTAATAATGATGTACGTACACACGAGAAATTGTCTACTGCAAATAATTGAAAGGAAACATACGATCAATGTATAACCTTGCTATGACACTAACTTTTCATCTAGGGGACATGGCAGATGATATTTTAAATTTTGCTTCTTCAAAAGAGGTCAAACAGCAAACTCCAAAGCAGTTGCTTTTAAGGAAGCTTCTCCTCCTCCCTCGCTTGTCCTCGTTCTCCTGAAGGAAGTTGTCTCTAGCCATCGTGCACCCTCGCTCCCGCAGTAACACTTGCCCCTCACCCTCGTTCTCTTCGTCGAAGCTTTTACTCGCCCTCGCGCACCCTCACCCTCGGCATCGAAGCTTGTCCTCGCCCTCGCGCACCATCGCCCTCGCTGCCGAAACTAGTCAACGCCCTCGCGCACCCTCGCCCTCTTCGTCGAAACTTTTCCTCGCCCTCGCACACCCTCAACCTCGTCATCGAAGCTTGTCCTCGCCCTCGCGCACCCTCACCGGCGGCATCGAAGCTTGTCCTCGCCCTCGCGCACCCTCGCCCTCGCGGCCAAAACTTGTCCACTCCCTCGCGTCACTGTGGGCGAGGGATCTTGAAGGTGAGGATGCCCTCGAGAGGGCCACCCTCGCGTGGGTGAACATCTCTGCATATTAGACCCCTTTTGTTCTGCTGAATATAGGGATTCAATTACCGTATATCACCGCTATAGATGATTCTGGCAGCAACATTAACGAGTCCACTATTTTCTTCAAACGGATTCCACAAATTCGACGAAAACTTCATTCATCTTTCCAACAGCCGATTTAAATTTTTCTTGCTTCGACGAGTAATTTTCATGGTGCTTATTATCAAAATCATTATCATTATATGACATTTTGAATTCGTTAATTAGCCTACTAATTTCTGGTCCCGCTGTCATCCATTTGACAAGAGCATTGAAGCCGTGTAAGAGATAAATCGCCCCGCCATCCCCTTTTATAATTTTGTAATTCTGTTTGTGAGCCGAACTATAGCTATTGCAGAGAAAGGTTTTGATGTATTTCTTTTCACCAAATAACCCATTTCGAAATCATTCAAAATCTCAGGGTGTGTTTCTTCCAAATTCTTGAAATAAAAAATGCGAACGGGAATCCAACGAGCATAGTTCAGGAGGTTCATTACGAAAAAACATTCTGCAATTGGTTTTAGTGATTCAACGTACTAGGAGATACTAGAGCATATTTATCGGGGAGAACAGGAGCAGTTTTCTTTTTTGTATTGACATTATCCAGTCACTATAGACATGGTCACCTTGAATGCAAGAGCTATCTTTATACAGAAGCTGGAAAATAGAAATGTTCGTAGGATGAAAAAAATCCTTTGATGTGCTACAAGGATTGTAGTCAATATAGCTAATGTTGCAATGGTTAAAACACCTCGACGAAAAGTGGAAGGACATATATTTCGTCACTTTGTTTTATCAAGCACTGAGAAAGACTTGAAGGTATATCCTCTACACATGTAGACGATATACAATACCCTAGTGAATGCAATTCTTTTATGATATATTTTTTACGAGTTTTAGCCGAAAAGCTCAGTCCAACATTGAGAAGAAGGGATTGCACGCGATTGCGTTTGTGCCTTGCTGTTTTTGTTTAAATATCTCCTTTTTTTCTGATGGAAGTTTTAAAATATAAGTAAGCTAGTAGTTGAAGTTGGTTGACTTACGCTGCTATTATGGGTAGCAGATGAACCATGAAGTAACATATTAGCAGCAGCAGCTATTAGTGAAGGAGGAACAGAATCTTCCTGGCTGTGATTCTCAAATTTTCCTGCAAAATGACTCTTGTGGTTTACCATATCCTTTCGAAGCAACTTAACAACACGACTTAGTGCCATAGCATCTACATCAATGTCTTCCTCCAACTCTCTTATTATGTCAGATCCTTCTGAAAGTAAACCATATTCTCTGCCAGACAGAGGAGCTATTACCTCTGGCCTGTGACGAAGAATCCTTACACAAAATCTTGTACTATGAACTTCTTCAAAAAGAAAATGAATAGTGCAAGTTAGAGTCTTCAACCAACCATATCTCAATCCCGACAAAATGGTCAACATTAGACATATCTTAATCGCATTTATGAAGATGGAAACATGTCCTCTTTCGTGTAAGCCATAGCCATAGTTTCGCTGTAGTATATAGTGAAATTCAGAATCGTAGTGCTGACCTGTGAGAAAACGTTGAGAAGATTGACAAAATCAAATCCTCCAATAAGCAAAATAAGTGTGCGATATGGCAGTCTTTAGTGCAAGATATACCTTGCGAGCCAGAGATAATTTTAAATTCTATTTACTAAAGTTTAGTGTGAGAGATACGTAGCGATATCAATATAGCGTCTTGAAAATGTGAGGCAAGGTTGCAAAAGACACCTCGAAATATTTTATAGACGCAAGTTTAACTTTCAGGCAAATCGAAAGTTTATCGAATTCTCTTTTACTTTATTTGGGCAGCAAGATGAGCAAGTTCTCAACACTATACCCTAGGGAGGAAATTCAGGGCTTCTGGTCCAAGATGTGGGAAGTGAGCCTAGTAAGTTTCATATCTTTCAGGTGTACTTAACTGATAATCTCCCAATGTAATCTAAGTACAAAAAAAATCTGTCAATTGATAATTTTGTTGATGTCTCTGTTCTACACCTGTTCTACCTGGCCCGTATAACTCCTATGTTTCGCGAAGCAGTGCTTTACTACGCTAGCTTTAGTAATTCATCGGCAGGACGTCTCACAGGTTCTAGAAGGTAATAACGTACCTAATTACAACTGTGTAGCGTTGTGAGATTAGAATTTTCCACTTGCAACTCACACGCTGTAATAGACTAATATATGTTCAAAAATTACTTTCATATAGCAAAAGAATTAAAATTTATTTAAAAGGATGCCGGCTGTGTTTTTCTGCTGAAATAATGGTATTACTAATTGTAAATAATTTACTTAACCAAAGTCACCTGTGTGTTAACACTCGAAGTTTTCAAATTTGCATTTAATTAGCGTCCTGGCAGATCACTAAGGCTTACATCCCGAGTTGTGTAGGATTCACCAAGTTTCTGTCTATCATTAATAATATTTTCTCGATTATATCCTGTAAAACTTGCTATGGAACCTATTATATTCTAACCTCCGAAACAACCTTGCTGTGTGTCTGAGACACTGATATAACCATAAGAAAAATAAAGAATGATTTAAGGTTCATTTGAGATCTTTTCTTAGACGGTTAGGTGGAAAATATTTATGGTCGCTACTAACTTAGTAGCATTAATCATCACAAAGCAACCAACCTGTAGGCTAATCAAATAATCTTATCATATAAACAAACTGTATGCTTGGTTATCAGCTATGTGCCACACATTACATAGAGCAGAAAAAGTCATTCATTTCAGAAGTCTCAATGAAAATTATCCATATTCAAGTTCTTGAATGAAAAAGTAATCTGATATCACTGTATCATTGTCTTGATAAGAATATCGTATCACACTTCGTATTTTTGACATCCTTACTTCTTTAATGCTATATACTCATATTCTTGGTGTGTCCATTCGTTCTTACTCGGAAGATTTAATCAAGTCTACATTCGCGTCTTGCCTATCGATATCAGTTTCTCAAACAACATTTGGATAGCTATTGATTTTGTGAAAGCTACGCCACTACGATTGGGAAATGGTGAGATACACACACGTCCTTTTGATATAAGCTGTTTAGTCATTCTGGATATCCTTAATAATTCAACTCAAGTACCAGTACTATATATTCTACTCCTTTGCATACAATATATAAGTGTAACAAAAGTTGACAAAGCACAACTTTTATTACTTTACTACATCAGACATTATACTTTAAAGTTGTGCAGCTTAAGAAATTTCTGAACTGTCCAAAGTTTTCCGCCCTCAAGAAGTTTCCACAAAGTAATTTCAAAGCACGATTAGATACATTAGTTCAGAAAATGGTATAGAAGAACTTTGGGGTATCCTGTACGCTAAGACAATACAAGTGAAAATCCAGAATGGCGAAAACGTATAAGCATGAACCCAATCGAATGAAGTTAATGTATACGAATTCCAGGACCCACACAGGTACTATCAGCTCTGGCCGGATAAACTTACTTACCTGTAGATAAAAAGTGACTGCAAGATAGGATTGTGAACGAGCCACATGTTAGTATAAAAGAGCCGATATGAAGTATTCAATGTTTTGTGTATCTTACCCGAGATCTCATGTACAAATGGCAGATGGGAAGAATATCTGATACAGATGTGGACGAAGAAAAGCTGCAGAAAACCAACATGTTATTCACCGCAGTCGAATTGACATTTTGTGTATTCAGATATCATCACATATGGAAGGTGGCATTAGCTCTACGTGCAACACATGACAAAATGTTTCCCACAAAAGCATTGTAGAACTTCAGTTATCGTAACAGTATATAGGAATAGGATTAATGTAGCTAGCGTAGTGTCTGACGTTGAGTTAATCCCCCAGAAAATTTCGTGGCCTCATTAAGCACAGTTCGATAATCATATCATTTGGAAATTCGCTCCAGAAGGGCTCTTTTTCTGCGAATAGTGGTTTCCTTCAGTTATTAATTTCTTGTAATCATCTGATACCGTAGTTGCCTGCAAGGCTTCTATCTGCTGAGTATAGTGATGTGCAAATTTTGCATCCAAGAGATGACCAATGCGTGAGAAACGGAAGAATCAAATTGATAGCCTACAAATGAAGTTTCTGGCCCCCTCTACGACCTAGTCACTTTGTCCCTAGTGAGATAATAGCAGTAGATGTCGAGATCCGCCATGATACTTGCATTAGAACGATTGGAATGACTTTGAATGCTCAACAAACGACGACATCGGTTGGATTGAAATGGGAAAGCACGGAAGCAGATATTGTCCTTAGGACTTGCAAATTCGAAATATTTGAGTTTACACCCAGTGACATGATGAACAAGAATTCTTTAGCTGAGAAAACAAAATTATCACATTGAACTTATAAGGTAAAACTAGTAAAGAGAAAGCGCGTTAAAAAGATAAACATGCTGATGGGATTCCTCAGATACGGCAGGCATCCCTGAGATGGTGAAGATTTTTGTAATATGCTTCTTCTTATTTAAAATGAGAACGTTAACAGGGATGTCACTTGACTTGATTGTAATAGTTTCTACATGCTCTCAAAAGATATTAATCAGGGATGAAAGCGATCTCTAGGTGATGCGATTATTAAAGAAATAATTTTGAGGATGGACGGGGATATACGATTTTTTATTAGTGGTTTAGGGAGCAACAAGCGATCCAATAATTCGAGGGTTTTCTTTGGAGCTGTTCGGTCTTAGCCTGAAATTTAAACTTGCGTCTATAAGAAATTTCGAGGTGTTTTTTGCCGTCTTAACTCATTTTATCAAGAAGCTATATTGATAAGTCTACCTACCTCTCTCTCTCTAACTTTTGGGCTATAGAACGTTAAATCTCTCAGGCTCGCCCGTTTCATTTTTCACTACAGACTGCCATATTCGCACACTCATATTATACAAATTGGATGATTCGTATTTCTCAATCTTCTGATACAAACTGTTCTTCTAAACTGATACAAACTGTTTAAACCAAAGAATTGCGTTGTTACGGATAAATTACTCAAACAAAGTCTACTGTGTTAACTCTCAAAGGTGACAAATATACATTATTTAACATCAAATATGCTCTCTAGGGAATACACTAGGTAGCATTCACAAGGTTCCGGTCCATCATGAATTCCGATTTTTTCCTGTAAAACTTGCTCTGGAAACCATTTTATACTAACTTCCTAAAGGCCTTACTTTGGTCCTGAGACCGGTGATCTAATCGATGACAGAAGAATCAATTTTAAGTTCATTTTAGATACAAGATTAGGCGGATATTTACGGTATAGGCAGTCATGTAATCGCTACCAACTTACTAACACTGTTCATCGCAAGGCAACCAAACTATGAGCTGATCAAACAATCTTTTCATATAAGCTCACTGTATGCTTTGACTAGTAACCAAGTACCACACATTTCATAGAGCAGAAAAGGTCATTCAATTCTGAAGTCTCTTGGTAAAAATTCTCCATTTCCATCTTCTTTAATAAAAAAAAGTAATCTGATATTACGCTAGCTTTGTCTTGTTAAGAATATCGTATCACATTTCGTAATTCTGACATCCTTATCCCCTTTAATAGTATATACTCATGCTCTCGGTGTGTTAACTCTGTGTTAATTCTATATTATGCGAAAGTATTAATCGTCTTCCCTCGCGTCTCGATTTGCTTTCTCAAACAAACTTTGGATAGCTATTCATATTGTGAAAGCTTCGCCAAAACCATTGTGGATTGTGAGATAGACAAGGAGCAAAAGGTAGTCGTATATGGACAGCAGTAATGGAAGAAATTACAAACGGGAAATCTGTAGCTGTTGAATGTCCGAATTCAAATCTTTTAAGAATCTTGCTAGAATACTTTTTGATCAGTTGCTGCTTCTCTTCTGGTCACATTCAAGCAGATCAGAAAGGAAAAGCTATGAAATCATTAAATTAAAAGAAACTCTGGCGCCATTAAAATACTGCTTTCACTTTTTTTTATGATGGAACAAACTGTGACACGACCTTAACTATACTCAGGAGAAACAGTTGGCAGCCTACAAGATTCTTGAAAAAGAAAATGAATAGTGCAAGTTAGAGTCTTCAACCAACCATATCTCAATCCTGACAAATTGGTCAACATTAAGACACATCTTATTCGAATTTACGGAGAAGGAAACATGTCCTCTTTGGTATAAGGCATATCAGGTATAACAACAAAGTAGTTACGAAACTTCAATATGGCCACTTTTTCCTCTACTAACACGGAAGCTGTGGAGCAACCAACTCGGAAGTACCTCAAAGTCCAGGAGCGATATGGTCTAAGCATGAACCAAATCGATAGAGGTTGGTGTGTAAAAGAGGATATGCGAATTCCAGGACCCACAGCTACCATCAGCTCCAACTGGATAAGTTTACTTACCTGTAGAAAAAGGTGATAAGATAGGATTGTGAACAGGCAACATGTTAGTGTAAAAGAGCCGATATGAATTATTCAACGTTTTGTGCATTCTGCCAAAGGAGTTCATGTACAAATGGCAGATAGGCAGATAATCTGATATAGATGACGACGAACAACAGCTGTAGATAACCAATGTGTCATTGACAACGACTTAATTGTTGATCCAATCAGTTATGATTATTATAATGTAATAACGACAAGCCTTATAGAAAAAGCAAAACGGATATAAAAACGATCTTGATGTAACTATAAATGAAGCTATAAAGATAAGGTATAAATCATAAAGGTGGTTTATTCTATTCTTTACATATTTTGTAATCCTTTAACACAAACGGCTTTGGTACCCGCAGAGAAAACGAAACCGTTGCAAGACATTAAATTTAAAGAGCTAAAATAATTCATTTGGATATCACATTCGAGTACTACAGTATAATTCAATTGTACGTTGATAACTTTTGTTTATTGTCTGATTGTATATTTGTTAAGATGTTCAACAGCAGATGATTAATCGGGTACGAATATCTGGAGTAGCTTTCTGCTCTTGAGAATACAGCTTAGAGTCGGTGGACAGGACATGCAAGTTCTATTCACGTCAGCGAGATGAGGTAGTGTTGATTTTAAAAAATATGATTATAGAAATTCTTGTGGTTGATCATTGCGTCTCACGTATGTAAGGTGTTGAAAAGCTAATACAGTTCTGTAGTTGTCTGCTCCTGAGCGTAACCTAACTAGAAATTTACTCACCGTTGAGAAAACGTTGAGAAGATTGAGAAATTCAATTCCTCCAATAAGTTTAATAAGAGTGTGCTAAATGGCAGACTGTAGTGCAAGATGATCCGCGCGAACAGTGAGATTTTAAAGTTTTATAGCTTAAAGGTTAGTGTGAGAGATACGGAGCGTTATCAATATAAAACTTTAATGAAGTAAGTCAAGGTTGCAAAAGCCCCCTCGAAAATTTTTATAGACGCGTTAAACTTTTCGGCTAATCGAAAGATTCTCTCAGTCTCCTTTACTTTCTGTGTCCTGCGAGTCTAAGTTCTCCGACACTATTCCCAAGAGAGTAATTTAAGGCCTCTGCTCCAAGATATGGGAAGTGAGCCTTGGAACATTTATGTCGGGGGATTTATCTGATAGTCCCCTAATGTCTAATAAGCTAAGTAGAGAGAAAATCTGTCAATTGATATTATTGCTGATGTCTGTGTACTACACATTTTCTACCAGGCCTGTATAAATCGTTTATATTCAAATTCTTGAATGAAATAGTAATGTGATATAACGGTAGCATTGTCTTGATAAGAATATCGTTTCACATTCCGTAATTCTGACATCCTCTTCCCCTTTAATGCTATATACTCATGTTCTAAGTGTCAATGGTGTCTTACTCGGAAGATTTAATCAAGCCTTCACTCGTGTCTCGCGATTCCCTTTTCCCAAACTAACCTTACGATAGCTATCCATCTTGTGAAAGTTTCGCCACAACGATTGTGGAATTGTGATATAGGTATACTAGTTTGTCTGTAATTCTGTAATGGATTGAAATGGGAAAAGTAAGGAGCTCATATTGTCCTTAGGACTAGCAAATTCGAAATATCTGAGTTTAAACCCAGAGAAATGTGGAACAAGAGGTCTTAAACTGAGAAAGAATGTATTGTCTTCGTAAAACCAGAAATGAGAAAGCGCGTTAAAATCATGAAAAAGTTGATGGGTCATTAGCCATAGACCAGGCATCCCGGAGCTGGTGAAGCTTTTTGAAATTTTCACTTGCAACGTCAGACCACCTTAAAATGATAAAGTTATCAGTAAAGTCACTCGACTTCTTTGTAATAGTATTCTCTATTTACTTAAAAGATATATTAATCAGGGATGAAAGCGACCTCTAAGTGATGCGGTGATTATAGAAATAATTTCGACGCAGGTTTTCAATTTTTAATTACGGTTTAGGGTGCAACAGGCGTTCCAATAATTAGAGGGTTTTTTTCCGACGTGTCCGGTAAGGCTAACCAGCTTGTAAGTTCTTTCTTATAATCCTGCGTAATTTAGAAGTCAGCTGTGGGTATCGACATGTATTCCGAATTTCCTCTTGCTTTACAGCTTCTAAAGCAATTTAACACCGATTCGGAGGCCGCAAGATCTTGTGTTTTTTCCCTAGGTTCCTAAAACGAAGCAGTAGTGCTTTTAGAGCTACTTAACTCACCTTATAAAGCTCACCTTATATATAAGGCGTACCACTTAAAAAACCGTTGTTTTACTTCTCCCTTTAATAACACGATGGTATCACAGACGTATTGTTTTGGGAACGTACAACTGTTTGTTTTATGTGGGCCCTTGTGGTTGAAAAAATTGTGATACCAAATGTAATAAAACTTGAGTATTAATTTATCAATGATAATTAAGCAATAGCTATACTTCTCGACGATATGCAACTATAATACTATTTGACAGTGCTTCCTGCTGACGAAATCTATTTAGCAGTTATAATGTTCTCACCTTTTTCTTCTTGGTTAGCCTCATAGGAACTGTTTAATCCAAAGAGTTGTGTTCTTACGGATTTATTACTATACAAAGTCTCATGTGTGTCAACTCTCGAAGCTATCAAATATGCTTTTAGTTATCGTCTTTGCAGCTCACTAGAGCTTGAATACAGTTTTGTAGTTTTTACTAGGTTCCGGTCTGTCATTAATAAATTTTCCCAAATGGGTTCTGTAAAACTTTTTATGGAATTCATTATGTTCTAACCTCCGAAACAGCCTTACTTTGGGCGTGAGACCCGTGATGAGGATCGATGAGACAAATAAAGAATCGATTTTGGTCTTTTGAGATCTTCTCTTTGACGGTTAGGTGGAAAATATTTACGGTATAGTCAGTCCTGTGTTCGCTACTAACATAGTAACACAGCAGATGGTATCCTTGAAGGCAACTACGGTATCAGATGATTACAAGAAATAAAAAACTCTAGGACCCTTCACAATTCGCAAAAAGAAAAAAAAAATATTCCTTTAGAGCGAAGTTCCAAGTGATATATTTATCGAATCGTGCTTAATGCCCACGAAATTTTCTGAGGGATAAACTCTACGTCGGACACTACGTTAGCAAGATAATCCTCATTCCCAAATACTGTTACGATAACAGAAGTTCTACATGGCTTTTTTGGAAACCAGTTTGTAGCCTGAGCGGCTCGTTGAGTTGATGCCACCTTCCTAGAGTGATATCTCAATGCCCAAGAAATTCAATTCGACTGTAGTGTATATTGCCGAGTCTCTGTTGACTTGTGTTTTAAAACCCACACGTAGAAAAAAGAGTCCTTCTAAACGCAATGGTGTGGACTAAAAATTGGAAGTAAAATTTCCGTTAAGTACGTATATAAATTATGTAAGCCGCTATTTTTACCTTATATAATATGGATATAAAATTCAATTATACATGGAAAGTGCCGAAACACACAAAAAAAATCTATCGCGAATTATTTGGAACGATCGAATTTAATTCTGCCATTGAAGCGTCGACTATTCAATCACAGTTCTTCAAAAACTTTGAGATCAATACTAGACGGCTTCAAATCATGCAATCAATTTTGGAAGGAGTAAAGAAGGCTGTATATGGACAACAGTAATGGAAGAAACTAGAAACGGGAAATCTGCAGCTGTTAATGGTTGTAATTCAGATCATTTTAGATTCTTGATAGAAGACATCATGAGGAGTTGCTGATTCTCTTAAGGCCACACACAAGTAGAACTAGATGGAGATGCTACGAAATCACTAAGCTTAAAGAAACTCAAGCGTCATTAAAAAACTGATTTCAAATTTTTCATGATGCAACAGGCCGTGACACGCTATAATCAGGAGAGAATAATTGACAGTCTTAAAGATCCTTCAAAAGAAAAAATTATTTTGCAAGTTAGGCAAAGTCTTAAACCATCCTAATTTGAATCCTGACATAATGGTCAAATTAGACATTTCTTATTCGCCTATATGGAAAAGGAAACATGTCCTCCCTGGTATAACAAGGAAGTTGTTAAAAATACTTCATTATGGCCACTTTCCCCTTTATAAAAGGCAGTTGTGCAGCATTCAAGGTTTTGTGCATTCTCACAAAGTTCATGTACATATGGCAGATGGGAAGATAATGTAGTATAGAAGACGAACAACCGTTTAGAAAACCAATAACTCTTTGACAACGACTTAATTGTTGATACAAACAGTTATAATTAACAATATTTTGTAACAACGTTCCCGCCTTATGGATCTAACAAAATGGACATAAAGACCATTTTGACCTAACTCTAAATAAAGGCATAAAGACATGATATAAAACAAGAAGGTGGTTTATTATTCCGTTTACATAGTTTGGAATCCTCTAACACGAGCGGCTTTGGAACCCAAAGAGAAGCGAAATCGTAGCAAGACTGATATAATTTAACGAGCTCAACTAATTCATTTAATTTTTTATAATCATTCAATTGAATAATACTCTAGTACGCGAATGTGATATCTAAATGAATTGGTTTTGCTCTTGCAATTAAATCTGTCCTGCTAAGTTTTCGCTTTCTCTTCAGGTACCAAAGTTACATCAATATAGTTTCCATGTCCATTTTGTTTTTTTTTTTTTTTATAAGTAAATAGTAACCATAATATTTGGAACAACAATAAAGCCGTTGTCAATGACGTACGAATTTCTACAGCGGTTGTTCATCATCTATATCAAACTTTCTTCCAATATACCATGTGTACATGAATTACTTTGGCAGAATGCACAAGACCTAGAATACTTCATATCGGCAGTTTTACACTAACATGTGGTTCATTTACAATCCTATCCTACAGTCACTGACTAACACAATTCTTTTTCTTTCAGGAGGGTCTTTAAGACTGCCAACTGTTTCTCCTGATTATAGCTAAGGTCGTTTCACAGCCTGTTTCATCTTAAAAAAATTGAAAGCAGTTTTTAATCAGCCTAGTGTTTCTTTAGATGTAACTATTTCATATCATTTCGTTTCAGTTCTGCTTCTTTGTTGCCTTAAGAAAATCAGTAGCTGCTCATGAAGTCTTCTAGCAAGATTCTTAACGATCTGAATCAGATCTTTGAATACCTTCAGATTTCACGTTATAGTTTCTTCCAGTAGTGCTGACCATATAAAGCTATCTTTTGCTCCTTGGAAAAATTTTTGCATTATTTGAATTCGTCTATTATTGATCTCCAGGTATCTCACGAACGGTGATGAATTGTCGTGGCTGCAATTCCAGAATGAAATTCCATCGTTGCAAATATTTTCCAAAACCTCTTTCGTGTCTTTCGGTACTCTCAGTGTCTAATTGTAGTTTATATCCATAAAATATAAGGTGAAAATAGCGCATAACTAAATTTATATACGTACTTAACAGATTTTATTTAAAATTTTTAGTCCACAACATTGCGTGTAGAAGGACTCTTCCTTCTACGTGTGGGTTTTATAACATAAGTCAACAGAGACTGCAATATTCACCACAGTCGAATTGATATTTTTGCGCAATGAGGTATTATCACACAAGGAAGGTAACATTAGCTCAATCTGCCGCTCAGATGACAAACGGTTTCCCACAAAAGTCCTGTAGAACTTCTGTTATCGTAACAGTCTCTTCGAATGAAGGATTAATCTTGCTAACGTAGTGTGTGACATTGAGTTAATCCACCAGAAAATTTCGTGTCCTTCTTTAAGATGTTCGATATTAATATCACTTGGATTTTCGTTCCACAAAAATTCTTTTTCTGCGAATTTTGATTGTTCCTTGGAGTGTTAATATCTTGTAATCCTCTGATACCGTTGTTGCCTCCAAGTCTTCCATCTGCTTAGTACAGTGATATTCATATCTTGCATTGAAAAGATGACCAGCTGCGTGAGAAAAGGGAAGCATTAATTTAATTGCCAACAAATGAAGTTTCTAGTCCCATTTTCGATTCAGTCCCTTTGGAATAATAGCAATACGATTCTGACCTTCTCAATATACTGCAGCCAAAATTTACCGCTTCGGTATAGGTCATCGTATTAATTTTGAGATTTCCACAACATTGTTTTCTTCATACAGGTTCATTTCCTTGCAAATGTTGCATATTGATTTCCTCATCCAGACATTGTCGAATAAGATCGCAGATCCTAGATTTTGTTATCTACTCAGAGGGTTGTAAATGCATTCATAACCAGATGTAATGATCGCCGAGCAAAGTCTAGAAGCGACTTTTCAATGTTCTTCAGTTGGCATGGCCATTCAGGATTTTCACTAAAGTTGTCTTAGCGTACATATTACCCCAAAGATTTTGTATACCAATTCTTGACATAACGACTCCAATCGTGGCTAGAAATTCCTTAAGTGTAAACCTCCTAAGAGCGGTACAACTTTGGACAGTTCTGAAATTTCTTCAGTTGCAAGTACGATTAGAACACCTTGCCATTATGAAAGCTGATCTAATGTCATAACATGTTCTTTGTCGACTTTTCTTGCACTTATTTACACTATGCTAGAATTACAAAGGCCCCTTACTTCTTACATAAAAAGGTCAGGTGTGTATCTCACCATTCTACAGTAGTTGTGGAGAAACTTTCGTAAGAGCAATAGCTATCCAAAGGATATTTCAAAGAGGAAATCGACACTCGAGACGCGAGCGAAGATTTGATTAAATGTTCCGAGTAAGAAAGTATTAACTCACCAAGAAAATGAGTATATAGCCTTAGAGGGGAGGAGGATGTCAGAATTACGAAATGTGATACGATATTCTTATCAAGACAATGCTACCGTTAAATCAGAATACTTTTTCATTCAAGAACTTGGATATGGAGAATTTTCATCAAGAGACTTCTGAAATGAACGACTTTTTCTGATCAATGAGATGATTGCGCTTAGTTACTATTCAAAGCTCACAGAGAGCTTATATGAAAAATTATTTTTTAGCCCACAGTATGAATGCTTTGTGATGACCTGTTTTACAAAGCTAGTAGCGAATACAGGACTGACTATACCGTAAATATTTTCCTCCTAACCGTCTGAGAGGATCTCAAGAGCTTCAAATGATAACATTAAGAACATTAACGTGGATGTCAATTGTATTCATTCTAATAGTATATTACATGGTCTTAACAGAGATATTAATCATGAAAGGGAGCGATTTCTAAGTGATGCGGTGACTAAAGAAATAATTTTCAGGATGGACGGGGAATATCGATTTTTAATTAGTGGTTTAGGGGGCCACAGGTGTGCCAATAATTCGAGGTTCTCTTTCGACTTGTCCGGTAAGGCTAAACGGCTTCGACGTTCCTTCTTAAAATGTGAAATCTAGATGTCAGCGGTGGACATCGGCATGTATTCCTAAATTCCTATTGGCTTGCACCTAGCAAAGGCATTCAACACCCAATCGGAGGCCGCAGGGTATTATGTTGTGTACCAACGTCTTAAAAACGAAAGAGTAGTTCTTTTAGAGCTACTTAAAACACATTATACAATGGCGTAGCATTTGAAAAACCGTGGATTTACTTCTTTTAATAACACGAGGGTATCACCCGTGATGAAAATTTTCCGGAAAATATTCCGATTCTAAAAAACAAACTCCAGTTATTCCTACATTGTTGTATAGGCGTGTTGTGAGGTGGAAAATTATCTTCTTTACCTTTTAGGAAAATTTTCCGTTAACAAATATCAGTGATCAAGTAACAATTCCTCAGTATTCATAAAATTTATTGAAATAATGTATAGAAATGTTAAAAAGAAAGATCGTTTAATGAATCTGAAAATTTTCTTAGTCCAGACAATTTTAAGTACTATGTAGGAACATGTGCAACTATTTTTCATGAATCGTAGAATTGTATGTCCTGTACAGCGATGAAAATTCTCCGAGTCATAAAAACATACTCCACATTCCTACATCGTTGTTTAGCCGTGATGTTAGGTTGAAAAATTTTCTTCTATATTTTTCGGGAAATTTTCCGCTCTTAACAAATATCAGTGATCAAGTAAGAGATCTTCAGTATTCATAAAATTGATGAAATTATGTATAAAAAAGTTAGAAAGTAAAAGACCGTTTAAAGAATATGAATATTTTCATGGCTTAAACAATTTTCAGTACTATGTAAGAACAAGTGAAACTGTTTTATAAATCGAAATATTTTGTGCCTTGTATGGAAAAATTTGAAGAAATTATTGCCTAAAACTTTTCATTACTTTGAAGGAAAAAGTAAAAGAACTTTTTATGTATCGGAAAGTTCTAATGCTCTGTAGAAACAAATGTAAGGAATTTTAATGAATCGGAAAACTTTCATCACAATGTAGAAACAAGTGGATGAAACTTTTCATAAGCCGTACAATTTTTGATATTAGGTGGAAAATTTTAACTGCACATTCACATAAAATTGAATTTCTGTAGAGTAAAATTAATTTCACTTGTTTCTACAGAGCAACAAAAGTTTCCGATTTACTAAAAGCTGTCTTACCTTTTGCTTCAAATTTTGAAAATTTTCCGAATCATAAAAAGTTCTATTTATCCATATAAGACAGAAAGTATTTCCATACATGAGAAATTGTTTAACTTGTTCCTACATAGTACTGAAGATTGTCTGAGTCATGAAAATTTTCAGACTCTATAAACGATCTTTCATTTCACATTTCTGTACATGAATCCAACCAATTTGATGATTGCTGAGGAATTGTTACTTGATTACTGATATTTTTAAAGAATTAAAAAAGAATTATCGGAAAAATATAGCGGAAAATTTTACACCTCACATCACTAGGTATCACAGACCTAAAGCTTTGTGAACGTATAGAAGTTTGTTTTAGGTGGGCCATTGGGATTGAAAATGGTTGTGAAACCATATGTAAAAACAAAAGTATTAATTTATCAATGATAATCAAGCAATTGATATAATTCCGATTATAAGCAAATACAATACTAATTGAGAGTGCTTCCAGGTGACGAAATCTACTTAACACTTATAATGCTCTCACATTTTTCATAATCGTTAGCCTGATCCAAACTGTTTAATCCAAAAGATTCTTACGGATAATTTACTTAAACAAAGTCACATGTGTGTTAACACTCGAAGCTATCAAATATGCATTTATTTAGCGTCCTTGCAGCTCACTAGGGCTTACATACAGTGTTGTGTAGGATTCACTAGGTTCCGGTCTTCATTAACAATATTTTCCCGATCGTATTCTGTAAAACATTCTATGGAACTTATTTTATTCTAACCTCTGAAACAGCCTTACTTTGGGCCTGAGACCGGTGATCAGAATCGATGAGACAAATAAAGAATCGAAGGTTTAGTGAATCATCATCTTGTGATACCTCATTAAATGTTATTTCACCAGATGCACCTCGATAAGTAGAACTAAGAGATGGACTATTTGATTGTACACCGGCAATGATTGTTGGTTTAAAATATATTGTTCTGATGCATACAGAATTACAGCACTTGTCCCTATGTCTACAACAATTAAACTTAAAACTACAATATACTCAAAGGAAAATAAAAATGCTAAACATGATTATATAAGTCAAAATAGAATAATAAAATACATCAATTCTCTGTTTCATTTTCCATTCTTGTTCATTGATTAACCTTTCAACGTCTTAACACGATGGCTGGCATATTGCAAATCTACAACTTCGTGTATAATATGACTTAAAGAGAAGTTAATAGCATATCCTTAATATTAATCTTTGAGTATGAATATATGGAACAATCTATGCTATCATTAAGTAGTTGAAACAGATCTTTACTTGTATTGTTAGTATCATAAATCTCTTAAGAAGTAATCAAAGAATTTGAACCATAAACTTTACAGTTTTTGTCTAATATCAATTTACCAGTCTTTTGAATCAAAACAGTTTTGACACATCATTACCACATACTATTGTTAATTTTTCAGGGAATGGCAAAGCATATAACCATTTATTATTATCTGAACTAATCCACAAAGGGAATCTATCGAAAGGGACTAGATCGAACAGGGTCTCGAAACATCATTTGTAGGCTATGAAATTAATGTTTCCGTTATGGCACTCAGCTTGTTATCTTTTCTAAACAAAATTTGCACATCACTATACTCAGCAGATGGAATCCTTGGAGGCAAATATATATATAATGATTTCTTTGAAATCAGATGTTTTCAAAGAAATTAACAACTCAAGGATCTTTCACAATTAACAGAAAAAGTGCTTAATTAGGCCACGAGTATATCTCTTCTCAACGTTTTCTCACCGGTGAGTAAATTTCTGGTAAGCTTTCGCTGAGTAGCAGACTAGTGCACCAACTGTATTTGCTTTCGACCCCTTTCATGTCTGAGACGGAATGAACAACAAGAAGTATTTATGTAATCTTGTTTATTAAATTCAACACTACCTCATCTCGCTGACGTGAATAGAGCTTGCTTGTCCTGTGCACCGACTCAAAGGTATCTTCTCAAGAGCAGAATGCTACTCCACAAAATGTACCCGTTTAATCGCCAGCAGCGAAACTTGCGAAGTGTACTCACCAAACACTGAAGTAGACTGTCATTTGGCTTGGTATGTTTCCGAGCATATCCATGGCCGTTGAGCAGAGCCATCCTAGATCACCAAGGAAATTCCATTACAAATTAGAAGCACTAAATCATCTATAGAATTCGTCATAGTTTTTCGCTGCATATAAAGGAATATCACAGAAACTGCCTAAAGTTTATTTATTGCACAGTCCAGCTGAGAGCCATTAATACTGGCAAGAAGAAAGTCGAAAAGCAAAGTTATGTACTTAGAACTATACTTCAGAATATTTTCAGAGAACATTGTATTACCAAGCGCAGACATCGCGAAACATTCAGATAATATTTTACTAAGAGGAGATGTTGAGGTACGTGTTAAAACCTATGCAAGCAGATAGCATTCACTAAAAAAACCAGACATAGTGATATTTGATAAGATGGGTAGTGATATTAGGATTTTTCTAATGCAACTCATAAGCTGTAGTAGACTAAAATCTGTTGAAGCATTACTTTGATATGGCAAAAAATTTAAGATTTATCTAGAAGGCTGCAGGTGTGGCTTTCTGCAGCAATAATGTTATTACGAATTGTTGATATCGGGATGCATTTAGATAAAAAGTTAGTAACAGTAGATGTCGAGAACCCCCATGATGCTTCCATTAGAATGAGTGGAAAGAGGTTGCGTGCATTACAACGGACGAGTGCGGGTGGATTGAAATGGGAAAAGCACGGCTGCTCATACAGTCCTTAGGACTTGCAAATTCGAAATATTCGAGTGACATGCGTAACCCAGTGACTTGCGAAACAAGAAATCATTAGCTGAGAAAAAAGTAATAGCACGGTGAGCTCGTAAATTATTGTTTTCGTAAAATTAGTAAAAAGAAATTAAGTTAAATTGATTGACAAGTTGATGGGTCACTCGCGTTAGGGCTCGCATCTGTGAGCTGGTGAAGCTTTTTGTAATATGCTTCTGCAACGTCACAAATCACCTTAAAATGATAACATTAAGAACATTAACGTGGATGCCAATTGAATTCATTCTAATAGTATATTACATTGTCTTAAAAGAGATATTAATCATTAAAGGAAGCAATCTCTAAGTGATGCGGTGACTAAAGAAATAATTTTCATGATGGACGGGGATGTTCGATTTTTAATTAGTGGTTTAGGGGGCCACAGGCGTGCCACTAATTCGAGAGTTCTCTATCGAGGTGTCCGGTAAGGCTAAACGGCATCGACGTTCCTTCTTAAAATGCTGTGAAATCTAGAAGTCAGCGGTGGACATCGGCATGTATTCCTAAATTCTTATTGGCTTGCAGCTAGCACAGGCATTCAAACCCAATCGGAGGCCGCAGGGTCTTGTGTTGTATACCAAGGTCTTAAAAACGAAAGAGTAGTTCATTTAGAGCTACTTAAATCACATTATACAATGGCGTAGCATTTGAAAAACCGTGGATTTACTTCTCCCTTTAATAAGACGAGGGTATCACCCGTGATGAAAATTTTCCGGAAAATATTCCCATTCAAAAAAACAAACTCCAGTTATTCCTACATTGTTGTATAGCGTGATGTGGGTTGAAAAATTATCTTCTCTACTTTTCAGGAAAATTTTCCGTTAACAAATATCAGTGATCAAGTAACAATTCCTCAGTATTCATAAAATTTATTGAAATAATGTATAGAAATGTTAGAAAGATAGATCGTTTAATGAATCTGAAAATTTTCTTAGTCCAGACAATTTTAAGTACTATGTAGGAACATGTGAAACTATTTTTCATGAATCGTAGAATTGTATGTCCTGTACAGCGATGAAAATTCTCCGAGTCATAAAAACATACTCCACATTCCTACATCGTTGTTTAGCCGTGATGTTAGGTTGAAAATTTTTTTCTATATTGTTCGGAAAATTTTCCGCTCTTAACAAATATCAGTGATCAAGTAAGAGATCCTCAGTATTCATAAAATTGGTGAAATTATGTATAAAAATGTTAGAAAGTGAAATATCGTATAAAGAATCTGAATATTTTCATGGCTTACAGAATTTTCAGTACTATATAAGAACAAGTGAAACTGTTTTTATAAATCGAAATATTTTGTGTGTTGTATGGAAAAATTGAAGAAATTTTTGAGTCTAAAACTTTTCATTATTATGAAGGAAAAAGTAAAACAACTTTTTGTGTATCGGAAAGTTCTAATGCTCTGTAGAAACGAATGTAAGGAATTTTAATGAATCGGAAAATTTTCATCCCAATGTAGAAACAAGTGGATGAAACTTTTCATAAGCCGTACAATTTTTGATATTAGGTGGAAAATTTTAACTGCACATTCAGCCAGAAAATGGAATTTCTGTTGAGTAAAATTAATTTCACTTGTTTCTACAGAGCAACAAAACTTTCCGATTTACTAAAAGCTGTCTTACCTTTTGCTTCAAATTATGAAAATTTTCCGAATCATAAAAAGTTCTATTTTTCCATATAAGACAGAAAGTATTTCCATACATGAGAAATTGTTTAACTTGTTCCTACATAGTGTTGAAAATTGTCTGAGACATGAAAATTTTCAGACTCTATAAACGATCTTTAATTTCACATTTCTGTACATGAATCCTACCAATTTTATGATTGCTGAGGAATTGTTACTTGATTACTGATATTTATCAAGAATTAAAAAAAATTATCGGTAAAATATAGCGGAAAATGTTACACCCCCGGTCACTAGGTATCACAGACGTATAGCTTTGTGAACGTATTGTAGTTTGTTTTAGGTGGGCCATTGGGATTGAAAATGGTTGTGAAACCATATGAAAAAACAAAAGTATTAATTTATCAATGATAATCAAGCAATTGCTATATTTCCGATTATAAGCAAGTACAATACTAGTTGAGAGTGCTTCCAGGTGACGAAATCTACTTAACACTTATAACGCTCTCACTTTTTTCATGATCGTTAGCCTGATCCAAACTGTTTAATCCAAAAGATACTTACGGATAATTTACTTAAACAAAGTCACCTGTGTGTTAACACTCGAAGCTTTCAAATATGCATTTAATTAGCGTCCTTGCAGCTCACTAGGACTTACATACAGAGTTGTGTAGGATCCACTAGGTTCCGGTCTTCATTAACAATATTTTCCCGATCGTATTCTGTAAAACTTTCTATGGAACTCATTTTATTCTAACCTCTGAAAAAGCCTTACACCGATGATGAGGATCGATGAAACAAATAATGAATCGATTTTAAGTTCTCTTGAGATCCTTTCTTGGACGGTGAGGAGGAAAATATTTACGATGTAGTGAGTCTTGTGTTCGGTACTTGCTTTGTAAAACAGGTCATCACAAAGCATTCATACTGTGGGCTAAAAAATAATTTTTCATATAAGCTCACTGTGAGCTTTGAATAGTAACTAAGCGCAATCATTTCACTGAGCAGAAAAAGTCGTTCATTTCAGAAGTCTCTTAATAAAAATTCTCCAAATCCAACTTCTTGAATGAAGAAGTATTCTGATTTAACGGTAGCATTGTCTTGATAAGAATATCATATCACATTTCGTAATTCTGACATCCTCTTCCCCTCTAATGCTATATACTCATTTTCTTGGTGAGTCAATACTGTCTTACTCGGAACATTTAATCAAATCTTCGCTCGCGTCTCGCGTGTCGATTTCCTTGTCTCAAATAACCTTTGGATAGCTATTCCTTTTACGAAAGTTTCGCCACAACTACTGTAGAATGGTGAGATACTCACCCCACCTTTTTATATAAGAAGTAAGAGCCCTCTGTAATTCGTCAATAATTAATATCAATTATCTTTACTTTATGTTCTACTCTTATGCATAGTGTAAATAAGTGCAAGAAAAGCCGACAAAGAACATGATATGATTTTAGATCAGCTTTCATGTTGGAAAGGTGTTCAAATCGTACCTGCAACTGAAGAAATTTCAGAACTGTCCAAAGTTGTACCGCCCTTATGAGGTTTACACTTAAGGAATTTCTAGCCACGATTGGAGTCGTTATGTCAAGAATTAGTATAGAAAATCTTTGGGGTAATATGTACGCTAAGACAACTTTAGTGAAAATCCTGAATGGCCATGCCAACTGAAGAACATTGAAAAGTCGCTTCTAGACTTTGCTCGGCGATCATTACATCTGGTTATGAATGTATTTACAACCCTCTGAGAAGATAACAAAATCTAGGAATTGCGATCTTATTCGACAATGTCTGGATGAGGAAATCAATATGCAACATTTGCAAGCAAATGATCCTGTATGGAAAAAACAATGTCGTGGAAATCTCAAAATTAATACGATGACCTATACCGAAGCGGTAAATTTTGGCTGCAGTATATCGAGAAGGTCAGAATGGTCAAAGGAACTGGATCGAAAATGGGACTTAAACATTTGTTGGCAATTAAATTAATGCTTCTCTTTTCTCACGCAGCTGGTCATCTTTTCAATGCAAGATTGAATATCACTGTACTAAGCAGATGGAAGACTTTGAGGCAACAACGGTATCAGAGGATTAAAGAAATTTACACTTCAAGGAACAATCAAAATTCGCAGAAAAAGAATTTTTCTGGAACAAAAATCCTAGTGTTATGAATATCGAACAGCTTAATGAAGGACACGAAATTTTCTGGTGGATTAACTCAATGTCACCACGTTAGCAAGATTAATCCTTCATTCGAAGAGACTCTTATGATAACAGAAGTTCTACAGGACTTTTGTGGGTAACCGTTTGTCATCTGAGCGGCAGATTGAGCTAATGTTACCTTCCTTGTGTGATAATACCTCATTGCGCAAAAATATCAATTCGACTGTGGTGAATATTGCAGTCTCTGTTGACTTATATTATAAAACCCACACGTAGAAGGAAGAGTCCTTCTACACGCAATGTTGTGGACTAAAAATTTAAATAAAATCTGTGTTAAGTACGTATATAAATTTTGTTAAGCGCTATTTTCACCTTATATTTTATGAATATAAACTACAATTAGACACTGAGAGTACCGAATGTCAAGAAAGAGCTTTTGGAAAATATCTGCAACGATGGAATTTCATTCTGCAATTGCAGCCACGACAATTCATCACCGTCCCTGAGATACATGGAGATCAATAATAGACGAATTCAAATAATGCAAAAATTTTTCCAAGGAGCAAAAGATAGCTTTATATGGTCAGCACTACTGGAAGAAACTACAACGTGAAATCTGAAGCTATTCAAAGATCTGACTTAGATCCTAAATAATCTTGCTAGAAGACTTCATGAGCAGTTACTGATTCTTTTAAGGCCACAAACGAGCAGAACTGAAACGAAATTATAGGAAATCATTACATTTAAAGAAACTCTAGGGTGATTAAAAGACTGCTCTCAATTTTTTCATGATGAGACAGGTGTGACACGACCTTAGCTATAATCAGGAGAAACAGTTTGCAGTCTTAAAGATCCTCCTAAAAGAAAAAGAATAGTGTTAGTCAGAGTCCTCAAACAACCAAATCTTGATCCTCACAAATTGGTCAACATTAGACAATGCTTATTCACTATTATAGAAAAGGAAACATGTCCTCTTTGGTATAAGGGACAGTTGTTGTATTACCTGAAGTTGCCATATCAGGTATAACAAGGAAGTAGTTACTAAGATTCAATATGGCCACTTTTGCCCCTACTAACGCGGCAGCCGTGCAGCATTCAATTCGGTAATACCTCCAAGTCCAGCAGTGAAATGGCCTAAGCATGGACCCAATCGAATGAGGTTTGTGTGTCAAAAAGGATATGCGAATTCCGGGATCCACACAGCTAGCTAGCATCAGGTCCAGCCGGATAAGCTTACCTACCTGCAGATAAAAAGTGACTGTAAGATAGGATTGTAAACGAACCACATGTTAATGTAAAACTGCCGATATAAGTATTCTAGGTCTTGTGCATTCTGCCGAAGTAATTCATGTACACATGGTATATTGGAAGACAGTCTGATATAGATGATGAACAACCGCTGTAGAAATTCATACGTCATTGACAACGGCTTTATTGTTGATCCAAATATTATGGTTATTATTTAGTCTTATAGAAAATACAAAATGGACATGAATACCTTATTGAAGTAACTTTGGTACCTGAAGAGAAAGCGAAAACTTAGCAGGACAGAGTTAATTTCAAGTGCAAAACCAATTCATTTAGATATCACATTCGTGTACTAGAGTGATATCTCAATTGAATGATTATAAAAATTTAAATGAATTAGTTGGCTCGTTAAATTATATCAGTCTTGCTACAATTTCGCTTCTCTTCGGGTTCCAAAGCAGCTCGTGTTAGAGGATTCCAAACTATGTAAACAGAATAATAAACCACCATGTCTTTATGCCTTTATTTAGAGTTAGGTCAAAATGGTCTTTATGTCCATTTTGTTCGATCTATAAGGCGGGGACGTTGCAACAAAATATTGTTGATTATAACTGTTAGTATCATCAATTAAGTCGTTGTCAAAGAGTTATTGGTTTTCTAAATGGTTGTTCGTCAACTTCTATACTAGATTTTCTTCCGATCTGCCATATGTACATGAACTTTGTCAGAATGCACAAAACCTTGAATAACTCATATCGGCTATTTTATACTACCATGTGCTTCCTTCACAATTCTATCATGCATTCACTTTTTATCTATAGGATGTATGTATGTATGTATGTATGTATTTATGTATGTATGTATGTATGTATGTATGTATGTATATATGTATGTACGTATGTATGTATGTATGTATGTATGTGTAAGTTTATCCGGCTTCAGCTAATGGTACCTGAGTGGTCCAGGAAATCGTATACATTAATCTCATTCGACCTTGTGAAGGCATAGACCACTTCGCTCCTGGACTTGGGGGTACTTCCGAATTAAATTCTTCACAACTGCCGTTTTATAAAGGGGAAAGTGGCCATAATGAAGTATTTTTAACTACTTCCTTGTTATGCCAGGGAGGACATGTTTCTTTTTCCATACAGGCGAATAAGAAATGTCTAATTAGACCATTATGTCAGGATTGAAATTAGGTTGGTTTAAGACTTTGACTAACTTGCACAATAATTTTTTCTTTTGAAGGATCTTTAAGACTGCCAATTATTCTCTCCTGATTATAGAGTGTCACGGCCTGTTGCATCATGAAAAATGTGAAATTAGTTTTTTTAATGACGCTAGAGTTTCTTTAAACTTAATAATTTCGTAGCATCTCCATCTAGTTCTACTTATACGTGCCCTTGGGAGAATCAGCAACTGCTGATGATGTTTTCTATCAAGAATCTAAAATCATCTGAATTATAAGCATCAACAGCTGCAGATTTCCCGTTTGTAGTTTCTTCCATTACTGTTGTCCATATGCAGCCACCTTTACTCCTACCAAAAGTGATTGCATCATTTCAAGCCATCTAGTATTGATCTCAAAGTTTTTTAAGAACTGTGATTGAATAGTCGTCGCTTGAATGGCATTATTAATTCGATCGTTCCAGATAATTCCCGAAAGATTTTTTTGTGTGTGTTTCGGCACTTTCCATGTATAATTGTATTTTATATCCATATAATATAAGGTGAAAATAGCGCTTTACGTAATTTATATACGTACTTAACGGAGATTTCACTTCCAATTTTTAGTCCACAACATTGCGTGTAGAAGGACTCTTCCTTCTACGTGTGGGTTTTATAATATAAGTCAACAGAGACTGCAATATTCACCACAGTCGAATTGATATTTTTGCGCAATGAGGTATTATCACACAAGGAAGGTAACATTAGCTCAATCTGCCGCTCAGATGACAAACGGTTACCCACAAAAGTCCTGTAGAACTTCTGTTATCATAAGAGTCTCTTCGAATGAAGGATTAATCTTGCTAACGTGGTGACATTGAGTTAATCCACCAGAAAATTTCGTGTCCTTCATTAAGCTGTTCGATATTCATAACACTAGGATTTTTGTTCCAGAAAAATTCTTTTTCTGCGAATTTTGATTGTTCCTTGAAGTGTAAATTTCTTTAATCCTCTGATACCGTTGTTGCCTCAAAGTCTTCCATCTGCTTAGTACAGTGATATTCAATCTTGCATTGAAAAGATGACCAGCTGCGTGAGAAAAGAGAAGCATTAATTTAATTGCCAACAAATGTTTAAGTCCCATTTTCGATCCAGTTCCTTTGACCATTCTGACCTTCTCGATATACTGCAGCCAAAATTTACCGCTTCGGTATAGGTCATCGTATTAATTTTGAGATTTCCACGACATTGTTTTTTCCATACAGGATCATTTGCTTGCAAATGTTGCATATTGATTTCCTCATCCAGACATTGTCGAATAAGATCGCAATTCCTAGATTTTGTTATCTTCTCAGAGGGTTGTAAATACATTCATAACCAGATGTAATGATCGCCGAGCAAAGTCTAGAAGCGACTTTTCAATGTTCTTCAGTTGGCATGGCCATTCAGGATTTTCACTAAAGTTGTCTTAGCGTACATATTACCCCAAAGATTTTCTATACTAATTCTTGACATAACGACTCCAATCGTGGCTAGAAATTCCTTAAGTGTAAACCTCATAAGGGCGGTACAACTTTGGACAGTTCTGAAATTTCTTCAGTTGCAGGTACGATTTGAACACCTTTCCAACATGAAAGCTGATCTAAAATCATATCATGTTCTTTGTCGGCTTTTCTTGCACTTATTTACACTATGCACAAGAGTAGAACATAAAGTAAAGATAATTGATATTAATTATTGACGAATTACAGAGGGCTCTTACTTCTTATATAAAAAGGTGGGGTGAGTATCTCACCATTCTACAGTAGTTGTGGCGAAACTTTCGTAAAAGGAATAGCTATCCAAAGGTTATTTGAGACAAGGAAATCGACACGCGAGACGCGAGCGAAGATTTGATTAAATGTTCCGAGTAAGACAGTATTGACTCACCAAGAAAATGAGTATATAGCATTAGAGGGGAAGAGGATGTCAGAATTACGAAATGTGATATGATATTCTTATCAAGACAATGCTACCGTTAAATCAGAATACTTCTTCATTCAAGAAGTTGGATTTGGAGAATTTTTATTAAGAGACTTCTGAAATGAACGACTTTTTCTGCTCAGTGAAATGATTGCGCTTAGTTACTATTCAAAGCTCACAGTGAGCTTATATGAAAAATTATTTTTTAGCCCACAGTATGAATGCTTTGTGATGACCTGTTTTACAAAGCAAGTACCGAACACAAGACTCACTACATCGTAAATATTTTCCTCCTCACCGTCCAAGAAAGGATCTCAAGAGAACTTAAAATCGATTCATTATTTGTTTCATCGATCCTCATCATCGGTGTAAGGCTTTTTCAGAGGTTAGAATAAAATGAGTTCCATAGAAAGTTTTACAGAATACGATCGGGAAAATATTGTTAATGAAGACCGGAACCTAGTGGATCCTACACAACTCTGTATGTAAGTCCTAGTGAGCTGCAAGGACGCTAATTAAATGCATATTTGAAAGCTTCGAGTGTTAACACACAGGTGACTTTGTTTAAGTAAATTATCCGTAAGTATCTTTTGGATTAAACAGTTTGGATCAGGCTAACGATCATGAAAAAAGTGAGAGCGTTATAAGTGTTAAGTAGATTTCGTCACCTGGAAGCACTCTCAACTAGTATTGTACTTGCTTATAATCGGAAATATAGCAATTGCTTGATTATCATTGATAAATTAATACTTTTGTTTTTTCATATGGTTTCACAACCATTTTCAATCCCAATGGCCCACCTAAAACAAACTACAATACGTTCACAAAGCTATACGTCTGTGATACCTAGTGACCGGGGGTGTAACATTTTCCGCTATATTTTACCGATAATTTTTTTTAATTCTTGATAAATATCAGTAATCAAGTAACAATTCCTCAGCAATCATAAAATTGGTAGGATTCATGTACAGAAATGTGAAATTAAAGATCGTTTATAGAGTCTGAAAATTTTCATGTCTCAGACAATTTTCAACACTATGTAGGAACAAGTTAAACAATTTCTCATGTATGGAAATACTTTCTGTCTTATATGGAAAAATAGAACTTTTTATGATTCGGAAAATTTTCATAATTTGAAGCAAAAGGTAAGACAGCTTTTAGTAAATCGGAAAGTTTTGTTGCTCTGTAGAAACAAGTGAAATTAATTTTACTCAACAGAAATTCCATTTTCTGGCTGAATGTGCAGTTAAAATTTTCCACCTAATATCAAAAATTGTACGGCTTATGAAAAGTTTCATCCACTTGTTTCTACATTGGGATGAAAATTTTCCGATTCATTAAAATTCCTTACATTCGTTTCTACAGAGCATTAGAACTTTCCGATACACAAAAAGTTGTTTTACTTTTTCCTTCATAATAATGAAAAGTTTTAGACTCAAAAATTTCTTCAATTTTTCCATACAACACACAAAATATTTCGATTTATAAAAACAGTTTCACTTGTTCTTATATAGTACTGAAAATTCTGTAAGCCATGAAAATATTCAGATTCTTTATACGATATTTCACTTTCTAACATTTTTATACATAATTTCACCAATTTTATGAATACTGAGGATCTCTTACTTGATCACTGATATTTGTTAAGAGCGGAAAATTTTCCGAACAATATAGAAAAAAATTTTCAACCTAACATCACGGCTAAACAACGATGTAGGAATGTGGAGTATGTTTTTATGACTCGGAGAATTTTCATCGCTGTACAGGACATACAATTCTACGATTCATGAAAAATAGTTTCACATGTTCCTACATAGTACTTAAAATTGTCTGGACTAAGAAAATTTTCAGATTCATTAAACGATCTATCTTTCTAACATTTCTATACATTATTTCAATAAATTTTATGAATACTGAGGAATTGTTACTTGATCACTGATATTTGTTAACGGAAAATTTTCCTGAAAAGTAGAGAAGATAATTTTTCAACCCACATCACGCTATACAACAATGTAGGAATAACTGGAGTTTGTTTTTTTGAATGGGAATATTTTCCGGAAAATTTTCATCACGGGTGATACCCTCGTCTTATTAAAGGGAGAAGTAAATCCACGGTTTTTCAAATGCTACGCCATTGTATAATGTGATTTAAGTAGCTCTAAATGAACTACTCTTTCGTTTTTAAGACCTTGGTATACAACACAAGACCCTGCGGCCTCCGATTGGGTTTGAATGCCTGTGCTAGCTGCAAGCCAATAAGAATTTAGGAATACATGCCGATGTCCACCGCTGACTTCTAGATTTCACAGCATTTTAAGAAGGAACGTCGATGCCGTTTAGCCTTACCGGACACCTCGATAGAGAACTCTCGAATTAGTGGCACGCCTGTGGCCCCCTAAACCACTAATTAAAAATCGAACATCCCCGTCCATCATGAAAATTATTTCTTTAGTCACCGCATCACTTAGAGATTGCTTCCTTTAATGATTAATATCTCTTTTAAGACAATGTAATATACTATTAGAATGAATTCAATTGGCATCCACGTTAATGTTCTTAATGTTATCATTTTAAGGTGATTTGTGACGTTGCAGAAGCATATTACAAAAAGCTTCACCAGCTCACAGATGCGAGCCCTAACGCGAGTGACCCATCAACTTGTCAATCAATTTAACTTAATTTCTTTTTACTAATTTTACGAAAACAATAATTTACGAGCTCACCGTGCTATTACTTTTTTCTCAGCTAATGATTTCTTGTTTCGCAAGTCACTGGGTTACGCATGTCACTCGAATATTTCGAATTTGCAAGTCCTAAGGACTGTATGAGCAGCCGTGCTTTTCCCATTTCAATCCACCCGCACTCGTCCGTTGTAATGCACGCAACCTCTTTCCACTCATTCTAATGCAAGCATCATGGGGGTTCTCGACATCTACTGTTACTAACTTTTTATCTAAATGCATCCCGATATCAACAATTCGTAATAACATTATTGCTGCAGAAAGCCACACCTGCAGCCTTCTAGATAAATCTTAAATTTTTTGCCATATCAAAGTAATGCTTCAACAGATTTTAGTCTACTACAGCTTATGAGTTGCATTAGAAAAATCCTAATATCACTACCCATCTTATCAAATATCACTATGTCTGGTTTTTTTAGTGAATGCTATCTGCTTGCATAGGTTTTAACACGTACCTCAACATCTCCTCTTAGTAAAATATTATCTGAATGTTTCGCGATGTCTGCGCTTGGTAATACAATGTTCTCTGAAAATATTCTGAAGTATAGTTCTAAGTACATAACTTTGCTTTTCGACTTTCTTCTTGCCAGTATTAATGGCTCTCAGCTGGACTGTGCAATAAATAAACTTTAGGCAGTTTCTGTGATATTCCTTTATATGCAGCGAAAAACTATGACGAATTCTATAGATGATTTAGTGCTTCTAATTTGTAATGGAATTTCCTTGGTGATCTAGGATGGCTCTGCTCAACGGCCATGGATATGCTCGGAAACATACCAAGCCAAATGACAGTCTACTTCAGTGTTTGGTGAGTACACTTCGCAAGTTTCGCTGCTGGCGATTAAACGGGTACATTTTGTGGAGTAGCATTCTGCTCTTGAGAAGATACCTTTGAGTCGGTGCACAGGACAAGCAAGCTCTATTCACGTCAGCGAGATGAGGTAGTGTTGAATTTAATAAACAAGATTACATAAATACTTCTTGTTGTTCATTCCGTCTCAGACATGAAAGGGGTCGAAAGCAAATACAGTTGGTGCACTAGTCTGCTACTCAGCGAAAGCTTACCAGAAATTTACTCACCGGTGAGAAAACGTTGAGAAGAGATATACTCGTGGCCTAATTAAGCACTTTTTCTGTTAATTGTGAAAGATCCTTGAGTTGTTAATTTCTTTGAAAACATCTGATTTCAAAGAAATCATTATATATATATTTGCCTCCAAGGATTCCATCTGCTGAGTATAGTGATGTGCAAATTTTGTTTAGAAAAGATAACAAGCTGAGTGCCATAACGGAAACATTAATTTCATAGCCTACAAATGATGTTTCGAGACCCTGTTCGATCTAGTCCCTTTCGATAGATTCCCTTTGTGGATTAGTTCAGATAATAATAAATGGTTATATGCTTTGCCATTCCCTGAAAAATTAACAATAGTATGTGGTAATGATGTGTCAAAACTGTTTTGATTCAAAAGACTGGTAAATTGATATTAGACAAAAACTGTAAAGTTTATGGTTCAAATTCTTTGATTACTTCTTAAGAGATTTATGATACTAACAATACAAGTAAAGATCTGTTTCAACTACTTAATGATAGCATAGATTGTTCCATATATTCATACTCAAAGATTAATATTAAGGATATGCTATTAACTTCTCTTTAAGTCATATTATACACGAAGTTGTAGATTTGCAATATGCCAGCCATCGTGTTAAGACGTTGAAAGGTTAATCAATGAACAAGAATGGAAAATGAAACAGAGAATTGATGTATTTTATTATTCTATTTTGACTTATATAATCATGTTTAGCATTTTTATTTTCCTTTGAGTATATTGTAGTTTTAAGTTTAATTGTTGTAGACATAGGGACAAGTGCTGTAATTCTGTATGCATCAGAACAATATATTTTAAACCAACAATCATTGCCGGTGTACAATCAAATAGTCCATCTCTTAGTTCTACTTATCGAGGTGCATCTGGTGAAATAACATTTAATGAGGTATCACAAGATGATGATTCACTAAACCTTAATCAGACTTACTCGGTCTATGAAAAGCCGTTAAAATTTATTTTTGATATGAATGTTTCTTTTTGATTGTTAACTAACATGAGGCATTGTATAAATAATATATGCGTAAGAACACAACAGTTTGTATTAAGCAATTTTTATCAGGCTAACGATGAAGAAAAAGGTGACAGCGTTATGAGTGCTAAGTATATTTCTTCAGCAGGAAGCTTTCTCAAAGAGTATTATAGTTGCATATAAACGGGAAGTATGGCTATTGCTTGATTATCATTGATAAATTAATATGTATGCTTTTTAAATTTGGTATCAGAACGCTTTTCAACCCCAAGGATCCACCTAAAACAAACAGCTGTACGTTCCCAAAGCTATGTGTCTGTGGTACCCTCGTGTTATTTAAAGGTGAAGTAAATTCACGGTTTTTTAATTGGTACGCCACTAAATTGGTAAGTTGCGTTAACTGCTCTAAAAGGACTACTGCGTTTTTAAGACCTACGTGAACTACACAATATCATGCGGCCTCCGATTCGGTGTTGAATTCCTTTACTAGGTTTAAGCCTCGAATTTTTTGCACGCCTGTTGCACCCTAAACCATGGTAATAAATCGAACATCTCCGTCCATTTTAAAAATTATTTCTTTAATGACCGCATCGATTTCATTCCTGATTAATATCTCTTTTGAGACAATGTAGAAAACTATTACAATGAAATCAATTGACATTACGGGTAATGTACTTATTTGAAGGTGATTTCTGAAGTTGCAGATGCACATTACAAAAAGCTTCAACAGCTTTGAAATCCTGGCCTATCGCTAGTGACCCATCAACTTGTCCATCATTTAAACGCGCATTCTTGTTCCACATGTCACTGGGTTTAAACTGGAATAATTCGAAGTTGGATGTCCCAAGCACAATATGTATTACCGTAGTTTTCCTATTTCAATCCACCTGATCTCGTATGTTGTACTGCATGCAAGCTGATTCCACTTGTTCTAATGCAAGTATCAAGGCGGATCTCGACATCTACTGTTATCATCTTTTTATTTAAATGCATCGTGATATCTACAATTAGTAATAGTATTAAATCTTAAGAAAGCCACAGCCAGCAACCTTGTAGATAATTTTAAATCTTCTGCCATATCAATGTAAAGTTTCAAAAGATTATAGCCAATTACAGCGAGTGAGTTGCCAATGTAAAATCCTAATCTCACTACGCTTATCAAATATTACTATCTGTTTGGTTGTAGTGCATGCTAACTACTTGCATTCGTTTTGATAAGAGAACAACTCGTATCTCGACATCTCGTCTTAGTAAAATGTTGTCAAAAGTTTCGTGATGTCCGCACTTGGTAACACAATATTCTCTGAAAACAGTCTGAATCATAGACAACTGTGTGTTTTGTCTTTCTTCTTGCCAGTGTTAACAGCTCTTAGCTGGACTCTGCAGGGTATTTACTTTAGGCAGTTAGCCATGATATTCCTTTATATGCAGCGAACACCTATGCAAAATTCTACCCATGACTTGGTGCTTCTATTTTTTTTAAGGAATTTGATTTGAAATCTACGATGGCTCTGGCCAACGGCCATTTATATGCCCGAAAATATACCAGGCCAAATAACAGTCTTTTTCAGTATTAGATTTTAGTACACTTCGTAAGCCTCAACTGCTGCCGATCAATCGGGTACATTTTTTGGGGAAGCTTTTTGCTCTTGAGAAGATATTTTTTACTCGGTGGACAGGACACGCAAACTCTATTGACGCAAGCGAGATGAGGTAGTGTTGAATTTAATAAATATGATTACAGACATTTTTTTTTTTTGTTGATCTTTCCGTTTCAGTAATGAAAGGTGTTGAAAAGCTAAAACAGTTAAACTAGTCTGCTCCTGAGCGGTAGTCTAACAGAAATACACTCACCGGAGAGAAAACGTTGGGAAGATTGAGAAATACAAATCCTCCAATAAGCTTAATAAGAGTGTGTGATTATGGCTGTCTGTAGTGCAAGATAAACCATGCGAGCTAGAGAAGATTAAAGGTTCTATAAGATTAAAGATTAGTGTGAGAGATACGCAGCGTTATCAGTATAGCGTATTATAAAAGTGACGCAAAGTTGCAAAAGACACCTCGAAATATTTTATAGAAGCAAGTTTAACTTTCAGGCTAATCGAAAGTTTATCGCAGTCTCTTTTACTTTATTTGGGCAGGAAGACAAGCAACTTCTTAGACACTATACCCAAGGGAGGAAATTCAGGGCTTCTGGTCCAAGATGTGGGAAGTGAGCCTAGTAAGTTCATATCTTTTAGGACTACTTAACCCATTTGGTGCCATACTTTTTCTTGTGCTATTTCTGATTGAGTGCTACATATTTTCTCATACATAGGACACATATACAAAAGAAAAATAGGTTTTGATTGTATGTACCGGGGTACGAATTTTACAGCCTATCCTATATATAGGATATTTTCCTTTTGGGTTGACAATACTACAAACTAAACGCAATTATATTTATTTTTTACTAAGCTTTATTAAACAACGTTTGCAAGATTACATACCCTTACAATGTGTCTTAGCAAATTTACATCGCACTTTTACACTAACGATGGTATTTATCAGGCACGGAACAGCACTCAAACCAACCTGGCATTTATGACATTATGTTATCGGCTTTTTTTGACATCCTTGACATATTTGCTTTCCTTTCTCATTTCGTATTGGGGTATGTTTGCTATGTTTCAGTGCTTGAGAACACTTTTTGTACAATCCCTGAAGCCGCGGACGAAGTCTTGTCGATGCAGACTGTGAGAGCACTGCCATTGTAACACTTCTGTGAAATTCTAGAAGATCCAAATAACGTAAGTGCAAGATCCGATAAAGTTTCCATTTAGCAACTAAAGCAGTTTCCACAACATTCGTAAATAAGTTCCAATGCCACTTATTGCCCTTCATCTTGATTGGGTATAAGCTCATCAATTTGTAAATAAATCTACGCCAGTCTTGAATTTGTTATATGAAGCAATACATGAAGGCACTTTGATGTTTTCTTTACGCCCTTTGTTATTTCATGTTACTGTTTCCACACAATCAATGGAATCACTTTTCGTTACAACAGTCCAATCAGTTATGATTATTATTTTGTAATAACGTCCACGCTTTTTAGAAAAAAAAATTGAAATGAAGACGATATTCATGTAAATTTAAATGGAGGTATAAAGACAAAGTTTTAAATATGAAAGTGGTGTGTTTTTATGTTTAAATCTTTTATTAAATAGTATAAATGAGCGGCTTTGGTCCCGGAAGAGAAAACGAAACCATCGCAGGACACATTTACAATGGCGTAATTGCGTAGCATTTAAAAAATCAAGGATTAACTTCTCCTTTTAATAACTCCACCAGTGATGAAAATTTTCCGGTGTTTATGAATGTTCGATTTTAAATTAGTAAATTCCTTTACAAAAATGAAGGAGTAAGTCGTCTCTAAAATTCTGCATACGTCTTCGCTGTATATAGCGGAATATTATGGCAAACTGTCTAGAGTACATTGCCTTCACACTCCACCTAAGAGCTGTTAACTTTGGCAAGTAGAAAGTCGAAACACAGATATTTGCTTAGATCTATACTTCTGACTGTTATCTGAGAAGATTGTATTACCAAGTGCAGACATCAAGAAACATTGAAATAACATTTTACTAAGAGGGGATGTCGTGATACTTGTTGTTCTTTTATCAAAACGAATGCAAGCAGTTAGCATGAACTGCAACAAACCAGACACAGTAAACTTTCATAAGAATCGTAGTGATATTAGGAATTTTTAATGCAACTCACACGCTGTAATATACGAAAATCTGTTGAAACATTACTTGTATATGGCAAAAGATTTAAGATTTATCAACAAGGCTGTCGCCTCTGGCTTTCTGCAGAAATAATGGTATTACTAATTTTAGATATTATAATGCATTTTGATAAAAAGATAATAGTAAATGTTGAGTTCCACCATGATACTTGCATTAGAAAGATCGAATCCCTTTGCAAGCAGTAGAACCGACGAGATCGGTTGGGTTGAAATAGGTCATTAATAATCATAATAGAGCAATAGCTACACTTCCCGTTTATATGCAACTAGAATGCAATCTGATAGTCCTTCCTGCTGAAGAAATCTACTTAGGACACATAACGATCTCACCTTTTTCATGATTGTTACCCTGATAAAAGATGTTTAATCCAAAGAGTCGTGTAATACAAATATATTATTTACACCTAGTCTGATGTGTGTTAACACTCGAGGCTATCAAATATGCATTAATTAGCGTGCTTGCTGCTGTCTAGCGCTTACATAGAGAGCTGAAGGGATTCACATAGTTCCGGTATATCATTAATATTATTTTCCTGACTGTATCTTGTAAAACTTTCTATGGAACCCATTATAATGTAACCTCCGAAACAGCCTTACTTGGGGCCTGAGACCCGTGATCAGGATCGATGAGACAAATAAAGATTTGATTTTAAGATCTTTTGAAATCTTCTCTTAGACGGTTAGCTGAAAATATTTATGGTATAGTAATCCTGTTCGCTACCAGCTTTCGAAAAGTGGTCATCAGAAAGCAACCAAACTGCTGGCTAATCAAATAATCTTTTAATATAAGGTCACTGTATGCTTTGATTAATAACTAAGAGCCACACATTTCTTAGAGCAGAAAAGTCATTCATTTCAGAAGGCTCTTGATGAAATTCTGTATATCCAAGTTCTTGAATGAAAATGTAATTTGATATCACGGAGCAATGTCTTGATACAAATATCGTATCACATTTGGTAATTATGAAATCTTTTTCCCCTCTAAAGCTATATAGTCATGTTCTTGGTGTGTCAAGGCGGTCTTACTCGGAAGAATTAATCAAGTCTTCCCTCGCTTCTCGGGTGTCAATTTCCTTTTCTGAAACAACATTTGGATAGCTTTCATCTTGTAAAACCTACGCCACATCGATTGTTAAATGCTGAGATACAAATCACTACTTTCGATATAAGCATACAGGTCCGTCTGTAATTCTTGAATAATTCATTATCAAGTACCAATAATCTATTCTACGCTTTTGCATACAGAAAATAAGTACAATAAAAGTGGACGAAACACGTGTTATTACATTAGATCAGCCATTATACTTTAAAGGTGTTCAAATCGTACCTGCAGCTAAGCAAATTTCTCAACCATCCAAAAATGAACAGCCGTTATTAGGTTTCCACTTAATTTCTAGGCACGATTGGATACATTATGTCAGGAAATTGTAAAGAATAACTTTGGCGTATCCTCTTAGTAGAATGCTTAATTGTCATTACTACTCAAGATCATTGAGAACTCGCTTCTAGACTTTGCTGGGCGACCTTTACGTGTATTTATGAAGAGATTTACAATCCTCTGAGGGGATGACAAAATCTAAGACCTGCGATCTTATTCAACAATTTGTGGATGATAAAATCAATATGCAACATATAGAAGAAAATGAAGCGTCATGAAAAAGACGATATCTAGGTATCTCAAAATTAAGACAATGACCTTTAGCGAACCTGTAAACTTTGGCTTCAGTATGTAGAGAAGGTCAAAATCTTTTGATATTCATCCAAAGGCACTAGATCGAGGAGGGAATTAGAAATGTCATTTGTAGGCAATTAAATTAATGTTTCCGTTTTGTCACGCAGCTGGTCATATTTTCAATGGAAAATTTGCACATCACTATATTCAGGAGATGGAAGCCTTGGAGGCAACTACGGTACCAGATGATTACAAGAAATTAAGATCTCAAGGGACTTTCACAATTCACAGAAAAGGAGTTGCAAAGTTATAAGTGATATCATTATCGAACAGTGCTTAATGAGGCCACGAAATTTTCTGAAGGATTAACTCAACGTCAGACACTACGTTAGTAAGATTAATCCTTAGTTCAAAAAACCATGATAACAGAAGTGTAAGGACTTTGTGACGGTTTAGGGTGCCAAAGGCGTGCTAATAATCTGTGGGTTGTCTATCGAGTTGTTCGGTAAGGCTAAGCGGCTTGTAAGTTTTTTCTGAAAATTTAGAAGTCATCATTGGACATTTCCATGTAATCCTTAATTCCTAATAGCTTTCAGTCAGTAAAATGATTCCACATCGAATCGGAGGCCTCAGAAACTTGTTAAGGTCTTAAAAACGGAGCAGTAGTCTTTTAGTGTTACTTATCTCACATTATAAAAAGGCGTACCATTTTAAAAAACGTGAATTTACTTCTCCCTCTAATAAGACGAGGGTGTCACAGATGTATAGCTTTGGGAGTGAAGACGATTAATTCTTACGGGTAAGACAGCATTGACACGCCAAGTACATGAGCATATAACACTAGAGGGGAGCTTAAACAGAGTATGCGATTATGGCAGTCTGTAGATGAACCGTGCAAACCAGAGAGATTTTAAGGTTCTATAGCCTAAAGATCACTGTGAGATATAGGTAGCGTTATCAATATAGCATCATGAAGAAGTGAGTCAAGTTACAAAAGACGCCTCGAAAATTTTTATAGACGCAAGTTTAACTTTCTGGCTAATCGAAAGTTAATCGCAGTCTCATTTACTTTCTTTGCGCAGGAGAGTAAGTTCTCGAACACTATTCCCAAGACCAGAAATTATTGCTTCTGGTCCGAGATGTAGGAAGTGAGCCTAGGAAGTTTTACATGTTTCAGGTGTAAACTGAAAATCGCCCAAAGTTACCTAACTACATAAAAAAAATTCTGCCAATTTTAAATTTTGTTGATGTCTCTGTTCTACTCCTTTTCATCCTTACTCGTTTAACTCGTTTGTATCGTGAAACACTGCTTTACTACGCTAGCTTTAGTAATTATCGGCAGGACTAGTCTCACAGGTTCTACCATATAATTACATATTTAATTACATAAGGATCATCTACTAAAGTTTCAGTGCAACAACTTGGATGTGTATCCTTTACAACCTTACTACAGTATGTGTAATATAACTGTTATAGAAAATAGGAAAGCTTCGTTGGCTTCTGTGTGAAAAGCTGCTTGGTACATCCTTAAAGGAACAAGGCTCTGAGCAGTAAGCATTGATTGTTCTTATGTCGTATAAAAACCTAGGACAATAATTTGAAACCAACTGGGATCGACGTGTAGTAGAGCTTTCATTCTTAGGACCCCGTCTTGGATAAAAATGTACATGGAATCTTTGTATGTGCGGAATATCCAAACATTGCTATTTATTAAGAATGTTAAACTATGATTCTTAGTAGGAGAATTGAGAACGGTAGTTACCCAATTTTAAGTGTCCTTGCAGATGGCATAATCCTTTTAGGAATAAACTGTTTTTTAACATCTTAACAGACAACAATAAAAATTAACAATTGTTATAAACGTAATATTGAATAATACTGTAGTACGCGAATGTTATATCTAAATGAGTTGGTTTAACTCATCAAATTAAATGTGTTCTGCTACAGTTTCGTTTTCTCATCGGGTACCAATGCCCCTCATGTTAAAGGATTCCAAAATATGTAAACAGAATAATAAACCGCCACCATGTTATATGCCTTGTCATTATACTTCATTTAAATTTACATCAAGATCGTCTTCATGTCCATTTTTCTTAGGTCTATAAGGTGGGGACGTAATTACAATACATTAAACATAACTGATTGGATCAACAATTAAGCCTTTGTCAATAAGAGAATGATTTTCTACAGCTGTTGTTCGTCATCATCTATATCAGACTTTCTTCCGATCCTATCAGACTTCCTATCAGACTTCTTACATAATATCCTGGTTTTACACTAAAATGTGGCTCGTTCACAATCTTACCTTACATTCACTTTTTATCTACTGGTAAGAAAGCTTATCCGGCTGGAGCTTATATGAGCTACGTGGGTGCTGAAAATGGCATACACTAACTTCATTCGGTTGGGTTTCTGCTTAGATTTTTTCGATCCTGGACTTGTAGGTACTTCCGAGTTGATGCTTCACAGCTGCCGTGTTAGTAGGGGGAAAAGTGGTGATACTGATGATTTGGAACTACTTCCTTGTTATACCTAATGTGGCTTATACCAAAGAGGATACGTTTCCTTCTCCATGCAGGGGAATAAGAAATGTCAAATATTGACCATTTTGAATACATTGCGATCTGATTGGTTGAAGACTCTAACTTACAGAATTCTTTTTCTTTTTGAACGATCTTGTAGGCTGCCAGCTATTCTCTCCTGAATAGAGATGAAATCGATTCACAGCCTGTTGCATCATGAAAAAAGTGAAAGATCTTTTTTAATGACACTAGAGTTTCTAAAATTTTATGATTTCTAGCATTTTCTTTTAGTTCTGCTTGTGTTTGGCCTTAAGAGAATTAGCCACTGATCATGAACTCTTCTAACAAGATTCTTAGGAGATCTGAATCAGACCCATCCACAGCCACATATTTCCCGCTTGAAGTTTCTTGAATTACTGTTGTCCACATAAACTACGTTTTATTTCTTCAAAAGCTGCTTGCATCACTTGAAGTTTCTCAAGAACTATGATTGAATTGACGTGGCTTCAAAGGCAGAATTAAATTCTATCATTTTAGATATTTCGCGAAAGCTCTTTCTGGTCTTTCGAGACTTTCCGTGTCTAATTGTAATTTATATCCGTTAAATATTAGATGAAAAAAGCGCATAACATAATTTATATACGTACTTAACGCAGATATGACTAGTCTAGAAGGACACCATTGCGTCTAGAAGGACACCATCTTCTACATGTGGGTTTTAAAACACAAAACCACAGCGACTCTATAGTATTCGCCGCAGTCGAATTGACATTCCTCTGGATTGAGTAATGATCACACAAGGAAGTTGGCGTTAGCTCAACGTGCCCTTCAGATGACAAACCTTTTCCCATAAAGGTCCTTAGAAATTCTGTTATCCTAACAGTATTTGGAAAAGAAGGATTAATCTTACTAACGTTGGGTCTGGCGTTGAGTAAACCCCAAGATTAATTTGTGGACTCATTAAGCACTGTACGATATTATATAACTTTTATCTACGCCCCAGAAGGCCTCTTTTTCTGCGAATTGTGAAAGTTCTTTGAGCTATTGATTTCCTGTAATCATCTGATAACGTAATTACCTCCAAGGATACCATCTGTTTAGTATAGTGATGTGCAAATTTTGCATAGAAAAGATGACCAGCTGCGTGACAAAACGAAAGAAATATTAAATTGCCTACAAATAAAGTTTCTAGTCCTTTGTTCGATCTAGTCCCTTCGAATGAATAGCAGTACGATTCAGACCTTTTCTATATATTCAACCAAAATTTACCGGTTCGGTAAAGGTCATCGTCTTAATTTTGATAATTCCTCGATATCGTTTTTTTCCTTTTCATGCCGCTATATTTTCTTGTAAATGTTGCATATTGATTTCCTCATCCAGACATTTTTGAATAAGATCGCAGATATTAGATTGTGCCAAATCGTCAGAGGGTTGTAAATCTATTCATAACTACATGTAAAGATATCCGAGCAAAATCTAGAAGTGAGTTCACAATTATCTTGAGTATTCATGGCAATTCAGCATATTCACTTACGTTTTCTACGCGTACAGGATACCCCATAGTTTTTTTTATATAATTTCCTGACTTAAAGTATCCAATTGTGCCTATAAATTACCTAAGTGAAGACCTCCTAAGGGCGGTACAATTTTCGAAATTTCAGAATTTTCCTCAGCTGCAGGTACGATTTGAACACTTTTTTGTATACATAGCTGAATGAATGTCATAACACATGTATTTTGTCCACTTTTCTTGCAGTTATTTATGTATGCAATGGACTAGAATATATAGTATTAGTATCTGATGATGAGTTATTAAAGAAATACAGAGGAACTACACTGCTTATAACAAAAGCAAAGGCATGTAACTAACAATTCCAGAATCGTTGTGACAAAGTTTTCACAAGATGAATAGATATCAAAAGGTTGTTTTAGAAGAAGATATCGAAACGCGATACGCGAATGAAGATTTGACTTAATCTTTCGAGTAATACAGCACTGACACACCAAGAACATTAGCATATAGATTAAAGGGGAAGAGTAAGTCAGAATTACGAAATGTGATACGATATTATTATCGAAACAATGCTACAGTGATATCAGATTAGTTTTTCTTTCAATCACTTGGATATAAAAATTTTCATCAAGAGATTTCTGAATGAATGACGTTTCCTGCTGTATAAAATTTGTGGCACTTATAATCAAAGCATAGAGTGAGTTTGTATGAAAAGATTATTTGAATAGACCACAGTTTTGTTCTTCTATATTTGTCTCTTCGATCAGATAAAGAAACTCAAGATCAACGTCAAGCTGTTTCGGAGGTTAGAATATAATGGGTTCAATAGCAAGTTTTAAAGGATACATTCGGAAAAATATTACTATGATAGTCTTGAATATATTGAATCCTACACAAATCAGTATGTAAGCCCTAGTGAGCAGCAAGGACGCTAACTAAATGCATATTTGATAGCTGCGAGATTTAACAAGAGTCTTTGTTTAAGTAATTTATCCATAACTACACAACACTTTAGATTTAACAGTATCTATCAGGTAACGATCAAGAAAAACGTGTGTGTGTTGTGAGTTCTAAGTAGATTTTTCAGCAGGAAGCACTCTCGAATAGTATTGTAGTTGCATATGAACGGGAAGTATACCAATTGCTTGATTATCATGATTAATTAATACTTTTGTTTTTTACATTTGGTATAACAACCTTTTTCAACCCCAAGGGACCACCTAAAACAAAATGTGCTGAAACACTTGGAATAATCACAACTGCACTATTCTCGAAATATTTATGCTGAAAGTAACAATGAGTAAATCCCGTGTAAAGTTTCAGGGGAAATAGTTTGGAATCACACAAAAAGGCGAAGTTTGAGGCACCTGCGCAATTTTTGTGTAACAAGAAGCCGCCGATTCAAGAAGCCGCCGATCTTTTTATACTGTACAAAACACGGTTAATTTCGATAATGTAGAAGCCTGAATCAGAAGATATAGAAGTTCATAGTACAAGATTTTGTGTAAGGATTCTTCGTCACAGGCCAGAGATAACAGCTCCTCTGTCTGGCAGAGAATATGGTTTACTTTCAGAAGTATCTGACATAATAAGTGAGTTGAAGGAAGACATTGATGAAGATACTATGGCACTAAGTCGTGTTGTTAAGTTGCTTCGAAAGGATATGGTAAACCACAAGAGTCATTTTGCAGGAAAATTTGAGAATCACTGGCAGGAAGAATCTGTTCCTCCTTCACTAATAGCTGCTGTTAATATGTTACTTCATGGTTCATCTGCTACCCATAATAGCAGCGTAAGTCAACCAACTTCAACTATTAGCCTACTTATATTTTATAACTTCCATCAGAAAAAAGGAGATATTTAAACAAAAATAGCAAGGCACAAACGCAATCGCGTGCAATCCCTTCTTCTCAATGTTGGACTGAGCTTTTCGGCTAAAACTCGTAAAAAATATATCATAAAAGAATTGCATTCACTAGGGTATTGTATATCGTCTACATGTGTAGAGGAAATACCTTCAAGTCTTTCTCAGTGCTTGATAATACAAAGTAACGAAATATATGTCCTTCCACTCTTCGTCGAGGTGTTTTAACCATTGCAACATTAGATATATTGACTACAATCCTTCTAGCACATCAAAGGATTTTTTTCATCCTACGAACATTTCTATTTTCCAGCTTCTGTCTAAGGATAACCCTTGCATTCAAGGTGACCATGTCTCACTGGATAATGTCAATAAACAAAAGAGAACTGCTCCTGTTCTCCCCGATAAATATGCTCTAGTACCTCCTAGTACGTTGAATCACTAAAACCAATTTCAGAATGGTTTTTCGTAACGAACCTCCTGAACTATGCTCGTTGGATTCCCGTTCGCATTTTTGATTTGAAGAATTTGGAAGAAACACATCTTCAGATTATGAATGCTTTCGAAATGGGTTACTTGGTGATAAGAAAGACATTAAAACCTTTCTCTGCAATAGCTACAGTTCGGCTCACAAAGAGAATAGATTATAAAAGGGGATGGCGGGGCGATTGGTCTCTTACACGACTTCAATGCTCTTGTCAAATGGATGATAGGGGGACCAGAAATTAGTAGGCTAATTAACGAATTAAAAATATCATATAATGATAATGATTTTGATAATAAGCACCATGAAAATTACTCGTCGATGCAAGAAAAATTTAAATCGGCTGTTGGAAAGATGAAAGAAGTCTTCGTCGAATTTGTGGAATCCGTTTGAAGAAAATAGTGGACTTGTTAATGTTGATTCCAGAAACATCTATAGCGGTGTAATAAGGTAATTGAGTCCCTATATTCAGCAGAACAAAAAGGGTCTAATATGCAGAGACGTTGACCCACGCGAGGGTGGCCCTCTCGAGGGCATCCTCACCCTCAAGTTCCCTCGCCCACAGTGACGCAAGGAAGTGGACAAGTTTTGGCCGCGATGGCGAGGGTGCGCGAGGGCGAGGACAAGCTTCGATGGCGAGGGTGAGGGTGCGCGAGGGCGAGGACAAGCTTCGATGGCGAGGTTGAGGGTGCGCGAGGGCGAGGAAAAGCTTCGACGAAGAGGGCGAGGGTGCGTGAGGGCGAGGACAAGTTTCGGCAGGGAGGGCGATGGTGCGCGAGGGCGAGGACAAACTTCGATGCCGAGAGTGAGGGTGCGCGAGGGCGAGTAAAAGCTTCGACGAAGAGGGCGAGGGTGCGCGAGGGCGAGGACAAACTTCGATGCCGAGAGTGAGGGTGCGCGAGGGCGAGTAAAAGTTTCGATGAAGAGGGCGAGGGTGTGCGAGGGCGAGGACAAACTTCGATGCCGAGAGTGAGGGTGCACGAGGGCGAGTAAAAGTTTCGACGAAGAGGGCGAGGGTGCGCGAGGGCGAGGACAAGTTTCGGCAGCGAGGGCGAGGACAAGCTTCGATGCCGGGGGGAGGGTGCGCGAGGTCGAGGAAAAGCTTCGACGAAGTGGGCGAGGGTGAACGAGGGTTAGGGGCAAGTGTTACTGCGGGAGCGAGGGTGCATGATGGCTAGACAACTTCCTTCAGGAAAACGAGGGCACGCGAGGGAGGAGGAGAAGCTTCCTTAAAAGCAACTGTTTTGGAGTTTGCTGTTTGACCTTTTTTGAAGAGGCAAAATTTTAAATATCATCTGCCATGTCCCCTAGATGAAAAGTTAGTGTCATAGCAAGGTTATATGTTGATCGTATGTTTCCTTTCAATTAATTGCAGTAGTCAATTTCTCGTGTGTACGTATATAATTATTAAAAATAATAATGCAAATTAGAATAATATTTGATTTTTCCCATGAAAGTTTCCGGGTAGAAATAGCGCTACATTAAGAAGTAAGTGTGCCTCATTGTTGCCCTACCTGTGCTGGAGACATTTTAGATAAGAAGTGTCTACTACACTGTCATGTTTAAAGTGTGGGTAGACAGAGAGACAGTCACTCACGTCATTCAGCTGTAAATGACAAAAGCGCTGATATCTGAACAAACACAATCAATGAGAGAACCATCAGAATACAATAGAGCAGATAGAAAAAGACTTGATGGGATGACTTTGGTTCATAGATGGCCATTTTGCTCTGGACTCTCTCAGACTCGGGCTCATTTTTTTCAACTGTGCTCTCGCTCATTTATTCCTTTGGGAATCGTGTTCGGGCTCACTTACCTCAGTTGGACTCGCGCTGACATTTCATTGGCGCTCGGGGTGGCGCTTAATTATTGAATCCGAGAACGGTCGAGCACGAATGCCGAGCTAGCAAGCGTTGGGCTCGTGAGTGTGGATGCCCATGAAATGGACTGATTAATAGCATACATCCTCCTCCAATGTCCACCACTAATAAAGTTACAATTAATCGGAATTTTTAACTTTTCATACAGCCCAAACTATTATCTGAGTCGATATTTGTTAAAATAATGTCAGTCACTATTGTATCGATTTTCATTGTTTCTGCTTTTATAATCTACGTGGGTAGAGCTACCATTTAGTTACAAAATAAATAATATGTTTTTTCTTGTCCTTAAATAGAATATCTGACACGTTAATACTGAATTTTTTTTAAAAGAGCTGCTTTAACAAAATAAATTTAATAAGTTCCACAAGACATAAGTTGTTTATGCAGCCGAAATTTGCAACTGTTGACTGATTGCCGTTTAGCGTCCTCTTTCTTCGGCGAGGCTATGAGAAGTGGACCTATAGGTTTAACGCGGAATTCGATCCACTGTCGTTCAATGTTCTCCCACTCGGAATTGTCCCCAGGACCCCATGCCCCAAAGGTTCGCGTGCAAGCGAGTGAGATCGGCTTTGTATGTTGTGTTAGGAATAAAATACGTTACCGGATGATATACTGATTGTAAATATTATAGTGCAAGTATTGAACGATTATGTGGTTAAAGGAGAAATATAAATTTGGACTAATTAAAAAAAGGCCTGAAAAAAAACTAGGATATACGAAAAAAATAAAACTTAGGAAAAGCCACTTCAGCAAAACGAGAAGGATTTTGTTGTGGGTAAACAGTTTAATCATATTATTATTAATTTCGCACAAATGTGCCACACATCATAGCATGGGCTGCGATTAGAGGGGCAAATGGGAACATTTCAAACACCCCCCCCCTCTTTTGAAATGACCCATTTATGTCGCTATATAATTTCATATGGAAATATAAAGTTTTTGTATGTATTAAGTTTAATAGAATGAAAATGGTGCCATAAAATATTTGCCGTTCCGTGAGTACGTATTAGTTAAGAAAGCTACAAGAGTTGCGTTTTAATTACCACGAAAAATGGCTCAAAAATTAACCTATGCGAGTATACTTTCAAATTCATTTCTTCTTACAAAGTCTCGATATGTTAGTCAGCCGCTTTGGAACTAATTGAGATAACATTTCGCAGAAAAAGAAGTCCTTCATAAGCAGTTCTTCTTTGAGAAACTATGTTCTGGGGGGGGGGGGGGCACACTTAGTATCCCGGCGCGGCACTGCAGGTACTAATATATTCAATATTATATTATAGACGTATTATTTTGGTCTCCTTCGGGGGGAGGCTCTCAGAGCTGGGGGGGGCAGTACCCTTCAAAAAAACATGTCTGGAAGAAACACTCTTCAGACTGTTGATAAATGATGTAAACGTCACTATCGACCGAGATCTTCATTGTAACAGTTGTTCCATTTTAGGTGTTCCACAGTAAATTATATGATGATATGTTTAGTTTCGTGTCTTTAGGACGTATGTTAAGCAAGGGCGGATCCAGGACGGACTTCTGGTGGGTGTGGTGGGTTGTAATACTGCTTCTTTTAAGAATTCCAAACTCTGGGATGCGTTTTATTTGTATATATAAAATAAAGAAGTTTCCTCTTCTGCGGGGGGGGGGAGCGATCGCCCCGAATGGCCCCCTGGATCCGCCACTGACGATAAGGAAATAATTCAACAAATAGGTTGATAATTGATGCTCTGATCCTCACGAAGGAGGCCCTTTCGAAGCCTCCTCACCCTCAATTACCCTCGCCCTCAATGATATGAGGGTTGAGGGTGTGCGAGGGCGAGGAAAAGCTTCGACGAAAAGCGCGAGGGTGTGCGAGGGCGAGGAAAAGCTTCTATGCCGAGGGCGAGGGTGCGCAAGGGCGAGCACAAGTTTTGGCCGAGAGGGCGAGGGTGCGCGAGGGCGAGGACAAGCTTCGACGGCAAGCGCGAGGGCGCGACGGCAAGCGCGCGAATGTCAGCCTGTTGAATGTTGGAGATGAGTACACTTCTCAAGCCTTAACATGTGACGATTAATCGGGTACACTTTGTGGAGTAGCTCTCTGCTCTTGGGAAGAAACCCTTGAGTTTGTCGACAGGACACGAAAGCTCTATACACGTCAGCGAGATGAGGTAGTGTTTAGTTTAATAAATAAGATTACAGAAATTCTTGTTGTTGACGATTCCGTGTCAGAAATGAAAGATGTCGAAAAGCAAATGTAGTTGGTGCACAGTTGGTCCGCTACTGAGTGGAAGGTTACCAGAAAATTACTCACCGGTTAGAAAACGTTGAGACGATTCAGAAATTCATATCCTCCAATAAGCTTAATTAGAGTATTCTATTATGGAAGTCTGTAGTACAAGATGAACCGCGTGAGTCAGTGAGATTTTAAGGTTTTTTTAGCGTAAATATTAGTGTGAGAGATACATAGCGTTATCAATATAGCATCTTGATAAAGACGCCTCGAAATTTTGAGGCCAATAAAATGCATGTGAATCCTTTACAAGCTTACGACTATAAGTGTAAAATAACTGATACGAAAAGTTGGTAAGCTTTGTGGGCTTCTGTCTGCAAAGCAGCTTGGTACAGTCGCTAAAGAACAAATTGTTGAGAATTGATGATCTTTATGTCGTATAAAACCTAGGGCAATAAGTTGAAACCAACTGGGTTCGACCTGTAGTACAGCTTTTAATCTTACGACCAAGTCTAGGATAAAAATGTAAATGCAGTGTACGCATGTACGGAATATCCAAACATCGTTCTTTATTAAGATTGTTAAACATTGATTGTTTACAGGAGAGTCGAAAACTAAACGGTAGTTATTAAATTTTAAGTGTCCATGCAGATGGCAGAATCCTTGGAGTCAATCATCTGGGGAAGCACGCTTCAAAAGTCATATCACTTGAAACTTCGCTCCAGAAGGCCTGTTTTTCTGCTAATTGTGAAACTTACATGAGTTGTTAATATCTTGTAATCTACTGATACCGTAGTTGCCTCCAAGGCTTCCATCTGCTGAGAATACTTTTTGATCAGTTGCTGCTTCTCTTGTGGTCACATTCAAGCAGATCTGATAGGAAATGCTATGAAATCATTAAATTAAAAGAAACTCTGGCGCCATTAAAATACTGCTTTCACTTTTTTTATGATGGAACAGGCTGTGACACGACCTTAACTATACTCGGGAGAAACAGTTGGCAGCCTACAAGATTCTTGAAAAAGAAAATGAATAGTGCAAGTTAGAGTCTTCAACCAACCATATCTCAATCCTGACAAATTGGTCAACATTAAGACATATCTTATTCGAATTTACGGAGAAGGAAACATTTCCTCTTTGGTATAAGCCATATCAGGTATAACAACAAAGTAGTTACGAAACTTCAATATGGCCACTTTTTCCTCTACTAACACGGAAGCTGTGGAGCAACCAACTCGGAAGTACCTCAAAGTGCAGGAGCGATATGGTCTAAGCATGAACCAAATCAATAGAGGTTGGTGAGTGAAAGAGGATATGCGAATTCCAGGACCCACAGCTACCATCAGCTCCAGCTGGATAAGCTTACTTACCTGTAGAAAAAAGTGACAACCAGATAGGATTGTGAACAGGCAACATGTTAGTGTAAAAGAGCCGATATGATTTATTCAAGGTTTTGTGCATTCTGCCAAAAGAGTTCATGTACAAATGGCAGATCGTCAGACAATCTGATATAGATGATGACGAACAACAGCTGTAGAAAACCAATGTGTCATTGAAAACAACTTAATTGTTGATCCAATCGGTTATGATTATTATTATGTAATAACGTCCACGCCTTATAGAAAAAAACAAAATGGACATGAAGACGATCTTGATGTAAATTTAAATGAAGCTATAAAGATAAGGTATAAAAGAGGTTTATTATGTTCATTACATATTTTTTAATCCTCTCACACGAACGGCTTTGGTACCCGCAGTGAGAGAGTAATTTAAGGCTTCTGCTCCAAGATGTGGGAAGTGAGCCTTGGAACAATTATATAGGGGGATTTATCTGATAGTCCCCTAATGTCTAATAACCTAAGTAGAAGAAAAATCTGTCAATTGATATTATTGTTGAAGTCTGTGTTCTACACATGTTCTACCAGGCCTGTATAACTAGTTTATATTCAAGTTCTTGAATGAAATAGTAATGTGATATAACGGTAGCATTGTCTTAATAAGAATATTGTATCACATTCCGTAATTCTGACATCTTCTTCCCCTCTAATGCTATATACTCATGTTCTAGGTGTCAATGCTGTCTTACTCGGAAGATTTAATCAAGTCTTCACTCGCGTCTCGCGTATCGATTCCCTTTTCCCCAACTAACCTTTCGATAGCAATCCATCTTGTGAAAGTTTCGCCACAACGATTGTGGAATTGTGATTTACAAACATCTTTTGATATAGGCAGACTAGTCCGTCTGTAATTCTTCAATAATTCTACATCAAGTACCTATACTCCATTTCTACACTTCTGCATATAGTAAATAAGTACAAGAAAAGAAGATACGTGTTGTTATATTATCAAAACGAATGCAAGCTGTTAGCATGCACTACAACCAACCTGACTTAGTAATGTTTGATAAGAAGCGTAGTGAGATGAGGATTTTTTAATCGCAACACACACGGAGTAATAGACTATAATCTGTTAAATATTACATTCATATGGCAAATGATTTAAGATTACCTATAATGTTGTTAGTCATTGAAGATATCAGGATGAAGTTAGATAAATATATAATAACAATAGATGTCGAGATCCGCCATGATACATGCATTAGAACAAATCGAATCAGTTTGCAAGTAGTACAACGGACGAGGTTTAATGGATTGAAATGGGAAAAGTAAGGTGCTCATATTGCCCTAAGGACTAGCAAATTCGAAATATCTGAGTTTAAACCCAGAGAAATGTGGTACAAGAAGTCTTAAACTGAGAAAGAATGTATATCAGGTTGAGCTATTAATGCATTGTTTTCGTAAAACTAGAAATGATAAAGCGCGTTAAAATTATGGAAAAGTTGATGAGTCATTAGCCATAGGCCAGGCATCCCGGAGCTGGTGAAGCCTTTTGAAATTTTCACTTGCAATATCAGACCACCTTAAAATGAGAACGTTATCAGTAAAGTCACTTGACTTCTTTGTAATAGTATTCTCCATTTTCTAAAAGATATATTAATCAGGGATGAAAGCGACCTCTAAGTGATGCGGTGATTATAGAAATAATTTTGAAATTCGACGGAGGTTTTCAATTTTTAATTACGGTTTAGGGTGCAACATGCGTTCCAATAATTCGAGGGTTCTTTTCCGAGGTGTCCGGTAAGGCTAACCAGCTTGTAAGTTTTTTCTTAAAATCCTGCGTAATTTAGAAGTCAGCAGTGGGTATCGACATGTATTCCGAATTTCCTCTTGCTTTACAACTTCTAAAGCAATTTAACACCGAGTCGGAGGCCGCAAGATCTTGTGTTTTTTTTTCCTGGGTTCCTAAAACGAAGCAGTAGTGCTTTTAGAGCTACTTAACTCACCTTATAGAGAGGCGTACCACTTAAAAAACCGTGGATTTACTTCTCCCCTTAATAACACGATGGTATAGTTTTGGGAACGTACTACTGTTTTTTTTAGGTGGGCCCTTGTGGTTGAAAAAATTGTGATACCAAATGTAATAAAACTTGAGTATTAATTTATCAACCATATTAAGCAGTAGCTATACTTCTCGTTGATTTGCAACTTTAATACTAAACCAAACCAGACATAGTAATATTTGATAAGAAGGGTAGTGATATTAGGATTTTTCAATTGCAACTTATAAGCTGTAGTAGACTAAAATCTGTTGAAGCATTAGTTTGATATGGCAAAAAATTTAAGATTTATCTACAAGGCTGCAGGTGTGGCTTTCTGCAGCAATAATGTTATTACGAATTGTTGATATCAGGATGCATTTAGATAAAAAGTTAGGAACAATAGATGTCGAGAACACCCATGATGCTTGCATTAGAATGAGTGGAATCCGTTTGCGCGCAGACAACGGACGAGTGCGGGTGGATTGAAATGGGAAAAGCACGGCTGCTCATACAGTCCTTAGGACTTGCAAATTCGAATTAATCGAGTGACATGCGAAACCCAGTGACTTGCGAAACAAGAAATCATTAGCTGAGAAAAAAGTAATAGCACGGTGAGCTCGTAAATTATTGTTTTCGTACAATTAGTAAAAAGAAATTAAGTTAAAATGATTGACAAGTTGATGGGTCACTCGCGTTAGGGCTCGCATCCGTGAGCTGGTGAAGCTTTTTGTAATATGCATCTGCAACGTCTCAAATCACCTTAAAATGATAACACTAAGAACATTAACGTGGATGTCAATTGAATTCATTCTAATAGTATATTACATTGTCTTAAATGATATATTAATCATGAAAGGGAGCGATCTCTAAGTGATACGGTGACTAAAGAAATTATTTTTAGGATGGACGGGGATGTTCGATTTTTAATTAGTGGTTTAGGGGGCCACAGGCGTGCCAATAATTCGAGAGTTCTCTTTCGAGGTGTCCGGTAAGGCTAAACGGCTTCGACGTTCCTTTTTAAAATGCTGCGAAATCTAGAAGTCAGCGGTGGACATCAGCATGTATTCCTAAATTACTATTGGCTTGCAGCTAGCAAAGGAATTCAACACCGAATCGGAGGCCGCAGGATTTTTTGATCTTTAGCTAGGTTTCAAAAACGAATAAGTAGTCCCTTTAGAGCTACTTAACTCACCTTATAGAGAAACGTACCAATTAAAAAACCGTGGATTTACCTCTCCCTTTAATAAGACGAGGGTATTTTACACGTATAGAATCGGAACGTACAGCTGTTTGTTTTAGGTGCGCCCTTGGGTTTGAAAGAGGTTCTGATACCAAATGTAAAAAGCATAAGTATTAATTGATCATTGATAATCAAGCAATAGCTAAACTTCCCGTTTATATGCAACTAGAATGCTATCTGAGAGTTCTTCCCGCTGAAGAAATCAACTTAGCACACATAACGATCTCACCTTTTTCTTGATTGTTACCCTGTTAAAAGATGTATAATCCAAAAAGTCGTGTACATACAAATATATTATTTACACCTAGTCTGTTGTGTGTTAACACTCGAGGCTATCAAATATGCATTTAATTAGCGTGCTTGCTGCTCACTAGCGCTTACATACAGAGTTGAGTAGGATTCACTTCGTTCCGGTCTATCATTAATATTATTTTCCTGACTGTATCTTGTAAACAGCCTTACTTAGGGCCTGAGACACGTGATCAGAATCGATGAGACAAATAAAGAATCGATTTTAAGATCTTTTGAAATCTTCTCTTAGACTGTTAGCTGGAAAATATTTATGGTATAGTAATCCTGTGTGCTTTCGAAAACTGGTCATTACAAAGCAACCAAACTGTGGGCTAATCAAATAATCTTTTCATATAAGCTCACTGTATGCTTTGATTAATAACTAAGAGCCACACATTTCTTAGAGCAGAAAAGTCATTCATTTGAGAAGGCTCTTGATGAAATTCTCTATATCCAAGTTCTTGAATGAAAATGTAATCTGATATCACGGTAGCAATGTCTTGATAGAAATATCGTATCACATTTGGTAATTATGAAATCTTTTTCCCCTCTAATGCTATATACTCATGTTCTTGGTGTGTCAAGGCGGTCATACTCGGAAGAATTAATCAAGTCTTCGCTCGCTTCTCGCGTGTCAATTTCTTTTTCTCAAACAACATTTGGATAGCTTTCATCTTGTAAAAGCTTCGCCACATCGATTGTTAAATGCTGACATACACACCTCTACTTTCGATATAAGCAGACAAGTCCGTCTGTAATTCTTCAATAATTCATTATCAAGTACCAATATTCTATTCTACGCTTTTGCATACAGAAAATAAGTACAATAAAAGTGGAAAAAAACACGTGTTATTACATTAGATCAGCCATTATACATTAAAGCTGTTCAAATCCTACCTGCAGCTAAGGAAATTTCTCAACCATTCAAAAATGAACCGCCCTTAGAAGGTTTCCACTTAATTTCTAGGCACGATTGGATACATTGTCAGGAAAAAATATAGAATAACCTTGGCGTATCCTCTTAGTAGAATGCTTTATTACTACTCAAGATCATTGAGAACTCGCTTCTAGACTTTGCTGGGCGACCTTTACGTTTATTTATGAAGAGATTTACAACCCTCCGAGGTGATGACAAAATCTAAGACCTGCGATCTTATTCAACAATTTGTGGATGATAAAATCAATATGCAACATATACAAGAAAATGAAGCGTCATGAAAAAGACGATATCTAGGTATCTCAAAATTAAGACAATGACCTTTAGCGAACCTGTAAACCTTGGCTGCAGTATGTAGAGAAGGTCAAAATCCTATTGAAATTCATCCAAAGGCACTAGATCGAGCTGGGGATTAGAAATGTCATTGTAGGGAATTAAATTAATATTTCCGTTTTCTCACGCAGCTCGTCATATTTTCTTTGGAAAATTTGCACATCACTATATTCAGCAGATGGAAGCCTTGGAGGCAACTACGGTACCAGATGAATACAAGAAATTAAGATCTCAAGGGACTTTCACAATTCACAGAAAAACAGTTGCGAAGTTATAACTGATATCATTATCGAACAGTGCTCAATGAGGCCACGAAATTTTCTGAAGTATTAACTCAACGTCAGACACTACGTTAGTAAGATTAATCCTTATTTCAGAAAAATGTAATGATAGCAGAAGTGTAAGGACTTTGTGACGGTTTAGGGTGCAAAAGGCGTGCTAATAATCTGTGGGTTGTCTTTCGAGTTGTTCGGTAAGGCTAAGCGGCTTGTAAGTTCCTTCTGAAAATTTAGAAGTCATCATTGGACATCGCCATGTAATCTTTAATTCCTAATAGCTTCCAGTCAGTAAAATGATTCTATATCGAATCGGAGGCCTCAGAAACTTGTGAAGGTCTTAAAAACGGAGCAGTAGTCTTTTAGTGTTACTTATCTCACATTATAAAAAGGCGTACCATTTTAAAAAACGTGAATTTACTTCTCCCTCTAATATGACGAGGGTGTCACTGATGTATAGCTTTGGGAGTGAAGACGATTAATTCTTACGGGTAAGACAGCATTGACACAAAAAGTACATGAGTATATTTGAGGGGTATACATGAGTATATTATCCTAGAGGGGAGCTTAAACAGAGGGTGCGATTATGGCAGTCTGTAGATGAACCGTGCAAACCAGAGAGATTTTAAGGTTCTATAGCCTAAAGATCACTGTGAGAGATAGGTAGCGTTATCAATATAGCATCTTGAAGAAGTGAGTCAAGTTACAAAAGACGCCTCGAAAATTTTTATAGACGCAAGTTTAACTTTCTGGCTAATCGAAAGTTAAACGCAGTCTCATTTAGTTTCTTTGCGCAGGAGAGTAAGTTCTCGAACACTATTCCCAAGATCAGAAATTATTGCTTCTCTACCGAGATGTTGGAAGTGTGCCTGGGAAAGTTTTACATGTTTCAGGTGTTAACTGAAAATCTCTCAAAGTTAACTAAGTACATAAAAAAAAATTCTGCCAATTTTAAATTTTGTTGATGTCTCTGTTCTACTCCTGTTCGTCCTTGCCCGTATAACTCCTTTGTATCGTGAAACAGTGCTTTACTACGCTAGCTTTAGTAATTATCGGACTAGTCTCACAGGTTCTACCATCTAATCACATACCTAATTACATAAGGATCATACACTAGAGTTTCAGTGCAACAACTTGGATGTGAATCCTTTTCAACCTTACTACAGTATGTGTAATATAACTGTTATAGAAAATAGGAAAGCTTCGTTGGCTTCTGTCTGAAAAGCAGCATGGTACAGCCGCAAAGGAACAAGGCGCTGAGCAGTAAACATTGATTATTCTTATGTCGTATAAAAACCTAGGACAATAATTTGAAACCTACTGGGATCGACGTGTAGTAGAGCTTTCATTCTTAGGACCCCGTCTTGGATAAAAATGTACATGGAATGTTTGTATGTGCGGAATATCCAAACATTGCTCTTTATTAAGAATGTTAAACTATGATTCTTAGTAGGAGAATTGAGAACTAAACGGTAATTACACAATTTTAAGTGTCCTTGCAGATGGTAGAATCCTTTTAGGCAGTAAACTGTTGTTTAACATCTTAACAGACAACAATAAAAAATAAACAATTGTTATAAACCTAATATTGAATAATACTGTAGTACGCGAATGTTATATCAAAATGAGTGGGTTAACTCATCAAATTAAATGTGTTCTGCTACAGTTTCAATTTCTCATCGGGTACCAATGCCTCTCATGTTAAAGGATTCCAAAATATGTAAGAATAATAAACCGCCACCGTTAAATGCCTTGTCATTATATTCTTTAAATTTACATCAAGATCGTATTCATGTCCATTTTTCTTAGGTTGGGACGAAATTACAATATATTAAACATAACTGATTGGATCAACAATTAAGCCTTTGTCAATAACATAATGTTTTTCTACAGCTGTTGTTCGTCATCATCTATATCAGACTTTTTTCCGATCTCGCATTTGTACATAAAGTCCTTTGGCAGAATGCTCAAAACCTTCAATACATAATATCCTGGTTTTACACTAAAATGTGGCTCGTTCACAATCTTACCTTACATTCACTTTTTATGTACACGTAAGTAAGCTAATCCGGTTAGAGCTGATTTGAGCTGGGTGGGAAAATGGCATACATTAACCTCATTCGGTTGGGGTCATGCTTAGATTTTTTCGATCCTGGACCTGTAGGTATTTCCGAGATGATGTTTCACAGCTGCCGTGTTAGTAGGGGGAAAAGTGGCGATACTGATGATTTGCAATTACTTCCTTGTTATACCTAATGTGGCTTATACCAAAGAGGATACGTTTCCTTCTCCATGCAGGGGAATAAGAAATGTCGAATATTGACCATTTTGTATAAATTGAGATCTGATTGGTTGAAGACTCTAACTTATAGAATTCTTTTTCTTTTTGAACGATCTTGTAGGCTGCCAGATATTCACTCCTGAAAATAGATGAAATTGATTCACAGCCTGTTGCATCATGAAAAAAGTGAAAGCAGTTTTTTAATGACACTAGAGTTTCTAAAATTTAATGATTTCTAGCATTTTCTTTTAGTTCTGCTTGTATTTAGCCTTAAGACAATCAGCCACTGATCATGAACTCTTCTAACAAGCTTCTTAAGAGATCTGAATCAGACCCATCATAAGCCACATATTTCCCGCTTGAAGTTTCTTTAATTAATGTTGTCCATGTAAACTACCTTTTGTTTCTTGAAAAGGTGCTTGCATCACTTGAAGTTTCTCAAGAACTGTGATTGAATTGACGTGGCTTCAAACGCAGAATTAAATTCTATCGTTTTAGATATTTCGCGAAAGCTCTTTCTGGTCTTTCGGGACTTTCCGTGTCTAATTGTAATTTATATCCGTAAAATATTAGATAAAAAAGGCTCATAACATAATTTATATACGTACTTAACGCAGATATGACTTGTCACCTTTAGTCTACACCATTGCGTTTAGGACACCATCTTCTACGTGTGGGTTTTTAAACACTAAACCACAGCGACTCTGTAATATTCGCCGCAGTCGAATTGACATTCCTGTGGATTGTGATATGATCACGGAAGGAAGGTGGCGTTAGTTCAACGTGCCCTTCAGATGACAAACCTTTTCCCATAAAGGTCCTTAGAACTTCTGTTATCATAACAGTATTTGGGAAAGAGGGATTAATCTTACTACCGTAGTGTCTGACGTTGAGTTAATCTCCAAGATTATTTTGTGGACTCATTAAGCACTGTACTATATTATATAACTTTTATCTACGCCCCAGAAGGCCTCTTTTTTTGCGAATTTTGAAAGTTCTTTGAGCTATTTATTTCCTGCAATCATCTGATAACGTAATTGCCTCCAAGGATTCCATCTGCTTAGTATAGTGATGTGCAAAAATTTGCATAGAAAACATGACTAGCTGCGTGAGAAAACGAAAGAAATATTAAATTGCCTACAAATAAAGTTTCTAGTACTTTGTTCGATCTAGTCCCTTCGAATGAATAGCAGTACGATTCTTACCTTCTCTATATATGAACCAAAATTTACCGGTTCGGTAAAGGTCATTGTCTTAATTTTGATAATTCCTCGATATCGTTTTTTTTTTCATGCAGCTTCATTTTCTTGTAAATGTTGCATATTGATTTCCTCATCCAGACATTTTTGAATAAGATCGCAGATCTTAGATTGTGCCAAATCGTCATAGGGTTGTAAATCTATTCATAACTACATGTAAAGATATCCGAGCAAAATCTAGAAGTGAGTTCACAATGATCTTGAGTATTCATGGCAATTCAGCATATTCACTTACGTTTTCTACGCGTACAGGATACCCCATAGTTCTTTTATATAATTTCCTGACATAAAGTATCGAATTGTGCTTATAAATTACCTGTGAAGACCTTATAAGGTCTTATAAGGTACAATTTTCGAAATTTGAGAATTTTCCTCAGCTGCAGGTACGATTTGAACACTTTTTACGTATACATAGCTGAATGAATGTCATAACACATGTGTTTTGTCCACTTTTCTTGCAGTTATTTATGTATGCAATGGACTAGAAAATATAGTATTAGAATTTGATGTTGACTTATTAACGAAATACAGAGGAACTACACTGCTTATAACAAATGCAAAGGCATGTAACTAACAATTCCAGAATCGTTGTGACAAAGTTTTCACAAGATGAATAGATATCAAAAGGTTGTTTTAGAAGAAGATATCGAAACGCGATACGCAAATGAGGATTTGATGTAATCTTCCGAGTAATACAGCACTGACACACCAAGAACATTAGCATATAGATTAGAGGGGAAGAGTAAGTCAGAATTACGAAATGTGATACGATATTCTTATCGAAACAATGCTACAGTGATATCAGATTACTTTTTCTTTCAAGAACTTGGATATAAAAATTTTCATCAAGAGATTTCTGAATGAATGACGTTTCCTGCTGTATAAAATTTGTGGCACGTATAATCAAGTTATACAGTGAGTTTGTATGAAAAGATTATCTGAATAGACCACAGTTTTGTTACTTTGTGATGACCAGTGTTACTAATTTGGTAACGAACACAGGACTGATTATACCGTAAATATTTTCCACCGTCTAAGTAGCTAAGAGAAGATCTTAAAGGAACTTGAAATAGATTCTTTATTATTCTCTTCGATCAGATCACCAGTCTCAGGACCAACGTAAAGCTGTATCAGTGGTTAGTATATAATGGGTTCAATAGATAGTTTTACGGGATACATTCGGAAAAATATTAGTAATGATAGTCTTGAATATACTGAATCCTACACAAATTTGTATGTAAGCACTAGTGAGCAGCAAGGACGCTAACTAAATGCATATTTGATAGCTAAGAGTGTTAACAAGAGTTTTGTTTTAAGTAAATTATCCGTAACTACACAACTCTTTAGATTAAACAGTATCTATCAGTAAACGATCAAGAAAAACGTGAGTCTGTTGTGAGTGTTAAATAGATTTCTTCAGCAGGAAGCACTCTCGAATAGTATTGTAGTTGCATATGAACGGGAAGTATACCAATTGCTTGATTATCATGATAAATTAATACTTATGTTTTTACATATGGTATAACAACCTTTTTCAACGATAAGGTTCTACAAAGTGTTGAAAAACTTGGAATATTCACAATTGCACTATTCTCGAAGTATTTGTGTTGAATGTAACAATGAGTAGATCCCGTGTAATGTTTCATCGGGAATAGTTTGGAGTCACACAAAAGGGCGAAGTTTGAGGCACCTGCGCAATTCTTGTGTAACAAGAAGCCGCCGATTCAAAATGAGCGATTTTTTTTATACTGTACAAAACACGGTTAATGACGATAATGAAGAAGCCTGAATCAGAAGATATAGAAGTTCATAGTACAAGATTTTGTGAAAGAATTCTTCGTCACAGGCCAGAGATAACAGCTCCTCTGTCTGGCAGAGAATTTTATTCATTTTTACTCATTTTTATTCATTTTTCAGGAGAGTCATCTTATTCCCTTTTACCCAGTGTGGATTCCATTGTAGCTTAATTATTCCCTTTTGCACGACCCTTTTACTTGTTTTTGGTCACGTTTATTTTTTCATAGGGCTTTTTATAGAAAAAAGCGCCATTTAAAATACTACAACTCTGTGTTAAAAACCGAAAATTGAAAAAAAGTGACTTGTTACCTTTTACCCTGAGTCCGTCCAATTCACAATCCTCAAAGTCGTATTTAGTTATACATCTAGTGAGTGGAGCCAACATCAAAGAAGAACACTTTCCTAATTCTTGTGATGTTTTATTGTTTGATGGAGCATTTAGGTTCACATTTTGCAACCGGCATCAGTAGAAACATTTTATGATTATTTCCAGTGCAATTTCTTAAAATATGCTCAAAGAGGACACATTCCATACAATGCGAGTAGATTTGATATATTGTATACACTCTTGAGAGAGCATAAAATCTTCAACAGAAAGCAGGGGTCTTGCAATAAGGACAAAAGTAACACGAACTACACCATTTCCTAGGAAGTGGAACGATTTCCTTCGTAATCACGAAAATAAAGAACTGTTTCTTTTTCTTGGAAAGTATGTGTGTTAAAAGGAAGGAAGTAACTTTGAGGTAGCAACGAGCAATGGATATAATATACAAAGTTCAAGAAATCTTCCATTTGAAACAAGTCATCAGGAAATCATTTACAAGAGCTGATAGCAGGATCATGTTATATTCCTTTGATGCAACATTAAATGGACAGAAGAAGATAGTTATCCGTACAGTAGACACAATTGTTATAATACTTGCTTATCGTTTTTCTACGACTTTGAGCGACACGGTCTAGAAGAATTATGAATATCTTCCGGCACCAAGAAACATCATCGATTTCTTCCAATTCATCATATTTCAAAAGCATAAGGAAAAGAAAAATCAACTACGTTAAGAGACTTCCGTGCGTTTACAGGATGTGATACAGTGTCATACTTTCTCGGAAATGGAAATATATCAGCATGGCAAAATTGGCTTTTGTATACAGAGGTGACCACAGCTTTCCTAACAATTTCACACCCTGTAATCCACATAAGGGAAGATTGTTTTAATTCACTGCCACGATATGTTGCCCGAATATATTCAATAACAAGTGAAACATGTCAAGTAATGAATCCCGGCGAGAAATCCTCTAACTTGTCAAGCCTTGTTTCTTAACACCAAACGTGCAACATACCAAACTAGACAAATCTGGGGCCAGGGAATAATGAAGACAGCATATATTTATTCACCAGTAAACTGAGAACGGACTGAACTTGGAAGTGAACTTTCTCCAACATGGACTTCCATTCCAGTTGTATACGAAGCATGTAGAAAATTCTTTTTGAAATGTGCCTGCAAAGACATGTACCACAATATGTTATTGTAGAAGTGCAAGCGCCCCGTGTTGCTATTTTGTGTTCTGTGTGTAGGGGAACATGTGGAAAGGTGATGGAAACTTAAAACGAAGACCTAGACCAATAAAACTTTAATGTAAGTAGTACTCATTATTTTAGAAAATTCTGTTGATCCATAGTAAATTTACACCACGTTGGAAATGTACCAATAAATAGAAAAACTTAAATGTATGTTTCTTTATAGAATAGCCTGCACAGAGTAATATTAACTGTTCGTCTAAATCATAAAAATGTTTCTACACGTAAAAAAAAAAAACAAAAGATATATTGTGAATTTCAAATTATCCAACCAAATGTTTGTGTTGTATTTCTGTTCTTACAATACGAAAGAAATTATTTACTTTCTAATTTATAACAATATATAGCTTTATGTAATTTTCCTTATAATATTGTAATGGATGTAAAAAAAAATGTCTATGGTTTACATACATGAACTTACTTCTAAAGTCTTTCAGTGCAGTTCTCTTTCAATTCAGATGAAACCATAAAACTTTTCTACCGTTACGCTATGCACGTATTTTCTTAAGATATTCCTAAATTTAATTTAAGGGTAAAAGTGAATAGTAACAGAATAGGTGATAATGCTTTGTGCGTATTCGTTTACAAATCTAGATACTCGGGTCAATATTTCGCAGAAACTAACGTATTATAATTATTGGCCGCCATATGAGATTCATAACCGGCCTTTAGCAGCCTACTTTGTGCTTCTGCTGAAAGTGGGACTTTTGAGAAATACATGAGAAGAAAATGATTTGTTTGGTACATTGCATCATCCATGAGTAATGTTTTATTACGGTAAATGACCTCTTTTTTTCAATATTTGGGAAAATCAATCGACTAAACGTGAATCTTAAAATTGTCATAACTTCGGGGTTTATTAACCAATCTGAATGAACTATACACCAAAAGTAAAATAATCTAACAGTCTTTAAAAAGTTATACATCTTTTCCGATAATCCCAGCCGTTTACTTGTTATTTTAAAAAATATGCGTAAACTCCATCATAAGAAATGCAAAGTTCCAAATTAGGAAATTTTTGTAGGGTTTAATTTCTGAGTGAAGTAAAAACTTTTGTTAATTTTTTGACCCTGTTATTTTCTACGTCGTTTAGTTTTTGAATCGTCAAGATTCGACAATTAGTTAAAGAGATATAGTCTAAAACCAACACTATGAATTCGTAAAGGCGGCCATTTTTTATAGCTGACATATTGGATTCTCACGATCTGTCAGAGTGATGCCACTTCGATTCCTGCTTAGTTGGATCAGTGAAATTACATATGCTAGTAGAACCTTTATAACACAGTGCAGGATACTTCCCGTAAGATCCCCTACTAAGTAAGGCTGTTACGGAGGTTAGATTATAATGAATGGGTTCCATAACAAGTTTTACTAGAAACAATCGGGAAAATATTATTAATGATACATTGGAACCTAGTGATTTTACACAACTCTGTACGTAAGCCTTTTGAGCACCAAGGACGCTAACTAAATGCATATTTGGTAGCTTCGAGGGTTAACACCCAGGAGACTTATTTAAATAATTTTGCCATAACAACACAACTCTTTAGATTAAACAGTTTCTATCAGGAAACGATCAAGAAAAACGAGAGAGTGTTATGAGTGCTAAGTAGATACCTTCAGCAGGAAGCACTCTCGAATAGTATTGTAGTTGCATATGAACGGGAAATATAGCAATTGCTTGATTATATGATAAATTAATACCTAAGAATTACATATGGTATAGCAACCTTTTTCAACCCCAAGGGCCTACCTAAAACAAACTGCGGTGCGGACCCAAAGCTATGCGTATGCGATACCCTCTTCTTATTAAAGGGTGAAGTAAATCCAAGGTTTGTAATTTCTACGCCAATTTATAATGTGAGTTAAGTAGCTCTAAAAGCACTTTTGATTCGTTTTTAAGTTTTACGTACGCAACACAAGATCCTGCGGCCTCCGGTTTGGTGTTGAATTTTTTTACTAGCTGTAAGCCACCAGGAATTACGGAATGCATGCCAAGGTCCGCTGCTGACTTCTAAATTACTCAGAATTTACGATGGAACCTCTAAACCGTTTAGCCTTACCAAACACCTCGAAAGAAACTATTGGCACGCCATTTGCACCCTAATCCACTAACTAAAAATCGAACATCCTCGTTCATGCTCAAATTTATTTTTTTAATCACCACATCACTCACAGATCGCTTTCAACCCTGATTAATATCTTCTTTGATACAACGAAGAATACTATTACAATCAAGTCAAGAGACATCGGAGCTAATGTTCTCATATATGTTGATTTCTGACTTTACAGATGCACATTACAAAAAGCTTCACCAGCTCAGTGATGCTTGCCCTATCCCAAGTGACACATCAACTTGTCCATCATTTAAACGCGCTTTCTCTTCACTAATTTTACGAAAGCAATAACTTACGAACTAACCGTGATATTCCTTTTTTTCAGGTAATGACTTCTTGTTTAGCACGTCACTAGATTTCGCATGTCACTCAAATATTTCGAACTTGCAAATCCTAACGAATATATTAGCTACTATAGTTTTCCCATTTCTATCCACCCGATCTAGTCGATTGTACTGCAAGTAGGTTGATTGCACTCGTTGTAATGCAATTATTGAGGCGGATCACGACATCTATTGCTTTTATTTTTTTTTTTATTTTTTATTTTTTATTTTTTTTTTTTTATCTAAATGCATCCTGATATCTACAATTAGTAACACCTTTATTTCTGCAGAAAGCCACAGCCGGCAGCTTTGTAGATAATCTTAAATCTTTTGCGATGTGTAAGTAATGTTTTGACAGATTTTAGTGTATTACAGCGTGTGAGTTGCAATAGAAAAATCCTAATCTCACTACGCTTCATATAAAATATTACTATGTTTGGTTGGTTGTAGTTCATGCTAACTGGTTGCATTCGTTTTGATAAAAGTGCAACACGTATCTCGAAATCCCCTCTTAGTAAAATATTGTCTAAATGTTTCGTGAAGTTCTGCACTTGCTAATACAATGTTCTCTGAGAACAGTCTGAAGTATAGATATCTGCGTGTTTCGACTCTCTTCTTGCCAGTGTTACGCTTCTTAGGTGGACTGTGCTGGGAATGTACTGTAGGCAGTTTGCCATGATATTCCGCTATCTGAAGCGAACACCTATGCAGAATTGTACAGTCGACTTGTGCTTTTTTTTTTTTTATAGTAAAGGAATATGCTCGCAAACATACCAGGCCACATGTCAGCCTCTTGAATGTTAGGGATGAGTACACTTCCCAAGCCTTAACTCATGACAATTAATCGGGTACACTTTGTGGAGTAGCTCTCTGCTGTTGAGTCGGTCGACAGGACAGGTAAGCTCTATTCACGTCAGCGAGATGAGGTAGTGTTTAGTTTAATAAATAAGATTACAGAAATTCTTCTTGTTGATGATTCCGTGTCAGAAATGAAAGATGTCGAAAAGCAAATGCAGTTGGTGCACTAGTCCGCTACTGAGCGGAAGCTTACCTGAAAATTACTCAGCGGTTAGAAAACGTTGAGAAGTTTCAGAAATTCAAATCCTCCAGTAAGCTTAATTAGAGTGTGCTATTATGGAAGTTTGTAGTACAAGATAAACAGCGTGAGCCAGTGAGATTTTAAGGTTTTTTTAGCCTAAAGGTTTTTGTGAGAGATACATAGCGTTATCAATATAGCATCTTGATAAAGACTCATCGAAATTTTTTATAGACAAAAAAAGTCTGTCAATTGATAATATTCTTGATTTGGGTGTTCGTACCTGTTCTACCAGGCCTGTATAACTTGTTTGTATCGCGAATCTTTAGTAATTCACCGGCAGGACTTGTCTGAAAGGTTAAGAGAAACTGGCATGGTTTTACAAGGTAATAAAATACCTAGTTACCTAAGGATACACTACTAGAGTTTGAGGCCAATAAAATGCATGTGAATCCTTTACATGCTGACTACTATATGTGTAAAATAACTGATACGAAGAGTTGGTAAGCTTTGTGGGCTTCTGTCGGCAAAGCAGCTTGGTACAGTCGCTAAAGAACAAATTGTTGAGAATAGATGATCCCTATGTCGTATAAAACCGAGGACAATAATTTTAAACCAACATGGTTCCACCTGTAGTACAGCTTTTAATCTTACGACCAAGTCTAGGATAAAAATGTAAATCCAGTGTACGCATGTACGGAATATTCAAACATCGTTTTTTATTAAGATTGTTAAACTTTGATTGTTTGTAGGAGAGTCGACAACTAAACGGTAGTTACTGATTTTTAAGTGTCCTTGCAGGTGGCAGAATCCTTGGAGTCAATCATCTCCTGAAGCACGATTCAATATTCATATCACTTGAAACTTCGCTCCAGAGAGCCTTTTTTCTTCGAATTGTGAAAGTTACATTAGTTGTTAATTTCTTGTAATCAACTGATACCGTAGTTGCGTCCAAGGCTTCCATATGCTGAGTATAGTAATGTTCAAATTTTGCATAGATAAGATGACCAGCTGCGTGAGAAAACTGAAGCAATATTTAATTGCCTACTAATGATGCTTCTATTCCCCTGTTCGATCTAGTCTTTTTGGATGAATAGGGAGGCCTCTTTTGTACTTCACTCACTTCTTCAAGATACTATATTGATAACGCTACGAATCTCTCCCACTCACATTTAGTCTATACAACCTCAAAATCTCTCTGGCACGCACGGTTCATCTACAGACTGCCATAATCGCACACTCTGTTTAAGTTCCCCTCTAGTGGTATATACTCATGTCCTTGGTGTGTCAATGCTGTCTTACTTGTAAGAATTAATTGTCTTCACTCGCGTCTCACGTCTCGATTTTGTTTTTTCAAACAATCTTTGAATAGATATTCACATTGTAAAAGCTTCGCTACAACGATTGTAGAATTGTGAGATATAACAACTCCTTTTGATATATGCAGTGTAGTCCTTCAGTGTACACGTACAAATACCAATACCATCAAGTACCAATACTATATTATTCTACTCTTCTGAATACATTATATAAGTGCTAGAAAAATGGACAAATCGCATGTGTTATAAGATTAGATCAACTATTATACTGGAAAGGTGTTCAAATCTCTACTTGCACCTGAGATTAAGATCATTGTCTTAATTTTGAGATTCCTAGATATCATCTTTTTCATCCAGTTTCATTTTCTTGTATATGTTGCATATTTATTTTAACATTCACAAATTGTTGAATAAGATCGCAGGTCCTAGATTTTGTCATCTCCTCAGAGGGTTGTAAATCTATTCGTAAATACACGTAAAGGTCGCCGAGCAAAGTCTAGAAGTGAGTTTTCAATGATCTTGAGTAGTAATGGCCATTCAGCATTTTCACTAATGTTTTCTTAGCGTACAGGATACCCAAACAGGATACGCCAAAGTTCTTCTATACCATTTCCTGACATAATGTATCCAATCGTGCCGAGAAATTAAGTGGAAACCCAATAACGGTGGTTAATTTATGGATTGTTGAGAAATTTCCTTAGCTGCAGGTACGATTTGAACACCTTTAAAGTATAATGGCTGATCTAATGTAATAACAAGTGTTTGGTCCACTTTTATTGTACTTATTTTCTGTATGCAAAAGCGTAGAATAGAGTATTGGTACTTGATGTTGAATTATTGAAGAATTACAGACGGACTTCTGTGCTTATATAAAAGTAGAGGTGTTTATCTCAGCATTTAACAATCGATGTGGCGAAGTTTTTACAAGATGAATAGCTTTCCAAATGTAGTTTGAAAAAAGGAAATCGAGACGCAAGAAGCGAGTGAACATTTGATTAATTCTTCCGAGTAAGACAGCCTTGACACACCAAGAACATGAGTATATAGCATTAGAAGGGAAAAGGATTTCATACTTACCAAATGTGTTATGATATTTCTATCAAGACAATGCTACCGTGATAGACTACTTTTTCATTCAAGAAGTACGATATAGAGAATTTCATGAAGAGCCTTCTGAAATGAATGACCTTTCTGCTCTAAGAATGGTGAGGCTCTTAGTTTCCAATCAGAGCATACAGTGAGCTTATATGAAAAGATTATTTGATTAGCCCACAGTTTGGTTGCTTTGTGATGACAGTTTTCGAAAGGTGGTAGCGAACACAGGACTACTATACCGAAATAATATTCCATTTAACCGTCTAAGAGAAGATTTAAAAAGATCTTAAAACCGATTCTTTATTTGTGTCATTCATTATTAGATCACCGGTCTCATGCCCAAAGTAAGGCTGCTTCGGAGGTAAGATTATAATGGGTTCCATAGAAAGTTATACAAGATACCGACGGGAAAACATTAATAATGAATAACCGGAACGAAATGAATCCTACTCACCTCTGTACGTAAGCCCTAGTAAACAGCAAGCACATAATCAAATGCATATTTTATAGCCGAGAGTGTTAACATACATGAGACTTTGTTTAAATAATATATTTGTAAGTCCATGACTCATTGGATTAAAAAGCTTTTATCAGGGTAACAATCAAGAAATAGGTGAGATCGTTATGTGTGCTAAGTGGATTTCTTCAGCAGGAAGCACTCTCAATAGATCTAAGTACAGATCTAAGCACATATCTTTGTGTTTCGACTTTCTTCTTGCCAGTGTTAACAGCTCTTAGGTGGAGTGTGAAGGCCAGTTTCCCATAATATTCCGCTATATGCAGCGAACACCTATTAAGAAAATCTACAGTCGATTTGCTACTTCATTTTCGTAAAGGAATCTACTTGGTGAACTAGGATGGCTATGGTCAACGGCCATGAATATGTTCGCAATCATACCAGGCCAAATGACACTTCGTAAGCCTCAACTGCTGGCGATTAATGGGGTACATGTTATGGAGTTCCTTTCTGCTCTTGAGAAAATACCTTTGAGTTGGTGTACAGGACACGGAAGCTATATTCACGTCAGCGAGATGTGGTAGTGTTGAATTTAATAAATAAGATTACAGAAATTCTTCTTGATGATCATTCGGTTTTTGATATGTAATGTGTCTGAAAAGATAATACAGATTGTGCACTAGTTTGCTCCTGAGCGGAAGGTTACTAGAAATTTACTCACCTGTGAGAAAACGTTGAGAAAATTCGCAAATTCAAATACTCCAATAAACTTAATATGAGTCTGCGATATGGCAGTCTGTAGTGCAAGATGAACCTTGCGAACCAGAGATTATTTAAAATTCTAGTTACTAAAGATTAGTGTGAGAGATACGTAGCGTTATCAATAAAGCATCTTCATGAAGTGAGTCAAGGTTGCAAAAGACGCCTCGAAATTTTTAAAGACGCTAGTTTAACTTTCAGGCTAATCGAAAGTTTATCGCAGTCTCTTTTAATTTCTTTGGGCATCAAGATGTGTAAGTTCTCGAACACCATACCCAAGGGGAGGATTCAGGTTTCTGGTTGAACATGTCCACAGTGATCTTAAGTTTTATATCTTTCCGGTGTACTTAACTGAAAATCTCACAAGGTACAAAAGGTACAAAAAAAAGTCATTTATTAGTTTTGTTGATGTCTGTTCTACACCTGATATACCGGACCCGGGAAACTTCTTTGTATCTCGAATCAATCCTTTACTAAGCTAGCTTTAGTATTTCATCGGCAGGACCACTCTCACAGGAAAAGAGAAACTGGCCTGGTTCTACAAGGTATCAGATACCTAACTACATAAGGATCACCTACTAGAGTTCAGGCCATTATCCTTTACAAGATTACGACCATGAGCGTAATATAACTGCTACGGAAAATTGTTAAGCTTGCTATTAAACCCATTCATTACATTCCTACCTCCGTAACGGGCTTACTTAGTAGGGGATCTTACAAGAAGTATCCTGCACTTTGTGTTAATAAGGTGCCACTCGGATATGTAGTTTCCCTGATCCAACTAAGCAGGAATCGAAATGGCATCACTCTGACAGATCGTGAGAATCCAATATGTCGGCTATAAAAATTGCCGCCTCTACGAATTCATAGTGTTAGTTTTTGACCATATCTTCTCAACTAAAAGTCGAATCTTCTCGATTCAAAAGTACACGACGTAGTATTACATTATATTCTATCCTCCGAAACGGCCTTACTTTGTGCCTGAGACCGGTGATTTAATCGATGAGAGAAATAAAGATTCAATTTTAAGTTCGTTTGAGATACACGATTAGGTGGAAAAAATTTACGGAATAGTCAGTCATGTTATCGCTACCAACTTAGTAACACTGTTCATCACAAAGCAACCAAACTGTGAGCTAAACAAACAATCTTTTCATATAAGCTTACTGTATTCTTTGATTAGTAACTAAGTGCCACACATTTCGTAGAACAGAAAAGTCATTCATTTCAGAAGTCTCTTGGTGAAAATACTCCATATCCAACTTCTTTAATAAAAAAAAGTAATCTCCTACAGAAAATAGTTAAGCTTACTATTAAACCGATTCATTATATTCTAACTTCCGTAACGGGTTGTTTTGATAAGAATATGGTATCACATTTCGTAATTCTAACTTCCTTCTCCCCTCTAATAGTATATACTCATGCTCTCGGTGTGTAAATTCAGTCTTACTCGAAAGAGTTAATCATCTTCCCACGCGTCTCGCGTCTCGATTTGCTTTTCTCAAACAAACTTTGAATAGCTATTCATATTGTGAAAGCTTCGCTAAAACCATTGTGGGTTCTGAGATAAACAAGGAGCAAAAGGTAGTCGTATATTGACAGCAGTAATGGAAGAAATTACAAACGGGAAATCTGTAGCTGTTGAATGTCCGAATTCAAATCTTTTAAGAATCTTGCTAGAATACTTTTTGATCAGTTGCTGCCTCTTTTATGGTCACATACAAGCAGATCTGAAAGGAAATGCTATGAAATCATTAAATTAAACGAAACTCTGGCGCCATTAAAATACGGCTTTCACTTTTTTTATGATGGAACATGCTGTGACACGACCTTAACTATACTCAGGAGAAACAGTTGGCTGCCTACAAGATTCTTCAAAAAGAAAATGAATAGTGCAAGTTAGAGTCTTCAACCAACCATATCTCAATCCTGACAAAATAGTCAACATTAAGACATATCTTATTCACATTTACGGAGAGGAAAACATGTCCTCTTTGGTATAAGCCATATCAGGTATAACAACAAAGTAGTTACGAAACTTCAATATGACCACTTTTTCCTCTACTAACACGGAAGCTGTGGAGCAACCAACTCGGAAATACCTCAAAGTCCAGGAGCGATATGGTCTAAACATGAACCAAATCGATAGAGGTTGGTGTGTAAAAGAAGATATGCTAATTCCAGGACCCACAGCTACCATCAGCTCCAGCTGGATATTCTTACTTACCTGTAGATAAAGTGACAACAAGATAGGATTGTGAACAGACAACATGTTAGTGTAAAAGAGCCGATATGAATTATTCAAGGTTTTGTGCATTCTGCCAAAGCAGTTCATGTACAAATGGCAGATACGCAGACAATCTGATATAGATAATGACGAACAACAGCTGTAGAAAACCAATGTGTCATTGACAACGACTTAATTGTTGATCCAATCAGTTATGATTATTATAATGTAATAACGTCCACGCCTTATAGAAAAAGCAAAACGGATATAAAGACGATCTTGATGTAACTTTAAATGAAGCTATAAAGATCAGGTATAAATCATAATGGTAGTATATTATATTCTTTACATATTTTGTAATCCTTTAACACGAACGGCTTTGGTACCCGCAGAGAAAACGAAACCTTCAAGACACATTTAATTTAAAGAGCGAAACTAATTTATTTGGATATCACATTCGAGTACTACAGTATAATTCAATTGTACGTTGATAACATTTCTTTATTGTCTGGTTGTATATTTGTTAAGATGTTCAACAGCAGATGATTGACTCCAAAAATTCTGCCATCTACAAGGACACTTACAATTGTGTAAGTACCGTTTACTTTTCGACTCTCCTACAAAGAAGCAAAGTTTATCACTCTTAATAAAAAACGATTATTGGATATTCCGTAGATGCAAACACTCCTTGTACAGCGGGTGACACTTCTAAATGGTAGAGCCATATGGAGATTTACGGCTAAGGTGTACTGTATATTTTTATCCAAGACGGGGTCGTAAGAATGAAAGTTCTAAGAGACCTCGATTCCAGTTCTTTTCAATTTATTGCCCTAGGTATAAGCGACATAAGGATAATCAATGCAATGTGCTTAGCACCTTGTTCCTTTGCGGCTGTACCAAGCTGCTTTTCTGACTGACCAAGCTTAACAATTTTGCTTAACAGTTGTATTACGCTTATGGTCGTAAGCTTGTAAAGGATTCACATGTAGGTTATTGGCCTTAAACTCTAGTAGGTGATCCTTAGGTAATTGGGTAATTTCGTACCTTGTAAAACCAGGCCCGCTTCTCTTGGTTTTTGAGACAAGTCCTGCCGAACAATTACTAAAGCTAGCGTAGTAAAGCACTGATTCGCGATACAAAGAAGATACACTGGCATGGTAGAAGAGGTTTAGAGCAGAGACATCAACAAAATTATTTTTGACAGATTTTTTTTTTTTTTTTTAGGTTACTTTAAAAACTTCCTAGGCTCACTTCCCACATCTTGGACCTCAGGCCATGAATTTCCCCTCTTGGGAATAGTGTTAGAGAAATTAATCTCGCTGCCGTACGAAAGTAAAAGAGACTGCGATTAACTTTCGATTAGCTTGAAAATTAAACTTGAGTTTATAAAAATTTTCGAGACGTCGTTTATAATCTGACTCACTTCATCAAGATGCTTTATTGATAACGCTACGTAACTCTCACTCTAAACTTTAGGCTATAGAAACTCAAAATCTCTCTGTTTCGCACGGTTCATTTTGCACTACAGACTGCAATAATCGCACACTCTTATAAAGCTTATTGCAGGATTAGGATTTCTTAAACATCAAAATGTTTTCTCAGCGCTGAGAAAATTTCTGGTAACCTTCAGTAGCAGCCTAGTGCACCAACTGTTTTAGCGTTTCGAAGATCAGAATTATCAACAAAAAGAATTCCAGTAATCTTATTTATTAATTTCAAAACTACCTCACCTTAGCTAAAGCTGCTAAGCACCTTGTTTCCTTGTGATTGTACGAATCTGCTTTTCTGACTGTGAAATTTAGAAGTAAGCAGTGGACATCGGCATGAATTCCTAATTCCTAATGGCTTCCAGCTTGTAAAGGAATTCAACCTTGATACGGAGGCGCAGAAACTAGTATCGTGTAACTGGGTCTTAAAAACGAAGCACTACTCTTTTAGGGCTACTTATCTCGCATTATACATTGGCGTACGATTTAAAACACCGTGGATTTATTTGTCCCTTTAATAGGACAAGGGTATGATTGACGTATAGCTTTGCGAACATACAGCGGTTTGTTTTAAATGGGCCCTTTGGATGTAAGAAGATTGTGATACCAAATAAAAAAAACATAAGTATTTATTTATCATGATAATCAAGCAATTACTATACTTACTACACCTTTTTCTTGATTGTTAGCCTAATATTAACTGATAGATCCAAAGAGTGGTGTTTACGGATATATTTTTTAAACAAAGTCTCCTGTGTGTTAACACTCGAGGCTATAAATGTGCCTTTAATTAGGGTCCTTGCTGCTCACTAGGGCCAACATACAAAATTCTGTAGGTTCCGGTCAACCATTAATAACTTTCTAAGACTTTCCATGTAACCCATTATATTCTAACCTCCAAAACCGCCTTACATTGGGCGTGAGACTAGAGATATAATCAATGAGACAAATAAACAAGTTACAATCGATTTTAAGTTCCTTTGAGATCTTCTCTTAGGCAGTTAGGTGGAAAATATTTATGGTATTGTCATTCCTGTGTTCGCTACCTACTTACCAACACTTGTCATCATAAAACAACCAAACATTAAGCAAATCATATTATCTTATCATAAAACCTCATTGTATGTTTCGATTAGTAACTAAGTGCCACACATATAATAGAGCAGTATAAGTCATTCATTTCAGAAGTCTCTTGATGAAAATTCTTCATATCGAAGTTCTTGAATGATAAAGTAATCTGATATCACGGTAGCATTGTCTTGATAAGAATGTATCACATTTCGTAATTCTGACATCCTTTTCTTCTCTATTGGTATGTACTCGTGTTCTTGGTGTGTCAATGCTGTCTCTCACAAGCATTAATCGTCTTCACACGCGTGTCGCATTTCGATTTGCTTTTCTGAAAACAATCTTTGGATAGCTATTCATCTTGTGACAGCATCGCTACGAGTGTAGAACTGTGACATACACACAACTCCTTTGATATGAGCAGTGTAGTCCTTCAGTATATCTTCCACAATTCACATCATGTACCAATACTATATATATATTCTACTCTTCTGAACACAGAAAAGAAAGTAGACATAAGTGCAAGAAAAGTAGACAAATCACATTAGATCAGCCATTCTGCTGGAAAGGTCTTCTAATCGTACTTGCACCTGAAGAAATTTCTGAATTGTCCAAAGTTGTACCGCCCATAGGAGGTTTCCACTTAAGTAATTTCTAGGTACGATTGGATACATTATGTGAGGAAATGGCAAAGAAGAACATTGGGGTATCCTGTACGCTAAGACAACATTAGTGAAAATGCTGAATGGCCATGCCTACTCATGATCATTAAGAACCCATTTCTAGACTTTGCTCGGCTACCTTTACATCTGGATATGAAGACATTTACAACCCTCTGAAGAGATGACAAAATCTAGGATTTCGATCTTATTCATCAATGCCTCGACGAGAAAATCAATATGCAACATTATCAATATGCATGAGAAAAACGTTATCGAGGAATTCTGATAATTAAGACAGTGATGTTTTCCGAACCAGTAATCTTACGGTGTAGTATATAGTGAATATCAGAATCGTATTGTTGACCTGTGAGTAAACGTTGAGAAGATTGACAAATTCCCATTCACCAATAAGCTTCATAAGAGTGTGCGATATGGCAGTCTGTACTTTAAGATATACCTTGTGTACCAGAGATAATTTAAAATTCTATTTACTAAAGATTAATGTGAGAGATACGTAGCGTTATCAATATAACTTCTTGATGAAGTGGGTAAAAAGTTGCAAAAGAAACCTCGAAATATCTTATAGAAACCTCGAAATATCGCTGTTGCTTTTACTTGATTTGAGAAGAAGGACGAGCAAGTTCTCGGACACTATACCAAGGGGTATATTCCGGGCTTCTGGTTCAACATGTGGGAAGTAAGCGTACGATGTTTTATATTATTCAGGTGCACTTAACTGAAAATCTCCCAATTTAATCCAAGTACAAAAAGAAAAAAAATCTTTCAGTTGATAATTTTGTTCATGTCTCTGTTCTACAACTGTTCTACCTGGCCCGTATAACTCGTTTGTTTCGCGAAACAGTGCTTTGGTACGCCAGCTTTATTAGTTCATAGGCAGGTTTCAAAGGTTCTACAAGGTAATCACATACCTAATTACATAAGCATCTCCTACTAGAGTTTCAGGCCATTATCCTATACAAGTTTAAGATCATAACCGTAATATAACTGTTACGGATAATTGTTAAGCTTCGTGGGCTTCTGTCTGAAAAACAGCTAGGTACAGTCGTACAGGAAGAAGGTGCTGACATTGGTCCTTGCAGTCAATTATCTGATGTTTAACATCTTAACAGATACTCAAATAATAAAAAAAAATGTTATAAACATACAGTGAATGAAATTGTAGTAAGCGAATGTGATATCTAAATGAATTGGGTTAGCTCGTTATATCAAATATGTCCTGCTAATATTTCGTTTTCTCTTCGGGTACCAAATACGTTCGTGTTAGAGGATTCCATAATATGTAAACACAATATTAAACAACCTTCATGTTTTATAATTTGTCTTCATACCTTAATTCAGAGTTATATCAAGATGGTCTTCGTGTACGTTTAGTTAGATCTATAAGGCGCGGAAGTTAAAAAAAGTCTTCTTTTTTCTGATAAGATAATATAATGTTAAGATTATCAGGATGGAGTTAGATAAATAAATAATAACAATAGATGTCGAGATCCGCCATGATACATGCATTAGAACGAATCGAATCAGTTTGCAAGTAGTACAACGGACGAGATTGGATGGATAGAAATGGGAAAGGTAAGGAGCTCATATTGTCCTTAGGACTAGCAAATTCGAAATATCTGAGTTTAAACCCAGATAAATGTGGATCAAGAAGTCTTAAACTGAAATAGAATGTATATCAGGTTGAGCTATTAATGTATTGTTTTCGTAAAACTAGAAATGAGAAAGCGCGTTAAAATCATGAAAAAGTTGATGGGTCAGATAGGCCAGGCATCCCGGAGCTGGTGAAGCTTTTTGAAATTTTCACGTGCAACGTGAGACATCACCTTAAAATAGGAACGTTATCAGTAAAGTCACTTGACTTCTCTGTAATAGTATTCTAAAAAGATATATTGATCAGGGATGAAAGCGATCTCTACGTGATGCGTTGATTATAGAATTAATTTTGAAATTGGACGGAAGTTTTCAATTTTTAATTACGGTCTAGGGTGCAACAGGCGTTCCAATAATTCGAGGGTTGTTTTCCGAGGTGTCCGGGAAGGCTAACCAGCTTGTAAGTTTTTTTTAAAATGCTGCGTATATAGAAGTCAGCTGTGGGTATCGATATGTATTCCGAATTTCCTCTTGCTTTACAGCATCTAAAGTAATTTAACGCTGAGTCGGAGGCAGCAAGATCTTGTGTTTTTTACCTAGGTTCCTAAAACGAAGCAGTAGTGCGTTTAGAGCTACTTAACTCACCTTATAGAGAGGCGTACCATTTAAAAAACCGTGGATTTACTTCTCCCTTTAATAACACGATGGTATCACAGACGTATAGTTTTGGGAACGTACAACTGCTTGTTTTATGTGGGCCATTGGGGTTGAAAAAATTGTGATACCAAATGTAAAAAACTTGAGTATTAATTTATCAATGATAATTAAGCAATAGCTATACTTCTCGTGAATATGCAACTATAATACAATTTGACAGTGCTTCCTGGTGAAAAAATTTATTTAGCACTTATAATGTTCTCACCTTTATCTTCTTCGTTAGCCTGATATGAACTGTTTAATCCAAAGAGTTGTGTTTTTACGGATTTATTATTATACAAAGTCTCATGTGAGTCAACTCTCCAAGCTATCAAATATGCTTTAAGTTATCTTCTTTGCAGCTCAATAGAGCTTAAATACAGAGTTTTGTAGTTTTTACTAGGTTCCGGTCTTTCAATAAATTATCCCGATTTTGTTCTTTTTATGGAACTCACTATGTTCTAACCTCCGAAACAGCCTTACTTTGGGCGTGAAACCCGTGATCAGGATCGATGAGACAAATAAAGAATCGACTTTAAGTTCTTTTGAGATCTTCTCTTAGACGGTTAAGTGGAAAATATTTACGGTATAGTCAGTCCTGTGTTAGCTACTAACATAGTAACACAGCAGATGGTATCCTTGAAGGCAACTACGCTATATGATGATTACAAGAAATAAACAATAGGAGCCTTCACAATTCGCAGAAACAAAATTATTCCTTTGGAGCGAAGTTCCAAGTGATATATTTATCGAAGCGTGCTTAATGCCCAGGAAATTTTCTGAGGGATAACTCTACGTCGGACACTACGTTAGCAAGATTAATCCTCATTCCCAAATACTGTGACGATAACAGAAGATCTACATGGCTTTTTTGGAAAACAGTTTGTAGCCTGAGCAGCACGTTCAGTTGATGCCACCTTCCTAGAGTTATATCACAATGCGCAAGATTATCAATTCGACTGTAGTGTATATTGCCGAGGCTCTGTTGACTTGTGTTTTAAAACAAACACGTAGAAAAAAAGAGTCCTACACGCAATGGTGTGGACTAAAAATTGGAAGTGAAACTCCGTTAAGTACGTATATAAATTATGTAAACCGCTATTTTTAGTTTATATTATATAGATATAAAATTCAATTATACATAGAAAATGCCGAAACACACACAAAAAATCTTTCGGTAAATATCTGGAACGATCGAATTTAATTCTGCCATTGAAGCGACGACTATGCAATCACTGTTCTTGAAAAACTTTGAGATCAATATTAGACGGCTTCAAATGATGCAATCACTTTTGGAAGGAGTAAAGGTGGCTGTATATGGATAACAGTAATGAAAGAAACTACAAACGGGAAATCTGCAGCTGTTGATGGTTGTAACTCAGATCATTTTAGATTCTGCAACAGGCCGTGACACGCTATAATCAGGAGAGAATAATTGGCAGTCTTAAAGATCCTTCAAAAGAAAAAATTATTGTGCAAGTTAGTCAAAGTATTAAACCAACCAAATTTCAATCCTGACATAATCATCAAATTAGACATTTCTTATTCGCCTGTATGGAAAAGGAAACATTTCCTCCCTGGTATAACAAGGAAGTAGTTAAAAATACTTCATTATGGCCACTTTCCCCTTTATAAAACGGCAGTTGTGCAGCATTCAATTCGGAAGTACCTCCAAGTCCAGGAGCGAAGTGGTCTATGCCTTCGCAAGGTCGAATAAGATTAATGAATACAATTCCAGGACCACACAGGTACCATTAGTTGAAGGCGGATAAACGTACACATTCATACATACATACATACATACATACATACATACATTCATACATACATACGTACATACATACATACATACGTACATACATCCTATAGATAAAAAGTGAATGCAAGATAGAATTGTGAACGAAGCACATGGCAGTATAAAATAGCCGATATGAGGTATTCAAGGTTTTGTGCATTGTGACAAAGTTCATGTACATATGGCAGATCGGAAGATAATCAAGTATAGAAGTTGACGAACAACCATTTAGAAAACCAATAACTCTTTGACAACGACTTAATTGTTGATACACACAGTTATAATCAACAATATTTTGTAACTACGTCCCCGCCTTATAGATCTAACAAAATGGACATAAAGACCATTTAGACATAACTCTAAATAAAGGTATAAAGATATGGTATAAAACATGAAGATGGTTTATTAATCAGTTTACATAGTTTGGAATCCTCTAACACGAGCGGCTTTGGAATCCGAAGAGAAGCGAAATCGTAGTAAGACTGATATAATTTAACGAGCTCAACTAATTCATTTAAATTTTTATAATCATTCAATTGATTGATACTGAGGTACACGAATGTGATATCTAAATGAATTGGTTTTGCTCTTGAAATTAAATCTGTCTTGCTAAGTTTTCGCTTTCTTCTGAGGTACGAAAGTTACATCAACAAGGTCTTCATGTCGATTTTGTTTTTTCTATAAGACTAAATAATAACCATAATATTTGGATCAACAATAAAGCCGTTGTCAATGACGTATGAATTTCTACAGCGGTTGTTCATCATCTATATCAGACTGTCTTCCAATATACCATGTGTACATGAATTACTTTGGCAGAATGCACAAGACCTAGAATACTTCATATTGGCAGTTTTACACTAACATGTGGTTCGTTTACAATCCTATCTTACATTCACTTTTTATCTGCAGGTAAGTAAGCTTAACCGACTGGACCTGATGCTAGCTAGCTGTGTGGATCCCGGAATTTGCATATACTCTTTGACACACAAACCACATTCGATTGGGTCCATGCTTAAGCCATTTCACTGCTGGACTTGCAGATATTACCGAATTGAATGCTGCACGGCTGCAGCGTTAGTAGGGGCAAAAGTGGCCATATTGGATCTTAGTAACTACTTCCTTGATATACCTGATATGGCAACTTCAGGTAATACAACAACTGACCATTATACCAAAGAGGACATGTTTCCTTCTCTATAACAGCGAATAAGCATTGTCTAATGTCGACTAATTTGTCAGGATTGAGATTTGGTTGTTTGAGGACTCTGACTAACACAATTCTTTTTTTTTTTTTTTAGGAGGATCTTTAAGACTGCCAACTGTTTCTCCTGATTATAGCTAAGATCGTGTCACAGCCTGTTTTATCATGTAAAAATTGAAAGCAGTCTTTTAATCACCCTAGAGTTTCTTTAGATGTAATGATTTCATATTATTTCGTTGCAGTTGTGCTCGTTTGTGGCCTTAAAAGAATCAGTAACTGCTCATGAAGTCTTCTTAAGGATCTGAATCAGATCTTTGAATACCTTCAGATTTCACGTTGTAGTTTCTTCCAGTAGTGCTGTCCATATAAAGCTATCTTTTGCTCCTTGGAAAATTTTTTGCCTTATTTGAATTCGTCTATTATTGATCTCCATGTATCTCAGAAACGGTGATGAATTGTCGTGGCTGCAATTGCAGAATGAAATTCCATCCTCGCAGATATTTTTCAATAGGTCTTTCTTGTCTTTCGGTACTCTGAGTGTTTAATTGTAGTTTATATCCATAAAATATAAGGTGAAAATAGCGCTTAACCAAACTTATATACGTACTTAACACAGATTTTATTTAAAATTTTTAGTCCACAACATTGCGTGTAGAAGGACTCTTCCTTGTACGTGTGGGTTTTATAACATAAGACAACAGAGACTACAATATTCACCACAGTCGAATTGATATTTTTGCGCAATGAGGTATTATCCCACAAGGAAAGTAACATTAGCTCAATATGCCGCTCAGATGACAAACGGTTTCACACAAAATTCCTGTAGAACTTCTGTTATCGTAACAGTCTCTTCGAATGAAGGATTAATCTTGCTAACGTAGTGCTTGACATTGAGTTAATCCACCAGAAAATTTCGTATCCTTCATTAAGTTGTTCGATATTCATATCACTTGGATTTTCGTTCCACAAAAAATCTTTTTCTGCGAATTTTGATTGTTCCTTGAAGTGTTAATTTCTTGTAATCCTTTGATACCGTTGTTGCCTCCAAGTCTTCCATCTGCTTAGTACAGTGATATTCAAATCTTGCATTGAAAAGATGACCAGCTGCGTGAGAAAAGAGAAGCATTAATTTAATTGCCAACAATTGAAGTTTCTAGTCCCTTTTTGATCCAGTCCCTTTGGATGCATAGCAATACGATTCTGACCTTCTCAATATAGTGCAGCCAAAATTTACCACTTCGGTATAGGTCATCGTATTAATTCTGAGATTTCCACGACATTGTTTTTTTCATACCGGTTCATTTCCTTGCAAATGTTGCATATTAATTTCCTCATCCAGACATTGTCGAATAAGATCGCAGATCCTAGATTTTGTTATCTTCTCAGAGGGTTGTAAATGCATTCATAACCAGATGTAATGATCGCCGAGCAAAGTCTAGAAGCGACTTTTCTTTGTTCTTGAGTAGGCATGGCCATTCAGCATTTTCACTAAAGTTGTCTTAACGTACATATTACCCCACAGATTTTCTATACCAATTCTTGACATAACGACTCCAATCGTGGCTAGAAACCTCATAAGGGCGGTACAACTTTGGACAGTTCTGAAATTTCTTCAGTTGCAGGTACGATTTGAACACCTTTCCAATATGAAAGCTGATCTAATGTCAAAACATGTTTCTTGTCGAATTTTCTGGCACTTATTTACACTGTGCACAAAAGTAGAACATATAGTAAAGATAATTGATATTAATTATTGAAGAATTACAGAGGGCCCTTACTTCTTATATAAAAAGGTGAGGTGTGTATCTCACCATTCTACAGTAGTTGTGGCGTTACTTTCATTAGAGGAATAGCTATCCAAAGGTTATTTGAGACAAGGAAATCGACACGCGAGACACGAGCGAGGATTTGATTAAATGTTCCGAGTAAGACAGTATTGACTCACCAACAAAATGAGTATATAGCATTAGTTGGGAAGAGGATGTCAGAATTACGAAATGTGATACGATATTCTTATCAAGACAATGCTACCATTAAATCAGAATACTTTTTCATTCAAGAGCTTGGATATGGAGAATTTTCATCAAGAGACTTCTGAAATGAACGATTTTTTCTGTTGAATGAAATGATTGCGCTTAGTTACTATTCAAAGCTCACAGTGAGCTTATATGAAAGATTATTTTTTAGCACACAGTATGAATGCTTTGGGATGACCTGTTTTACAAAGCTAGTAGCGAACTATACCGTAAAGA